>NC_141695.1:1232200586-1232800586 GCF_964263255.1 Lissotriton vulgaris | reverse complement strand
TTAAAGCTACACTCCTTAAATTAGTTTATGCTCAAACATAAACCTTGTTTAACAAAGTCATAACATTTTCTGTGTTTGGGAGCACAAAGTCTGTAAGTGGAATATACAGCTGGGTTTTTGAGAGTAAGGCTAGGTGTCACTTTGTGCGAGAGTGGAAAAAGCATATTTAGTAGTGTGGTACAACAGCCTTTAAATGGGAAAAGAAACATTCTCAAAATGTGCCTCAAAAACATGGAAGACTTTTAAAAAGTTGAGAAATCAATTTGGGAGTCAAGTTGTATGTTTGGGGTGTAATACGGGAGTTCTTAAACACTGCCTTGTTCATAGAAAAAAGCACATTATCAGAGTTGCTCATGTTAAGTATAAGAGTCTTCAACAGCGCTGATGAGTTGTTCAAATTGAGCTCTTAAACAGAGCTGTTATGCTCATTGTGTAAGAGTAGATAATTTCCCTTTGGCTGACATACAGCTGTACTTTTCATATGAATAAACATGTCAAAATGAGCCCCCTTAATGCAGGAGTCTTTCACAATGTTAACAAACATTTTTGAGTATCCCAAATGTTGTACATCGGTTTATGTTGTGTATACAACTAGGCTTTCTCAAAGGGGTTGGTGAATACTCATTTCAGGAACAGAGAAAGGCAATTAGATGTTTTTGTGGGGAAATAAACCATAAAATGTGCCACTGCCTAGGTGCTCGCAAAGATAGTGTGTGATTATAGTAATGCCCATGTCAACACAGAGATAGTGTGTGATTAAACCTGTGTTCAGGTCCCATTAGAAATAGTGTGTTAATGATACTCATAGCCAAGTCTCTTTTAGATTGTGTGTTATGTTTGCCATTTTCAAGTCCCAGCAGAGATGTTGTGTGATTATTGTATTGTTATGTTAAGTTATGTTAATTTCAATTTATATAGCGCCAAATCACCGACCGGTCTCTTAGCGCTTGCTATGGGAACCCGTCCTGGCTTTCCCTGCGAGATAACCCCTACTGGGCATCCCCAAGGTGCAGACCAGACATCCCATCGCGGTAGGGCCGTAGTGGAGATTAAGAAAACTATTGCCCAGAGTTGCAGAGTGTGAACCCATGATTCAAGTAGGCACTGAGGCGAGAATTATCGAGTCCGTGGACATTTTGAGCTCAAGACCCTGCCGCGCCAGGAATTGAACCCTGGTCCCGGGTCTGACCTCTGCATCAGGGTCTGCCTCCTCTAACCAGTGAGCCACACTTCTCCACTATTGTCCAGGTCCCCACAGAGATAGTGTGTGATTATCAGGAATATCAAGTCACAACGGAGATAGTGTGTGATTAAACTTGTGTTTCAATACCACTTAGAGATGGTGTGTTAATGGGTACACAGTCTAAATAGTGATTCCCAATTGTCGACCTACACAAATATCGAGTTGGAACTATCGAAGGTACAGAATTTCAATGTCAAGAATATCTTTGGCCAAAATATCGACCCTAAGGTAAGTAATATCAAATCAAATCAAATCAAAATACGCTTTATTCGATAATCAAAACGATATCATGAAAGCATACATTACATTGATTTAGTTTATAAAAAAGGAAATCTACAGCCAGAAAAGAGACATAAGCACAAAAAACAGGAGATAAAACATATTTCATAAAAACAGTGTTTAAAAGGTTATGAGAACCGTGGGTAGAAACGCAAATTTATATAACCTATCCTATCGAGTTCCTAAATTTTAGCAGCAATTTCAAGAACTTTTCCATGATAAATATCACATCCCTATCCTCCAACTGTTGTAATCGGTCAAAAGCATCTTTACAAGACCTCAGGCCCCAATTCTTCAGTAATGGTCTCAGTAAAGCTTTTCTAGGGGCTACATAGTATTTACAAAACAGTATGGAATGGATGTTGGATTGAGGTGAAATGTCATCACATGGGCAGGGGTGCAGATTTTGGGACCAGTCATTGCAGAGGGGAAATGTTATTAGCCGAAAAAAGGAGCCCAGTCCGAGTCTGGAGAGGAGCATTCTTGAGAAACAGGAAATGTCAGTAGAAAGATATAGTTGTAGCCCCTTAATCAAGGTAATCCTTTGGAAGTCCAGAATTGTTTTCTTGAGTTTTTGAGTAGACCACCTCTTAGCTTCCAGATGATCCATTAGGAGCTTTCTCAGGGCTTTCCTTGAAATGTGCTCCAAGGTCAGAGGGTCAGTGAAAAACTCTGGACGACCAATTTCGCAACAAACACTTTTAACATATGACAACCACTTTGTATGTTTTGCCCCCTCCAACTTTTGGTTGTCCAAAATTATTTCTCGGTTTAATGCAGTCTCAGTGGTGGTCCAGATCTTATGCCACAAGAGAAGGGGCTCAGTGTTAATAACATCTGAAATGAAAGGTAGCCCTAACTCTATGTGTATCATATAGGTAGATGTTGACTTCGGGATCCCTAATAGGTACCTTAGGAACTGATTTTCCACTATCTGAATGGGTGATATAATATCAATCCCCCAGAGACCAGCCCCATAGATTGCCGTTGAGACACATTTTACTTTATAGATGGTAATAAGCTGCTTGACTGGTCTCCCCCCTATTTTGCTAGCAAAGTCTCGGAGCGCCCCAATTGCTCTAGTAAAAGCGAGTTTCCTTGCTTTAACGGCAGACTGCCAGGTCACCTTTCTGTGAAAATAAATGCCCAAATATGGAAAGTGTTCAACTGTATCTATTTTTTGTCCTTCTATAAATATTGGACATGGAATTTTCTTTGTTCCCTTACTGCAAGCCAAGGAGAATGTCTTACCAATGTTCACTTTCAGGCCCCTTTCATGCATAAAGTGTGTGAATTTAGTTACTGCCCTTTGCAGCCCCAATCTTGTTTGAGACAGTATAGCCGCGTCATCGGCATACAACAGGATTGGGACGGCGTGACGCCCCACCTTCGGATAGTCACATTCAACGCTTTTCAGATGATCACCAACAGCATTTATATAGAGAGAGAAAAGCAGGGGGGCTAGTATGCACCCCTGCCTCACCCCTTTAGTAATAGTGAATCTTGGAGAGCACTCCCCCCTCTGTCCATACCGCACCCTGGACCCGCATCTCTAAACAAGTTAATAATAAAATTGAGGATAGATGAATTCATCCCCAGATGCTCAAGAACATTCCATAACTGTTCATGGTCCACGCAGTCGAAAGCTGAGCTCAAATCTATAAATGTTACAAAAAGATTACCCTTTTTTGCCTCCACGTATTTTGACATTAGGAAGTATAAGTTCAAGCTCTGTTCGACTGTACCCCTACCAGTTCGAAAACCGTATTGAAGTCTGGAAAGTACATCTGCCTCCTCAGTCCAGTTGTGAATGCGTTTTAAAATGATGCGTCCCGCAACCTTCATTAACGAGTCAAGCAAGGAGATAGTCCGGTAACAAGAAGGTACATGCCTATCTCCTTTTTTGTATATGGGTACCACAATGGCCTCTGCCCAAGTTGGAATTTAGCCATAAGCGTTTGCAGCATTCAAGGCAGAGGTTAATAATGGGGCCCAGAAGTCTATTTCAGCTTTGAAGACATCCACTGGGATGGCATCTGGGCCGGGGCCCTTCCCAGAAGGGCTCTTTCTTATGGCGAGCGTGACCTCCTCACTAGAAAAAACAATGTTAGAGGGACCCTTTCTCAAGTCCATTGTGGTGCTATTAGAGGAAGGAGTAAGAACCGATGGAGAAGTGTTAGAAGAACTTGGATTGCTGTATTGCTGTTGAAAGTAAGCAGCCCATGTGTCTCCGTCGATTGCAAGGTCTAACCTCCTCTCAAGCATTGTGACCAATGGAAGTGGGGCATTTACAAATTTCCAGAATGCTGAGGAATCGCGGCTTTCACAAGTTGACAACAGAGTCCGCCAAGCTTCCGCCTTCAGAGATTTTTTCCTAGTCTTTATAGCAAGGCGGTATCGAGATCTAGCCTGACGTATCTCCATAGGTGACTTTGGGGTAGAATGTAAAGCTTTCTTCAAAGATTTTAGGGCTCTAGTGCAGTCTTTGTCAAACCACCCTTTAGGTATGATAGGGCCTGGCTTGAACTGGCGGGTAAGTAACTTTTTTAAACTTTCCTGTATTTTTAAAAAAGCATCGAGGATTGTTTGAGGATGTTCAGTCAGGGACAAACAAGTGTGTACCTCGTCCCACCTCAGCTGCAAGAGGTTTTTGAGGAGACTGGCTGGATCAATTTTTTCCCATTTTAGGGTATAACCATTTGTCGCCCCTATTTTAATAGGTTGCTCATATCTTATGGGGGGAATGTTATGTCGAATATTAGGAGGCGATGACAAAATAGAAAGGGCCAGGGGATAATGGTCACCATATGTGTGATCTAGGGTGTCCCAAGAGGATATAAGGGAAGCATGGATCTTAGAGAAGAGTACAAAATCAATGGTAGAATTTGCAGCTCTTCCATGGAAGGAAGGTTTAAATGGTCACGGTGGAGAGCATAAGTCATTAGCAAACGCTAAATTAAAAAAAGCTAAAAAATTATTTAATACCTCCCCTGTTTTGGAGTGCAAAAAATGATTTAAAATATCATCAATTTAATTTTCTGGGGTGAAAGAAAACTCACATAATCCCCTTGAAGCAAATTGACAAGTATGACAATTAAAATCACCCATAAACGCAATCGCCCATTTACCCCCACACTGCTCTTTAATGGAAACAACGGCATGGGACAATTCATGTAACGCTTTCTCCAAACCCTGAAGGGGCATATTATTATAAAAATTGATTATTAATAGGCTCAGTGATAGGCCTATTTGAATGACAATTATTTGGTAAGACTCCCTGAGAAGATATTTCCGAACCCTCAGACCCACGGCAACATTAACATATATACACAACCCCCCCTTGTGTCTGCCCTTGCTTGCTCTCTATCGCTGGTGAGTGGAAGGTCTGAAAACCCAAAAGATGTGACGGGGTTTGCACCCAAGTCTCCTGGAAACATAAGACTGAGAAAGAGTTGACCACATCCAGCCATGACGGTAAAACTATTTTAGTGGAAATGCCAGCCACATTCCAACTAAGAATCTGTAGTTTGGAAGATGTCAGTCGATCCTCAGGGTGGATACAAGATGTTTCTGTGTTGTTTGACTGGTGGACACGAGACAATGTAGTTATTGAATCCAGGGAGGTTGCCCCGCTTACTAGTCCTTTGTCACCTAGCTTTGTGCACCAAATATCACTGTTTGAAGATGATACGTTGGAGGTTATGCCAAGTACATTCCCCATCGCATAATTATCTGCGCCAGGAAAGGAGAGTCATTCAATGTCGTCCAACCCGGAAAGCGGTGCGTAGTAATTGTGGCAAGGAATGTTCCATAAAGGGGTTATAGGTGGCAGATATTGGCCATATCTGGCAAAGTCATGTAAAGGGGGAGAGGGAAATATGTTTTCCATGACTCTATGCCTAGGGGGGTAGGGGTTATATGGTAATCTTTGATGCCGGGGGAAGGAATAGTTATCATAGTGGTGTTTAGGACGGAACGTTTTCTGGGGCATTCGAGCTTCAGGGTAGAAGTAAGATAGAACTTTAGGTGTGATCGAGCCCCTGTTATAATCTGAGAACCAGTCCCTAATATGCGCGATGACTCTAGGATCTTTGAAGGTGATAATTACTACATGTCTTTAGGACGCACTCCAACCCAATTAGTTCTTCGCACAGTGATAATTTCACCATTTATATGGGGTGGCAGTGGCCTGTTATTTTTTAGCCAATAAATAACTTTATTCTTTAGGGTAGTATGGTTTTCGTGGGATCCTGATGGTAAGGGCAAAACCCCCGTTAGTTCAATAACATTATGTGAGGCAGCTGGAGGTAGATCCACGTTTCTTTCACGTGGAACTCTTGTGAGTTTAAAACCATCCTTATTCGTGTCCAGTGTAGACTTTGTGTCCCCCATTCTGGCTGATTCCATGAGGGAATTTATTTGGGAAGACTGTGACTGTGGGTTTAAAGGCGTCTTCGTTGGAACAGTAGAAACATTGTTATTAGCTGGCTTTGATTTAGCAGAAGAGGGTGGTACGATGGGAGTTTTTACTGCAGGTATGCTTTTGGCCTTATTTATAATTTTTCCTGCCTCCTTTGCGATAGATGGTTTAACTATATCCTTACTGGTTGTGGTTTTTAAAGTAGAACTTTCCATAAGGGTATCCAGTTGGGCACCTATTCTCTTAACTCTCTCTACTATTGGAAGTAGTAGAGCTTTCAACAGGTGTTCCATCGCATCCACAAAGTCTTTTATGGGAGGTGGAACATGGGAGGGAGTTATTTTTACAGATGCATTAGATGCCCCTTCTACAATTTCAAGTAGTTCTTTTCTAAGTGAGTCTTTAGAAGGCAATAGTTTGGGGGCGGAAGTGTCTGTATTTCCCTAACCTCTTTTCCTGCGTTTTTTTGGAGGTGAGCAGATAATTTCCTGTTTCTTTTTTGAAGGGTTATTTACAGACGATGTCTTAGGGACCACAAGAGGAGGAGTACATATTAGCATTTGCGTTGGCTGTTCGGCACCCAAGCCTATTTGTGCCCCAGTGAGGCTTGGACTAGCATGTTCAAGAGCCTTAGGGGTTTTGGGGGTGGCAAGATCGATGAGATCGATAATTGGATTACTGCTAGGGAGGGGTAGGTCAGGTTGAGTGGCAGCGGATGTATCATTTTTGGGGGACGAGCTGACTTGGAATATTAAGGGAATATTCTCCGTATTGAACAGATCAGCGTCTGTATTTTCCAAGGAGGCGTTATCCAGATGTGAATCTTTGGTAACTTTGGGAGAAGAGACAATTGCAGTGTTTTTTAAATGCTTGATAGAAAGACGACGAGCAGCCCGCCGCTCCGCCAGTGCCATGTCTCTACCGACTTCAGCATTAGCTCTTGAGAAGAATATATCCAGAGGACCCAAGATAGAAACACCTACCCTAGATGAAGGATCGTCCGCAGCAGGTGTAGACATTTCTGAGGCTGTTTGGTGGTATACGAAGTAAATTTAAACAACCAGGTACGAGTTGGTACACGTTAGGGGTGTGTGCCAAGCCAGGCCTTGTTTGGCCTTGGAGGGGTGTAGAGGGCCCGCCCTTTGCCCGGGCTTAGCCCCGGGCGTCCCGCTCGCGTCCCGCGACGCGGAGGGCTCTGTTCTTGTACGGCCCCTCCTGGCGCGTGTAACGCGTCAGGGCAGTGCGCCGCCGCAGAGGCTGCCGGGATGTGTAGTCCCGGAGCGGCGGCGCGGTTGGTGGCAGTGAGAGCTGGTGCTTGTGCTTGTGCTGGCGCTGTGGGATCTTCAGGCTGCCCGCTCTGCCTCAATCCAATGGCGCTCAGTCCCAAAAAGGTAGTCTCCCCCCCCGTTCCACCGAGGGCTCTGTTCTTGTACGGCCCCTCCTGGGGCGTGTAACACGTCTGGGCAGCGCGCCGCCGCAGAGGCTGCCGGGATGTGTAGTCCCGGAGCGGCGGCGCGGTTGGTGGCGGTGAGAGCTGGTGCTTGTGCTTGTGCTGGCGCTGTGGGATCTTCAGGCTGCCCGCTCTGCCTCAATCCAATGGCGCTCAGTCCCGAAAAGGTTTGTAAGTAATATCGAATTTATTTATATCGATGTAAGTAATATCGAAGTTAGTAATATCGATAGCATATATATCGATGTAACTAATTTCGATGTTACTAACATCGATATTTGTATTATTTTTATGTATTTAATTATGTATGTGTAATATGTTTTTGTTAAGTATTTAATTTTTTTTTAAATTATATGTGCATTATTTGTATATATTAATAATGTTATTTTTAAGTAAATTTTATGTTTTAGTACCGGACCGGGTTGTGGGTTTATAGGGGAATAGGGTGGGAAGTAATTGAAATATAGTAAATTAATTAGTAATTTTTAGGAATTATAAATCAATTTTAATTAATTTTTGTTTTTATTTCTGTAGCGGGTTGTGGGTTTATAGTGGAATTGGGTGGGAAGTAATTTAATTGTAATTAATTGATGATTTATAATTTTTTTGTTATGAATAATTATTTTTTTTATAATTAATTATTAATTGGCAAATAATTATTTAAATTCATAATTAATTTTTTTAATTGGTGATTAATGTTTTAATTGATATTAAATTTTTGTAATTGGTAATTAATGTTTTTAATTGTTATTTAATTTTTTTAATTGGTAATTCATGTTTCTAATTGGGAAATCATTTTTGTAAGTGGTAATTAATTATTTAATTGGTTAATTATTTTGTTAATTGGCAATTAATATTTTTAATTGGTAATTATTTTTATTAATTGGAAACTATTTGTAATTAATTGGTAATCAATGTTTTATAAAGTATCATTTGATATAAAAAAAGAATTTTATTGTTTAAAAATTTTTTAAATGTGAATTAATTCTAAATACATTTTTTTTAATGAAAAATATTTTATTGTTTAATATTTATTATTTAGTGTGTAATATTTATTAATGAATATTTATTGGTATCTGTTAATTTATTGTTAATTAATTATTCAAATGTAATTGCTTTGAATATTTAATAATTGTTTGTAAATGATGTAGATTTATTTTAACATTTAATTATACATTTTTTTAAATATAAAAATTATTTATAAGTATGTTATATTTAAATTCTATGCTATCCAACGCTTTCCCTACTGTTGCACTTTCTGGAGTGGAATAGTAATTTTTACCCCTACGCTATCCAACGCTTTCCCGAATGTTGCACTCTCTGGAGTTGGAATAGTATTTCTTACCCCTACGCTATCCAACGCTTTTCCTACTGTTTCACTCTATGGAGTTGGAATAGTAATTTGTACCCACCCGCTATCCAACGCTTTCCCTACTGTTGCACTCTCTGGAGTGGAATAGTAATTTTTACCCCTGCGCTATCCAACATTTTCCCTACTGTTTCACTCTATGGAGTTGGAATAATAATTTGTACCCACCCGCTATCCAAAGCTTTTTCTACTGTTGCACTCTCTGGAGTGGGAATAGTAATTTTTACCTCTACGCTATCCAACGCTTTCCCTACTGTTGCACTCTCTGGAGTGGGAATAGTAATTTTTACCCCTACGCTTTCCAATGCTTTCCCTATTGTTGCACTCTCTGGAGTGGGAATAGTAATATTTACCCTTACGCTATCCAACGCTTTCCCTGCTGTTGCACTCTCTGGAGTGGGAATAGTAATTTTTACCCCTACGCTATCCAACGCTTTCCCTACTGTTGAACTCTGGGAGTGGGAATAGTAATATTACATTCTACGCTATCCAATGTTTTCATTACTGTAGTTTTTTTTGGACTTTCAATAGTAGTTTTATTTATTTATGTATTTAATATTTTTTGTAGTATTTTAGATAATGTTGTATTTAATTAAGTTTAAAAATATTTAAAGTATATTTAATTGTTTTATTTTATTAAATATAATTGTTTATTTTTATTTGTTATTATTTTGTGTGTAGCTGTTTTTGTAATTTGCAGTATAATTTAATAATTTATAAGTAATTAAAATAAATAATAAAATGTATTATTAAGTATATGTTATATGTTATGTTTATTTTTTTAACGTTTTATTATTCAATATGTATTATGTATTAATTGTAAACATTATTAAATATGTTTAAATATGTTTATTTTAAATATAAGTATTATTTACTTTATTTTACTTTTTTTTAAAGAAAGAAAAAGGGTATTTTCAATTACGATATTTTTAACATCTATAGTTTGGTTTCGGTATTTTTGTACTTACCATGTTGTAGATAGGGTGTTGATATATTTGCCTTTGATATTCCAACGTCGATGTTTTGTAGGTCGATGTTATGTCCGTCGATATTCTGTCAGAGATTCGTGTTAATGATAGTAGTATTGAGAGGAGTGGGCATAATGGCTAGGCCAGTCGACTTTGAATCTGGGGACCCGGGTTTGAGTATCGACCTTGAAGCTGAACATCCTGTGATTCTGGGCAAATCACTTAATCTCCCTGTGCCTAACAAAATTAATGAGTCCTCATGTAACGCAACTGGTGCTATGTTAAGCGCTCTGAAACTCAATACCTTCGGGTCAAGTTCTCGCTATATAAAACTCTGGAAAAAAACTGGAAAAGTCCCAATTGAGATTGTGTATTACATTAGTTATTTCCATGTCTTCCCGCAGTCATGTGTGATTATAATGGTGCTCAGGTGCCTATAGCGATAGTGTGTGATTATAGTGTTGTCAATGCCATCATAGGGATGGTGTGTGTTTAAATGTGTGCTTTCTTAGGTTAGTCATACTGATGTACGCACTGATATAGTGTGTGATCATAGTGATGCCTAGGTTCTTAAAGAAATACTTTTTGATCATATTGAGGCCCAGGTCACCACTAGTATAGTGTGTGATTAAAATTATGTTCAAGTCCATGTTGTGTTAGTGTGTTAAAGATTCTTAGATTTAAGTCCCTCTTGAGATACTGTGTTAGGTTAGTCTTTCCCAGTACACACAGAAATACTGTGTAATTAAACTTGTGCTCAAGTCCTTGTAGAGATAGGGTGTTATTGATAGTCATAGTTAGGTCCCTCTTGATATACTGTATTAGGTAAGTCATTCTCAAGTCCCCACAGCGATAGTGTGTGATTATAGTGATGCCCAGATACCCATAGAGCTAGCGTATGTATGTAGTGATGCAGACAGCGTGTCAGAGATAGAGTGTGATTAAACTTCTGCTCAAGTCCCTGTAGAGATGGTGTTTTAATGATAGTCATGGTTGAGTCCCTCTTGAGATAGTGTGTTGGGTTGGTCATTCACGAGTCCTCGAAGAGATATGTGTGATTATAGTGATGCTCAAGTGCCCATATAGTGTGACTATAGTGTTGTCCAGGTCACCACAGAGATGGTGCGTGCTTAAACTTGTGTTGAAGTACTCATAGGGATAGTGTGTTATTGATAGCCTATTTAAATCCCTGATGAAATGGTGTGTTAGGTTAGGTCCCCACAGAGATAGTGTGTGATTAAACTTGTACTCAAGTCCCTATAGACAGTATGTAAATGATAGTCATTGGTAAGTCCCTGACTATGTTAATGCAGGAATGCTTAGAGGGGAACAGAAAAGTATATGAGAAGCCCGTGCTTGAGTAAGGAGATGCAGGGTGGCGTGTGTTGAGTAAGACTGAGCACAGAGCATAGGCAAGGTATAGTGAGTTGTTAAAGTTAGAAGTTGGACTCATCTGTTAGTGAGAGGAGAGGGGTCACTCGAGAGGACAAATAAGGAAGGAGACACAGTAGAATGAAGGTAAGGTTTAAGAGGGGCAGAACAGCTAGAGAGGTAAGGAGGGATAAATTCGATTACAAGTATTAGGATTAGATGCCCCGTGTTTCTGCATTGGTGGATATTGACATCTTTGTGTTCGAGTACCTGTTTGAATGCCTGTAGATCAGGTAGCTGTTGTTCTTCGTAAAGACTGGCCAGGGCTCACCTTTGCACTGATAGCTCAACAGCAAACACCAATTTCGTGCCCACCTTCCTGCGTTTCTCTAAAAAATATTCCTCTCATCCTCTGCTTGTTTTGAGCGTGAGACTAACTGTCACATTTCCTTACACCTCAAGTTGTTAGTGCAGAGCTCAGCTGTACGAAGGCAGTCATTAGAAAATGTTTAAATACACTATTCTTTGGAGCCTGGTCATAGGGAGACTGCTGCATGATTTGTATGAAGATAGCCTTTTCCACCCCTCTTTGCCTCAGCACCCTGTGCTTGGGTCCAGCTGGCCTATGCTAAGAACCTGATGCTGTTCTGAACAAATATAAATTACGTAAGAGTCTATGGGGTCCATATGTGGTAAAGTTGCAACTAAATAAAAAATTCAGCTTCCAGAACCCACTGAGTATCTATGTATCTATTGGTCCACAAAGGCACTTTATGGTTTTGAGGTAACCAAGAGTCTATGATTTCTACCAAGAAGGTGCATAGATGCAACACACATCAAGAAGCAACTTCCAAAACTACCAGTTAAACTGGGTGTCCAGTACGATCTGAAGGACAGGTCCCAATAACTTTTTTAATAAAAATGAAGATCAAAAAATGAATGTAACATTAAGCCCCCTATCATTACATGGGGACAACATGTTAAAATAAATGTTTCATTATACAAACGACTCTAATCTAGAACATTAGTGTAAATGTTTAGACTGAAGTACATTCACTGCAGCTCCCAGTGTGCACTAGCTTATTGAATTAATGCTTAACACAGGAATGCAGCAACACACCTGACACCAGGCGTGCAACACCCATTGGGCTCACCGGGCTTCAGCCCCCCCCCCCCCCGCATCGCTTCTACTGCCCGGGCTAAGATGACACGCACTGAAATGGTGCAAGAAGGCTCCGCATCCGATCCGAGAATGTGATTTTTTTAATGCTTTCTGAGAGGCCCAGCAGCCCGAGCCAGACAGCCAGCCTCTGAACAGTTTCAGCGAGTGAACCCCCCTGCCCTGACCTATTGTTTTCCTTTAGAGTGGCGCAGAGGTGAAATCCTTGCCTGAAGGCAGGGATTTCACCTAAGCACTTGATGGGTTGTGAGCATGGGGTGTGAAGATGTGCACAGCAGGGAGAAGACATGGCCAGTTAAGGTGATGCTTTTCCTTTGTAAAGGAATTTCTGCTGGCATCTTAGCCCAGGGTGTGCTCTCTGTGCACTTGTATAGATGTGTATTCCATACAAGTGCACAGACAGCAAACCCTGGGCTATGACGCCAGTAGGAATTAATTTACAAAGGAAAAGCTTCACCTGCATTGGCCATCCCTTTCCCCCTGCTGTCTGTGCATTTGACCAACATTGATCTACACAGTGAGACCTTCGGGAGGGGCTGGATGCCAGGACACAGTGCTGCTGATCAGCCAGACTCCACAGTATAGTATCAGAAGAGCAGGCAGCAGTTTTTTGTGTAAGTTCCAGTAACTTTAATGCATTTTTCAGCACAGCATTACCTACTGCCTGCATATCTAGGTACTGTGAATGTTGTTCTTGACTTACATACATAGAAACGTCAAAGAGGACAGTCCCCTCCAAATATGCAAATGTTGTGTAAGTTTGTAGTGTTCATTTTTTTGGGGTGCTAGTGGGTAATTTTAGAGTTCAGGGTGGGTGTGGGTTTTAGGGTGCCAGTGAGTAATTTTATGGTTCAGGATGGGTTACGGATTGGGGTGCCAGTGGGTAATTTTAGGGTTCTGAACGGGTATGGGCTTTGGGGTTCCAGGGGGCAATTTTAGGGTTCAGGGTAGGTATGGGTTTTGGGGTGCCAGGGGACATTTTAGGGTTCAGCGTGGGTATGTGTTTTGGTGTGCCAGGGGTAATTTTAGGGTTCAGGGCAGGTGTGGGTTTGGGATGTCAGGGGCTATTTTAGGGTTCATGGTGGATATGGGTTATGGGGTGCCAGATGGGAATTTATGGTTCAGCATGGGTATGGGTTTTGGTGTGCCTGGGGTAATTTTAAGGTTCAGGGTGGGTTTGGATTTTGGGGGGCAAGGGGGAATTTATGGTTCAGCATGGGTATGGTTTCTGGGGTGCCAGGGGTAATTTAAGGTTCAGGGCGGGTATGGGTTTTGAGGCTCCAGGGGGGGATTTTAGGGTTCAGGGTGGTATTGGGTTTTGGGGTGCCAGGGGGTAATTTTAGGGTGTGGGGGGGGGTATGGGTTTTGGGGTGCCGGGGAGGGATAATTTTAGGGATAGGATGGGTATGGGTTTTGGTGTGCCAGGGGTAATTATAGATTTCAGGGCGGGTATGGGTTTTAGGGTGTGAGGGGGTTAATTTTAGGGTTCAGCGTGGGTATCTGTTTTGGTGTGCCAGGGGTAATTTTAGGATTCAGGGTGAGTATGGGTTTTGGGGGGCAATGCATCAAACCAAAAAAAAGTGTGCTTTAATTGTTGTCCAGTTTCAAATGCAGAATTCACCACTTTTTTTCTCAGCTTGACCTGAGCATTAACCGATCCTGATTATCTGCCATTTTAGCTCCGCCCTATTGATTTACATTAGCCACTCCCCTTCATCTGCCATGTTAGCCCCCCCCGAAATTAAGACCTAGTTGCGCCCATGCCTGACACCATACAAATTTTGGCTCAATGACTTGTACATTGACTGCTTTGAACTCAACCTTTCATGGAATGCCAAGTCACTGTGATTCACCATGGACACCAACCACATCCTCAAGGAACACATTTCCCAAAAAGTGGCCTGGTACAAGCTCTCTCTTCTGAAGAAAGTGAAACAGTTTGTTCCAGAAAGCAACTTCAAAACTGCTGTTCAAGCCTTTGTACTCAATCATGAATGGTGCTAAAGCACTGCTCCATGGCCTCCCAGACTCCCCACTGTCACCCCTAAAGAGCATCTTACACACCGTAGCTCATCTCATCACGGACCTGATGAAATATAATCACATCACCTTCATTTTACTGGAACTACATTGGCTCCCCTTGCTGGCCCGCACCATCTTCAAAACCAGCTGCATGTTTTACAAAGCCATCGCAACCAGCACTCTGCTTATCTTGCAGACAAGCTCCCCATCTCTGTTGGTTCTTAGAACAAGCAGAGCCAGGACACCATCAGACTGCAGAACAAGGAATGCAAATATGAAAAAACGCAAGGCATTATGTTTTTTAGATATATACACCCAGGATTTGGAACAACATCCCCATATCCATCAGACACGCACCAACGCTGCTTCAAATTAGAAAAGATTTCAAGACTTGACTCTTTACAAAACACTACATCACACTGCTTTAGCTGCTCACAACCCTGCTGTCTCTCCTATGAGTTGTTGATTTTATGCTTGTCACCTTGTCATCGACCTTGTAAATTATCATACATGTGCATACGAATAAATATATACATAGCCAAAACAAATTATGAACGATGGAAATCTTAGAGGGTAGGCAATGATATCTAATTTACCCCTTTCCTAGGTCATACAAACTCTTCCCAAATCCAGTCCAGGTTTTAACATACTTGAGATTTTTTTTAACTAATTCACAGCTCTCACCATTTCTAAGAGGACAATTCCATATATTTAAATTGTTGATATATTATATCTTTAGGGACATTCTCACTCTCGATTTTTTCTCTCTCAACTAAAAAAGCCACTATTGGGTCAATTACAAGTTAAGTGGAATATTATCCCTGTGGAGATACCACCCCGTTGGATTCCAATTTTTAACTCAGAATAGAGTAGTACAGTGGAGAAAGTACTAGCTGGGAATGGTAATTCTGGTGGAGTATTTCTGAACTCCCTGGAACATACTTTGTTTGTGTGTGAAAGAAGCATTTGAACTGCTGCATATGCTATACTTGTTCTGTATGTGCACGAGGCAAGCTTTCAGCACTACAGTTTGTGCTTCAACAGTAGTAGTGTGGCTCACTGGTTAGAGGCGGCAGACCTGAGAGCAGAGGACGGCCCGGGACCAGGGTTCGATTCCCGGCGCGGCAGGTTTCTGGACCATGGTCAGCGGACTCAATAATTCTCTCGCCTCGGTGCCCACTCTGATCAGCGATCACACTCGGCAACTCTGGGCATTAGCTTGCCTCATCTTCACTAACGGCCCCACCAGACCGCTGGGGATGCCTGGTCTCACCCTGGAGATACCCATTAAGGGACCATCTCTCAGGGAAGCCAGGAAGGGTTTCGCAGCGGTCGAAGTGCCTTGGGACCCTCCGGGTAAGTAGTGTGCTATATAAATGCCTATACATACATACAAACATGTTCTATGTGTACGAGGAAAGCCTGAACACCTGTTGTCGATACTGTGCCTGTTCTACACCTGTGAGTATCCTGATCTATGTCTTCTGTGTGAAAAAATTAGCCTCTCCACTATATGTAAAAAAGGTGCCACCGATGTTCATAGCACTGTACCTGTTTCATGTATGTGAGAATTCTGCACTCGAATATCATACTGTACCTCTTTAATATGTGTTAGAGAAGCATGAGCAATCCCTTTCAGTATACAACCAATACTAAAAACCTTATTGGTTTGATTAAAAAGTACTTTTATGGCATTCCAGTGACGCATTACTTTCATAAAAGGATATTTCTCTCCATGTTGTAGTGCGAAAAGGTTTTGTATTAATGATAATAAACATATTTATTACTTATGCAATCCATTCCATAAACTGAACTAATCATGTAACAAGGCTATACGTGTCTCTATTTCTTTCAGAGCTCCCTAGCTTTCAACTTACGCAGTCATCTCTCCTAGCCAGATCATGTTTTTACTATCTGCATGTTTACCACATTTTTCGAACTTCTCTAATGTTATTGGTCTTCCCATTCTTTATTTTTCCTGTCTCTTCCTCTCCCTGTATTTCTTTGTTTGTGGTTCTTTTTGTTGCTTTCGTTTCTCTCCTGCTCACTACCTGCATTTATTTGTATGTCACCGATTTTCCCCCCAAACATGTGTTTAGTTGCAAAACATGTTTTCCAAAATGTAAGGAATCCTTTGTGATGCGGTTGCTAACCCAGTGCTCTATTTTAAATCAATCAATGAAGCTTTGTTTTAAAACATTAAAAAAACTAAAGTACCTCTCACTGCTGAGTCTGCAAAAGTGTCTCATAAGTATCCCCTTAGACGGTTCGCAAATGCTGACCCACCTGCATCCTAGACAGGCTTTTACAACGCAATAATTAAAAGAAAAAGTATGTGCTTTTGCACGCAGAATTTTGTAGAGCACTTACAAATGCTATATTTTAATTTTCTGTCTGTGATTATGACATTGCTCTGAGCTCGAGGCCGAGGTCTCTGAGTGCCTCTCTTCCGTGCGCCTGGGCCGGCACTTGCTTCTGTCAGGGAATAAAGAGTCACATTCAATGCTGCTTTCCTGTAGGCTTCCTTTCAAGGTGCATTCCTTGCAGGACAGCCCATCCCCCACTCTAGGAGTTTTCATGCGCTTTAGGTGTGCCAGCCACAGGTCTCTTGTTATGCTGATTGCCCTTTTTTGATGCGTGATCGCGCATTTACATTCTGTGAGAGGCCATCCGGAGGCAGAGGCCCTGCTCTAGGTTTCCTTTCTCTTAACAGCGCTAATGAATAGTTTGGGGCTTCTTGTACAATATCGTTTTTTAACACATACTTTTTTGCTGGCTTTTAAATAGAATGAAGACAATATTTTGCAGGATTAAAGGCAATTTGCCATGGCATGGTTTAAATTCCGGGCTTTCCCTATTTAGAAAATCATGTACGTTTATGCAACTTGTATAATTTTAGTGCATGGCAATATTCTTCATGCTATTTACTTTTTTTGTATGCTAAACATTAATATTATAAGTCGTGGCAGTCTTCTCACATTTATATTGTTAAACACTTTTGATTCACATACATGCCACCAAAACTCTTTCAACTTGATGCACATCACTGAATAGCTAAACAAGTTAGCAACTTCACACGGTGCTCGTTTGCCCCAGTGGAGATGTAGCTCGATTCACACAAATAGCATAAAATGACCACTATATTCTCCATTTCTAAAAGTAAACAGCCATAGATAAAACCAATAGTCGTGGCATGTATGGAGTGACAAGTAATTATTTGCCTGTCCGCACATACACTTGGAAAAGAGGGATGTTTGAAGAACACAGAAAGAGAGTGAGAGCGAGAGGATTTAGAAGAAGCGGATATGGTGCAACAGGAAATATAGAATGTAAAATAGATATATTGCCTATTTCTATGTGCAGCCACTCAACAGTAAAGAGAACCAAGGCATAGGAAGACAACAAGATTTTCCTTGGCTGTACGGGAATATGATCTGTGTTAATGATTGAGCACAACATTTAGTGGTATTTGCCCAATAAATAGAGAAGGAGGCCTGCTACATCAACTGTACATTAACATTAATAATGTTATGGAGCAAAACCAAAATAGAGGACGCCGCCTGATGACACCAAAGGTAGTTAATCTCCTTTTTGATGAAATGAGGAACCTAAGTCCACAAAGTATTTAGGAAAATCCAATAAAGAAACACTGGACAGTTCAGCTGGCGTAATGGAGGGGGTGTAGAAATATACTAAGGGCACAGCTCAAGTAGAGCTACAAGGTGAAGGCCGACCTAGAGGCATAGGCAAGAATATAGTTACTTTAATGAAGTAAGGGGTAGTGGTACTGTGGTGTATGGATAGAGATACTAGGGTATTGGTAGGAGTGGAATACTAGGTTAGTGGCAGTGTTATAGCACTGGGGTATTGACAGATTAAGATGTTAAGGTAGGTGTTGAAGTAATAGGGTTTAGGCAGTGATAGAAGTACTATGGTTTGAGTAGACATACTAAGTTGCAGAGAAAGGTTGCGATATTTGGATAAAATAGGATAGATGAAGTAGTGTACACTAAGGATATCAATACTGGGAGAAAAGGAGAAGCCCCTTATTAGCAAGATTAGCAGTACCAAATGTGGTTGTGGATGCTGAAGTATAGGTACAAATGTATAGGTAGCGGTAGCTGTAACCAGGTACAGTTAGGAGTACATATACATAACATAACTCAAATTTACCCAGACACCTAGAGGTGACACAGTTCGCAGTATGCACTATACAAGAATAACATGTTGCATGAAAACAAATGTAAAAATATGCCCTCTGGAAACTTCATCTACTCTTACAAAATGTAAATGAAGTAAAAGATTAAATATAAAAAGGGACTGTATCACGGACATTGATTACTTTGAGAGAAAATATCATCATTCATCTGTGCACTCAGTAGAGAGTTCAACAATTAGATAAGTATGTGGTCTGAATATACTTATGAGCCACCGACAGGGACTATGAGAAGCTCCCACTGCCTTAACCCAAACTCTAGAGCTCCCAACTGTGCTCCATCATGCACAACCACTCATAACATGAACTTACCCATACAGGTAGAGGGGACACAGTTTACGGTTTATGTATAATAGAATCATAATTTGCCTGGAAATAAACTAAAGTCAATACTCTCTGCTCTGCAAGTATAATCTAAAGGATGGCTCTGTCCTCTGTGGCTACTTCCCCCTCTCATGATACTGCCCCCCATGTAAGTACCATGTATTGGATAGTCTCCTTTCTGTGGATTTGCTCCAGGTGAACATTAGTTTATCATCTGATATTCCAATGAGCTTCAGAATTCAGCTGATGCTCCGGTGGTAAGACCCCAAAAGCATCTCTGACAATGCATTAGTCTCTCTGTGGGAATGCGATTGGGTGCATGAGTCTGTGAGTGAGTATCTAAGGGAGTGCATAAGTCTCTGTGTGGGTTTGTGGGTGGGTGCATCAGTCTCTGAGTGGGTTTGTGAGTGAGTGCATGAGTCTCTGAGTGGATCTGTCAGACGGTGCGCAAGTCTCTCAGTAAGTCTCTGAGTGGGTATATGAGTCTTTGACTAGCTCTTAAACTGGTTTCATTAGTCTCTGAATTGGTCTGGCACTGGGTGTTTAAGTCCCTCAGCAGGTCAGTGAGTGGGTGCATGAGTGCCCGGGTGGGTCTGTGAGTGAGTGTAAGAGCCTCTAAGTGGGAATGCAGGTGGGCGCATGAGCTTGGTTGCCTAAGCACAACCGTCCCCGGAGTGCATATGTCGCTGCCCCAACAAAGACAGTCGGTGATATATGGGACAAAATAGCGTTCAAAAAGGGCCTGACCTCGCTCCCGTCTCCACATACTTCTATCACACGAAACCCTGAGTTTGGCAAGCTCAGGCTTGCCAAAGCAGGTGCTCCGCACTTGGAATGAGGGGGATGGTGGAACGATTGGTGCCTTATTCACAGGGGGCGTCCTCAAGGCCTTCGACGAATGCAGGTCTGACTGTGCGCTATCGCACCAGCCCACTATCAATATATGCAACCGCGCCATTGGCTTTCCGTTCCCGAGGTACATGCTGCAGTGACATGTCCCTTCACCCTGTTCAAAAAATTGGTGAGAGCCTTTGAGGACACAAAAGGCCTTATATCCAAGACTGGGTGTTACAACATTCAACCCCACTGCGCCCCCATCGATATCACACTGCATGGCAGGCCGCTACTCCGGAAGGACTCACTCCCAAACAGTGGGATAAACTGTGGCAAGATATCCCTAAGACCTACTGCAGCCTTTCCTCATGGGAAACCGCCTACAAGCTGATGCTCAAATGGTATTATATGCCCTCCCGGCTGGCCACCAAGTATAGTTCCATCTTCAACCTATGCTGGAAGTGTGGGTCGGCGGAAGGCACTCTCTATCACATCTGGTGGTCCTGCCTCGTGATAGCTACTTTCTTGAAGGAAGTTCTGGGCCACATTAAAGGGGTAGTGGGCTACCCGATCCCACCACTGCAACACGTGGTGATCCTGGGCATCGGTCCCCCTAATCTAGTGCCAATTACTGGGGCGGATTGGGCCCTCATAAGCCATCTACTTCTGGTAACGCGACAACTCATAGCGTGCACATGGAAGCAGACCTCTAACCCATTCATAGCTCAGTGGTTTGTTCAGGTGTGGCATGCACTGGTTATGGAAAGGCTGTTACACAACATAGCAAATACTGAAAAGAAATTCCAGCCATTTGGCAGCCTTTGTTCTCTTATCTCATGCACATTGAATCTACTTGCTTTAGCCCCCTGAAGCTTAGAGCCCTGCAACTCTTCCCAAGCGATTGAAGGATGCTTTTGACCCCAGCTTGATGGCAGCTCAGTCGTATTGGGATTGCTAGCTGCTCTCCCCACCATTGTTGGCCCCCTCCTCCTCCCTCCACCTGCGTAATATGTGATTCTCAAACCATCACATAACATGTCACGTCCAGTACAGTTATTGTTATTTGTTGTTCTCTTCTTTCTTCTACATTTGCCATGGCAGTGCCCTTCCCGGCATTCATATGCATTTCGCCTACTGGGCACAGCAGGGGGGTTTACAGCCTTTATGGGTTGTCTGACGTTTGCTGGCCCTGAGGTGCAATGTCCATACTTTGTGCGGAGGCCAGCTACCTGCACAAATACCGCACTGACCGAGGGCAGTTGACCGGTACCTACTACAAGGTTACAGTCACCGGGCTGGGTGATTCTTCTACGGCGGCGCTTGTACATAAAGCAAATAGCTGCTACCTGGTACAATAAATGAAGAATTGACGTGCAGAAAACCCAAAACCCTGACAAAATTGCCGACAAATCTATCACGGCAATGAAACATGTTGGTTTGGTTTTAATAGAGTGGGCACACAACACTGAATAAAAGTACATTAGCTAGTGGAGCTCTGCTCTTTTTAAACAGTGGTGGTGTCACACTTTGAAATCAGAGTGGTCGCACCTCATTGGGTCACTGACACAGAACACATTTTTGGTTAATGTAGTCTGCACTGTTTGTTATCCTTTTCTTTGTTATAGTTGTCAGTTGCTGATGATGATAACGTGAGGACACAGACGAGTACCAGTCTGTTCATTCCTCCGCGCGTGTTGCTCCCGTGAGGCACTGCCAACTCCCCCTCCCCCTTTTTTCTGAAATTCTTTTCTTTAGAAGGTGTGGTGAGGGTGTGTAGTTGTCTTTAGTGCCACTCACAGTTTTAGACATTATTCTTCAATAGAAACGTATGACCACAAGGGCATAATTAAGCAGTAGGGTGAGATTCACTCACGGCTTATTGACACCCTAAGAAGGGGGTCTGTTAAGATTTATGGGAAACAATTGTTTATACATAATTTAGGGACAGGTCTTGTGCTGTTGATAATATATTGAGTGGGGGGCGACCTGTTTCTATCCCTTTATTCCCCCTGGGCTCCCAATTGTTCAAGAGGACTGTGGTCTTAGGCAAGGGCAGTCTGTATGCTGCCTTTGTCGACCTCAAGTCACCTTTTGATCTGGTCTCCCGCTGTAAAGTTTGGGCAGTGATACAAACGTTAGGGATGCCACCAGAGCTACTTTCCATTATTGCTCGCCTAGATGAGGGTAATTTTGCCCAAATACGGTGGGGCTCTCAGGGGAACATCACCAAACCCTTTCCCATAGAGAAGGGATCCGTCATGGCCCCTATATTATTGTCCCTTTTTATTAACGCAATCCCCAAGTTTTTAACATTTGTTCCTCCTGATGCTCTAGTTTTACACGCTAATCATCTCAAAAACACCTAGCGATCTCCAGTGTGCTTTGTTAGTCTATGAGGAGTTTTGTCTCCTACGGGGCCTGGAAATCAATGTATCTAAAATGAAATTTATGACCTTCAACCAGAATAGAACATCCATAGAAGGCATATTTTTGAATAATCGACCTTTGGAACAAGTTAGTGTCTTTACTTATTTGGGGGTTATCTTGTAAAATGATATGAGGGGGAATCGCCAGCTTGACACATCCACACTGAAACATGGGCACTTATCAGGTGCCTTACAAACAGTTTAATACCTCTTTCACCAAACCAGTTAGTCCGGTGTTACAGATTTATAGAATGAAAGTTGTGAGCTCTTTTCTACACGGGGCAACGCTCTGGGGGTATGAGAATCTTCCCCAGTTAACCACCGCAGAAAATAGACTCCTACAAAATATCACCTGGCTTATTCAGAAAAGAAGGGAGAGGAAGAGCGACATTCAATTTGGCCATGGTGTGAGTGAAAAATCAGACCACTCCCTCACACCACGGCCAAATTGAATGTCGCTCTTCCCCTCCCTCCTTTTTGAATAAGGCAGATATTCTGTATACTTGTCAGACTCTTATATTATGTATTAATGTTTCGCAAATTCCCCTGACGAAGGGCTCTTTTCTTTAGCCCGAAATGCATTGGGACTTTTAATCTACTGTTGAGGCTGACGTTAAGCATATCCATTATGATTTTGTGAACTGCTTCTTCAATCTTCAAGAATAAACAACCCACAGCTATCAATGATTTGAAGACTGGATGATTAAGTTTTTTTGATTCATGGTGAATCTTATTGTGGACTGTTGAAAAATGTATCAATAGTTTACTAGATTTTCTAACATTGATCTGTTCACATTTTGTACACTTGTCAGTGACACCCCCGTAGTGCCCTGGGTATTCCCAGATAGACTTCTGGGAACCTTTTTCTCAAATTGAAACCAGACGGCTTGCAGGGCCACTAACCTGGTGCAACCATTATCATTATAGTTTATGGTTTAAAAGGTTGAATTGTTGTTTTTGTCTAAATTAGATCACTGAGTGCATTACAGCTGCATATTGTTCATTGTTTACAACTGTCTAAAAGTAGCATTTTCAAAATTGTAATGACAAATCCGGCTTTACCTTTAATGAGGGTTCATAGTTAACATTTTATAAATACCTAACATGATATATCTACCTGCTCCCAATTAGGAATTTCAGCCTATTAAACATAATAAGGAATCCCCAGTGTTATCCTAAGGAAGGGCTAGGCCTCAGAGTAGTGAAACACAAATTTAGGGTTTTTTCACTACCAGGACATGTAAAACGTAAAGGCACTTGTGCAACCTTTTAAATACACAGCACCCTGCCCTTTCAGCTACCTAGGGCCCGCCTTAGGGGTGATTAATATATAATAAAAGGGGGGGGGGTTAAAGCTTGGAAAGTGGGATTGAATGCCACATTGACATGGCAGTTTAAAACTGCATCCAGGCTGCAGTGGCAGGCCTGGGGCATGTTTTGCAATGCTACTTAAGTAGGTGACACAATCAGTAAAGCAGTCCCCCTTATACCATTTAATTTACACACCCTGGGCATATATTGTGTACAACTCTACAAGGGACTTTTAAGTACATTGAATATGCCAATTGGGTGTAAGCCAATTGCACCATGTTTAAGAGGTGAGAGCACAAATACTTTACCACTGGTTAGAACTTGATCTAAGGTCAACAAAAACTAATTCAGCAAAAATAATTGAGGGTAAAGGCATAATGTCTAGCGGTGACCCTGCAGAGAGGGCCAATTACACAACAACAGCTATTCCTCTTCTGCTAAACAATTTCATAGATGATCCTGTGTTTACATCAGCCTCTTTCTCCAATAAGGAAACTATCACTGAAGAGAAGCCTGTTCAGAGGGCTCGACACACATTGGATGCCACATTCAGGAAGTAGTCTACCTCTCACCTTTCAGCTTCCAACTAAGGAGGATATTGTCCACTTGACACACCATACCAGGATGGGAACTGGTTGATTATGTTGTAATTATGCATGGCTGTTTTATCTGTTTTATCTCAATTGGGTTTCACATGGTTTCACCTGGACAGGGCAATATAACTAGAAAGATATTGGTCAAAGAGACAAAGGTGATGTTCTTGAACTGCATATATAGAACTGCTACTAATTAGACTTGCAAAGGCTAAGGACAGAAAGATAACCATTATTAGAAATGGGTATCTCTAGTTGGCAATGGTTTTCACCTTTGTCAAAGTAGAGACCCTTCTTCCTAGTCAGGATAAGGAGGATACACTACTGAAATAACCCCTTATCACCCCCCTGGTAGCTTGGCATGAGCAGTCAGGCTTATCTCAGAGGTAGTGTGTAAAGCATTTGCCCATAACCAACAGTAACACAGAGAAAACACTACAAAAGGACACCATACCAGTTAAGAAAAATATCCAGTACTTTATATATTCAAAGCAAGAGCAAAACAATAGAAATCCAACTTACAGTACTTAAAAATATGCACTTTGCAAGGAAAACTCTAAAAATGCAGTTCCTTGAAGTGAGTATCTCCGTCCGGTGCCACAGCAGTGCTGAAAACAACAGAATCCAACAGTTCCATCTGATGCATCGGTTGTGGTGCCAGGAGACTCGTAAACTGTACCTTTTTGTTGCTACCGATCATGTTGGTGTTAGCCGGTTGTGGCAACCATCGCAGTTGCGATGTGAAGCGTAGGGGTGCAGCGTGCGGTGCTCTCAAGGCACAGTGAGGGCAGTGGCTCGGTGATGGTCATCCAGCTGCATCGGTGAGGCCAGGGCTGCAGTGTGGAGTGAAGGCAGTGCTCTTGGCCGTGCTGACAGATCACGGTGCAGACAACAGAGCCGGTTGTTGGGAGCTGGAATCCGTCAGCCCGGACTGCATTGTGAGACTTACAAACGGTGCCCCCAAGCCACGGTGTGGTCACAGGTGTGGAAGTCAGTGTGCAGCGACTGCGTCATGAGACCAGAGTGGTGGATTGAAGTGAAGCGTGGTGGAGTACTGTGCCCACAGGTCACGCTTCAAGCAGCAGCTTGGTGGCAGCGGCGGTTGCCAGCAGTGAGACCAGGGTTGTGGTGCGAGTTGCAACTGTGCCCTCTTGGGTGCCTTCAGGACATGGAGCCAGCGATGGAGTCGGTTGCTTTTCCCCCGCTGTGGCAACTGACACCACAGTTCCAGAGGCGATACCCAGAGGTCAGAGAAGTCTTTGTGGTCCCAGAGACTTCAAACAGGAGACAAGCTTTACTTCAAGCCCTTGGAGATACTCAGCATACAAGTTAAGAAAGTTCAGTCCAGCCCTTTCACTGCCCAAGGCAGAGGCACACAGTATGGCTGAGCAAGAAAATACCCACTTTCTAAAAGTGGTATTTTCAAACACACAATATATAAAATAACTTCACAAAAAAATGTAATTTTATATTCTGACTTCAAGCATACTAAACTCCATCTTTCAGTGTTGTCCCAATGGTAAGTCATATTTCCAAGCTGTTATAAAATAAACTCCGATTCTATCCTAAGGGACAGATAGCCTTTTGATAGTGGAAAACGTGAAACACTGTATTTCACTAGCAGAACATGTCACACCTCAGTACATGTCCTACCTTTCACATACACTGAACCCTGCCCATGGGACCACCTTGGGTCTACCTTAGGGGTGTCTTACATCTAAGAAAAGGGAAGGTTAGAGCCTGGCAAGTGAATGCACTTGCCAGGTCGACATGGCAGTAAAAACTGAGTGCAGACACTGCAGGGGCAGGTCTGAGAACCCTTTGAAAGGTGACTTGTGTGGGTGGCACAATTAGTGCTTCAGGCCCACTTACAACATTTGATGTACAGGCCAGGGCACTCTCAGTGCACTTTACTAGGGACTTAAAGGCAAATCAAATAAGCGAATCATGTAAACACCAATCCATAAATACAATTTATATGGAGAGCATATGCACTTTAGGACTGATTAGCAGTGGTAAAGTGCCCAGAGTCCTAAAACCAACAAAAACAGGGGGAAAAACAATAGGCCATAAATGAAAAGTCTGGGGGTAAACCCGCTGAAAAAGCCAAGTCTAACAACCATTCAATGGATTTGTCTTATTTTTTGACATATATGTATGTTAGGTAGAGATAAGAGAATGCTGCAGTTCAGTACTTTGTATCATAAACTGGGCTCCAGATTTTATGGTATACATTTATTTAACATTTCTGTCTGTATTTATCCATATTTATTTTTTGTCCATTTTATGGGAATTTGTCAATATTTACTTCATGTTTTGAGAATAAAAGGAAATGGAAAATACAATATTTCCACATTTATTTATCTGATCAACATGCACTCATACTTTGATGCCTGTTGCATTTTAGCAAATTAAGCAGGTACCTATAACAAAACAAATCTCAGACAGGTAAATATTAGCATTATATACAAATACATGTTAACATATGTCTGTATTTAAGGGACACTCATCTCTTTTTGAAAACCTATGATGTCTATCTGCTAAGCAGTTGGTCTGGAATACATGAAGGACAAAAGGAAGAAGAGTCACTCACAAAAAGCAAAATGTTCTGTATGTTTCCGCTTTTAAAAATAAATATAGAGAGGAAATACATTTTTTGTCTGTATTTATCTGTAAAAATCATTAAAAGTGGAAAGCTGTAAGCCTGAATCATAAATATCTGTGCTCCAAATTAAATGGCAAGAGAAGCTGAATTCCATTATTGACACAGAGGCTAACATTATGCATTTATTTTTTAATGCCACTCCACGCAGTACTTGAAAGAACAATACATGATAAACAAAAAGCAATCTAGAATAGAACATTGTTAATATATTTGATTTGATTTGATTTTTGGATTTATAGAGCGCACAAATGCCCGAGGGCGTCTTGGTGCTAAAAATGACTGAAGACTGCTCGCAGAGTGAGAGGAGGGTTGTATCAAGACATCGTAAATTGGTTGGAACTGAATTATTTTGAGAAAAGCCAGGTCTTTAAAGACTTTCGGAAGGATAGCACTGATGAGCTGTTTTTCATTGCTATTGGTATAAAATTCCAGATCTTTGCTGTGTACAGAACAAAACTTCTCCCCCCATCTAAGCTGATTAAATCTGGGGGTTCTAAGTAACATGGCGCTACTGGACCTGAGGGTCCTCTGTGGATCATAGTGTCTTAAGTTTTGCTTCAGAAACTGGGGCCCTGAGCCATGTAAGGCCTTATAAGCTAGGCATGCTGACTTGAACTGGCTTCTCTTTTCTATTGTTAGGCACTAGAGACTATTTAGTCTGTGAGCCACCGGCTCAAATCTAGGTATGTCCAAAACAAGCTTTGCCGCCGCATTCTGTAGGCGTTGGAGCTTTAGTAATAGCTGTTTTTGAAGCCCTGCATACAAAGCTTTTCCATAATCCAGTTTAGAGAGTGCCAGCATTGTTACTAAAGTTTTCCTAGTGCCTAATAATACACATGGCAATAGCTTTCTTATCAATTTAAGAGTGTACCATATTGATGACAAAAGTTTGTTGATCTGGGCCTTGAAATTTAGTTTGGAATCAAACACAAACCCAAGGTTCCGAACGCTCTCCACTGGCAATGGACAACAACCCAAACTATCAGGCCACCAGTCTGGTGACCAGATGTTGTATTCAGCCCCTAGCATCAAAACCTCTGATTTGTCGCCATTTAATTTTAGGCAATTTGCCTCCATCCAATGACTGACCTGGGACATACAAAGCCTAAATCTCTAAGCTGTCTCGCCTGTGTTATTCGAGATGGACACTACAATTTGGGTGTCATCAGCGTATGAGATTGGGATAAATCCCCAGTCTCTGATGATGTTTGCTAAAGGGGCCACATATACGTTAAAGAGGGTAGTGCTTATGACGAGCCCTGAAGTACCCCCCACGGGGTTCTAAAAGATTTTGATGAGTGTTCCCCTAGCTGAACCGGAAAGGATCTTTCTCCCAAAAAAGAGGCTATTAATGATACTGCAGATTGGTGTAGGCCTATTTCTTCTAGGCGGGTAAGGAGTATGCTATGATTAATGGTGTTGAAGGCTGCAGACAGATCTAACAATATCAAGGCAGCCTTCCCGCCGTCATCCAGCACCATCCTGACCTCTTTCGCCGCCATGGTCAGAGCAGTTTCTGTCCCGTTTTCCTCCCGGAACCCAAATTGTGAGACATCAAGTGCCTGAGATGCCCTAATGAACCCGGATAGTTGTTTATTCAAATGTTTTTCTCAAATTTTAGCCTGGAAAGGGACTCTTGATATTGGTCTGAAATTAGCAGGGACCAATGGGTCAAGGTTGGGTTTTCTCTAGGAGAGGTCGGACCGAGACAGCTTTCCATGCTTTCGGGAAACAGTTTGCCTGTATTATTTTTCCGAAAAGCAAATGTAGTTGAGAGCTAAGTAGCTCTGGGAACAAATGCAGCACCCTAGGTGGGCATGGGTCCATTGGGCAACCTGACTTAGTGGTTTGTATGAGTTGGCAAATCTGCTCTATAGATGGGGCAGAAAACTAAAAGACTCCCAAGTTCCTTTCTGTGAACTGAGAGGTTCATTCCTGGTGACCGGGCATTACTGTTGAGGGGTTTAAATGATTCATAGATAAGTTTAACCTTGTCTATGAAAAACTGCCCCAGTTCATTGCATAAATCTAGACAGCCTTCTATGTTTTTGGATATTGGCTCTGTTCATTTTTTTACCATAGCAAAGAGTACTTTACTGGAATGTTTTGCCTCCTCTATTTTATTTACATAATAGACTGACTTTTCCTCTACTATCTTTTTTTATAAATTGATAGTGACCTGCAGTACTTAGTTTTCTCCCCAAAATCATAACTACGCCTCCATGTCCTTTCAGCCCGTCTACATTTTTGTTTTTGTAATCTTAGTTTATCTGAAAACCAAGGCTCGGAAATGTTTTTCCTCTTAGCATTTTTCTTTTTTAATGGGGCGACTGAAAGAACTGCTGCTTTAATCCAATTATTCAATTGATCTGTGGCTGTATCGACATCATGATTTAATCTCGGGGCAGTCATGTTCAGTTGTTCGTGTAGTTTGCCTATATCAATTTTGTCCCATTCCTGGTATGTAAATTGCCTCCCTTGGGAAGCCATGATGTTTTTAGTATTTTCTATAGCTAGGGTAAATTTGACAACTTTGTGGTCCAACCAGGGGACGGGAATGACTTCCCCCATGTTGATGTTAGAATTAGAGGGAAAGATCTCATCCAACGTATGACCAGCTAAGTGTGTTTCCAGCTGGACTAACTGGGACAGGCCACAATTTGTCATTGCTTCTGTGGTGATGAGTAATGTATTTTTATCTGCTACTTTCTCCAGGTGTATGTTGAAATCTCCTAGTATAGTGTAGTTTGTCCCCATTATACTGGATTCCAGTGCAGGGCCCAATAGTTGTAGTATGGGGGTCTTAGCCTTAGGTGGTCTATATAGCAGAAGGCCATCAAAAGTATATTTTCAGTGATACAAATTTTAAAAGGAAGGACCTCACAGTCTTGAGTGCTCTCCCCTGCCACACAGTGGACCTGAAAATCATCTTTGCTGATGATCGCTGTCTCTCCCCCACGTTTCCCCTGTCTATCCACCCGATGGATGGAGTATCCTCCCGGAGCTGCAAGTGCCAATTCGATGTCAGAAGAATTATCTGCCCATGTATCAGTTATAAACAGTATGTCTAGTTCATGTGTTTCAATCAAATTAGCTACTTCAGTGTTGTGTTTTACCAGAGATCTTGCGTTTAGCAAGGCGGCCTTTATTAATGTAGTAGTTTTATTTGTAGCCTGCGGCCATTGCCTGTCTGCTGATCCACACCTGCTGTCGTTATTATAGACTATCCTGGCTTGAATAATAGGATTTTGGGCAGAGGTTTTGGCCCTCGGCCCAGGCCAGGCGGGCGGGCGCAGACGGGCTTGCCTTTGGCACGCCTTTGGCACGGCGCCGGTGCGCCCGCTGCGCATCCTTATCAGCATGGGTTTTTATGGTCGCTGGGCTCCAACAACTAGCCCGCTCACCCCCGTCCCAGGCTTCCTACTGGAAGTGAGTGCAGTGCGTGCTGAGGGAGCCCTCGGCCCCCTCCGTACAATCGGCACTTGCCGCGACGGACCGGGGGGCATGGGCCTAAAGGAAATGCTGCCTGAAATCAGATCAAAGTAATGCGGTAAGGCAATTTTAAGAGCAAGCAAAGTTTTACTGATGTGATTTTAAAAAACCCAGAGGGTGTTCCTTAAAAAGTATTTACCAGCGCAGCAGTGTTGCAAAAAGCTATTTCAGATGCCAGAGCCTCGACCACCTCTAGGCGCGAGCTACGGCTGTCTAGAATCATCAGTATAAGTAGTCCATGCACAGTATAATCTTCCTGTTTAAAATGCTAAACTTAAACTCCCCTATCTTGGATGAATGATGATTTAAGAAACAGCAACTACGTATCTCCTCACAAGAACTGAACTACTGATTGTTATCTGAAAAGAATAGGAATTTATTAAAGACTCAATTCAACAGGAATTGGAGAACAAAAGACAATAACCTACATCAGAAAATAAATACATCAATCTCTATATTCTGTATTTACTACCTTAAAGTTATCTTTAACCCTTTATAACTTTATATATTATTTTTCTATCTTTTTCCTTTTTTTGCTTCATTGGGAAAAAGACTGGGATCGGAGGGCTGGATAATGTTAGCTTCCATGTCTTAAATAGTGGAGAAGTGTGGCTCAGGGGTTAGAGGCGGCAGACCCGGAAGCTGAGATCGGCCCTGGACCAGGGTTCAATTCCCCGCCTCGACGGGGCTTGGGCTCAATAACTCCACGGACTCGATAATTCTCGCTCCGGTGCCTACTCGACTCACGGGTTCACACTCTGTGACTCTGGGCAATAGCTTGCTTAATCTCCACAACGGCCCCTCACGGCGGGATGCCTGGCTTTCACCTTGTGGATACCCTGCCGGGGTTATCTCACAGGGGAATACCAGGACGGGTTCCCTAAGCAAGCGCTTAGATGCCTGCGATGTGGGTGATATGCGCTATATAAATACATTTACAAATGAAATTCAGATTCTCTCTGCATTTAACAGACCGGAGGCTTCCATTATGCAGGTTGGCAGCCCTATAATTCGTCTTCAGACATGTGTTCAATTGGTTTACAATAGGGTAAAGCAAAGGTAGAAGTATTAGACCAATTAGCTTCTCTCGTAATATCTTCCAATTTCTCACCTTTCCAAAAGGCTTGACTAGCCATAGCACCTCTCATAGAGTGTGCATGAAATTTCTGCGAAATGACACCAGCCTGTTGCACTGAACATATTATCCAGAGACTGTAGTAATCGCTTTAAAGGGTTTTTAAAAAAAAACAATAATTAATTAACTCCAGCAGGATGAAATTCATTTGGCAATCATATTCTCTCATGCAATCTACAACATACAATTTCTTGCACAAATCAAATCTTGTGTGTTCATAGTCTTCGTTCTCTTAGTAAATATCAAAGGTTACCCGAAAGGGGGCATAGAACCTGTTACTTACCTCCAATACCTTAACGTCCAAAGTTTCATATCTTGGTCTAGGAGGCCTCCTTAGTTTGATGCTCTTAAGAACTCATCGAGACTCAGTTCAGAGGGTTCGAACAGGTTTACACACGGGTGCCTGGCGTCGAGGGCGATATGCCAAATATGCGATCACTCCCCTCCCGCGGTCTATGTGGTGACATTTTCTCACCTTCTAAGTGCATTTTATTTTTGAAGTCTCTAATCCAGAGACCAGCAAGGTGTGTGCCTCCCGGTTTTTTGTTCGGTGTGGCCCCCTCCTCATTGCACTTGCACAGACAACTTTTTACTTTTACGTCCCTTGGTAAAGTGGGCCTTAGCGTGCCCATACCGCTGGGGTTTATTCACCATAGGTCCTGACGAATGCCAGTTTAATTACACCAACATTTGGCAGAAACATGTTGACCATCACGTAATGATATTGGTAACAGACCATTCAATTTAGTTGGCCGTGTTTACCAACACATTTTGTAATATGTCTTTGTTGATCAGTCATTAAATCAATTTTTTATACTATTGAGGCATTTTTAAACTCACTCCAAACTCTTATCACGTAACCTTTTACTTAGCCCTCACAACTTCACATTACCCGCTCCGCAGTAAAATCTGGCGTTGAAGCACACTGTGGTGACATTGGGTCACACCCAGTGTGGCCCGATGATGAAGCATGTCACCGACCAGGTCGGTGAGTGGGGGCTTTCTAAACAAACCTAATTGGTGTTGTTTTCTCTCTTGTGTTCCATTACTTGTGTATTTCTCAACCAAGTTACACTCTTTTGTTGTTATTTTTCTGCTCTTAAAAACTCTGAAAACCAAAACATTTTTGCCTACACTCTTGCCATTGATCAGGTGGTGACTTACAGATATTTCTGATTTACAGCAGTCAATAATTATGGCTCCTATCGAACTATTCTACCAGGAAGTTAGTCACCTCAACTATTGGAGCCTTCACAAGATCCATATTCCTTTCATTGCACCAATGCACCCAAATTATCCAACTTCCCTAAAACCTGAACCGGGTTACTGGAGCCCAAGATTACTTTAGCAGTTTTTCTGGCCTTCCTGAAAGGCACAACATGTCTGAAGATCTCCTGATATTTTCCATAGAAGAAGCTTCAAAGTCCCTGTCTGTACCAACGGATTTCCTATCCATCTATGTCTCTCAGCAGCTTCAAAGTCCCTGTCTGTACCAACGGATTTCCTATCCATCTATGTCTCTCAGCAGACACTCAATATTAGGAAAATAAAAAGGAATTTTGCAAGCGAGTTCTAAAATCATTGGTAACCACGCTTGTGAGACACAGAATGGGGTTATCAGTATAAGAGACCACCTCTCTAGTCTTATTTTCTGAAGAAATGTCTGAATTATTGTGACTGGGGGAAATGCGCAAGCCTTCACTGGCTTCCAACCCTGAAGAAATGCATTCCAAGCTGGGGCCACCAGATTCGGCATCCAACTGTAATACGTCTTCAGTTGAAAAGTCAAACTCCTCACTAAAAGGTCTGTCTTCAGAAGACCCCAAAACAGATCTTATTTCCTGAAACACTCCTTGTTCAATTTCCAATCATTAAAATCCCTTAATATCCTTAAATTCCAGACCTTAGTTACATTTACTATTCCTGGCAAATACTCCACCCTCAAGCTGAATATGTGTTCTAAGCAAACAAATAACCAAAGTTCTAGCTTAGCCCCTTCGCAGCGGAGGTAATTCCCTGCTGTGCTGGGGGGCGTGCACAGCGCCCCGGTGCTCGTGATGAGCTGAGCTCGTCACGCAGCACGGTGGCGCCGAGCTCATGACGAGCTGAGCTCGTCATTACCGCGCCCGTAGCTCCACCTGCGAGCGTTGCGCGGCTCATGACGAGCTCAGCTCATCATGAGCACCTGGGCACCGTGCCTCATGACGAGCTCAGCTCGTCATGAGCACGGAAGAGGCTAAATGTGATAGATCCAGGGATATTGTTCCTCCTCCTAAGTGGTTTATTTAGCCCATCGAAGAAACATTGTCCATTTTCAATAATACTGCTTTGCCTTCTAGGCAATGCTTGAATCTCATGAGAGCATAAAGACCCACTGCTAAATCCAAATTATTTTTATGATGTAACTTCTTTGTGTTTAACCATAATCCACTAGTTTACTGTAAACCCAAGAGTGCACCCCAACCAGTTAGACTCACATCACTCCAGAACAAAATATGGATGACATCCAAAGATTGCCTGGCCATACCAGACATCTAAATCCTCTAGCCTTCAAACCAGTTCCACCTTCAGGAAAAGAAACAGTGGTTCTGTTCATGAATTGCATATATATAGGTGCTACTAGTTATGTTTGTAATAGGCCATGGTCAGAAAGCAAACCGTTGAATATGTTTGTCTTCTTTTTTGACAAATGTGTATGTTAAGTGGAGATTAAAGAGCGCTGCAGTTCAGAACCTTTGATCATAAATATTGAGATTCCTGCTGAGTCATCTTTAACACCATCCCAGTTTGACATTTCTATATCCTTCCTTGTCCAGTTGATCTTCAGATTTTTTCTGGGTCTGTAGTCCTATATTTCCGATTGACAACGCTTAGCTTTACATCGCAACTGAGGATTTAAAAACCTGAGACAGACAAGTCAGTCCTTTACGTCTCTTAAATAAACTCATGGATGAGAGACAGAAGGCTGCAACCAAAGAATTTCTAAAATGAAGTCACTCACTGACGGGGAGGTGGAAGTTGGGCGTACAGTACAACAGGTAAGTAAAGAGAACAATATCAATAAATCTAAGAAGTCCACCCTGCATTTGGGTAAAATAAGAAGTTCAAATATAAACAATTTAAAAATTATGTACATAGAACATGAGCAAAACATTATTTTCAAGCACCTTATGTAATACAGTATATAGGCATGAAGTCAAACAGATAATATCCTTCTGCTTCCTTTCTGGTCTGGTCATTTTCTATTAGCAAGGACTATATCAGTCAGATGTGTCATTGGATGGGTTGTTCGATTGTTTAACAATTAGAAGAGTGTAATATTTGTGTTTCTGACGCATGCCCTATAATTTTAGTAGAAGCGTTCTCAGCCATGGTGCTAAGAAAGGTGCACGAAAGAGGAAACTGCTGTATGTTTTTCTTGTGTAATTTAGAGTCAATAAAAAGCATACTACAACCACCTTATATTTCAATAAGAGGTCTGAGATTGGGGTTCAGTTATTTTTGGCCTCAGAGATACTGAGGATTTGGTACTAATAGTAGGCTTTGTTTTGGGAAAAAAAGAGATTTCCAACATTCTCCTGTCACACCAAAGCACAGTGATGAGTGTTTCAGTTTTTTAAATGTCCTTCTTTTAGTATTCCTTCAAAACTAGAGGCAGTACAGTGGCACTGCATCTTGTCATTGATACTTAACTGTACTGGGATAGTACGAACACTATCTGCTATACATTTATGTAACGAGTACTGCAACTTCCCAGCACTCATGTGCCACTTTTATCAGGGAAGTGTCTACTACTGAGGCAGAAGTGGTCCATGTTCTCTCTCTGCATATGTTGTAACAATAATCCTAGGGTTACATTTATTTAGCCAGTAGACCTTAAGAAGTTATATTTTCTTTGTAAATCTTGTACACTTCTGAACGGGGTTGTTAAGCTTTGATTTGGACAGAGCCACTACCTGTCAGATGGGATGTGAGCGGCGTAATGGGACAGTACTGGCATTTTCAGCAGGATGCTGTTTGTTAAATCTTATGGTAATAATACTACGAAGAAACAGTGGCATGTTTTTTGTACAGGGCAAAGTCACCAAAGTAGTATTGTACCTAATCTTAAGTGAGTTTCACTATATCTGACTTAACACCTACAGGAGAGAGGATTTGAGTGAACCAAGCAAAAGTAACAAAAGAGTTAGTGAGTTTTTTTGCAAATATTGAGATCTTTTAAGGAATGAATAGGGCAAAGAGGTAAGGGATGACCACATTGAGAGTAGGTCAGTATTTGACAGGGGAGGCCAACTAAACAACAATGTTCCAGGGCTCCATTTTGGATTAATATAAATTGATGTGCGGCCAAGCAATTGTTCATAAAGGAATAGAATGGCGCAATAGGTCTTTGATATACAATTAGTGCCCTAAAGAAAGCATATTAATATGCCTCTGCTCCCAGTTTAAGCAGTAGAACCACCAGCCCGATTTATCATCGGCATGTTTTGCGAGTCTGCAATAGCGAATAATAAGGAATCGCTATTACAGACTCGCAAAACGGGATTCATGTAGGAATCGCAAAATAAATTACGATTCCTACACATTCCTACTTTGCGATTAGAAAATTGCTAATCGCAAATAAGGAATAACTCCCAATTCATTCCTATGGGCCTAAAGGCCCATAGGAATGAATGGGGAGTTATTCCTTATTTGCGATTAGCAATTTGCTAATCGCAAATAAGGATGCGATTTCAAGGGTGCTAGGGGTGTCCACAGGACACCCTGTAGCACCCCTGAAATGTAAATTAGACTTATGTTGCGCACACACATGTCCAAAGGACATGTGTGTGTGTAACATACAACTGAGAAAAATGCACAAAAGTGCATTTTTCTCAGTTTTCGCAATTTACCACAAAGTCTGACTTTGCGGTAAATTGCGTCAAAAAATAGCGAATTCGCAATTTTTTATTGGGTCATGAATAGCATTTAAGGAATCTCAAATTGAGATTCCTTAAATGCGATCGCAATTTTAAAAATCGCATTTTTTTGCGATTTCTCAAATTGCGAGTACATGACCCAATGATGAATTTCAAATGCCATTTTTGCGGGCGCAAACGGCCGAATTCTGCGATTCGCACCATTTGCGCCCGCAAAAATGCTTCATGAATCTAGTTGCACATTCCTAATTTAAGTGCCAACAGCCCCTCAAAACACTGTTCACCTCTGCACCAATGATAGCTGTGTCCTTTTCTAATATCCAACAGCTGTGAACAGTTCTTTTCAATGTTACTTGTTACAAAGACACATTGGGGAGATGGACAAAGCTTCTTTAAAAGAGTTTGTGAGGCTTACTTGGGGAATATGTACATGAGGATGTTAATCTTATGTCATATGGAAAGCGTCTCTTTTCCAAATTGATTGTTCTCACCCACACAGTTGTTGCAGGTTCCCACCTGTACTTATGGAGGAGGATGAGTTTCGAGCATGTTCTGCCTGAATCATTGATGCTGTCCTGTTAAACTAATTAAGGGCCTTTGCATTATGGGAAGCATCAATATGGTCCCAGAAAGCACTATACTTCGGACACCCCTTGCTGTATTGCCTTTTGTAGTTGGTAAAGATTGTTTTGCATTTATTATCTCTGCATTATTAACAACATGCCAACACTCTATTATAGCTTTACACACTGAGAAAGTGCTATTGTCTTTGAAAAAAATCCTATGAAGTGTAGAAGTGTGTTTTCCTTACCATTGTCAACTAGGCCTGAATCTGGGCCCAGCTGCCATGTTTGTCAAAACAGATGTCTTTTCCTGCACATTTCACTGTTCGTTATTTTTGAAGCACACACTCAAATAGAGCCACAGTTGCTTGTGTCCATTACACATTGTTCTTGCTGCTGTACATGATGAATCTCTAAGCTTAGTAACAAAACTGAAACTATCTCCAAGGTCCTACCGCTTGCTCACTGCACCCTACTCATTCATGATAGTTTGCTGTTGACCTACTTTGTTCTATCACAGTGTGATTCTAGACAAATAACAGTATCCTTTGCACTTTACTGAAAAGATTACTACATGCTACTGAAAGAGTCACTATGGGTTTGCAAGAGCAGTCACAGGGTGTTTCTGGAGTGTAAGGATACTAACTGGGGAATTGTAGGCTTGAAATACAAGTGTGAAGGTGGTTAGATCACTACATGCATAGTCCTTAGGAGTTTGAAGCACTGCATACCCTAACGCTTGGCTCACTGCATGAGTACATGTACGTATGTGTCTGCAAACACATCAAGCAAATGATTCTCTCTCAATTTTCCCAAATGCACACTGACTCACAGTATGATTCTAGACAAATAACAGTATCCCTTGCACTGTACTGAAATGCTGACTACATGCTACTGAAAGAGTCACTATGGGTTTGCAAGAGCATTTACAGGGTGTTTCTTGGAGTGTAAGGATACTAACTGGTGAATTGTAGGCCTGAAATACAAGTGTGAAGGTGCTTAGATCACTACATGCATAGTCCTTAGGAGCTTGAAGCACTGCATGCCCTAAAGCCTGACTCACTGCATGAGTACAAGTACTTATGTGTCTGAAAACACATCAAGCAAGCAAATGATTCACTCTCAATTTTCCCTAATGCACACTGATTCACAGTGTGATTCTAGACAAATAACAGTATCCGGTGCACTTTACTGAAAGGATTACTTCATGCTACTGAAAGAGTCACCATAGGTTTGCAAGAGCAGTCACAGGGTGTTTCCTGGAGTGTAAGGATACTAACCGGGGAATTGTAGGCTTGAAATACAAGTATGAGGGTGCTTAGATCACTACATGCATAGTCCATAGGAGTTTGAAGCACTGCATGCCCTAAAGCCTGGCTCAGTGCATGAGTACATGTACTTATGTGTCTGCAAACACGTCAAGCAAGCAAATGATTCTCTCTTAATTTTCCCAAAGGCACACTGACTCACAGTATGATTCTGGACAAATAACAGTATCCCTTGCACTTTACTGAAAGGATTACTACATGCTACTAAAAGAGTCACTATGGGTTTGCAAGAGCAGTCACAGGGTGTTTCCCGGGGTGTAAGGATATGAACTAGGGAATTGTCGGCCTGAGATACAAGAGTGAAGGTGCTTAGATCACTACATGCATAGTCCTTAGGAGTTTGAAGCACTGCGTGCCCTAAAGCCTGGCTCACTGCATTAGTACATGTACGTATGTGTCTGCAACCACATCAAGCAAGCAATGATTCTCTCTCAATTTTCCCAAATGCACATTGACTCACAGTGTGAATCTAGACAAATAACAGTATCCCTTAATTACTACATGCTACTGGAAGAGTCACTAAGGGTTTGCAAGAGCAATCACAGAGTGTTTTCTGGAGTTTAAGGATACTAACTGGGGAATTGTAGGCCTGAAATACAAGTGTGAAGGTGGTTAGATCACTACATGCATAGTCCATAGCAGTTTGAAGTACTGCGTGCCCTAATGCCTGGCTCAATGCATGAGTACATGTACTTATGTGTCTGCAAACACATCAAGCAAGCAAATGATTCTCTCTCAATGTTCCAAAATGCACACTTACTCGCAGTGTGATTCTAGACAAATAACAGTATCTCTTGCACTTTACTGAAAAGATTACTACATGCTACTGAAAGAGTCACTATGGATTTGCAATAGAAGTCACAGGGTGTGTCCCGGGGTGTAAGGATACTAACTGGGGAATTGTAGGCCTGAAATACAAGTGTGAAGGTGGTTAGATCACTACATGCATAGTCCTTAGGAGTTTGAAGCACTGCGTGTCCTCAAGCCTGGCTCACTGAATGAGTACATGTACTGATGTGTCAGCAAACACATCAAGCAATCACATGATTCTCTCTCAAGTTTCCCAAATGCACACTGACTCACAGTGTGATTCTAGACAAATAACAGTATCCCTTGCTCTTTACTGAAAGGATTACTACAACCACACATACTAAATGATTCTTTCACAATGCATTACAAATGAACACACACTCACGGGGCAGCTCGTGTAGCGTGAGGAACTTTGGACTCTGCTTGTGGCCGTTTTAGGGGCATTAACTGCAGCGGAGCCCTTTGCTTGACCTTCTTTGTGACCTGGGAGCATTTCGGCTCGGTCACCTCGGCTGGGGGAGTGTCTGAAACGCCACCTGCATAGGGAGCGGGACTGCGAGGTCCAGAAGTGCATGCGCCGTCCACCGCGCGCACCTGGTTCCTCTTCCCGCCCCCTTCTCCCTCCGACCTCCCCGGTCCTTCCTGGAAGCTTTTTAAACTCCTCGCGGCCCCCGCTGGCGCGCGCGCCGCTCGTGTAGCGTGAGGAACTTTGGACTCTGCTTGTGGCCGTTTTAGGGGCATTAACTGCAGCAGAGCCCTTTGCTTGACCTTCTTTGTGACCTGGGAGCATTTCGGCTCGGTCACCTCGGCTGGGGGAGTGTCTGAAACGCCACCTGCATAGGGAGCGGGACTGCGAGGTCCAGAAGTGCTTGCGCCGTCCACCGCGCGCACCTGGTTCCTCTTCCCGCCCCCTTCTCCCTCCGACCTCCCTGGTCCTTCCTGGAAGCTTTTTAAACTCCACGCGGCCCCCGCTGGCGCGGGCGCCACTCGTGTAGCGTGAGGAACTTTGGACTCTGCTTGTGGCCGTTTTAGGGGCATTAACTGCAGCGGAGCCCTTTGCTTGACCTTCTTTGTGACCTGGGAGCATTTTGGCTAGGTCACCTCGGCTGGGGGAGTGTCTGAAACGCCACCTGCATAGGGAGCGGGACTGCGAGGTCCAGAAGTGCTTGCGCCGTCCACCGCGCGCACCTGGTTCCTCTTCCCGCCCCCTTCTCCCTCCGACCTCCCTGGTCCTTCCTGGAAGCTTTTTAAACTCCTCGCGGCCCCCGCTGGCGCGGGAGCCGCTCGTGTAGCGTGAGGAACTTTGGACTCTGCTTGTGGCCGTTTTAGAGGCATTAACTGCAGCGGAGCCCTTTGCTTGACCTTCTTTGTGACCTGGGAGCATTTCGGCTCGGTCACCTCGGCTGGGGAGTGTCTGAAACGCCACCTGCATAGGGAGCGGGACTGCGAGGTCCAGAAGTGCTTGCGCCGTCCACCGCGCGCACCTGGTTCCTCTTCCCGCCCCCTTCTCTCCTCCTCTACTTTAACCCCGCCTTGAACGCGTACGCGGGACGCGCGCGGACGAGGAAGCGGGCGAAGACCGGGCAAAGAGCGGGCCGCTGTGTGGCCGTTAGGTGGCTGGTGAGGCTGGGCTGGGCCCCGTCCTTTTCATCTATGTGTGTTATCCAGACCCGGGCTCGCCACGCTTAACACTGTTTTGTACATTCTGTTTAAGTGTCGCACTGTGCTTCTGAACCTACTATCTTGTGTTAGTAAAGTTCCCTTATTATTGCTGGTTAGGTTATTCTAGGATAGTTACCCCTGTATAACTATCACAGTTGTGTATCCTCTTGCCATATGGATACGGCCTCTCCTGGGACAGTGGGGGCGAACCCTAACAAGGGCACACTAGATAACTATTTCAAAAAATCTATCTCAGAAATTGAAAGAGAAGAAGCCCTAGCGGAGAGAAGGGTAGAGCGTCGACGCTCTATCAAGGGTTATAAGGCAAGACCCCCCCTGACTACGTCCCCGCATATTTTAATACTCAGTACAGAGGCGACCCCTATTACTGAGCATCCCTTCACATCCCAGGGAATCCCAGAACTTCTAAGGGATATTACTTCCACACCACCCCCTTCTGGGGACTTATCTAATTTGCCCACTGTCGCTCCCCCACCACCCTGCAATCCTGATGCAGCCCAGAAACTTACGCCAGCTCCTATCCTTATGGGAAAAACCACCGCAAAAATTCAACTGAGGAAAACTGAGGCCCAGATAATCCATGGTCCTCCGCCCAAAAGGAGAATGAGGAAGTGGGGTACAACACAAAAGGGCAAAATTAGCCACTCTGAATTTGGCAAGGGGAAAGGGGGGGGTCCAGCCTCTGTTTTTAAACCAGCTGCGGGTACTAGACCTACTATTTCTACAGTGACTGCACGAGAAACATCATCCCTTATACAAGTTACTACCCCTCCAACAGCAATTCTGGAGGAGACTCTCCCGCTTGCCCCTACCTTGGAGTTTCTTGGGCAAATGCTCAGGACGGTCACTTCCCCTATTGTAGATAGATTATTGGCCATTGAACAACGGCTAGGGAACTTGGAACAGGCTATTTTAAATAGACCGGTCAATCAGAAGGCCCCTTTAACATCTAGTATAGCTCTGACTGCAGACAGTTCACTTAATAGCCCAAAACCTTCTACTTCTAAGACGCCCCATCCAACATCTACCAATCTAGCCAAGGCAGCCCATACAACTTCCACCATCACTACAACAGCCTCAATTCCCATGCCTAATCTTCCCACTAAAACAGTGTACCATATCCCCCTAGGTACTACAACCTCTGCCACTCCTTCTAGAGCTGCCACGAATAAGAACGGTACCAACTCGAAGGGCGGAAATAGTACAGCCACAAGACCAAGCAACCCGGCGGGAGAGAGGGTACCCTCTAGCAATATACATAAACGTAGGATCCCCCAGGTTGAACTTCCTCCAGAATCACTACCTTATGTAGTGGTTCTCACGGGTGTGCCCACCCTGGACCCTGATAAGCGAGAAGGTCCAGAGCAACTCAAAAACAAAACCATGTACTGGTTGTCTAAAAATAGACCACTCCTGGCGAATGTTAATGGGGACATAGTGCATGTGCGCCGACTCTCCTGGTTAGGGGGGCGGGAGAAAGATATAGATGGTGACTTGATTGTGATTAATTTCAGGGACCCAGAAGCTGTTAGGCATATTCTGAGCTGGATGCCGGTGAACCTAGGCAAATCAATTATGCCGTGCGATCTCACCTATTTCTACCCTAGAGCCCTTGTAGCTCCCCTGTCATGCCCATGGCCCCCCATGCCCCCGATAGGGATTAATGGTCCAAAACAGACTAACCACTATCTCCCTCCACACTCAGGCCCCACGATCCCAAAGAATGCTCATGGGTGGGAACCTGTCCCACAAAGGGGCTATGGCACTAATTATAGGAGTATGGACCACTTTTCCCAATCAGGGGGGGATGGACCACTTGCTTCCTTTTACACCTTTGGAAGTTAATAATAGATTTGGAGTCCTCTCTGGCCTGGACTCCTGTGATTGACGCTTGGGGTCCTTTCCATGTTATTTTGCTGTAGAGAGGGCCTTAAGTGGACCGAATGGAAATTCTCATGTTCCCGGTGCCAACTCCCCTCGCCAGCTGTCAGGTGACCCTTATGGTACGATCCCACCCCTCCCAGTTACATCTAATTATAGTCTACCCTCCCCTCTAGGGGTTCCCATCTCAAATGTATGTAGAGGTGGTAACACCTCAGGGGGGCAGGGTCCTAACTTGCACATTCCTTTTAGAGCCCTGAGGGTACTATCTTGGAATGTTGCAGGTATTTTCAACAAAATACACACGGAAGAATGGGATTCCCTAATAACAAACAATGATATCTGCCTCTTCCAAGAGACATGGGCGAGGGAGCCGGTTCTTAAAACTGGCTATGCCATATTTGAAATTCATGCTACCTGGAATGGCAAGGGGAGACACTCGGGTGGTTTGGCTGTGTGGATAGCATCTCATATTGGCTGCAAAGCGGAAATTATAGCTACGTCTTCTCAAGACATACAGTGCGTTCTACTAAACTGGAAGGGCGCCCCTAAGTTAGCAATAATAAATGTTTATTCCCGCCCAGTAGGACCAACGGCGGAGTCCACCACATTAGAAGACCTCGCGTCCTTTTTGGGCCAGTTGCTGACAGACATCAAGGTGGTAATGGGCGGTGATTTTAACTGCCACTTCGAGCCCTTAGAGGGCTTGAGAGAAGGGGCCCTCACTACAAAAGACGATTTCTGGGGTATACCAGTGTGTCACTCGCCCCATCCTAGATCTTGGTCTCCACTTGCGGTCCAAATCATGTCATTAACTCTTAATTTCGCGTTAAGAGCTTGTAATGGACGCACTCCTTCAGACACCCCTTCTAAGTGCACATTTAATAGACCTAATCACGAGTCACGACTGGACTACATTTTTGTTGATACCAGCCTATGGCCAAAGGTGGAGGATTTTAGTATAATCCCCCGTACTGATAGCGACCATAATGCTCTCTTACTCTTCCTGGCCTATCTCCCCGAACCTGTAGGACCCTTTCCCCCAGAGGAAAGTGATGAACGGGGAAATCTGGTACTAACTTCAAACAGGCGTAGGGTGAGATGGCAGAAATTTTCCAAATCGGAAGAAAATATTGGGAAAATTTATAATCTGGTGCTGCCCAAATTTGAGGCCTTGGAAGAACTAATTAGTCTATCTAGTACCCAGGTCTTGCAGAAAACCCTACTTTCCATTCACGAAGACTTAGTGGGAGTATTGGGAGAGGTCCTCTATCCAGAGGTGCCCAAGCCCAAGCACAAGACTAGAATATCTACTTGGTATAACTCTGACTGCAGAAAGGCCAAAGCTGACCTTATCACTGCAATCAAAGAGGGTCTACCCCGGACCAGGGTGTCCATTTTGCGGCGACAGTACAAAGACACAATGGCTCGCGTGAGGTCAGACTGGGACTGGGACAGATGGCAGGACCTTTCAGCAGCCCTAATAACTAGGGACTCAAGAAGATTTTGGTCCTTAGTTACTACTGGCTCAGGGGAACCCAAAGCTGCAGTCGAACCCAATATAGCAGCACAAATATAGGAAGATCACTTCGGGAAACTCTATGCAGATGTCCTTGAGAATACTGATGCCACTGTTGCAACACTCCTCTCCCTCCCTGGAGATACTTTGGAGTTCACGCTAGGGGAAGTGGCAAGAGCAATAGATGGCTTAGCGATGGGCAAGGCCCCCGGCCTTGATAAATTACCTGGTGACCTTTTTAGGTCCCACCCAGAGATCTGGGCACCATACCTTCACATCCTTTTTAAATCACTTGCACGTGGTATGGCGATCCCCTGTACTTGGCTGGGGGCAGAGATAGTCCCTATCTTCAAGAAGGGCTGTCCTCTGCTCCCATCCAACTACAGGCCGATCAGCCTGATAGATGTCCCCCAGAAGATCTATTCGCGACTCCTACTGGACCAACTGATGGACTGGATGGAGGAAAATGAAATCTTAAGCCCTCTCCAGGCTGGCTTCAGGAAAAATACGTCCACCATGGATGAAATCTTCCGCCTAGTTCTCCTCTTTTGGAAAACGGTGATCATCGAGGGCGGGAGATTGTACATGGTGTTCGTGGACCTGAAGTCAGCATTCGATCTGGTACCGCGAGGAAAGCTCTGGGAGGTCCTGAAGGAGATGGGAGTGCCCACTAATCTACTCCAGGCTATAATTAGACTGCACCAGGGCAACTTCGCCCAGGTACGTTGCGGGCGGGGCGGAGCACTGACAAATAGGTTTCCTGTTTCCCGGGGGGTCAGGCAGGGCTGCGTCCTTGCCCCTACTCTTTTTTGTTTACATGTGAACAGTGTCATCTCACATTTAGCTAATGTTGGGGATAATGACGCCCCAGTCTTGGCAGGCAGGAGGGTACCAGCAATCATGTTTGCTGATGACACCCTCCTGCTTTCCAAATCACCCATGGGAATCCAGAGAATCCTTGATGGCTTCGATCTCTTCTGCAGGCAGTATGGCCTTGAGATAAACGCAGGGAAGACCAAATACATGATTTTTAACCCCTCCTCTACAACTAGACCTAACCCATCCCTAAATTCTACGGTCCTAGAGAGGGTTAAAATATTTCAGTATTTGGGCGTAACCCTCCAAGAGAACCTCCTATGGGGCCCACAGATCGCAAGCTCGCGCCTAAGGCTCTCTCAACTCTCTGGGGCTATTTTAAAGGTTACTAACACCTCAACATACAAACCTATAGCTCCTGCAGTTGAGATGTATAAAGTGCAAGTGAAACCTGCCGCACTTTATGGCAGCGAGCTATGGGGGCACCAAGCGGCAACTGAGTTGGTAAGTGCCGAAAATAGCTTTATGAGGCGTCTTCTGTCCCTCCCAACTGCAACTCCCCTGCTTCCCTTACGTCTTGACCTGGGTTTACCTTCCATCAGGGAGGATCTCAAATCCAAACCCATAAGATTCTGGCATAGACTCTGGTCAACAAAGGAGCTTAGTCACTATAGGCAAGATCTTGTACATGTTATGAATCTAAACCACAATGACAAGATCCCCTGGCTAGCCTTTGTTAAAAAAGAATTGTTTAGGCTTGGTTTTAACGAGCTGTGGGTGACTCCAGAAATTGGTTGTAACAAGGTCCCCAGGAAAAGACTAGTGGAAGTATACAAGGAACAAAATCTTGCATCCCACATGTCTGCACTTAACATCGGCATCTTAACTCACTGTTTTAATCAATCCAAAAACTCTTACAAGTTTGAAACTTTTTTGGATTTTATTTATCCGATCATGGCAAGGAAGCTGTTTATACAGTGGCGGTTTGGCTCCTACCTATTAAATCCTTCACTAGTAAATGGACCAATGGAGGGGATAGATTATGCCCTGGCTGCAACCTGGGCGATGAGGAGGAAATCCATGTTCTGTTTTTGTGCCCCACCTATAAATCCCAAAGGAAATATTGGTTGGTGCCCTTATGCAGGAACATGGCTATAAGGAACTGTTTGACATCCTACAGAATATTGAAATCTGACCCCTCCCCCCACATTGTTTTTGTAGTATCAAAATTTCTCCTTGCCATGTGGCGTATTAGGTCCAAGTTGATTAAGGATAAACCAACATAGAATGAATGTCTTTGCCATTGCCCCACTGTAACCTATATTGTCTTTTCTATTTCCATGACATGAACTGTGCTGTTCCCTGTTTATGTATTTTATCTATTATCCCAATGATGATTTTAATATTGTTGTATGTATTTGCATGTATCTTTTATGGTCTAAACGGCCGAAATAAAGATATTTTGGATTGGATTGGATTATACAGAACCAACACTATTCACTAGTCTACAAGAGTTAAGATGACTGCACACATTTAAAATATTTCATTACTGCATTTGAGAGTACAAGTCTGCCACATTTTACAATACATAATCAATGACTGCTTCAAAATTGTACTAGAACTTGGCAACAGCATATGTTTTTGACCAGTACTAAAGCCGCAAGCACATGAAATATGCCCAGGCTTCTCTCACAATAGTTCCTAAACTTACACAGAGTCACAGTGTGATTCAAGACAACTAAGACTATCTCTTGGACTTCATCACAACACATTTACTGATGTACAAAAACAAAAGTTTCAACACACATTTAACATATTTCAGTACTGCATTTCAATGTTAAAGCCTAACTCATTTTCCAAATACATTAGCAATGTATATATTGTAATTGTATCAAAACTTAACATAAAAAAAGTTGTAAGCACTTATTTGTCTGCAAACACATAAAGCAACCAAATGCTACTCTCACAATTTTCCCAAATGCACACTGACCCACAGTGTGATTCTAGTAAAATAACAGTACCCCTTGCACTTTACCAAAAACATTCAGTAGTCCGGAACAGGACACATGACTGTACACATTCCACAAATTTTAATACACAATCTCATAAACTGAATCTAGACATGCAACGCTACTCCCTGCAGTTTACCAAGAGAAACACGTTAATCTTATTAAAAAACAAATATACCAAATACAACCTCTCACAAAAGAATAATTTACCTTTGAAATTGATTTGTAGATTAAGAAGTATGTCAGCCACACACTAGATTTTCTTATACAGAATCTCTGCTCTGTGCATCTGGTAGCAAAACCAAAAGAATGGCAAGCTTTCCCTCTCATTCTCCACACATATACATGTAAGTATCAAATCACATTGCTTCCCACAATAATTCAAAAGCGAACGCACATTTCTATTGGTTGCACATTTCAGGCCTTTCCAAGTGACATAAATTTGAACCCTACCCCCAATTTGCTCACTGCCTGTTACTATAGAAACAGTTCATGGAACACTTAACTGAACTCACAGGTCAGAAGATCAACACACAATTTTGCAATTCCAAACAGCAAGTGTGCTCAAAAAACATGCTTTCAAAAAACCGAAACATGCACCCTACTTTTGAGACTAAATTTATCTCAAACACCCAATCATTTCTTTTCTTTTTTCAAAATTGCATCTTATCCACCATTTTAGATAAATCTCACTTCTCAAACAGCCATTTTACATACAAAGACCATCTGAGTGCATCCAGACCTCCCTTCAAGATGCTTAGAGTGTGGATTGAGGGACACAGCTATATTTTCTGGAGCCAAAGTTATGCAGAAAACAGAAACATGGACAAAGACCTAGCTTTACCAAATGTAGACATTAAATGGATTGGACAGAGACGGTTAAAATGGTTCCAATTGATGCCATTGGTTAAATACTTTTTGCATCTCCAACATCCTGCCCTCATACTTGTGCACTGTTGTGGCAATGACCTAAGCACTTTCACTGGGGTAGGTCTGGAAATGCTTATAAAGGAAACTTTTACAGAATTTATGTCACTTTTCCCCCAAACTGCCTTTGTCTATTCTAACATATGCCAAAGGCAGAAATGGAACTGGTCCAATCAATTTGGTCCAAAAATTGAGAAAGCTAGGAAACATGTCAATAAATCTGCTTCTGCTTTTCTCAGAGATTATAAGATGGGGTCCATTTACCACAACAATCTGCGTTTCAATATGGATGGCATCTATAGAAGAGATGGTGTACATTTCACAGATGAGGGTAACACATCTTCCTCTTAAACTTTAGACTCTGCATAGGTACTTACTTGTAAGTACCAAAATATCTCAATAAACACAAGTGCTATTTTTAGAGCCTCTTAACTCCATGGCTGCTATGCGTTTTCCCCCCCTGTGCTGAAGAACCAAAATACCCATTGTTCATGACGAGCTGGGCTCGTCATGAGTGTACGAGGAGGTTACAGCATGACGAGCCCAGCTCGTCATGAGCGTGGAAGGGGTTAAGAACTAAACACAAAAGCTTGATGTATATCTAAAAACATTTAGAATGCTTAGAAGTTGTGCACCAAACGCATTGGAGTTGCGCACCCTACAGCTTATGAGTCATGCATCCAACACGTGCATACCAGGGGGCCGCACTGAGCACCGCGCTGGGTGCGCGACTCCAACGTGTGCATACCAGGGGGCCTCACTGAGCACCGCGCTGCGTGCGCGACTCCTAACTTTTCAGTACAAAATAAAAAATAGCCCCTATCACTAATTTCTGATATCCCCAGGGACCCGGGGCTTATAAAAAACATTGGGGACTGTGGGGGGAGCCCTAATGCCCCCACGGTCCCGCCGGCTCCCGGTGTCCTTTGGGAGCCGGCATTGCTTTTACATGTGGAGCTGTTAACATGCAGTACCCCGTGTGGAAAAGCAATTTGGTTTGGATTTAGAAAGAGAGAGCAGGTTTCCCTGCTCTCTCTTTCAAAATCCAAACCAAGTTTGCTATGGGCGGGCGGGAGCCGCGAGACTCCAACCCTCTCACAGCAAACAGCAGTGTCCCGGGGTGGGCACCTCAGGACATTGCAGGAGCCCATGGGGGGTTGGGGTCCCCAGGGCCCTCGAAAGCTCCAGGAGGGGGGCCATGCAGCCCCCTCACACAATACAGAAAGCCCCAGGGAGTGGTCATCCACGGGTCTTGGGGGGGTCGTTGAGGCCCCCCACCACTAATTTTGCAGGGGGGGGCCTTGGAGCCCCCAACGATTTATTTCATATCCCCAGGGGGTGGCTGTCCCTGGGGGCCCCTGTAGGCCCCCATACATTTTTTAAATTTGACCCCTGGATTTGGCCCCACCGGGGGCTAATTATAAAAGAAGCCCCATTATATATATATATATTTATTTTATGGCAGGATGCGTGCACCCTGCCTGCACTTGCTGGTTTAAATAAATAAAATAAAAAATTTGGGCCCTGGGGATCCTTGTGGGACCCCTTTAGCAGGTCTAGAGGATCAGGATATTTCTACTCTGCACCTTTTATACATTTTGCACATTTGTTCCACTGACTCCTTCAGCCTCGCTTTCACCGAGGCACAAAATGGCTGCAAACAGTTCCTGGTTTTGAACTGACTTGACAGCCAATTAGCATTCAGCGCGTAATCGGAAGGGTGCGCTCCGGGTGCACGGATCCTGCACGGCCATAGATATATATGTACTTTTAATTGTAATTTTTTCAGAAACTACTGAACAAATGTACACCATTTAATCAAAAGGCATGAGTCTGAACTGAGGACTACACCTTTGCCAAATTTGGTGTAATTCCATTCAGCAGTTTGGGCTGTTGCTGTGGCTAAAGGTCCCTACGGAAATTTGCATGGGAAAAATATGTTTTGGGACCCCCCTTTTTTTCTTGGCCTCCCACTACACGTATCATCCTGAGACTTTCAGGATAAGAGTGGACCAGAGCTGGCCATTAGTTTTGAAAATTTCACGAAGATTCGTCAACCGGCGCTAAAGTTATTCCAAATAGAATGTTGTAGATTTCCTATGGAAAATAGGTCTTAACTATTACTATCAACAGGCAACCGCCAGTAGGTATACATAGTTAGGATTTTTTCTCTATGGAACTTTTGAAAATTCTATGTCTAATAACTTTGGCGTTTGTGGACGGAATCGGCTGAAATTTTCAGGAAAATGGCTCATTTTGTTTCTGAGCAGCCCCTAAAAATTTGGGGGGTTCCGTCAAGGGGGGGGCCAAGAAAAAAGGGGGGTCCCAAAACGCGTTTTTAACATTGAGTTTTCCATAGGGCGTTTGGCCTCATTTTTAGCTCGAACGGCTGAATGGATTTGCACGAAACTTGGCAAAATTGTAGGGACTGTTAGCCCGATGTGCCTTTGCTGGGTCTCAATATATGTGCTCCAGTGGATTTTGAGAAATTAACGTTAAAAAAAACAGATATATCTGTGACAGCGTCCCGGATAGCGCACCAGTTCGCGTACTTTTCGCGTAACGGAGCTTTGCGAAGCGAAGCTGATTGGCTCTCCGGTGTCTGTCAACATTCTAAACAGTCCAGAGCGGCCGCCATCTTGTCTCTCCGTAGGATCGAGAGACAAGAGAAGGAGAAAAACGAAGGGGGAATTTAATGAAAGGGGGCAAGGTAGACCCTTCTTGACCTCCTAGGAATGATGTTGGGGTTATAAAAGGGTCCCGTGGGGCAAATAAAAAAATATTGATTTTTTGCGGTAGAAGCGCTTTCCGGTTCGCCAACCAGGTAGTGAACCGGGACGTGAAACGGGAATTCGCCATTTTGTGTTTCGATTTAATTAAATTACAAGATGGAGGAAAAACAATGTGAGAAATGGGTGTAAGGGGGTACGGGAGACGTATCCTGACCCCCTATGTTTTCTGAGGGTGGCTGAGGAGGCTCATATATGTTGATACTTGTCTTCCAGCGGCTGCGCATGAGCGTTTTTTTTTTTTTTTTGCTGCGTGACGTCTGTTAACGTTCGATTCGAAGGAAATCAGGAAGTGTTGACCGCCATTTTGACACTGCGAGTAAATATATTGTTAAAAATTATTGTTTTAAATTAATCCGTATTGATAAACATTGTGTGCGCCATCTTGCTTTTTTTCAAATGCCACACTTTTGTCGTGCACGGCAGCCATTTTAGATGCCTTGACCAGACCCACTCTCTGCACGCCGCCGATCGTGACGTCTGTTAAAGTTCGATTCGAAGGAAATCAGGAAGTGTTGACCGCCATTTTGACACTGCGAGTAAATATATTGTTAAAAATAATTGTTATAAATTAATTCGTATTGATAAACATTGTCTGCGCCATCTTGCTTTTTTTCCAATGCCACACTTTTGTCGTGCACGGCAGCCCTTTTAGATGCCTTGACCAGACCCACTCTCTGCACGCCGCCGATCCTCAGCATGGCTCTCCACCCTCGCAAGCATCTCCCCCACGCACTGGTCACCCCCGCTCTCTGTCTTATGCATGGGCCATAAACCTCCCCCCATCTGCGCTGCTCTTCCCTGTTATGTTATGTTATGTTATGTTAAATTAAATTTATTGAGCGCACGTACGCCCGTAGGCTTTATGGCGCTGTGGAAGACTGGCAAAACATAACATGTAACAGAAAGAAACGGAGTTAACTAAGGGTAAGCTTGCTTAAAGAGCCAAGTTTTAAAAGCCTGTCTAAAGGCTAACAGGTCTTCATGAAGCCTTAACGTCAGTGGCAGAGAGTTCCACAGGGAGGAGGCCAAGAAGTGGAAGGATCCGCCTCCCTGGCGTTGTTTCCTGATCCGAGGCACCACTAACAAGTTCTTTTGACCTGAGCGGAGAGCACGAGAGGGGGTGTAACTGACAAGCAGGCTGCTAATGAATCCAGGGCCCTTACCTTGTAGAGCCTTGAAGATAATGCATCCCGCTTTAAATGCTGCTCTCTGCGCTACTGGCAGCCAGTGGAGACTGGCCAGTCCCGGTCCCTGAGAATCACACCCTGTGCCTGCCCGACACCACCCTTTCACCCTATTCACTACCGCACCCTCGTGAACGGGCCTCCCTAGGTAGAGGCTCGTCTGTTGTAGTGGGGCGCCCCTTTAGCGTTTCACTTGCCATTCAGCGGTTTTCCGCCCGCTTTTGCTGCACTGTGCCTCGTCAGTAGCGGTCTGTTGTGCGAATAGTCCCAAGGCAGCAGAACGCGCTGGGATCTGGACGGCACCCAGGTGATGTCCAGTAAGTTGCTGCACTGGTTTTGGTATCCTACAATGCTGCTCTGAAAAACGGCGTGGGGCGCCCCGGTGGGGGGGGGGAGGCGGAGTGAACGGGCCTCCCCAGGTGGAGGCTCCTCTGCTGTAGTGGGGCGCCCCTTTACCGTTTCAGTTGCCATTCCGCCCGCTTTTGCTACACTGTGCCTCATCCGCCATTCAGCTGTTTACCGCCCGCTCTTGCGGCTACAGCGTCTCGCTCACCATGTAGTTGAGTTGCGCCCACTCTTGCGGTGCAGCGATAGGCGGCTGCCACAGGACTCTTAAAATGGCGGCCGGCTCTTCGGATTTGGGCCTGGTCCACTAAAATGGCCCTGAGACACCTTGGAACTCGGACGCTTGTCTGCTAGGGCTTGGGCTCCATTCTCGAAAGCGTCCCCTCAGCCTTGAAGATTCTGCAAAAGTCTTGGGGGCCCCCGACTCCCGCAGGCTTCCGGTGGGGAGCGGCTGCCATGATTGCTTGCGGAATGGCCACGACGGAGCTACGAGATGGTGGTGCTCTCATACTGACGCCAGCTTCAGTCTGAAACATCCAGAAACACTGTAGACTATCAATTCGATGAGTTCCGGTGGAGTCCCAACGTGACCCGGTAGGGAAGAACTTGCCCTCCCCTTTTTTGAGTGATGGTTCTTGTTGCCTGTCCCCTCTGTTGTCATCTAACGGAACCTTTTTTGATTGCCGAGTGAGAAAAAAAAAGGTGGGTCTTTCATCGTTTGAGAAAAAAAAATATTTTAATCCAATGAAAAGTGTTATTTTTAGGTCATATGATCAAGCCTTCCATCATTAGGAAACCAAAAGTAAAATGAACCAATGAAAAGTTTTATAAACAAGTCACATGACCTGTTATGTGGCTTTGGGTTATAAAAAGCATACAAAACCCGTTGGCCCATGAGGCGGCGTCATTAGCGGACCGATGTGCGAATAGGCCAAAGGCAGCAAACGCGCCGAGATCCGGATGGCACCGAGGTGGTGTCCAGCAAGTTGCACTGGTGTGGCCATCCTACAATGCTGTGCCGAAAGACGGCGTGGGGTGCCGGGGGAAGGCGGCGCGTACAGCCTTCTTCCGCCTCCCCAGGTGGAGGCACCTCATGTGCAGTGCGGCGCCCCTTAGCGTTTCACACGCCGTCCAGCCGAGTTGCGCCCGCACTTGCTGCTACAGTAGGCGAAGGCAGCACAACGCACCGAGATCCGGATGGCACTGAGGTGGTGTCCAGCAAGTTGCCGCACTGGTGTGGCCATCCTACAATGCTGCGCCGAAAGACGGCGTGTCCAGCTGAGTTGCGGTCACTCTTGCGGTACAGTGACTCGAACGCGCCGAGATCCGGATGGCACCGAGGTGGTGTCCAGCAAGTTGCCGCACTGGTATGGCCATCCTACAATGCTGCGCTGAAAGACGGCGTGTCCAGCTGAGTTGCGGTCACTCTTGCTGCTACAGTACGCTGAAGGCAGCACAACGCGACGAGATCCGGATGGCACCGAGGTGGTGTCCAGCAAGTTGCCGCACTGGTGTGGCCATCCTACAATGCTGCGCCGAAAGACGGCGTGTCCAGCTGAGTTTCTCCCGCTCTTGCGGTACAGTGACTCGAACGCGCTGAGATCCGGATGGCACCAAGGTGGTGTCCAGCAAGTTTCACTGGTGTGGCCATCCTACAATGCTGCGCCGAAAGACAGCGTGAGGTGCCCGGGGGGGGGGGGGGAGGCAGCGCAAACGGGCCTCTCCCTCTTCCCTAGGTGGAGGCACCTCATCTGCAGTGGGGTGCCTCTTAGCGTTTCACTCGCCTTTCAGCTGAGTTCCGCCTGCTTTTGTGGTACAGTGACTCACCCGCCATCTAGCTGAATTGCGGCTATTCTTGTGGTGCAGCGATAGCCGGCTGCAACAAGACTCTCAAAATGGCGGCCAGCTCTTTGGATTTGGGCCTGGTCCACTAAAATGGCTTTGGGACACCTTGGAACTCAAACGCTTGCCTGCTAGGGCATGGGCCCCATTCACAAAAGCGTCCCCTCTTTTGACTGATTGTTCTTGTTGCCTATTTCTTCTGTTGTCATTTAACGGAACATTTTTGGACTGCCGAAAATGGTTCTGGTCCGACCGCTGGTTGGTGGAGACATTTTGACTATATCCTGGACCTGCCCGGCCGCGCCCAAAATGGCGCCGGTATAAATGGGACTCGTAACTCCTTGTTGTGTACTGGTTGCCCAACCTTGATATCACGAGATACGTATGCAGTTTTGAAGCACATGGCGGGCAGGGACGAGTATTGATTGAACATTTTGACATACCTATTGATATTAAGTTCTGATGTGTTATTGATTACTGTACTATTGAAAGTTCGAATTAACGTCACCCATGGTACTTGCCTGCAAATGTATATCTAGATAATTTTATTGTAACTGGCCCTGTCGTACTTTAATTATAAAATGTACGTCCACCGATTCCGTAAATGTTAGACACCTTAGTTCTTGCAATCTAATGGGTCGCCCGTTACGTTCTTCTACAGTGTAAATGTGCCCTCATCATATACGATTCCAGATTGCTCCGTGGCCGGCCCACGTGGTTATAGGCCCGTATTTGTATACTGACATTTTCACAATAAAGGTTTTTTAAAAAAAACATGGTAGTAGTACCTACATTGGTAAAGTTTTGAATAATAGCCATTGTTTTCGAATCAGTAAAAGGCAAGTGAAATAAAGCAGTCCAATTACATGACTGTTAAAAGGTATAATACGCAGGAACGCAGTAAAGAAAAATGGTCAAGGGCTGTTGTGTTTTCTACTCCTGCAACATAAAGTGATCGATAAGAATCTGATATTCATGCCTATCAGCGACTAAGACAGCAGGCCGAGCCTCTTTTGCTCAACGGCTCCCTCATGGGACGAAGAAACGCCCTTTTTCTCGAAAAAGGGATATTTTACTTGCAGGACAGTTGTAAATTTCCCGGGAAAATACATTAGCCTGGAACATTGTTAGTGATAAACTGTAAATGCATCTGGGTCCTTTGCTTTACAAGTCAGAGTGAGAAAAAAAAGGTGGGGCTTTCATCATTTGGGAAAAAAAAATGTTCGAAAGCAATGAAAAGCGTTATTTTTAGGTCATATAACCAAGCCTTTCATCATTAGAATAACAAAAGTAAAATGAACCAATGAAAAGTTTTATTAACAAGTCACATGACCTGTTATGCTTACGTTACGCGCTGCGCGCCGCGCTCTGGATCGTTTCCGGGAAGCTGCGCCTTGCGCACCGGAGCACTTCCAGGTGCGCTAACGCGGCGCGTCATATGACACATTACGCGACAACGCAGGTCCAGAATATAGTCAAAATGTCTCCACCAACCAGCGGTCGGAATACAACCCCTTTCAGCAGTCCAAAAAGTTCTGTTAAATGACAAGAGAAGGGACAGGCAACAAGAACAATCAGTCAAAGAGGGGAGGGCAAGTTCTTCTCTACCGGGTCACGTTGGGGCTCCACCGGAACTGATCGAATTGGTAGTCTACAGTGTTTCTGGATGTTTCAGATTGAAGCTGGCGTCAGCATGAGAGCACCCAATTCTAAAACAGTAAATGCTTGGATAACAATCAATCAAATGTAGAGGGAAGCAGGCACGACGGGTTACAACGGGGGCAAAGGCTTACGTTACCTACCCTTCACTATCTGCAAAGAGAGAATACTCCTAAAAGAAAAGAGGAGGGGGGGGGCAGCGTTCAAAGCACATCAGCGTGCATAAATACGAAAATGTTTTTACCTACCACGTACTTGACATTTTACAGCTTTTGATATTTGCTATTAAAAAACCATTGAAATTCACTGAAAAAACCATAGGTTATAGACCATATATAGTTAGGGATTCGCATTTACAAAACCTTAATTTACTCGCACAAAACCATAGAAATTCGCATATATAGTTAGTTGCAATAACTATATATCACGCACCCACAATCCACTGCTGATGATGTCACATATTACATCATTCATGACATGGTCAGTGACATCACTGATGACATCTCAAATGACATCACTGATGACATCTCATTTGACATTACTGATCACATCACTGATAATATAATTCATGTGATAATACGATGAACCTCTTCAGACTCTAATATAACCTTAGATACAATCAGTGTAAACAGACACTCACAGATTGTCACTCATCCATGGAGTTACTCATACATCTAGTCAGTCATGAAAAGAATCAATCACTCCTCCATTTCCTCAACTATACAGTTATACACACCTTACTAATTCAAACATATTCTAACACATATTTACTCTCTTATACAATCCCTGATACAAGTTCACAATGATTCATACAGCCACTCTCACATTCACTGGCTCTTATGCACAGTTATTTATATATGTCAACTCTCACATGTACTGTGTTTTACATATGTACTTACTTTGACATGTAGCACTGAGATATCCATTCACTCACCAATACACTCATGCACACAGTCAACTGCCCATACAGCTGTTTCCACATGCACGTTTGAACCCATACATCTAGTGAATCAACTGCTCGCACATCTATGCACAGAGTCATACACCTCCCAGCCACCCCCACACATACTCAGTCTCCCATACAAATACTTGGGCAACCAATCAATAACCCATATAGTTACTCATATAGCTACTGATTAACACATGCAGCAGTTTACAGAACAACAGACATAATGATGCACAAATTAAGACAGTTTAGTCACTAACCCATACACTCAGTGAGACACATTTAATCACTCTCTCATACAGTCAGTCATGCACCTACTAAATCCTTCATCCAGACACTTATACATCCACTCATTCTTCAATATGTAAGACATATTTTAACTTTACAGAAAAATACAATCACTGGATGATGTCATCAGTGATGTCATCAGTGATGTCACTGACCATGTCATGAATGATGTAATATGTGACATCATCAGCAGTGGATTGCGGGTGCGCGATATATAGTTATTGCAACTAACTATATATGCAAATTTCTATGGTTTTGTGCGAGTAAATTAAGGTTTTGTAAATGCGAATCCCTAACTATATATGGTCTATAACCTATGGTTTTTTCAGTGAACATATATATATATAAAACCTACTGGCAGTCGCCAGTAGGTAGTTATAGTTAGGACCTAGTTTCCATAGGAAATTTACAAGATTCTATTTGGAATAACTTTGGCGCCGGTGGACGAATCTTCGTGAATTTCTCCCCAAAATTGCCTGTTCGGTTCTGCTTCTTCCCTGAAAGTTTGGGGGTGACTCGTCAAGTGGGGGCCCAGAAAAAAGGGGGGTACCTAAACGTGTTTTCCCCATGCAATTTTCCATAGGGACCTTTAGCCAGGGCTACAGCCCAAACGGCTGAACAGAATTACACGAAATTTGGCAGAGAGGTAGAGTTTGGTTCGCAGATTGTGCTTTTTGTAAAATGGTGTAAATACGTTCAGTAGTTTCTGAGATAATTACAAGTAAAATCATAGCAAATTCAGAGACGGAGTTCAGCACGCGTACGGAAATCCGTTCAATTAGGAGCTCGAGCTGCATGCTCATTGGCTGTGAACTGTCTGTCAACACTCGAAACCAGGAAGTGTTGGCGGCCATCTTGTGCCTCGGTAGTACCGAGGCACAAGAAAACAGTAAAACAAAGTTGAGAAATAAGGTAAGGGGGCAGGCTAGAATCATTCTGAAACTCTAGGCTTGCTCAGGGGGTCGTACATGGATCTTTAGGCTCTATTTATTATTTTTTTATAAACAAAAATCACGGCGTATCTGTTCAATTACGAGTGCGAGCTGCATGCTGATTGGCTGTGAACTGTCTGTCAACACTCGAAACTAGGAAGTGTTGGCCGCCATGTTGTGCCCCGGTAGAACCGAGTCACAAGAAAACAGTAAAACAAAGTTGAGAAATAAGGAAAGGGGGCAGGCTAGAAACATTCTGGACCTCTAGGCTTGCTCAGGGGGTCGTACATGGATGTTTAGGCTCTATTTTTTTTCTTTAAATAAAAAATGGCGAGGTACTCGTGCAGTACTTGTACGCGGTGGAAAAGGTGAAAAAAAACTGGAAGTCTGTGTTATTCATTCTGTCTCAGGGGGGCAAATTACGGTGCAATTATTTTGCATAATGGGAGCTTGTAAGGTGCCCCGAGCACCGGGGAAGGGCACTCCTCTGGTTTTATTTTGAAGTATGCGGGGGGTTACAGTCCTACTCCCCGCAGTCTCTGGAAGCGGCACCCCTCGGGTGTTTTTAAAAAAAATATATGTTTTGAGCTCTCTCTCTCTCTCCATACACGTCGCGGGGAACGCCACCTTTCTAGGGCAGTAATATGTAAAATGACCTTCCAGCTCCGGGTACCTGCATTGTCTGGGATTTTTTATTAATGTTGGGAGGGTGGGCTTGATAATACGTCCTTGTTAATTCCCATAAAAGCCTATGTTCTGGTGTTAACATGGGCTTCTATGGGAAATAACAAGGTGGTATTATCAAGCTCATTATCGCCGTGTAATCTGCAGTTTCCTGTCAATAAAATGGTGATAATTGTAGCACAGTCCTTGATAATATGCACCTAAGTTTACTGGTCAAAAAAAAGAGCAATGAACCATATTATCAACAAAAGGCGATACTTTATCGCCGCTTTTATCAGCAGGAAACTGCCGATAACGCCGCGATAATGGGCTTGATAATACAGCCTTAATATTTCCCATAGAACCAATGTTAACACCAGGACATAGGCTTCTATGGGAATTAACAAGGGCCTAATATCAAGCCCATTATCACCACTTTATCGGCATTTTCCTGCCGATAAAGGCGGCGATAATGTATCGCATTTTGTTGATAATATGCCCCTTCATTTCTATGATAGTATGTAAAACTTTCCTTTTTTTGTGTAGCAGTTGTACTCTACGCATGCGCAGCCTCGTTTCGAAGTCCACGTTTTTTTCTTTTTCTTCAAGTTCAACAAGCAAACCTTTCTTTATTTCAGGTAGTAAATTTGTCTCTTTCTTTTTTTGGGTTGTGTGTGTCATCCACTGCTGTACTTTTGTAATATATTATTAATCACATTTTTCATATTTATTTGAAAGGTAGTGGCGAGGCGCCAAACATTGATTTCGTATTCTGTGCACCACCATTTTAGTTGTTTTCACCGTTATTTTTTATGATATCTGTTACTTAGAACTCAGTAGTTTTCAGTCCTAGTCTTGAATAGTATTTCAACATTATTTTTTATTGTGGCCCGTCATACCCCTCCCCCACAAAATAAAAGAAATGTGTAGTTTTTTTAATGAACTTTTATTAAATCAATAAATGTAAACAAAACTGAATTATAACTATATTAGAAGCAACTAGAAAAATAACTTTAACAAACAATGTTATAAACAAATTGTTAAATGGACTCCAAAAGATGTCAGATTGGTAATCTGCAAAACAAAAAAGAAAATTTGAGTTTAGAATTATGTAGATGTGAATAAATAAGCTGAAGCATTACAAGTTTTGGTAACTCTACAGTTTTACGAGTGCAGTGTGCCTCGTACATTTCAGTTCTGTTGTACTGCCGCGTTCAAGTGGCGTCTATATGGAAGTTCCTACTGCGTTACTGAGGCCCATTATGCCAACTTATTTCTAATGCATTCCTGTGAAGGCTTTGTAGATCTAGGCCTCTGTGCTTACCGGTGTATAAACACTGCGGCCAAACACTTCAGATAGTGTTATTCACAACTTTAGTTGGGCTGTTCTTCTACACGTCCAAGTAGACAGCAGTGTCTATAAGTTTAAGAGAGAAAGAGAAATGTTGCCACAGAGAGTGAGAGAGAGATAGAGAGAGAGAGAGAAAACAACATTAAAACTGTGTCGCAGAGTCTGGAGTTGAGATTTTTTCTTGAAAAGTCAGACGTAGATTTATAACCTCCTTACGTCACTTTACCCATGTTAAAAGTGACTCAAAAGTGGTGTAATAACGTTGTGGATCTGTTTGTCAGACTGTTGTAAAGTATCTGATTTTAAAGAGAAGCTGCTGTACACTACTCACTGGTATTCACAACTTTAGTTGGGCTGTTCTTCCACACGTCCAAGTAGACAGCAGTGTCTATAAGTTTAAGAGAGAAAGAGAAATTATGTCACAGAGAGTGAGAGAGAGAAAGAGAGAGAAAACAACATTAAAACTGTGTCGCAGAGTCTAGAGTTGAGATTTTTTCTTGAAAAGTCAGACGTAGATTTACAAGCTCCTTGCATCACTTTACCCATGTTAAAAGTGACTCGAAAGTGGGGTAATAAAGTTGTGGATCTATTTGTCAGACTGTTGTAACCTATCTGTTGTCACTGCTTGGAGGTATTTATAGATTTTGCAGAGAAGCTGCTGTACACTTTGCATTCTGGGCCATAATATCAAGCCTGGGCAACAAAATTATCGCCACTTTATCGGCAGGAAAGTGCAGCTAAGGTGCCGATATTGGGTTTGATAATATGCTCTATGGAATTCCAATCGAAGCTCATGTTAGATGTCCTTCTTATCTAACATGAGCTTCGATTGGAATTTCATAGAGCATATTATCAAACCCATTATCGCCACTTTAGCAGCACTTTCCTGCCGATAAAGTGGCGATGATTTTGTCGCCCAGGCTTGATATAATGGCCCTCTCTTCTTTCACCAATAAAGGTAACACTACAGTTTTATGAGTGCAGTGTACCTAGTACATTTCACTTGGTATAGTGCCGTGTTCAAGTGGTGTCTATATGGAAGTGCCTACTGCTTTACTGACGCCCGTTATGCCGACTTATTTCTAATGCATTGGTATGAAGGCTTTGTAGATCTAGGCCTCTGTGCTTACTGTTGTATAAACACTGCGGCCAAACACTTCAGTCAGTTGAGTTCACAACTTCAGTTGGGCTGTTCTTCTACACGTCCAAGCAGACAGCAGTGTCTATAAGTTTAAGAAAGAAAGAGAAATGATGTCACAGAGAGTGAGAGAGAGAGAGAGAGAAAACAACATTTAAACTGTGTCGCAGAGTCTGGAGTTGAGATTTGTTCTTGAAAAGTCAGACGCAGATTTACAAGCTCCTTTCATCACTTTACCCATGTTACAAATGACTCAAAAGTGGAGTAATAAAGTTGTGGATTTATTTGTCAGACTGTTGTAACCTATCTCTTGTCAATGCTCAGAGGTAATTATAGAATTTGCAGAGAAGCTGCTGTACACTATGCATTCTGGGCCATAATATAAAGCCTGGGCAACAAAATCATTGCCACTTTATTGGCAGGAAAGTGCTGCTAAAGTGGCGATTATTGGTTTGATAATATGCTCTATGGAATTCCAATCGAAGCTGATGTTAGATGTCCTTCTCATCTAACATGAGCTTCGATTGGAATTCTATAGAGCATATTATCAAACCCATTATCGCCACTTAAGCAGCACTTTCCTGCCGATAAAGTGGCAATGATTTTGTCACCCAGGCTTGATATAATGACCCTCTCTTCTTTCACAAATAAAGGTAACACTACAGTTTCATGAGTGCAGTGTACCTGGTACATTTCACTTGTTATAGTGCCGCGTTCAACTGGTGTCCATATGGAAGTGCCTACTGCTTTACTGACGCCCGTTATGCCGACTTATTTCTAATGCATTGGTATGAAGGCTTTGTAGATCTAGGCCTCTGTGCTTACTGTTGTATAAACACTGCGGCCAAACACTTCAATCAGTTGAGTTCACAACTTCAGTTGGGATGTTCTTCTACACGTCCAAGCAGACAGCAGTGTCTATAAGTTTAAGAGAGAACGAGAAATGATGTCACAGAGAGTGAGAGAGAGAGAGAGAGAAAACTACATTTAAACTGTGTCGCAGAGTCTGGAGTTGAGATTTGTTCTTGAAAAGTCAGACGCAGATTTACAAGCTCCTTTCATCACTTTACCCATGTTACAAATGACTCAAAAGTGGAGTAATAAAGTTGTAGATTTATTTGTCAGACTGTTGTAACCTATCTCTTGTCAATGCTCAGAGGTAATTATAGAATTTGCAGAGAAGCTGCTGTACACTATGCATTCTGGGCCATAATATAAAGCCTGGGCAACAAAATCATCGCCACTTTATTGGCAGGAAAGTGCTGCTAAAGTGGCGATTATTGGTTTGATAATATGCTCTATGGAATTCCAATCGAAGCTCATGTTAGATGTCCTTCTCATCTAACATGAGCTTCGATTGGAATTCTATAGAGCATATTATCAAACCCATTATCACCACTTAAGCAGCACTTTCCTGCCGATAAAGTGGCAATGATTTTGTCACCCAGGCTTGATATAATGACCCTCTCTTCTTTCACAAATAAAGGTAACACTACAGTTTCATGAGTGCAGTGTACCTGGTACATTTCACTTGTTATAGTGCCGCGTTCAACTGGTGTCCATATGGAAGTGCCTACTGCTTTACTGACGCCCGTTATGCCGACTTATTTCTAATGCATTGGTATGAAGGCTTTGTAGATCTAGGCCTCTGTGCTTACTGTTGTATAAACACTGCGGCCAAACACTTCAATCAGTTGAGTTCACAACTTCAGTTGGGATGTTCTTCTACACGTCCAAGCAGACAGCAGTGTCTATAAGTTTAAGAGAGAAAGAGAAATAATGTCACAGAGAGTGAGAGAGAGAGAGAGAGAGAGAGAGAAAACAACATTTAAACTGTGTCGCAGAGTCTGGAGTTGAGATTTGTTCTTGAAAAGTCAGACGTAGATTTACAAGCTCCTTTCATCACTTTACCCATGTTAAAAATGACTCAAAAGTGGGATAATAACGTTGTGGATCTATTTGTCAGACTGGTGTAACCTATCTGTTTTCACTGCTCGGAGGTAATTATAGATTTTGAAGAGAAGCTGCTGTACACTATGCATTCTGGGCCATAATATAAAGCCTGGGCCATTTTATTGGCAGGAAAGTGCCGCTAAAGTGGCGATAATGGGTTTGATAATATGCTCTATGAAATTCCAATCGAAGCTCATGTTAGATGTCCTTCTCATCTAGCATGGGTGAATTTTGCAAATTGGCAGTTCGCGAATTTGCAAATTGGCAATCCGCAAAATTCGCGAACTTGCGCAAATTTGCGGATTTTTTTATTTTTGGGTGTTCGTGAGGCGCTTTGCGTGTTCGCGGGTGTTCGCGAGGCGCTTTGCAATTTCGCGGGGGGGGGTTTTGCCTGCTTAATCACTGCCACCCTCTTGTTTTTTATGCCCATCTGCCCTCTGTACCACTTGTTTCTGTGCCCTTCTGCCCTCTGCCCCACTCATTTTTTTGTCCCCTTCTGCCCTCTGTCCCACTTTTGTGCCCTTCTGCCCTCAGCCCCACTTAGAATGGCGGCGGCAAGCTGCCAGCACCATTCTAAAATAGCTAGAAATAGCTTCAACAGGAAGCACTAATAGATAAAGTATAGCAGGTGCTCCAGTTGAAGGTCAAATTAAGTTACACAATCATTAATCACCCCAAGTTTGGGGGTGATTAATGATTGTATAACTGAATTTGAGCAGCACCTGCTTTACTTTATCTATTAGAGCTTCCTGTTGAAGCTGACTTTTGTAACTATTTTAGAATGGCTCTGGCAGCTTGCTGGCGCCATTCTAAAAGAGTTACAAAAGTCAGCTTGAACTTTTGACCCGTTCGCGGATTTCCGTTCGTGGATTTTGCGGGAAATTCGCGAATCTCGCGGATTGCGAATTTAACAAAAATCCGCGAAATCCACGAGCGGAACGGATTTTCTGCCCATGCTTACTTCTCATTTAACATGAGCTTCGATTTCGCCACTTTAGCAGCACTTTCCTGCAGATAAAGTGGTGATAATTTTGTTGTCAAGGCTTGATAATATGGCCCTCTCTCCTTTCACAAATTAAGGTAACACTATAGTTTTACGAGTGCAGTGTACCTGTAACATTTCACTTGTTATAGTGCCGCGTTCAAGTGGTGTCTATAAGGAAGTGCCTACTGCGTTACTGACCCAAAAGGGGCATAACGGCATTGTAAATATGCAGATTTATTTCTAATGCATTGCTATGAAGGCATTGTATATGTAGGCTGCTGTGCTTACCTTGTATAAACAGTGCGGCCACCGGAGTTCACAACTTGATTGGAGCTCTGCTTCTATACGTCAAAGTATATTCAATACGTTGCTGACAATTCCATTGCTGTTGCTCGATAGGCCGTCGCTGCTTCTGAAGGATGTTTGGTGAAGGAAAGAAAAGGACATTTTGTTTAGTCATGGTAAACTGAGTTGCTTAACTACTGTCAAAAGTGAATTTTAATGTGGGTTCTTAATATTCCGTAGTTAGACTGTTGCAGCTGCGCCACTTTTATTGGCAGGAAACTGCAAATAAAGCAGTTTCCTGCCGATAAGTCGGCGATAATTTGAACACCGGTCCTTGATAATACTGTATTGTGAATTTATTTAGGATTTTTCAGCGATTATAAAAACTTTACTGTTATTGGAAAAAAAATTAAATATGTAAATTAATACATTATATAGGAGTGCGTTTGTCTAAAATAATAAGTCGCATTTTTGCATGTAGTCAGCTACAAATCTTTGACTCCTGCTGATTTTGTAATTTGTAATTTGTAGTGGTACTTGTAGAGCGCAACGTTCACTCCGAAAGGAGCATCTTGGCGCTGTTTAATGGTAAGCAGACAGTTACATAAGCAAAAATTAGATGACGGCCATCATATATTCGTCTGGAAGATTAAAGATCCAGGTTTTTAGTAGCTTCCTGAACTGGGTTTCTTGGGTTTGGGACCTGAGATTATTGGGCATAGCGTTCCAGGCTTTAGATGACAGGTAAGTCAAGGTTTTGCCACCTTTGGTTTTGAGGTTAAACCTAGCTAGCTTTAGTTGATTGTCATTAGACGATCGTAGAGTCCAAGAAGGGTTGTAGTGGGGAAATCGCTTGATGAGATATTTAGGGCCAGTGTTGTTGAATGCCCGAAATGCGACGATTAGAATCTTAAAGAATATTCTCTTATGCAAAGGGAGCCAATGAAGAGTCTTTAAAGCAGCTGATATTGAGGATTTTCTGGGTAGTTTTAAAACTAATCTAGCTGCCGAATGTAGATGTGTACTCAAGTGTCACTGCTCACCTTTTGTGAAAACGAGTTTCTTCAAGATGTAGTCACGATGTTCAACAAAGAAGTCTCATACGTGTTGCCGAGTCTTGATACCTCTGTGGCTCAGGATATACTCGTGCTCCCGTCATCATCATCACTGCAGGTTCTTCACCCGCTCAGTGCTTTGGGCACCACTAACTCAGTGGCTAAAGAGGCCACGCATGTGGTAGTGGGCCCCTTGTTCGGTGCATTGGGAACAACTCTAAAACGGCATACAACACGTGCGCTCCGTCTTTTTTATAGATAGAGTCACGTGTGTAGTGATGGATGCGCTGAATGGGTGTGGTGTGGGTGTATACCAGCCATGAGGGAGTGTGTGTGTCGATCTGACAACTAGACCTGCAACTAAGAAATCACTACAATGGAAGTTTGGGCCTTGTACTTTTGTTGTGTTTACCTGGAAGCGTAAGAGTGGCCTTCTTTTTTCTATGTGACGTTATAGAGTCACCATGTATGTAACCTATTTTGTGACGCATTTTATTGTACAATGCGTTTGAAAAACTAGTTGTGGTAGGGTGTTTTTTAAATTAAACTGTGTACTCTGGTTACGAGTTTGTTGAGTGTAGAAGTATATATATATTTCTTCTATTTTGTATTCTATCATAATTGTGCTCACTTTTCTGCTTTAGCGTGCAGTACTATATTACTTTATAAAATGTATAACAAACTGTTGAAATCATGTTTGAAATTAGAATGGAAGCATGTAAGCTGTTCTCTGTGAGGAATAGCCTTTGGGAATTCCCATAGCAGCCCAGGTTAACACCCGAACCTGTCCTGCTATGGGAATTTACAAGGGCCTATTATCAAGCCCATTATCGCCGCTTTATCAGCAGTTTCCTGCCGATAAAAGCAGCGATAATGTATTGCCTTACGTTGTTGATAATATGCCCCTTCGTTCCGCGCCTTGCATCACATTTTGCGATGCAGGGCGCACTACGAAATTCCGGGCATATTATCAAGGACCGGTGTTAAAATTATCTTCGTTTTAAGGTATTCGTAGCGTATGCTGAGAATGATTAGCAGTAGTAACTATGGTGCGATCACTCTCTCACTGTCAAATCAGAGCACAGGGCGCGCTATGAGAATAGTTAGAAGTGGTCACTTATTGGAGATCCGATTCAGCTGTGTGGCTTATTGTGCGATGTTAGCAGGCATCGCTTACATGATTATGGTAACTGAGGTTGTGGTTTGCTATAAAAAAGTTGTGTTTACTCCTCTGTATGGGAATCTGGATGTTTCCATCTGGCCGTTGATTCTGACCTTGAAAGTAGAGTCAACCAAATGTGTCGTATAAAAGCACTATTGTCTCAAAAAAAGGTCGCTCATATCTGCTAGAGAAACATTTGTCCTTCATGTAGCAAACACCCGCACAGAAGTGTATGCTTTATTAATTTAATTTAATTTAAAACATTTATAAAGCGCAGCGTGCACCGAACGGTTTCTTGGCGCTAGTGGAGGGTATTGGCTACAGAGGCAAAGGTGAGAACCGGTGGTAGAACCGGGAAGGAAGGATTACACAGGGAATGCCTGTTTAAAAAGGAACGTTTTTAGTTCCTTGCGGAAGGATACATAATGGGTGGCCGCACGTAGATGGTCTGGGAGGGAGTTCCAGAACGTGGGGGCCAAGGTGGAAAAATTGGACCCACCCCACTTTTTGCGCCTGAAGCGTGGAATTTGAAGGAGGGATTTGGTGGAGGAACGGAGTTCTCTGGAGGGAACGTATTCATTTATTAATGAGGAAATGAAGGCGGGGGCGGTGCCTTGACGGGCCTGGAAAACCATGCAGGCGGTTTTGAACAGAGAGCGTTCCTTGACGGGGAGCCAATGGAGCTCCCTGAGGAGTGGTGTGGAGTGATGATAGCGTGGGAGGCCAAAAACCAGCCGGGCAGCTTGGTTTTGGACCAATTGTAGCCTCCTTAGACTGTATGCTGGTATGCCATTGTAGAGAGCATTGGCATAATCCAGTCGTGATATCACTAGAGCGGCCATGATCATTTTGAGTGCCTGGGGGGAGAAGAAACGAGCGACAGTGCGGATAGTTCGGAGGGTGAGGAAGCAGGAGGAAACCACCGAGCTGATTTGAGAGTGAAGGGTGAGCTGGTTATTCATTTTAACCCCCAGTGTTTTGACCGTGGTAGAAGGAGTGGGGGCGGGACCAAGAATAGGGGGCCAGAAGAGAGAGTTCCAGGGACTGGAAGAACCTCCGGTAAGAACCAACTCGGTTTTGTCCGGATTTAACTTGAGATGGTTGTGATTCATCCAGTCCCTGATGAATGTCATGGTGTGCTGGAAACTGGAGACAGAAAGAGGAGAGGAGGATAGATCCAATATGAGCTGGAGGTCATCTGCGTAATTATACACGGTGACCTCCAGCTGCTGGAGAGCGAAGATGAGGGGAAAGATGTAAAGATTAAATAGTAGGGGGGACAAAGAAGAACCCTGGGGGACACCACACGTGACGGGGAGTGGGGTGGTTGTGAAGTCTCCTAGCCGGACCGCCTGAGTGCGGTCCCTCAGGAAGGAGGAAAGCCACACCAGGGCTGATCCCTCAATTCCGGTCGCCTTGACACGGGACAGTAAGATGGTATGGTCTACCATGTCAAATGCGGCGGAGAGATCGAGGAGTACCAGCGCCTGGTGTTTGTTGTAATCCATGCCCTTCCTGAGGTTGTCCAGTACTGATACCACGACTGATTCAGTCGAGTGCCTAGGTCGGAAGCCAGCCTGGCGGGAAGCCAGTCCCCCATTGGCCTCTACGTGGGTGCTGAATACCGCGGTGACATAGCGCTCCAGCACCTTGCCCAGATAGGGCAGCAGGGAAATGGGGCGGTAGTTGGCTGAGATGGAAGGGTCAGCGCCGGACTTCTTTAGAATGGGCACTATGGTGGCTGATTTGAGCGCAGGGGTCACTACTCCCTGCGCTAGGGAGTTGTTAAGGAAGGCAATGGGAGGTTCAGGACAAGAGGAGTAGATTTGTTGGAGGATTCGCGCCGGACAGATGTCTGCCGGAGAACCTGATTTTACTTTGGGGAGTATCTCCAAAAATACCTCTTCGGTGAGGGGAGGGATGGAGGTGAGAAGGTTTTGAATGGTAGGAGGGGAAGGATCCACAAAGGCAGACGAGGGGGGGGGGGGATGTTGGCCTTAATGGTGGCGATCTTGTCAAGGAAGTAGGTGTTTAGTTGGTTGCATAGAGGCTGGGATGGGGGGATTTGAGGTGAAGCCCTATCAGAGTAGGCCAGGTCCTGCACTATGGTGAAGATCTCCCTAGGTTTGTTTTCAGCAGACATTATTTTGGTAGAGAAATAAGAGGCTTTAGCGGCAAGGATTGCGGTCTTGTAGTCGGCGAGTGATGTCAGATAGAGGGTTTTAAGTGAGGGACAATAATTTTTCCTCCAGTGTCTTTCTGCCTGTCGAACGGACAGTTTTAGTTGTTTTAGGTGGTCATTAAACCACCTGTTAGACTCCTTAGGTCGCCGAACGAAGATGCGACGCAGGGGAGCCACTGAGTCACATCCTCTAGCCAACCAGGAGTTAATGGAGTTGGCTTGAGAGTCGGACGGCAAACCAGAGAGGGACGGGATAGAATTCCGAAGGTGGGACGTCAGAGTGGGAAAGTCAACTCTGTTCCAATTCCGCGCCCAGGTATTTTTGGCGTGGAGGACTTTGGGTACCGGATTGGAAGAGATGGAAAAGGAAATAAGGGCATGGTCGGACCAAGGACAGGGGGAAACCGTCACTGGGGAGACTGGAAGATTGAGGGACCAGACCTGGTCAAGTATGTGACCATGAGAGTGAGTGGGGACAGAGATGTGTGACATAAAATTTAAGGATGTGAGAGACTCAGTGAATTCTTTCGAGGCTGAGCACTCAGAAGGGTCCGAGGGCCAGTAATTGAAATCCCCTAGAACCAATACCGATGCATAGTTGACCACCATGTTGGCCAGCAGGTCTTGGAAAGCCGGCAAGAACTGAGGCGAAGACTGGGGAGGACGGTACATTAGAAGACAGGTGATGGGGGGGGAGAAGGCGAGGGAGCGTACTGTAAGGAATTCAGTGGGAGGAATGGGGGGAGAGGAGATGGTTTGAAAGTTCAGTTCCGACCGAGCGATTATCACCACACCACCACCAACCCTACCTGCCAGACGGTCAGCGCGTAGGGCTACGTAGGAGGAGGGGAGGGTAGCCAAGAGAACGGGAAGGGAAGAATCGCAAAACCAGGTTTCGGTCAAGAGCAGTAGGTCAGGCTTCTCGGAATCGAGCAAGACAAAGAGCTCAAGACGGTGCTTGACCGCTGACCTGGTGTTAAGTAGGAGAATGGATAGTGACGGAGTAGGAGGAAGAGGGTCGGGTGGGAGAGGGCATTGTGGAGAAGAGACGGGCGGGGAGAGCGGCAGAGTAGGAGTGGAAGAAGGTACAAGCCCTTATTAAATACAGACGTGCCCTGGAATTTTAAGGAGTTAATTTAGACTATCTTTAATGTGTCCTCGAGTAGGGGATTAGCTTACTTTTTTCAAGTTATAAGCATTGGCCTTGTGACTTCTGTAGAAACTATATTTGGTGTCTTGTCTGTGTTTTTTCATTTGATTTTTTGCAGCATCTTTGGTGATTTGTGCTTAATGCTCAAATTAGTTGCCAGTGTGCTTGTATTAATTTGTTTAGTTAAATATGGATGCACATCTTGCAGCCAACAACAATATTTTTCAGTTGTTGCTGGTCCGCAACAAAATGTCTAGTTACTATGGAGCGCTGCCTCTTGCAACGTTGAGTGCAGCTTATGGATTATCGTTTTGATTCTCCTTTTTCACATGCGTTCAACCTGTGATCCATTGCCTGAGCTGTGATTTCGACTGGGCCCTGGATTTGTGTCTCTGCAGTACGGTGTCTCCCAACATGGATTAAGACCAGCTGATGAGCCCCTTAGTGTTTCATGACTTGCTCTGTTGTGGCGGCGGGATTATGGCCTTAGCAGCGAAACATGGAATAATGGGACGTTGGAAAGTTTTTGGAGTGGCGCATGACTTCTTGGCACGCAGTTACATTGAAGATGACTTGAGTTTTCCTCCTATGGTGATAGAGGCTCCAGTCGTTGAGGAACATGTATTTCCATTCTCACTATTGAATTGGATGGCTGAAATGTTTTCAGATGAAAACAATGACTTCCCGTTGGAGGCTGTTGCTACATACTGTGCTTATTTGCTGGTGGAAGAAGACTGGTTGATTTTTCTACCTATTCTTTATTATTTAGTTACTGCTTTTTATCAAAGATCGAATAATTTTTTTTGCAAAATTGAACTTGACTCTGCTTTTGAGGCTTGGACTCTGCGTTCGTAATTTGCCCATGTTTATATTATGTGGTTTGGTCAAGGAAATGTTTTGTGGGCTGAGCCTTGCACTCACACCATGTTAAGTTAGTATGGGTTTATTAGAAGCTTAAACACCATTTTTGTTTTCCTGCTCGGCTTTGCACACAACATGCACTTGCAATATTGTTTCGAGAAGGGTGAGTATTTTGCTTCATATGAGAATAATTTGATATATTACATTTGTAGACTGCCTCGCTACTTTAGTGTGTATAGTTAGAGCATGAAACATCAAGGTTATGTTGGATACTGTGTGTGTTATTCGAAATGATGTTCGCACGTTCGAGCCATAAGAGATATGCAGCTGTGGCATCTCTTATACTTGCACGTTCAGTAATGAGGTGTGCAGGCATGATTACACACAGTTTGAGAACATTCGTATCTTGACAGTTTGTGTTTTACTCAATGTGATCCACTACTGCTGAGTAATAGAGGTATGGGTCTGCCTATGTAGTCGTATGAGATCTTCTGTAGTTCTTAACTAACCTTCTAAGTAGGGAGGGAGAAATTTAGGTATATTTTACATCTGTTTCCCTTTTGCATTATAGGATGCTTTCTCTCTTTGTATTTTATGGAACAGTAACAATGCTGACAACTTTGTTTCTGATAATATGTGTGCTTGTATTTTGTAAGGTACTGGGCATGAGATTACAGTGTTAGAAATAAACATTTCAAAGTTGCAGGTGTGTTTATTAAGTGCTTGTTTTGGACTGGTGTAAGAAAGTAACAAAAGAGTGCTCTTGTTATCTACCTTATCTGAGGTAACCTAAGTTGCATGTTGTGGGTTGACTAATAATTGGTGTTTTTGCTATAGGAGGAAGAACCATTGAGTCACTGATTGCTAGTCTGTTAGGGTGTTTGGGTACTAAGGTGGGGTTTGGAACACCGTAATTCACTGAGGTTGTAAGACTTTATGCACTGTTGTGTGTAGTAGCAGAATCACTGCAACAGTAGTTACAACAAAAAGGCTCGATAAAGGGCCTTGAGTTTGAATGAAAATATGAAATGAAAGAATTATTGATAAGTGCAGCCAAGAAAGGGAGCAAGTGTGCAAATTTCATAGTGTTTTCGGCCGGGGTAGTTGTAATAATAAAAAGCGTCGATAAAGGGCCTGTACTTTCAATTTGAATGAAAGAAGAATGATTGATAACCCCAGCCAAGAAAGGTAGCAAGTAGGTATGTATATGTGTGGATGATGTGTTGATTGAGCAGAAGATGAATAAGGTGAAAAATAAGAAAGGCTGCAGACATGCAAACTTTGTACTTCTTTGTAAGGGAAGTGTCTGTTTGGTTTTCCTGTGCATATATATATTCACTGAAAAAACCATAGGTTTAGCCACATTATAGTTAGGAATTAGCATTTAAAAAACCTTAGAAATTCACTGAAAAAAAACATAGGTTTCAGGCACGTTATAGTTAGGAATTAGCTTTTAAAAAACCTTAGATATTCACTGAAAAAACCATAGGTTTCAGCCACGTTATAGTTAGGAATTAGCATTTAAAAAACCCTAGAAATTCAATGAAAAAACCTGAAGTTTCATCCATGTTATAGTTAGCTGGACATTTCTCTCATCCAAAACCATTGATATTCCTACGTTATAGTTAGTTCAGCTAACTATAACTCGCGTGCCTGCAATGCATTACTGATGACGTCACATATTACATCACTCATGACATGGTCAGTGATATCACTCATGACATCACTGATGACATCTCAAATGACATCACTGATGACATTACTGATGACATTATCCTTGTGAAGGAGTGGCAGACCACCTCTCAGCGTAATATAACCTTTGATACACACATTGAAATACAGAAACTAAAAATTTCAAAACAATGCAGATACCAATACCAGTTACAACAACCTGTTCAGTAATTTCAACATCTATATATACATACACTCATTCACCAACAGTTCTATATAGTCACACATACATGTACTCACTCATCATATGTACTCATACACCTAAACATCCTGTTAAACACGATACTCATCCATAGAGTTACTCACACACATACTCACACATGCAAACATCCATGTACGGGAAGCACCGCTTACAGCTGATATATCGCATCGCGCTGACAGTGCATCGCTGCTGTTACATCGTGCACGACATCACATCGCATGCCATCAGGACGCATGCAAGTACATCCCATTTCCTTGTACATCGTTAACCATTACATCGGCAATCACTTATTGGAACATTAACAGATACGAGCAGACTCGCATTTCGCACGGCTTGTTTATTTAAGAAGAGACATTACAAGAAACGGGTTGTTTATTAAAGAAGAGACATTTCTTTACCGCATTTTCTATAAATAAAAAAAGATATGGTTGCCACGTACAATACGTCAATAAATAAAAAACAGATATGTGGTCTGAAATACGTCAATAAATAAAAAAAGATATGTGGTCTGACGGATAGGTTGCCTCCACTCATACCAAAATGATATACGACCAGAATTCTGTTCAGAAAATGGCAATTAAGTTTTTTCAGTACATTGAACATACATTGCATTATTAAAGCAGCGCATATGCGAGCGGAATTGTGCGGATTCAAGCCGGCACGTACAATACGTCAATAAATAAAAAAAGATATGTGGTCTGACGGATAGGTTGCCAGACTTTGGTGCTGGCAGACAAGGTTGGAGCCTCCACTCATGCCAAAATGATATACGACCAGAATTGTGTTCCTAAAATGATATATGAGCCAAATTGTGTTCACAAAATGGCAATTAAGTTTTTTCAGCACATTGAACATAAATTGCATTATTAAAGCAGCGCATATGCGAGCGGAATTGTGCGGATTCAAGCCGGCACGTACAATACGTCAATAAATAAAAAAAGATATGTGGTCTGACGGATAGGTTGCCAGACTTTGGTGCTGGCAGACAAGGTTCGAGCCTCCACTCATGCCAAAATGATATACGACCAGAATTGCGTTCCTAAATGGATGGATGTGGGTGGGTAGAATGGGTGGATGGATGTGGGTGGGTGGGATGAGTGTATGGGTGTATGGGTGTTGGTGGATTAATGGATGAGTGGGTGGGTGGATGGATGTGGGATGGGTGGATGGATGGATGTGGGTGGGTGGGTGGGATGGGTGTATAATAAACATCTGATTCAAGCATCATATTTAATAAACCCATTGGCTGGCTGCAACTATGGTTGAATACCAGTACTTATTCTTGTACATAAAAAATGGCATCGGAAACAGTAAACAGTGCCATTCTGTTAATTAGGTACACCAATATATGCAACTGAAAACGGAGTGAAAGTTGCCCAGATTTGCTTAACTGCTTGTAAATTTTAAACTTTTGCACTCTTCTACGAAGGCCCAGTGAGTAAGTCGGAAGTGCTACACCTAAATGTGATGCTCGAACTTTCACAGACCCTTCTTTTTTCATTAATATGACCGTCGCCTACATGAAATCTGGAAATAGTATCAATTCAATGTTAATGTGATTGTAGCTGCCAAAAAGATAAATGGATTAGTCACATCCATGCATCCATCCATCCATGTATGCATCCATACACCCATCCATCCATCCATCCATCCACCCATACACCCCCATACACCCATCCATGCATCCATCCATCCATGCATCCACCCATCTATCAATGCATCCATCTATACACCCATACACCCATCCGTGCATCCATCCATCTATGCGCCCATCCATGCATCCATTATTACACATCCATCCGCCATGCATTCACCCTGTGTCTTATAAATATTTACATCTGCGCCATTATAAAATATCTTGTAATATCACTGTAAATACATAAAAAGTAAATAAAGCACTGGCGACTTGATAGGAGGCTCTAACCCTGGTTAACAGCACTAAAGTCGGCATAGCTAGCAGTCAGCCCACACGGCCTGCTTTCATTAACGCACCTGTTTCTTCTTAATATTGTCCTTCACGACTATTCACTTCCTTCGAAACACATTAAATGATCATTTATTATGTGCATTACTTGCAACACAAAAATTCAATGTAATGTAAATGTGACTAATCCATTTATCTTTTTGGCAGCTATTACAATCCTACATTGTGCGCAGACCCCTCGCCTCCCAGCCCCCCTGAAGGTCAGCGCTGCTCGTGGCGACCATACAGGAGACAGGAACCAAATACAGGCAAAAACAAATGGCTTTCATGCCACGAGCCTTACTATATGTTAGTGAGAGGTCTCCGAGGGTTCACAGCACCGATGCTATGTATGCAATGAGGCGGCACTGGCACTTTGCATACATATGAGATGTGTGAATATAAGTAGCATGACCTGCACTACTTCTAGGCGCTTCTCTCCTGAAGAGGGGTGCCCTGATTGTTAGAATGAACATGCTTTCAGTTCACTTCTGGGTGCTAGGTGGTTTTCCTGAGTGGAGCGCCACCGTGTTGAAAGGCGTAGTTCGTGAGCATTAAATTGGCATCAACCTTTGGACTTAAATATTCAGGGGGACTTGGAGTAAGTAGTTTTAGACTGGCAGCACAGAGAGTTGTAATGCTGTATTGTGTTTTGATATCGATTCATCTGTTCGTGAGCTGGATGAGTAGGTGGCTGGCCACAAATTAACAAGGAGCTAGTTTCCGCAGGGTGGGAGTAACAAAGCCAGGGACAGGAAATTTGGCATTGCAATAGATGCAGCACAGATAAAATGAGTTTCCGTAGCAGGGACAGACATTTTTAATATTATCGCATTGTACTGCTGGGGAAGTGACATCAGTGTTGGAAATAATCAACTTTTCTTGAGGGGCAGCTGAGCCGGGAGAGAAAGGCTTCTCGAGTACAACTACAAAAAATCTAGTGTTGTCATGTCGCGCGATGTTATGTCGCCGATGTGACACGCGATCCTGTTTCAAGGCCGCATTTACGGCGCAACGTCGTGCGATGAGAAAATGGCCGATGTAAGTGCCATTGCGATGTTTTGTCCGCGATGCGAACGCCCGCGAGGACGTTGCAAGCGATGGATCGTCATACAACCTCCATGTACTTGCATATATAGCTATACACACACCACTACACTTACTTCTACAGAAAAATACACATATGTCAATGTCAATGGTATTTATAGAGCGCAAACAATCATCCCCAATGGGATATCACGGCGCTGTCCTGACAGTAGTGAGTAGTTAACAGATAACAGAGTAAGGATTGTATTTAGTCAGATTTTGGGAAAAGAAGGTGGGAGAATGCCCGTCCACCCATCCTAGCTGTTTTCACAAGAGTGTTGCTTGCTCTAGCAGCCGTACAGGAACGCAGGTTCCTCGTGGGAGCATAGAATCAGATTTTATTTTTTAGGATGCGAGGGCCCGTGTTGTGCAATGCTTTATGCGTAATGAACATTAGCTTGAAGACAGCTCTCTGTCTCATTGGTAGCCAGTGAAGCTCACTCAGGCAGCTTTTGGCTGGGTTGTACTTTCTTTTATTGCAAATTGCCTTTGCCGCAGCGTTCTGTACGACTTGTAGTTTCGCAAACAGATAGTCCGCCATTCCAACAAACAGGAAATTTCCGTAATCCAGCCTGCTCATTAATAAAGACTGGACCAATATCTTCCTACACTCAGTGGGGATCCATGGAAAAACTCGCCGGAGCATCTTGAGTAGTGCGAAGCCTTTGCCACAAATTGTAGATACATGGGTTTTCATGCTCAAGGTATTATCTAGGATCATACCTACATTTTTGGCCATTGATGCTGGGATAGGAGCGGTGCCCAGAGTGGTGGGCCATCAGCTGTTGTCCCATAGGTGTGTATGTCTACCAAACAGCAGAATCCCAGACTTGTCTGCGTTTAGTTTAAGACAATGGTTGTGCATCCAAATGGCTAGTTCAGTCAGGCAGTTCACTAGCCTATTCTTAGGGTCGTCTTCTTCATCTAATGAAATCATTAGTTGGGTGTCGTCTGCGTAAGAGCAGATCCCAACACCACACTTTCTCCCTATTTCGGCTAGTGATGAGACAAACACGTTGAATAGGGTTAGACTCAATAAGGCCCCTTGTGGGACCCCATATTTGATGTTCCGGGGAGGGGAAACAAAATCACCCATCCGTACTGTTCTGTCTTGCATGAAAGACTGCAGCCATTCTAATGCGTTTTCCCGGATACCCTTGGCTGCTAGGATTTCCAGGAGTCGGTGGTGTGGGACGGTATCAAATGCCACCGAGAGGTCTAGTAAAATCAAGGCGACTGTCTTTCCCTGTCTTTCCTTGATCTACCTTGTTTCTGATATTGTCTGACACTGCCAGGAGTGTTGTCTCGGTGTTTGGGAACTGTCCAGTAGATCATTGGTCTCTACTATACTTATTCTCTTAAACAATCACTTATAGAAACACATACTTATTTATATATGAACTCTTCCAATCTCACACTCTCACACATACTCACTTATATACATCAATACTCACATATACTATTTTAAAACATATGTAGTTACTTATAAAGATACTTTTGAGACAGTCTTTCACTCACTAAGACACCCATACACACACTCATCCACCCATACAGTCCTGCACACATGCTGTCTTCAAAACATATCCAATCCAATCCAATCCAAAATTTCTTTATTTCGGTCCTTGAGACCATAAAAGATTCATTGCAAAATACATTTACATTAGGTTAAAAAAAACACATTGCAAATTTTAAACATCCACGTTAAAAAAACACATTGCAAATTTTAAAATACAATAGATAAAAATAGTTCCCATCTTGTACCAAAGATAGAAGGGGATTGGAAAGATCAATGTCATGATTAGGAGGGATAATTTCAGAATTAAAAAGGATAATTCTAATTTAAGAAAAACATTTCATATTTTCTGCATTTGGGCATGTAATAGTTTTTTTCTTATCTGCCACATAGCCATAATGAATTTATCCACTGCGAATACAATATGAGGCAAAGTGCTAGTTTTTAATATTCTATATGCAAACAGGTGACACCTAAATCCCAGGTTCCTGCATAGAGGCACCAGCCAGTACTTCCTGGGTCTGTTGTAAGCAGGGCAAAAGAAAAGAAAATGAATTTCCTCCTCGTCATGAGTTTTGCACCTGGAACAAGATTTATCCCCCCCCTTAAGCCAGTTACAAGTGAAGGTTTTAATGGGCAAAGTGCCTAGCCTCCACTGTATATACAATTTTCTCGCTAGGATGGGGAATATAATGTCCATAAAACCTTCAAATTCATAGGAATTCTTAAATTCCAAAAAGCGGTCAGTCAGGGTGCCGTTAGTAGGAGCGGACAGGAGTAGAGCTAATCTTTGTTCCTTATAGATTGAGACCAGCTTTTTGTGGGAAATAGTTTGACATCCCTGCTCAGGGTCCTCCCATAGCTCAGGCAATTTCATCCGGTACAATTCTTACTTGACAAAAGCCAGCCATGGGATTCTATCGCGCTTATTCAAACTCATTACATGGGAGAGGTCGTGCCTGTAATGTGCGAGCTCGCTGGTGCACCATAGTCTATAGTCACCGGTTCTGCGAAGGAGGCACAACAGGTCCCACGCCGGTGCTGGCCAGAAATCCTGGCCACCCCTTGCCACTTCAATAACCTTGGAGCTAAAGCAAGCCAAAAATAGCGTGATCTTGAGAAGGGAATCCCCCCTCTCACAGTTATATACACTTTAGGGCGTGTAGACACATAGACTACACTACACAACCCCTATTCTAACCACACATATTTTACTGTCCTGAAGAAAGCCAGATTAGTAATAAGGCACTGTCTGAAACATGTTGACACTCTAAGGACGTAGGAGGTCGTAACCCGCCTCTAACGTCCCACAGCCTTATTTTTAACCGCTGACGGAGGCCCATTTAATAAAGTATTCTCACCCCTGGGACCTCCGCCAAGCCGTTTTAACCTCACTTACTCAAACACCCTTCACCGCACACACAGTGACATACCTGCTCCGCTGTAATCAGGCGTCGAAGCACACCCGGGACACGCTAGGTGTCACTGGGTGGGCCCGATGATGAAGCATGCCACCAACTAGGTTGGTGGGTGAGGGCTTTCTAAAGACACCCAACAGGTGCCACCACTAATTGGCAAAACAATACAGAGTCGCTATGACAATAAGAATATTAATGTCATACTAACCCCATCCCTAGCTAGTCTCTTTTTGATTTACTGGCACCATAGTCTATGCCAGAATCTTATTGGCTTTGACTCCAATTCTACAGCGATAGAAGGTAAGCCCACATCTAATCTTAGGGGGAGCAGAGGTGTACCACGAGGGAGTGCCAGAAGGCGTCTGAGAAAATTATTTTCCACTCTGGCCAAATCATGCCCCGCTTTATACCCCCAAAGCTCGCTGCCATAAGATGCAGCCGCTTTAGCTTGAGTTTTGTAGAGTTCTAGTGCCAGGCTTATGGGTTTAAAGGTTGAAGTGTTCAGAGCCTTCAGGATAGCACCTGAAAGTTGGCACAATTTCAGCCGGGATTTTACTATTTGGGGGTCCCAAGATAAGTTCTCATGTAATGTAACCCCCAAGTATTGAATGGTTGTAACCCTTTCCAAGCTGGCTTCGCCCAAAGTGGGATTAGGTCTGGTCTTTAGGGATGGATTAAAGACCATGAACTTGGACTTCTCAGTATTGATCTCTAGACCATGTTGTGTACAGAAGAGGCCAAATACATCTAGGATCCTTTGTATCCCCATCAGAGATTTGGGAAGCAGGAGGGTGTCGTCAGCAAACATGATAGCTGGCACCCTCCTGCCTGCCAAAAGGGGGCGGCATTATCTTTGACACTATCCAGATGGGATATGACGCTGTTAACAAAGAGGCAGAACAGGGTTGGCGCCAGGACGCAACCCTGCCTCACCCCTCTGAGAACAGGGAACCTTGATGACAACACTCCGTCCCTCCCACACCTGACCTGCGCGTAGTTATTATCATGGAGCCTGATTATGGCATACAATATTTGTGATGGGACACCAAGCTTCTTTAGGACCTCCCATAGTTTCTTGCGTGGGACCATGTCAAAGGCTGACCTCAGGTCCACGAACACCATGTACAGCCTCCCCCCTCTATCCTCACCGTTTTCCAGTACAGGAGGACGAGGCGGAAGATCTGATCCATGGTGGACGTGTTTTTCCTGAAGCCAGCCTGGAGTGGACTCAAAATTTCGTTGGCCTCCATCCAGTCCATGAGATGGTCCAGGAGAAGACGGGAGAAGAGTTTTTGGGGAACATCTATCAGGCTGATCGGCCTGTAATGGCTGGGAGAAGGGGAGAACCCTTTTTAAAAATGGGCACTATCTCTGCCCCCAGCCAAGTACAGGGGATCTCCATGCCTCCCAAGATAGCATTGAAAAGAATTAGGAGGTACGGGCCCCAGATCTCAGGATGCTGCCTGAAAAGATCACCAGGCAATCTATCCAGTTTCCCCATTGCTAATCTCTCCACTGCACCCACCACCTCGCCAAGGGTGAATTCCAAACCAGCTGTAGAGGTGGATAGATCACCTGGGACGATTTCATTATTGCCAGATTGTTTGGTCTCTTGATATAGTTTGCCAAAGTGATCTTCCCAAGCGGAGGATGCAATTTTAGGCTCTACTGCAACTTTAGGTTCTCCTGTACCAAACTTTACCAGGGACCAGAATTTTTTGAGATCCCTGGCTTCCAGTGCTAGGGAAAGCTCCTGCCAGCGATTCCAATCCCACTCTGACCTTGCCAAAGCCAGGGCAGCCTTGTACTCCGGCCTAAGTTCAGCAACCTTACCCCTGTCTGCGCCTGCTTTAATTGAGGCAATAAGCTCTGTCTTGACTTTTTTACATGAGGAATTATACCAGGTTGAGGTTCTGGTCTTTTTGTGTCGCGGAACTACCACAGGGTAAAAAACCTCACCTAAAGCTCCCACAAGGTTAGCATGAATTTGACCCAACTGCTCATTAAAATCTGGTTGTCTGGGCAGATTGATTAGATCATCCATGTCTTGGAGATTGGGGAGTGCTACTTCATAGATTCTACTTAAATTATATTCTGCACTAATTATTTTCCCCCATTTTACCCTACGTCTGTTGGAGGTCAGAACCAAATTCCCAAGATCACCACAAGGGTTGGTAGATGGTGTTCTGACCGACTTTTTTGGCCCTCCTTTGAGGGAGGATGATTGGAAGTGACTCCAGTCTATTATCATTCTAGTGCAAGGATTAGAACCATAGACAGGGCCTATTCATAGGGCACAGTAATGCACTTTCGTACCCTTTTCTTTAGATCAGGGCTTATAAACTTATGTTAGGGGATAGATTCATCAGTATTAGTAATAATCCGTCCTTTTGCAAGAGTGTTAGTATACCTTCTATGGAGTTATGCTTATTTCGGGCCTTGTAGGCCTCAAACGGGAGAGACTCCATTTTGCTTTCTGCCCCGGCAGCTTGGGATGCTTCTAGGTCAAGTGTAATGTTTTAGTTTCGAAGTGTTGTTCACTTGGAGAGAACCGGCTCAGGCTGGCCCTTATCGAAAGACTGTATTTTTCTCCACTCCGAAGACACAACATCAGATCGGCCGACTGAGAACGAGTCCTTGGTACGGGGAGGTACAAGAATTTGGTGGGCGGCGGGTTACTGGCAGTAACTTTCCATGAACGGACAAGCTTCCATATTAGCGAAAGCATGAGGCAGTGAGTTAGTCAGTCTGTAGGCGGCAGCTAGCCGTTAGCATCAATGCCATTATTTATTCCAGGCAGACAGTCACCATTTTGAAGTCCGAGAAAGACCAAGAAGCTGATACTCTCTTAGAAAGGTTGAAGTTATTTTAGTTGGAGCAGCTGGCGAGCTTTGACCTATAAGATCAGAGCATTCCGACTGAAGCAGTTAGTCAGGAGAACGAATACCAGAGTGGCTGAAACTGAGTTATGAGATCGAAGCCGAGAAGTGAAGATGGTCCGTGATTGAGAGGAGAGAGGAGTAGCCCAGAACAGCCAGAGAGAAAGCAGCTAATGAAAGGAAGGTTCCAGTGACTTGGAGGGAAGCAGAGAAGACAGAGCATAGCGGTGCAGACGTGTACCCGTGACTGCCGAAGTGTGACTTTAAGATGAGCCAAGGCACAGACGAGAAGGGAACCTAGATGACTGCTGAATCCAGACTTCACATTAATCAGGTGACGTCGACCTTTTCTCTATAGTGTGCACATTCTAACCTTTCACTTTCCTTTGCAGGATATATGTCATAGTATAGTATTGTGTTTTTATGATCATTGTAATAAAGTACCCCAGTTCTTAGTGAACCAGCATGTGCCTCGTATTCTTGTTCAATCAGGGTAACCTGTTCTTCTAGTCAGGCATTGTTTTCATGAACGGATGTAATTCCCGGTCAGGTAAGTAGTGACTGAGCAATGAGGGAGAGAGGGGCCCCTTGATGCAAAGAATAGATTGTACATCATCTCATTTGGTGAACTGTTGTGTAATTCATAATATTGTAGTATCCTATCCCGAGTAGCCAATGTAAGATTCCTTCCAAAGGTATTCATAGGAAAGTGATCGTCGTTGGTAAGCGGCGTTAATGAGAACACCAGGCAGGATACTGGTGCTTAATCGCCGGATTGTGGATCGGAATGTGAGTGAGAGAACACCAGGGAGGATACTGGTGCTTAGACACGCAGGATTGCGGCTTGTCGAGTGGGCACTGACTGTGGTCAGTGTGTAATGGTATCTAATCGGAACTGCCCTAGGGTAGACTAGTCTGGGACTAAGTTGCTGTGAGACTAACTGGTATGAGTGAGATATTGTAGAAAACCTATGCATGTATATTGCTAATTCCCCATCCTTAGGCACAAGGCATATACATACCTATTGTAAATACGTCCTAAGGAGGGAGGTGATTACGTTCCGGCTGGGTTGGAGGTGCTCTGAGGAGCTGATCCTATCTGGTCCGAGAATCCGGCCGTTACAGATGGTTACTCACCAACAGGAGCAGGGTGTTTCATTTCTAATAAAAGTGCATTGTGGTCGCTATCTGTTCTGACCACTATCCTAAAATCCTGGACCTTGGACCATAGGGAAATTTCAACAAAAATGTAGTCCAACCTCGATTCATGGTCCTTCCTATTAAAGGTACACAATGAGGGGCTGTCGGAAGGAGTTCGACCGTTACAAGCCCTTATCGCATAGTTTAAAGTAAGGGACATGATTTGGACTGCAAGTGGGGACCAGGATTTTGGGTGGGGGGATTGACATGGTGAAACGCCCCAGTAATCATCTTCAGTAGTAAGGGCGCCCTCCTTTAGGCCTTCCAAAGGTTCAAAGTGACAATTAAAATCACCGCCTATCACTATTTTACAATCACTCAGCAGTTGGCCCAGTAAGGACGAAAGGTCTTCAAGAGTAGGAGATTCCATGGCCACACTGACAGGGCAGGAATATACATTGATAATTGCCAAGTTTACAGCATTTGGCCATTTGAGAAGCACACACTGGATGTCCTGGGAGAATGTAGGTACACTCTCCGCAGAACACCCAATGTGGGGAGCCACCCAAACCGCCAGACCCCCCGAGGGCCTCCCCCTGCCACTCCACCTAGCCTGGATTTCAAAAACCGCATAGCCCGTTTCACTCAGGGGTTCCCTCGCCCACGTCTCCTGGAAGAGACAGATATCGCTCCTTCCCACTAGGAGATCCCAGTCCACTGTGTGAATTTTATTTGCAATACCCTCCACATTCCAGGACAGGAACTTCAGAACTTCAGTAGAAGTTTTTGGAGCCTGCCCTCCGTGTGTTTCCAAGGCAATTTCTGCTACAGCGTCCGCCGATCGAAGTGCGTGACGATGTACAGGAACTTCCAAGATGGGCTGCGAAATAAATGAAGTAATGGGGACACAAGGGGCTGGAAGTGTTAGAATACTGCGGTTTGGCTCTGGGGTGAAGTGACTGCAGCGCCCCTAGCGGTGTGGGACTTAGGTATACTCCCGTGGAAGGGATCCAAGTCTCTAGTTGGAGTCTCCATCACGCTATTTTCCGTCCCCTGTCCTACAGATTCACTTTCAATGTTTCCGTTGGATTGTACGGGAGCACCCCTACGAAGTCAATCCACTTCATCAAGGCAAGTGAACCTGTTGGGATGTGCATAATTAACTTGGGTGGGGAAAATGTTGTGCCTAGGCCTATATCTTGACCCATCCACAGCAAAGCCCACCCGTGTTCACCCCTCATCCCTCCTCATGGTTTGGTTTGGGACATTAGGATAGAAATATGAGAGAGGGACCAACTCAATAGTTGTGTTACCTGTATTACCAAGCCAGTTACAGATGTATGTGACAATCTGGGGGTTCCTAAAGCTGACAATATTACAGTCCCCCAGGCTTTTCTTAGCAGTGTACCCAACCCATGGGACCCTTCTAACCATAAGAACCTCTCCTTTTAGGTGCGGTGGTAAGGGCCTATGGATGTTTAGCCAACTAATTACCTTGTTGCGTAAGGAGTCATAAGACTCCATTACGCCGCTTGCGAGCTCAGGTGCCCCCTTCAAAATTACAGTGTAGCCCACCGCCTCAGGGAGTAAATTAACTGCCTTACGCCTAGTTTTAGAACCATCCAGCCGGATGGAGCCATTATCCACCTCGTTGGATGTTCTATCCTGACTGGGTAAACTGGCAGGAGCTAGTTGCTTCAACCTCCTGGGAATTGGAATCGGGGGCACTAACCTGGGGGTGGTACAGGTGCTGTTTGACGCACCGGTATTGCGCTATTGATGGTATTTTCCCCAGGAAGAACTGTGGGTGTAGTTGAAGTCATGACCAGTGTGGTTGTGGGAGAATGGGATGCTCTGGACCCCTGTACTGCACATGTACTAACTCCCTTCCCAGACTGAACACCATTACCCACACTTGATCTTTCAAGAGCTATCAGTCTAGATTCAATTGAATCCAGTTTGAGGGCAAGGGAATTTAAAAGGCTCTTTAAAATATCAGTAAGCAAGGTAATAAGGAGTTCTGTATTGTTGGGGGAAACCCCACCAAAGACGAATGGCTCAGGGGGCACAGGTATAGAGGGGATGGGTGGAGTACTCAGCAATTCCAAATCATCATTACCCATAACTAATGGCACTGAGGCACTCACATTATCTTCCCGCACGGGCAGTATTGGATCGGTTTTGGCCCTTTTGGCACTTTTGGGCTTTCTTGATCTTTTCCTTTTCAGTTTTAGTACAGGATCCGTTCTACACCCCGCATACTCTAGTAAATTAGGACCCTTCCCCTGAGCCCCAGTCTGTGCCAGCTCCACGACAGGGGAGAGCTCCACATCACTGATGATCCATGATGTGTCCCTATCTCTCTGCATGAATGATGGTGTCCTGTGCTGTTGAAGATCGGACTCTATGGTTTGGTCAATACTATCCATTAGAGACAGATGGGTAGCATCAAGCAGTAGCGGAGTGCTAGTGTTAGTTGCTAAACTAGAAGAGGAACACAAACCGTTATTTTCTACATCCTCCTCTGTGGGTGTTGCAAGCACCAGAGGACCAGTGCTGGCCGACAAGTTAACTTTAGTGAGGAATTTGTCCAAAGTACCTGAGACTACAGAGGCTGCCTTGCTTCTTGTTTCCCTACTGGCCATGATGTATCGACCAGCTGTAAGGCAGCCAACTAGTCAGTGAGTCGGAACGGGGAGATGGGGCGTTAGGGGGATGGCCCGGTCAAGCGGCTCCCGCGAAGCGGGGGGCACGAGTCGCGGTTTTGAGCACACAGGAGGGGGCTTGGGCTCAGGGGAAGAGTCTCCAGGTGTGGCACGCACCGTCAGGAATCCTGGGACTCGCAGTCCCGCTGTCTGTGCCTCCGCCCGCAGAGATGGTGGGTCTATTCCCGGTCCTTTCGAGGGTAAGGTCACTCCCAAATTAGCTCCCAAAATAGCTCCAGCAGCAAAGTCTCTCCCTGCGACTTCGAGCTGCTCCCGCGAAGCGGGGGCCGCGAGTCGCGGTTATGAGCACACAGGAGGGGGCGTGGGCTCAGGGGAAGAGTCTCCAGGTGCGGCACGCGCCGTCAGGAATCCTGGGACTCGCAGTCCCGCTGTCTGTGCCTCTGCCCGCAGAGATGGTGGGCCTGCTCCCGGTCCTTTCGAGGGTAAGGTCACTCCAAAATTAGCTTCAGCAGCAAAGTCTCTCCCTGCGACTTCAAGCAGCTCCCGCGAAGCGGGCGCCGCGAGTCGCGGTTATGAGCACACAGGAGGGGGCGTGGGCTCAGGGGAAGAGTCTCCAGGTGCGGCACGCGCCGTCAGGAATCCTGGGACTCGCAGTCCCGCTGTCTGTGCCTCCGCCGCAGAGATGGTGGGTCTGCTCCCGGTCCTTTCGAGGGTATGGTCACTCCCAAATTAGCTCCAGCAGCAAAGTCTCTCCCTGCGACTTCGAGCGGCACCCTTTGGTATTCTCTCTACTGTGTCGTCCTACATTGATTCCCAAGGATTGGACCTCACATCACTCGGCACCAGCTTAGGTATAATGAGGCCCCGTTCTCTCCGTCAGTACCTCTCCGCCACAACCATGCGGGAGTGGAGGTGAAACATATACAAACAGTGAGTCAGTCATGCATGCATCTGTGCGCTAAGTAAAACCCCCACCCAACCATACAGAAACTCATTCTCATACTCAAAAAAACAACTAATAACCCATATAGACACTGATGTACAAACCCATGCAGCCACTTATACACAAATGGAGACATTGATACAGATATTTACATATTTAAACATTACTCGCTAATACATGTATTCACTAAGATACACTTAATGAGTATGTTATACAATCAATTTTACAACAAAAAAACATCCATTTGGACACTTGTTTACCAATTTATTCTTCCATCGACCTTTAGATATACATATATAAAAAAAATTATTCAGAAAGACACACATTCAGAGGATTATGTCATCAGTGATATCATTTGAGATGTCATTAGTGATGTCATGAGTGCTGTCACTGACCATGTCATGAGTGATGTAATATGTGACGTCATAAGTAGCGCATTGCGGGCACGCGAGTTATAGTTAGCTGAACTAACTATAACAGAGGAATTTCAATGGTTTTGTATGAGAGAAATGTCCAGCTAACTATAACTTGGGTGAAACCTATGGTTTTTTCAGTGAATTTCTAAAGTTTTTTAAATGCTAATACCTAACTATAACGTGGCTGAAACCTATGGTTTTTTCAGTGAATTTCTAAGGTTTTTTAAATGCTAATTCCTAACTATAACGTGCCTGAAACCTATTGTTTTTTCAGTGAATATATATATATATATATATATATATATATATATATATATATATATATATATATATATATATATATATATATATATTACCTACTGGCGGTCGCCAGTAGGCATATATAGTTAGGATTTTTTCCCTATGGCATTTCTGAAAATTCTATGTCTAATAACTTTAGCGTTTGTGGACGGAATCGGCTGAAATTTTCAGGAAAATGGCACATTTTGTTTCTGAGCAGCCCCTGAAAATTTGGGGGGGGGGGTCATCAAGGGGGGGCCGAGAAAAAAGGGGGGTCCCAAAACGCGTTTTTCCCATGTTAATTTCCATAGGGCGGTTGGACTCACTTTTAGCTCGAACGGCTGAATGGATTTGCACAAAACTTGGCAAAATTGTAGGGACTGTTAGCCCGATGTGCCTTTGCTAGGTCTCAATATATGTGCTTCAGTGGATTTTGAGAAATTAACGTTTAAATCAAGATATATATCTGTAACAGCGCTCCGGGCAGCGATCCGGTCCGCTTACTTTTCGCGTTTCGGAACTTTGCGCGCAGAAAGCTGATTGGCTCTCCGGTGTCTGTCAACATTCTAAACAGTCCGGAGCGGCCGCCATCTTGTCTCTCGGTAGGATCGAGAGAGAAGAAGAGGTGAAAAACAAAGGGGGAATTTAATGAAAGGGGGCAAGGTATCCCCCTCTTGACCCCCTAGGAATGTTGTTGGGGTTATTAAAGGGTCCCGTGGGGAAAAGAAAAAAAAAATGATTTTTCACGGTAGAAGCGCTTCACGGGCCGCGAACTGGGCCGCAAACTGGTAGCGAAACGGGAATTCGCCATTTTGTGCTTCGTTAATTAAATTACTAGGTATAAGGGGGTGCGGGAGACGTATCCTAATCCCCTATGTTTCCTGAGGGTGGCTGAGGAGGCTGATATATGTTGATACATCTCTTCCAGCGGCTGTGCGTGAGCTTTTTTTTTTTTTGCTGCGTGACAGTCCGGAGCGGCCGCCATCTTGTCTCTCGGTAGGATCGAGAGAGAAGAAGAGGTGAAAAACGAAGGGGGAATTTAATGAAAGGGGGCAAGGTATCCCCCTCTTGACCCCCTAGGAATGTTTTTGGGGTTATTAAAGGGTCCCTTGGGGAAAATAAAAAAAAAAATGATTTTTCACGGTAGAAGCGCTTCACGGGTCGCGAACTGGGCCGCAAACTGGTAGCGAAACGGGAATTCGCCATTTTGTGCTTCGTTAATTAAATTACTAGGTATAAGGGGGTGCGGGAGACGTATCCTAATCCCCTATGTTTCCTGAGGGTGGCTGAGGAGGCTGATATATGTTGATACATCTCTTCCAGCGGCTGCGCCATCTTGCCTTTTTTCCAATGCCACAATTTTGTCGTGCACGGCAGCCATTTTAGATGCCAGGCTGGTCCCAGGCTATCACCTACCCCTGCGGATGTAGTTTATGGCCCCAGCTGTAGAGAATTCAGACATGCCAACCCTCCCGATTCAGGCGTGTGACTACTGATTTCAGTGCTAGTCTCCCGCCTCCCGATTTCTGCAAGCAAAAATCCGGGGGCATATTACGAACAACTAGCGATAATTTTTGTCTCTAACTTGTTTAGAGACAAAAATTATCGCCGCACATCGGCGATTTTTATCGCAGATAAACCTTGCTATTATCGCAGAAAAGTCAGCGATATTCATGTATTATCGAGCAAATGCTCTTAGCCATGTTATCCACCTCCCATTGGATAACATGGCTAAGAACTGCTCAGGGCAGGTGTTAGATTTTGGAGATATTCGCGCTTAGCGCGAATATCTCCAAAAGTTGGTAATAGGAGATAGCGATGTTAGGGACTGTTTCCAGTCGCTAACATCTTGGCACGCCACTTTGCATGTCATTAGTGATAAGTATCACTGACATGCAAAGCGGGGCCCAAGATGGTCGCTATCTCCTTTTAGCTGTCACTAACTGGTGTTAGCGACAGCTTGGTAATAGGGAGATAATTTTATCTCCACTTTCATGGCTTTTAAAGCCAAAAAAGCGGAGATAAACCCCCTTGATAATATGCCCCACGATTCCTTGGGGGTTTCAGCTGACAGGGCTTGGTATTGTGTTACATGGTAATTTTTCCAGGAAACGTCAGAGGGTCGATGCAGGGGTTCTAGAAGAGGTGATAAACCATTTAAGCCTCATGAACAAGCGCATGGTCTTTTAAAGATTTGTGAAGTACTCGGGGCGGCGGTGTGTGTGTGTCCTCTTTCAGGAGCGGGCGGGGGGGGCACTGCCAGCAACTTGCCAGGTCAGGTAGTGTTCAACACGTGCATCACCCTTTCTCTGCCTGCTATTGCGCTCCATGCTTCGGAAAGGTAAGAAAAAGAACGTGCATTTGAGTTTGAAATGTCCGATCCTGCAGCAGCACACTTCCAAAGCCCACACATGACAATAACCCGATTCAAGGCCCCATTCACCCGTTTTAAAAAAAATAGATAACACTCCAACAAAGTAAGATTATAAAACTTTATTAACTTTTAAATATAACGAACGGAACAAAAACTGTAAAAACATTTAAACATTTTTCAACTCAAAAAGCAACAATGGTTAGAAGCTGTCTTTTGTGCGAATAGTCCCAAGGCAGCACAACGTGCAGAGTTCTGGACGGCACCCAGGTGATGTCGCCTGGGTGCCGCACTGGTTTTGGGATCCTACAATGCAGCACAGAAAAACAGCGTGGGGCGTCCCGGGTGGTGCGGGGGGAGGCCTCGTCAGTAGCGGTCTGTTGTGCGAATAGTCCCAAGGCAGCAGAACGCGTTGAGATGTTGATGGGACTGTGTCCAGTGTCCCATGGCTGACACAACATGTACGACAGGCACCCAGGTGATGTCCAGTAAACTGCCGCACTGGTTTTGGTATCCTACAATGCTGCTCCGAAAATTGGCGTGCGGCGGCCCGGGGGTGGGGGAGGCGGCGTGAACGGGCCTCCCCAGGTGGCGGCCATCTAGCTGAGTTGCGCCCGCTCTTGCGGCTACAGCGTCTCGCTCACCATGTTGTTGAGTTGCTCCCACTCTTGCAGTGCAGCGATAGGCGGCTGCCACATGGCTCTTAAAATGGCGGACGGCTCCTCGGTTTTGGGCCTGGTCCACTGAAATGGCCCTGGGACACCTTGGAACTCGGACGCTTGCCTGCTAGGGCTTGGGCTCCATTCTCGAAAAGCGTCCCCTCAGCCGTGAAGATTCTACAAAAGTCTTGGGGGCCCCCGACTCCCGCAGGCTTCCGGTGGGGAGCGGCTGCCATGATTGCTCGCGGAATGACCACGACGGAGCCACGAGATGGTGGTGCTCTCATGCTGACGCCAGCTTCAGTCTGAATGATCCAGAAACAAGGTGGGGCTTTCATCGTTTGGGAAAAAAAAATGTTCTAAACCAATGAAAAGTGTTATTTTTAGGTCATATGACCAAGCCTTCCATCTTTAGGAAACCAAAAGTAAAATGAACCAATGAAAAGTTTTATAAACAAGTCACATGACCTGTTATGCGGCATAGGGCTACAAAAAGCGTAGAAAATCCGTTGGCACGTGAGGCGGCGTCAGTAGCGGACCGATGTGCAAATAGGCCGAAGGCAGCACAACGCGCCGATATCCGGATGGCACCGAGGTGGTGTCCAGCAAATTGCCGCACTGGTGTGGCCATCCTACAATGCTGCGCCGAAAGACGGCGTGTCCAGCTGAGTTGCGGTCACTGTTGCGGTACAGTGACTCGAACGCGCCGAGATCCGGATGGCACCGAGGTGGTGTCCAGCAAATTGCCGCACTGGTGTGGCCATCCTACAATGCTGCGCCGAAAGACGGCGTGTCCAGCTGAGTTGCGGTCACTGTTGCGGTACAGTGACTCGAACGCGCCGAGATCCGGATGGCACCGAGGTGGTGTCCAGCAAATTTCCGCACTGGTGTGGCCATCCTACAATGCTGCGCCGAAAGACGGCGTGTCCAGCTGAGTTGCGGTCACTGTTGCGGTACAGTGACTCGAACGCGCGGAGATCCGGATGGCACCGAGGTGGTGTCCAGCAAATTGCCGCACTGGTGTGGCCATCCTACAATGCTGCGCCGAAAGATGGCGTGTCCAGCTGAGTTGCGGTCACTCTTGCGGTACAGTGAGTCGAACGCGCCGAGATCTGGATGGCCCCGATGTTGTGTCCAGCAAGTTGCCGCACTGGTGTGGCCATCCTACAATGCTGCGCCGAAAGTCGGCGTGGGGTGCCCCGTTGGCTTATGAGGTGATGTCAGTAGTGGACCGATGTGTGAATAGGTCGGAACCAGCACAAGGCGCCAAGATCCGAATGGCAAGTCCTGGATGTTGAGTGCCTCAGTTGAGAGTTCTGAGCAGTGCTTGTAAGACTGTCTGAAGCTTATTTGCACCTGCTGCAGCTTCACTATTGCCCTGGTGTGGCCAAAGGTGGCACATGACATAGGCGGCCGGCTCCCGAGGTCCGGCGGAACTTTTTTCCTTTTCCTTTCTGCTTCTTTTCCTACAATCCGTTTCATCTGAAGACACGACCAGGTCCCTGAATGTGTGCAGGGGGACGCTATTGATTGAATGAAAATGGCGGCTTGACACAAAGCTGACTCAAGCGTTACTGTTGATGCTATACAGACAAAAATTGGTTTTCAGTTTGTACATTCTTCAGGTTTTTTTTTTCCATCCAAGTCTGATTGAGAGTTTGTAGAAAAATGGCTTCAGATTTTCCACATACTACTCTTCAACATTCTTCCTAAATGTAACAATGTGAAACTCACTAGGAGAACGGCTGTTTCTGTTTCCTTTCAAAATGCTGCCAACAATATTTTCTGAATGGAAGACACCATCTTGTAGCATAAAGGGCCGAAAGGGGTTCTGGTCTGGCCGATGGTTGGTGGAGACATTTTGACTATATCTTGGACCTGCCCGGCCTCGCCCAAAATGGCGCTGGTATAAATGGGACTCGTAACTCCTTGCCCGCAAATGTATATCTAGAAAATGTTATTGTAAGTGGCCCTGTCGTATTTTAATTACAAAATGTACGTCCACCGATTCCGCAACTGTTAGACACCTTTGTTCTTGCAACCTAATGGCCCGCTCGTTACGTTCTTCTACAGTGTAAATGTCTCCTCATCATATACGATTTCAGTTTGCTCCGTGGCCGGCCCACGTGGTTATAGGCCCGTATTTGTATACTGACATTTTCACAATAAAGGTTTTTAAAACAAAACACGGTAGTAGTATTTACATTGGTAAAGTTTTTACTTTTAGTCACTGTTTTCGAATCAGTAAAGGCAAGTGAAATAAAGCAGTCCAATTACATGACGGATAAAAGGTATAATATGTAGGAACGCAGTAAAGATAAATGCTTAAGGGCAGTTGTGTTTTTCATATCTGCAATATAAAGTGATCGATAAGAATCTGATAATCAGGCGTATCGGCGACTAAGACAGCAGGCCGAATCTCTTTTACTCAACGGCTCCGTCATGGAAGGAAGAAACGCCCTTTTTCTCGAAAAAGGAATATATTTTACTTACAAGACAGTTGTAAATTTTCCGGGAAAGTACATTAGCCTGGAATATTATAACATATGTTTGAAAAAAAAATATTGTTCGAAAACAATAAAAAGCGTAATTTTTAGGTCATATGACCAAGCTTTTCATCATTAAATTAACAAAAGTAAAATGAACCAATGAAAAGTTTTATTAACAAGTCACATGACCTGTTATGCTTACGTTACGCGCTGCGCGCCGCGCCTCGGATCACTTCCGGGTGCGGTAACGCGGCGTGTCATATAACGCATTACGCGACAACGTAGGTCAAGAATATAGTCAAAATGTCTCCACCAACCAGCGTTCGGAACACAACCCCTTTCAGCAGTCCAAAAAGTTCTGTTAAATGACAACAGAGGGGACAGGCAACAAGAACCATCAGTCAAAGAGGGGAGGGCAAGTTCTTCTCTTCCGGGTCATGTTGGGGCGCTACCGGAACTGATCGAATTGGTAGTCTACAGTGTTTCTGGATGTTTCAGACTAAAGCTGGCATCAGCATGAGACCACTACCATCTCGTAGCTCCGTCGTGGCCATTCCACGAGCAATCATGGCAGCCGCTCCCCACCAGAAGCCTGCGGGAGTCGGAGGCCCCCAAGACTTTTGTAGAATCTTCACGGCTGAGGGGACGCTTTTCGAGAATGGGACCCAAGCCCTATCAGGGAAGCGTCCGAGTTCAAAGGTGTCCCAGGGCCATTTTAGTGGACCAGGCCCAAAACCGAAGAGCCGGCCGCCATTTTGAGAGTCCTGTGGCAGCCGCCTATCGCTGCACCGCAAGAGTGGGCGCAATTCAGCTGGATGGTGGGCAAGACGCTGTAGCCGCAAGAGTGGGCGCAACTCAGCTGGATGGGACAAGGTTCAGAATTGAAGAGTCATCAAAAGGCAAAAAGTTCCGCCGGACCCCGGAGCCGGCCGCCTATGTCGGGGGCGATCTCAGGCTACACCAGTGCTATATGACTTGGGGAGGGTGTCGGAGCCAAGCGTCTTCTCCGAGTCCATGGCCATCACACCGCCCCTCAGGGGCCTCCGTCAAGCTGTTTAGGAAGGTAACATATCACATTGTTTTCTAATGCAGTCAGGTCCACAAACGACACTCACTTACTTTGAGAATAGTGAAGCTGCAGTAGGTGGAAATAAGCTTCAGACAGTGTTACAAGCGCTGCTCAGAACTCTTAACTATGGCACCCAACATGCAGAACTTATGCCATTTGAGAATGGCAGTGACATCGAAGCAACTCAGGGACCAAAACCATTAACGTACTTTCACGTATGAAAATCTTACTTGGGGAGGGGGCAGGAGCGAAGCGCCCCCTCCCAGTCAGCGCCACCACACCGTATGTTGAAATTTTGAAGCCATCGTTCTACAAAGTCAACCAAACTTGGATTGAAAAATCTAGAAAAATGTACAAACTGAAAACCAGTTTTGGTCTGCATAGCATCAGTAGCAACGCTTGAGTCAGCTTTGTGTCAAGCCGCCATTTTGATTCAACAAAGCACAGGCATTGAAAAAGGCTCAAAGTCAGAACTCTGAACTATGGCACCCAACATCCAGGAGCTTGCCATCCGGATCTTGGAGCCTTGTGCTGCTTTCGACCTATTCACACATCGGTCCACTACTGACATCATCTTATAAACCAACGTTATGTAAATAGTTTTTTAATAAAATGTTTTACCCTGTTTCTTTGCTGGTGTGTTGTCTATATTTTTAATATTTGCATAGGGTTTGTCGTTATTTTGTGCGGGATGGGTGATGGGTGATGGAGCCGAGCTGTCTTGCAGCCCTCATGGTGTGGAGCTCAGTTCATCTCACTATTTTCGTATTTCTCATGAAGGGTTGTTCCTAATATTTCTATTTTAGCGAGGTCAAAAAGAGATCCAATTAGTGGCCTACTGATTTTGCTCGATTACTTTTATTTTTTTACACGATTTTTCACTATCTGCAAAGACTAAACAGAGTATTGCGACTTTGTGCTTGTTTGTAAATAGAGAATGATCCAAAGAGAACCAATTCTAAAACAGTAAATGCTTGGACAACAATCAATCAAATGGAGAGACAAGCAGGCACGACGGATTACAACGGGGGTAAAGGCCTGCGTTAACTACCCTTCAGTATCTGCAAAGAGAGAGTACTACTAAGACAAAAGAGGGGAGGGGGGGGGTGCAGCGTTCAAAGCACATCAGCGTGCATAAATACGAAAATGTTTTTATCTATCACGTACTTGACATTTTAAAGCTTTTCATATTTGCTATTAAAAAACCAATGAAATTCACAGAAAAAACCATAGGTTATAGTGGATATATAGTTAGGAATTTGCATTTACAAAACCTTGAAAATTCAATGAAAAAACCATTGGTTTTAGGCCATATATAGTTAGGGATTTGCATTTACAAAACCTTATTTTACTCGCATAAAACCATTGAAATTCCATATATAGTTATAAGCGCTAACTATATATCGCGCACCCGCAATCCACTGCTGATGATGTCACATATTACATCATTCATGACATGGTTAGTGACATCACTGATGACATCACTGATGACATCTCAAATGACATCACTGATGACATCACTGATGCCAACACCCAGTGACTGTATGTTTCTGTAAAGTTAAAATATGTCTTACATATTGAAGAATGAGTGGATGTATAAGTGTCTGGATGAAGGATTTAGTAGGTGCATGACTGACTGTATGAGAGAGTGATTAAATGTGTCTCACTGAGTGCATTGGTTAGTGACTAAACTGTCTGAATGTGTGCATCAGTATGTCTGTTGTTGTATAAGATGCTGCATGTGTTATTCTGTACCTATATGAGTAACTATATGGGTTATTGATTGGTTGCCCAAGTATTTGTATGGGAGAGCGAGTGTGTGTGTGTGGGTGTCTGGGGGGTGTGTGACTCTGTGCATAGATGTGTGAGCAGTGGATTCACTAGATGTATGGGTTCAAAAGTGCATGTGGAAACAGCTGTATGGGCGGTTGACTGTGTGCATGAGTGTATTGGTGAGTGAATGGATATCTCAGTGCTACATGTCAAAGTAAGTACATATGTAAAACACAGTACATGTGAGAGTTGACATATATAAATAACTGTGCATAAGAGCCAGTGAATGTGTGAGTGGCTGTATGGATCATTGTGAACTTGTATCAGGGATTGTATAAGCGAGTAAATATGTGTTAGTATATGTTTGAATAAGTAAAGTTTGTATAACTGTATAGTTGAGGAAATGGAGGTGTGATTGATTCTTTGCATGACTGACTAGGTGTGTGAGTAACTCCATGGATGAGTGACAGTCTGTGAGTGTCTGTTTACACTGATTGTATCTAAGGTTATATTAGAGTCTGAAGAGGTTCATCGTATTATCACATGAATGATATCATCAGTGATGTGATCAGTAATGTCAAATGAGATGTCATCAGTGATGTCATCAGTGATGTCATTTGAGATGTCATCAGTGATGTCATTTGAGATGTCATCAGTGATGTCATCAGTGATGTCACTAACCATGTCATGAATGATGTAATATGTGACATCATCAGCAGTGGATTGCGGGTGCGCGATATATAGTTAGCGCTTATAACTATATATGGAATTTCAATGGTTTTATGCGAGTAAAATAAGGTTTTGTAAATGCAAATCCCTAACTATATATGGCCTAAAACCAATGGTTTTTTCATTGAATTTTCAAGGTTTTGTAAATGCAAATTCCTAACTATATATCCACTATAACCTATGGTTTTTTCTGTGAATATATATATATATATATATATATATATATATATATATATATATATATATATATATATATATATATATATATATATATATTTATTTTTTTTTTTTTTTTTTTTTCACTGAAAAAACCATAGGTTTCACACCAGTTATAGTTTGGAATTAGCATTTAAAAAACCTATTGAATTCACAGAAAAAAACATAGGTTTAACACCAGTTATAGTTAGCTGGAAATTTTACTGACATAAAACCATTGAAAATCCCACGTTATAGTTAGTTGGACTCACTATAACTTGCGCGCCTGCAATGCACTGCTGATGATGTCACATATTACATCACTCATGACATTGTCAGTGACATCTCTCATGACATCACTGATGCTAATTCCTAACTATATAAGGCCTGAAACCTATGTTTCTTTCAGTGAATTTCAAAGATGTTTTTAATGCTAATTCCTATTTAAGAACTGAAAGCCCACCAGGAATCTCCAGTATGCACCAGGGGACTGCATTGCAGAGAGGTGTAATAAAGCCACGCCCCTTTTTACACCTCTCTGCAACGCAGCCCCCGTGCATGTTTGAAGAGGGGGAACTAATTCCCCTTGCATACTAGGGGTCCCTGGGGGCCAACTAGCCCACCTGGAACCTCCAGTATGCGCCAGGGGGCTGCATTGCACAGAGGTGTAATGAGACTATGCCCCTTTTTACACCTCTCTGCAACGCAGGCCACTGGTGCGTTTGCAGAGGGGGGACTAATTCCCCTTGCATACTGGGAGTCCCTGGGTCATATCTGCCCAAACACCGATATTCCGAACGATTGAAAATGACTTTTCTTGAGAAACATTTGGATTTGGATTATCATGTCCAATACTTTGGAATTTTTGAAAGACTGACTTTGAGGATGCTATAAATTACTCAAGTGTGCCCGAATTGTGTGGGTAAAATTGATACCAAGTCACTTTGAATAAGAATGTACTTATGTCTCGTCTAACATTTGGAAGAAATATCTAGTTATATGACAACAGGATACCGACATAACTTGAAGGAAATAAGAACGCCCTGAAGAAGTTCTGTTGTACAGAACGAAACGTTTCGGCTGGCTGTGGTACATAAACTTAAGAAAAATAAAAGCATTTGAATATACACCAAGATTCAGCGCTTCAATAAGGACTCTAAGTGATATGATTTGATTGGACTTATTGTGCAAGTGGTGCTGTGCCAAACTTTGGAATATTCTCCACTACTCTCTACTACTTACTCTCTCCTACTCCACTACTCTCAAATACTCACTCTCTACTACTCATTATCTACTACTCTACTACTCTCTACTACTCTCTCTCTGCTACTCACTCCCTACTACTCACTATCTACTACTCTCTACTACTCACTCACTACTACTCTCTCTCTACTACTCACTCTTTACTACTCACTCTCTACTACTCTCTACTACTCACTCTCTACTTCTCACTCTCCTCTACTCTCTACTACGCACTGTCTACCACTCTCTCTCTACTACTCACTCTCTACTACTCTCTCTTTACTAGTCTCTACTACTCACTCTACTACTCACTCTCTACTACTCTCTACTATTCTCTCTCTCTGCTACTCACTCTCTACTAATCTCTACTACTCACTCTCTACTACTCACTCTCTACTACTCACTCTCTACTACTCACTCTTTACTACTCACTCTCTACTGCTCTCTACTACTCACTATACTACTTACTTTCTACTACTCTCTACTACTCACTCTATATATGGAACAGCAATGATTTTGAATTTAAATAGTTCCTAAAATGTTGAACCCTACCACCTGCCTTCAAAATGGCTACTCATGCACGTTTTGGCTTTATTGGTTAGAGACCAGGGGTATCATGTGGAATACACACTATGGGATCAGTGCCTGCTGTGCTTATTTTGTGCCAGTGGTTGCAGGTGGTGGGCGCTGGATTTATTTGTGGGAACTGCAACTTATTCTTCATCAACAGGTCTAGCCCAGAGCAAGGGTGATAAAGTCAGAAAAGAGAGAAAGACAGAAGTAAAGCAAGGTAAGAATACTGAGGCAAGGGTATAAAGCAGAGTTGCAGAAGAATCAACGGTTGATTTAAACAGACAGGAAGTACTGGGTGTTGGAAGGGAGAGACATTTGGTGGAATCAAGAATTGGCAGCATTTGTAGTGGGCAACCCCAGCCTGTGATAGAGCTGGCAGAAGGTTTCTACAGGAACTTTGATTTGTTTGTTTGTTTTTGCATTTTTTTATAGTGCAAACTTGACCAGAAGGTAGGGTATCAGGGCACTTTACATGATCACCAATTGCATTACAGACAGACACATTCATTTTGAGATTAAGTGAGTTGTTCAGAATCATAGGAGACTCTGGCCAGACTCAACCTGGATGGATCCCCAGCTTCTGAGCCAGCTGCTCTAGCCATTAAGCCATAACCTCACTCTGAACCTGGGCACTTAGCTTTTTACAGATCCAGGCCCTAGGGTGTGAGTGGAGCAGGTTGAATTTTTCTCCATTTGTGAAACCGAGATGTGGGTTGGCATTCTTTATTTAAAATTATGTTGGTAGGATGATACTTTGACTTTTAAGCCTCCAATTAATAAAATATAGCTCATAGGAGTGGAGGGGGAAGGGACTGTGGAGAGAATAGCAGCAAATGTAACAGAGGAAGCAGAAATGGTCAGACAAGACGGGTGGAATGAGCGATGAGGATGGAGTAACCCCTGCAGTGCCTGCACTCGGGCCATTCTGCCTGACCCCAATCAAACACCATCTTTGGTATTTAGCATGCATTTACAACTGGCAGCCAAGACTTGGAGTTATAAACGAACTGGGGTTTATTCACATTTGTTAAAACGCACCTCTAAGACACAAGGCAGACCAGAGAAAGATGCACCCTCCTCGCCAATTCGGCCAGCACCTGAAGGAAGAGCTGTGAAAGAGAGAGGGGCTCAAGCTCCCGCTAATCTCGAATACTAGTTCGGGTATAGAGCCCAACAGAAGGATAAGCTTTCTCAGACTGATTTACTTATGCCTCGTTTTTGTTAAAAGTGAACCAGGCCAATCGACACGTCATGTCTAATCAAATCAAGCAGTCACAGAATCCCGGAGAACCAAAGCACAAAGACGGGAATACACAAGGATTCATCTCTGAATTATCCCCACTTTAAAGCATCAAAAGTGGTTATAGAATAAACACCCCATACAGAAGCTGGTGCAAACTGCAGACATCACCCGAATTCCCGTGATAACATTCCCAAAACCCACGGCGGACAACACCAACTAACGCAAATTCTTTTTGTCAACTCTGTTTATTGGCATTTTTATTTTTAACATTACAGTGGGTGCACCATTAAAATCCAGGTGATTCTACAACCATTTAATTAGATGCCTGCCCCTGCCCATGACGTACAGGTATTGCAACGTTAAGTGCTGCGCTGGCTCCTCCGCAATTTCGCCCCATTCAGCCGCCATTCGGGCCGTGAGAGATCTGTGCATTAGGAACCCCCCCCGAGGGGGAGCCCAACCTCTGCGACTTGTGTCTCAAAAGGGATCAAAGCTCCATCCTGGTATAAGTCGTCTAACGTAAGAACATCTGCCTCGTGGCACTGCTCTAGCATGTGGCATGTGAGGACACCCTCACCACCTGGTGAGCCTTCCAGTGGCACCGCCGGTGCAAATAGGAGCACCTTCCTCATGAGGTACAGTGCCCTGCGGAAGTATTTGTATGCCACCCCTAGCAGTAGCGGGGTGGGGTGTGCCCTGGCCGCTAACGTGTGAAATAGCGCAGTGATCCTATCCAGGGTGTAGGGTGGCTCGCTCGTGGCAGTGTCCTCTCTCCCCCTGCCGCTAACCAGCAGGCAATCCACTGGAGCTACGCTGCCAGGAAGTAGTGCTCAAAGCAAGGGGCGGCTAATCTACTTTTGTCTGTAGGGAGGAACAGTTTCCCGAGAACCAGGCGGTGTTTGGATGCGCCCCAGATAAAGTTGCATCGGATCCTGTTAAGGCTGGAGAAGAAGGTGAGCAGTTGTTTCGCCTTAATGCGAGGACTTCGAAAGCTGCTGCCCCTTTTACCAACACAGGTTAGAGCCACCATAGTTAGGAGTACCATTCTTAGCCTCCTGAATTACTGTAATGCTCTGTTACTGGAATCCCCTGCCTACCTGATTTCCAGACTTCAGAGCATCCAGGCGGCTGCAGCAAAAATGGCACTTTCCCGAGGGCAAAGATCCTCCACTACCCTTGTACTGGCTGAATTACACTGGCTGCCTGTACACCAGAGGATCCTCTTTAAATCCTTATGCACTGTCTTTAAGGCAGTGCATGGGATGGGCTCCCGACCACTTCAAAACAAATTCAAATGGTATGAACCCACTCGGACCCTTCGATCCTCCTCTACTAATCTCATCAGTATACCCAGGATCAGGAAAGCCACCTATGGTGGCAGAGCCTTCAGTATAGCGGCAGCTCATCTGTGGAATAGACTACCTACTGCCATCAGGAAAACAGATGAACTGATGGCCTTCCGAAAAAGGTGAAAACATGGCTTTTCCCTAAAATCTAACTGCCCAGAATCAAATGACATCCCTTCTACCCCTGATGCACAGCGTTTCAGCTATATTCACACAGCGCCAGGATGCCCGTAGGGTTGCAGAGCGCTTTATAAATACAATAAATATATAAATAAATAAATAAGGATGCAGGCACGAACAAAGGCAGATTTGCAAAATAGTAGAGAAGGCAAGGGAGCATCACCATTTTGGCCAGGGCCACTCTGCCTATGGGCGTCAGGGGGAGCGTGGACCAGAAGCCTATCTGGGCCTTAAGTGCCGTCACCGCTCTCCCCAGGTTCCCGTCCATCAGGTCTGCTGGCCGATGGTAGATCTGGATCCCCAGGTACTTAAAAGTGTCCGCCCGCCACTGGACTCGTGTGCCGTGGAGGCTGTACTCCGGATCGGCAACTTCGCTGTTAAAGGCTTTGAGGCATCACTTGCCTGCCTTGACTTGGAGCCCGAGAGACCTGCAAAGCGACTCAGCAGTGGGGCCAGCTGCTCCGGCATTAGGTCCACGTCTCTGACAAAGACCAATAGGTCATTGGCGTATAAAGATATTTTGTGGACGCCGTCGCCTAGTCGGATACCTTTCAGCAGGAGTTGTCTCATGGCCTCAGCTAAGGGTTCCATGGCTAGCGCGAAGAGCAGCGGTGACAGAGGACACCCCTGCCGAGTGCCCCTGCCCACTGTCACTTCCTCCAAAACATACAGCCCCAGCCGGATGCGGACCACAAGGTTCCTGTACAAAAGTCCCACCATTTGCAGGAAGTTTCCTTCCAGTTGGTATGCCTGCAATACCGCCAGCAGATAGCCCCACTCAAGGCAATCGAAAGCCTTTTCTAGGTCCAGCACCCGACACCCCGCTCTAGGCCAGACCACCGCCGCCTCCTTCGCTACTCGGAAATATCTCCTGAGATTCAGAGATGTGGACCTCGCTGGTACAAAACCATTTTGGTCCGGATGGACAAAAGGCTAAGCATGGGCGAATTTTGCGAATCTGGCGTTCGCGAATTTTGCGAATTTGCGAACTCGCAATCCGCAAAATCCGCGAATTCCCGCGAATTTGCAGATTTTTTTTTTTGTGTTCGCAAGGATTTCTGCCAGTTCGCAAGGATTTCTGACAGTTCGCAAGGGTTTTGTAACAGTTCGCAATCGCGAACTTACATGTCGGCTCGCAACGGTCACGATTATGTTGTTTCTACGTCTGGTTCATCATCATAGGTTCACGGCACCCTCTGTTTCACCCCTGCCACCCTCTGTTTTACCCATGCCACCCTCTGGTACATCAATGCCTTATGCCACCCTCTGGCTCATCATCACTGTAGATTATGGGGGGGAAAAGCAAGCACACCTGCCTGCTTCAACTGACATGAATTAATTTGGGGTTGATTTATTAATGTGTCACTGTTTTAAAATTCCAGTCTGGCACCTGCATCCTTATCTGTAATTTGCTTTCTGTTGCAGTGCAATTTTTTTTCCAGGACCTTTGTGGCCTTCTTGTAGCTATTCTATGAGCCTGCTGTGAGGGTCAGAGCAGGGTCATACAATTGTTGCAACTAGCAACTGAACTCTGGAGGGGCCCTTGTTAGGAAGCACTACAGGGAATGGTTACTAATGATGAGTTTGAACTTTTGAACCGGCTGAATGCTTTTTTTGTGTTCGCAAGGAATTCTGCCAGTTCGCAAGGATTTCTGCCAGTTCGCGAGGGTTTTGTACCAGTTCGCAATTGCGAACTTACATGTCGGCTCGCAACGGTCACGATTATGTTGTTTCTACGTCTGGTTCATCATCACAGGTTCCCGGCACCCTCTGTTTCACCCCTGCCACCCTCTGTTTTACCCATGCCACCCTCTGGTACATCAATGCCTTATGCCACCCTCTGGTTCATCATCACTGTAGATTATGGGGGGAAAAAGCAAGCACACCTGCCTGCTTCAACTGACATGAATTAATTTGGGGTTGATTTATTAATGTGTCACTGTTTTAAAATTCCAGTCTGGCACCTGCATCCTTATCTGTAATTTGCTTTCTGTTGCAGTGCAATTTTTTTTCTCCAGGACCTTTGTGGCCTACTTGTAGCTATTCTATGAGCCTGCTGTGAGGGTCAGAGCAGGGTCATACAATTGTTGCAACTAGCAACTGAACTCTGGAGGGGCCCTTGTCAGGAAGCACTACAGGGAACGGTTACTAATGATGAGTTTGAAATTTTGAACCTGCTTTCACTTTTGCAAAACTCGTTTTTCTGCAGAGCAGCATTATAGCAACTTTAATGCCCCACCAAGCTTATATGAGAAAGTTGATTTCTAATCCAAAAGTTATCCAAAGAAAATCAAAAGGCCTCAAATCTAAAAAAGTGCAGGCAAATGTCAACCTGAGGAGTTATTCTGATAAAAATAATCATTTTCAGAAGGTCTATGCTGCTTGCTAGTAGATTTCTTGTGCGGAATTGCAATTTTTGTAATTTCGCGAGTGCGAGATTGTTGCTGCCCGCCGCACCTACATGCTCGCAATTGCTAACTTACACCGCAAAGAAAAAAAATCCGCTGCGTGCGAATTTGCGGATTTTGCGGGAAATTCGCGAATCTTGCGGATTGCGAATTTACCGCAAAATCCGCGAGCGTAACGGATTTTCCGCCCATGCTTACTAAAGGCGCTCTGCAAGTATTTTAGCTAGTATCTTATAGTCAGTGTTAAGCACCAATGGGCGATAGGAGCTCAGTGACATGGGGTCTCTGTCAGGCTTAGGCAGGGACACCAAAAACGCTTCTCATAGATAGGGCGGAAGATGGCCCTCATCAATTGATGCCCTGTACATTTGAAGGAGCTTAGGTGCTAGAATGTCCCTATTCGCTTTGTAGTATTCAGCCGGCAGGCCGTCTGGCCCCGGCGCTTTTCCAGTCGCCAGTGCCTGGATCCCATCTCCCACCTCCTCCAACGTGAGCGGGGAATCCAGCTCTGCCCTCTGGGCTTCTGGGGCATTAGGCAATCCAACCGACCTCAGGAATTCAGCCACCACACATTCCCGACCAGTACCTCGAGCTCTGTACAGGGCCTGGTAGTGATCCGTAAGCGCCCAGTGGATCTCGCGCTGCGTGTACACCACTGTCCTGTCGCCCAAGTGGATGGCACCAATCGGGGCATTGCGCTCCATTGTCCGTATCAGCCAGATCAGCAAACGGCCAGCCCTATCTGCCTTCGCGTGCGTCTTGGCTGTATGCTCTGCATAGTTATGGCATCGCAGTCGCTCAAGTAAGACAGCATGCTCACCACGAAGCTCCTCAAGCTTTAGCGCATGCCTGCCCGTTCCTTCCCCCTCCCGCTCATACTGCAGAAGCTTGGACTCTATGCCGGTCAGAGACGCGGACACCTGTGCGCAGATGTTCCGTGTGGCCCCTAGACAGTGCCCCCGGATAGTCGCCTTGTGGGCATCCCACTCCACCATAGGGTCGCTCGCTGAGTCCTCATTTTCCTCAAAGTAGGATAGGATGGCAGTGCCCAATGAAGACCTAAACTCAGCGTCTTCCAGCGCGGCCGGTTGTAGTCTCCAAGTGGGCACTGGGGGTCTATCCACCTCCCAGCTAAGCTGAAACCATAGGGGGTTGTGATCTGAGTGCGTCCTACCCAGGTACACCGATTTAGTTAGAAGTGGGAGCAGGGACTGGGAGCCTACAATTCGGTCCAGACGGACATGGAGAACGTGCACCGCCGAGTAGTATGAGTATATTTTGTCTGTAGGGTGCTGCGCACGCCAAAGGTCGTGGATGCCCCATTGTGTTAACCAGTCCCTGTGAGCCTGCGCTGCCGAGGTCGCTGCCACTGCACGAAGGGGCGGAAAGGAGCGGTCTAAATTCGTGTCCAGCACCATATTATAGTCACCGCCCAACAGCCAGGGAAGGCCTGTGTATCGCTGAAGTATGTGGTTTAGGGATCACAGGATGGCAGGTTACTCAGAGTTGGGGGCATAAATGGAGCCCAGCAGTATCTCCTGTCCATTGAGCCTCCCCCTCACAAAGGAGTACCTCCCCTCTGGATCTACCTGCGTGTCAGTGCATGCAAAGGGAACACCTGCCCTCACCCATATCAGAGTGCCGCGCGCGCTTAATAGGTCGTACCATGAACTTGCCCCCTCCATTGCCTGCGTCGTCTCTCTAATTCTACTCGGGACATGTGTGACCCCTGAAGAAGTGCAATCCCCACCTGGTGACGCTGCATATATGCGAAGACAGAGTACCGACGCGCCGGGGTGTGCATGCCGCGAATGTTCCAGATCATGATGTAAGTACACGCCATGTATTGTGTTGTAGTGTAGCCACCCGGGGATTCAGGGGGCGCGTCATGCTGGGCCAAGGGGCAGGCTCTCGGGCGGGAATTCCTAAGTGCCGCATCTGAAACATGCGAACCAGAACTAACATTGTAACTTTATGGGCGTATTCCCAAAGGGGGATGCGTCCAGTCTAGGCAATGCGACTACAGTTTAAAGTGTCGTGACTGCAATTTACGTGCGTGTGGGGGAACGCGCAGTCAGTGATGTCATCAGGTTGCTCCCTCATCTAGGGCCCTTAGTGCTGCTGAGATATGGTTGGTGAAGCACAGACAATAAAGCGGGCCGGGCTGGTGCAGGTCACCCATGTAGACCACCCCTCACAATGGTGATTAAACCCGTGCCCCAGAGGAAGGCGCGATTGTGTGCCTGCGCTGCACTAGCAATTCCTAGTTCTAGGTTTGCGCAAATGTGGGGATCCAGAGCCAGCAGTAAAGTATATCAGTATGCTACAGCAGTCATATAAAGGATACAATGGACCTTGCACTGTACACAGACAATACAGTAGTCTAACCCAGGTCCGCCATCAGTCACATTATGTAGTCCGCTGTCTGGGGTGTCACCACAGGCAGCGTAGCATCCTCTGACATTACAGTGGATAGTGAAGACGAACCGCTTGCTCCGATCCCACTCTGTGGTCCATGGTCCGGGCCTCCGTGCCGATTCAGCGCTCAGTGTCGTGACCGCCGCCAGCGCCTCCTGCCATTCTTACCGCATCTTCCCTGGGCTGGGCACTGTCTGTCCCAGGCCTGTTCCTCGCCGGGCCCTCTCTCTTCCTCCTCCTCCTCCTGGAGCGTTGCTCTTGCCATCCGCCGTCTTCCGGGCCCCATCGGCCGCGTCCCCGTCCACTGCCCGGTTTCCTCCAACCAGTCCCAGACTTCAAACGGAGCCTCACAGAAGCGAGTACCCTCCTTGGAGACCACATGCGGACGAGAGGGGAACAGCAATGAGTAGGGCAGTTCCAGGTCCCGCAGCTGCTTCTTCACTGCCATATATGAGCCACGCCTCCTTTGTACTGCTGCTGTGTAGTCCAGGAAAAGCATCTCATGACTGTTGCCCACCTGAAGGTCACTTATCTTCCGAGTTTCTCTGAGCACAGTATCCAGGTTTCTGTAGTTGAGGAGCTTGAAGAGAAATGGGTGGGGCCTAGTTCCTGGCCTCTGGGCTTGCGCCGGTACCCTGTGCGCCCTTTTCACCACGAAATGAGGGGACAGCACTCCAGTCGGTAAAATTGTCTGCAGCCAGGTCTCTGTGTATCTTTCAGGGTCTGTCCCTTCTTCCCCCTCTGGCAGGTCTACCCTCGGACATTGTTGCGCCGAGAGCGTCCTTCCACATCCTCCGCGCGGTCCTCTAGCGCATGGACTCTATCGATCAGATCTTGCAGGGCAGAGGCATGGCTGCGCACCACAGGCTGCAGTTCCTGGACCGCTTGGCACTGTTCTGTGACTGACTCCGACAATTTACGTTGGTCGGCATGTAGCAGCGTGAAGTCAGATGTGACTTTATCAATCCGTCCTTCCAGGGACGACTTAGTTTTCTCCAAGGTCGACCCAATGCGTTCCACCGCCGCTGGAACCGTGTCCATTTTGGCCGTGGGTTCCATGGCCATCCGCCTCTGTTTCTGCGGGAGGTCGGGGCCGCTCGCGTCCTGTTGCCTCGTCTGTGTTTTGTCCCGAAGCCTGCCCATTACAATTTGCTGTGCGTGGGCATCAATACAGCTGGCTGCGGGCCCAGGAGCGATGTCAGAGGGTGAGGAGGGGCTCCTGTTCCTATCGGCCAATCTACAGACACTGTGCGCCAACTAGGCGGACACCAGCTGAGATGAAATGGGCCCCCAGAGGCCGTCGCCCAGGCGTCCAAGGATAATGTACTTCACAGTCCTACTCCCAGACTCCTTTATGAGACCTCTCCCATCAGGGTCAGTGAGTACAGGCGGCAACCTTCCACCAATCGTTTCCTGGCCAGTTCGGTTGCTAGTCGAAACTGATGATGAATCAGGCTTGTTCAACCAGGTAGGGCCAGGAGAAACAGTTAGCAACCTTCTCTCTAATTTTCCTTGGCCTGCCTTGTTCCTAGTGGCAGCTGTCTTACTCCGGCAGGCATGGCTGCGCGTTAGCAAAACGCAAATGAGCTACAGTAGGCCTCCGCCGGTGGGCATCTACTCTTGGGCGATTAGGAACTGATCTCCGCACAGGCTGGCTCCAGACTTTCGACGCGCGCCTCTTGTCAGGTGGGTGCGGGGCGCAAACAACAGTGTCCTCCCAGATGCATCCCATGCCTGTCACACAGATGGGACCCTCACCTCCCAGTTCCGTAGTATTGGTGCAGTCTCAGTGTCTGGCAGCACCGCTGTGGCCTAGGGACAGGGTCCTCTCATCATTTGGGTGCCTAGAATGGCCTCTGATTCAAAATGGCACCCCTGCAGTACAGTCTGCGGCCAGTCACACTCCCCGTACCTCGTGTCTCCTTCTCCGCCGCCCGTCCGTGACTCCCGGCTTCTTCTGCAATGCCCAGTGCCCCGCAGCCAGTAAATGCCCGGCGCGCTGTATCCCGGGCGCTCACCAGGGTCTAGTCTCCTTCCTGCCGCTGTCCCATGGGGCACCGAACTGCAGGGGGATCAGGTTTGTTCCAGCAGGTAAGGCTGTGTGCTGGTAAATTGGGGATTAGCTGTGGTAGGTCTCCGCCACCTGGCGCCTTTGCCCGGATCCTTGGGAGCCGCTTACCACACAGATTAAGTCTGACCCCGCAGTGTGTGCCTTTCTGGAGCTTGGCATGTGATTGCGGGCAGCAACTCTCTCCTAGGTGTACCCCTGCTCCAGCAATGCAGGGGGGGGTGTTCCCCTCTCCACTCGGTTACATGCTGCTGGCGCGGTCTCAACGCCTAGCGATGTCCGCAGCAGGCGGAATGACTGATGTGATCCAGGGGGCAGGGGCCTCAGATCATGTGGACGTGCAAAATGGCTCCCGAGGCGAAATGGTGCCCGGGGAATGTAATCTGCGGCTTGCCGCGCCCTCTGCACCTTGCGGCCCCAACCTCCTCCATCCTGTTGTGCCCCCTTGCTCCGATTGCAATGGTTGGTGCCTTCGCTTTGCCCCTCGGCTCCGGCCTCAGCGTCCTATGCCCCCGCAGTCGTTAGTCAGCCGGTTCGCAATGTCTCATGCCCCAATGTTTCACCGGCCGGCATCAGGCTCCAACAGCATCCCCGCAGTGGCCGCTCACCTCTCTTGCCCGCCACTGGGCCTCCGCAGTGCACCACAGGAGTCCGCCGATTCTCCGCCGCCTCCCTCAGCCAAGGTTTTATCCTGCAGTGTACACCAGCTCCAGGGTGGGCGCGCTGCAGCCTGCCTCCCTGCTTTCCTCTCTTCAGCCGCTAACTTTCAGTGCCCGCCGTTGGCCAGATCCCAACGTCCGCCTCTCTCCTCTTGCTTCGGGCACGCACAGTGGGGCTTCCTTGCCTCTCCGCATTGCTGGCAAACGTGGCTCACCTTCCTCAGTTCCCGGCACCCCGGGCCCAGTCACTTCAAGGCCTCACCTCGCGGTCCTCTTCTCGGCCTCCCCAGCGCCTCCAGTCACTTGGCCTCTCGCTCCAGGGCCATTGCTGCACACCGCCGGTGTTTGTTCCCAGTCCCAATCAGTAATATCCATGTACTATATTTTGTCGGCAGCTCCCGCTCACTGGGAACAAACAGCAGCGATTCCAAGTGAAATGTATGTGCTGCTGTGATCCGTTCGAACAGCTACACGCAATTTGAAACTGCATCCAGACATTGCTGCCTTGTTTAGAAGGTAAAAGATCCCTGAAATAGGTATTAGAAATTAGAATACCATAATGCAATATCATGTTACTAAATAACCGTTTTTGCCATTGGCAGCGGAATCGCAAATCATTGAACACTACTACCCGCTCTACGCCCATGTGTTTGGTTTAATTGAATCTGTTCCAACGGTAACTGGGTCATTACGTCCTTTGATGAGCTTATTTTCTTTTAAAGGTAAGATCGCTAAGTTCAAGGGTGTTTACGTCTGAATCGTTGCCTTTTTTTATGGACATCTACACACAATATCCTTCTATATATATCTTTTTCTAGATTGTTTTTAATAAAATGGATGTCCGCCACTCATAAAGCTTCGTGCACCCGAAATCTAGACACACGGCGACAATAAAATAAAGGTATTTTTCAAATTTGTCATTTTTGGTAGGAATATAACAAAATATAATGAAATAATGAAATAATGAATTGGTAAGTCAATTACTATTACTACTCTTTTAACAGGTTTTTAAAACTGGAAAGCGGCTCATAGTTAAGAACTCAGCGTTTAACCTTTTCTCAGTCTGAAAGACGAATGCTACATGAAGCACTCTAAAGGCGAGAGTTGATATACACCCACGTGAAAGATCCTTTAGGGTTTTTGTTTTAATTAAGAAACTCTATAGGAAATAGAAGCTTTCAAATTTAAGACTACCCCGAAGACTTCCCCAATGTATAATATAATCCTAGATACCTGAGTAAATGTTCGTTGAGTGCAATAGATACAACCGAAGTTGAATCTTAGAATATAAATAGGTTCTCTTCATGAATAAGTTCAGTATATAAATACATCTTTTCTGTGAAAAGGTTACGGTCACCATCAGTCTCAATATAACATGCAAAGTAAAAAATCCTCATGTGGAATCTCCATTAATGGTTGTAGAGACACATAAATTGCTCATGTCTCTCCTTCCTAGAAAAATAAAAATCCCTCCCCTCTTTTTTACATCCAAAATATATTAGAGTATTGGCACCAACACTTACCTGTCTTTTATTTTGTGATGATCTAATAATTGTTTTACTTTTATCTCATTTTAATCATAATTCTTTGTATGATTGAACATGTCCATATCAATTTTTATCACTATAATTAAATTTTCTATGTTATCATAGCATGTGGTTGCTCTAATTTCTTCTTGTGTATATTTGATTGTATGATATATCACATTTTCTTGCCAGATATGTATATTGTTTTTGCCTGGGTATTTACCTTTGCCATAAAAAAGGTAAAACACATGCTGGGGTGAGATAGTGAAAGTAACGTCTATTAATTCACCTAGAGGTAATACATGGACATCCAAGATGCAAAGGTTGAAGCTGGAAGAAAGTCACCATATTTTAAATAAGCAGGAAATGGACAGTAAAGGATCTATACTGTAAGAGGACTAGATTACTTAAATAGCTCCTTCATTGAAATGAAGGCGCTGGTGCTCCGAGATTGCATTGTCTCTCTCTCTACTACAAATTAATACCAAAGAAAAACAAAATGAACCCAATATTGTCCCTAAGCTGTCTAAAAAGACGTGGGTCATGTTCTGTTGCTGGGCACCAGAGGGCAGCATTCTTACAAATTGATCATATTTATAATGTTTTTAATATTGAAACTAGCTCTACATTGGCTCACTGCTCGGAAGCTTAGTTATTTTTTGCGCTTTTAAGGGATCAGTAAGTCATGTAGGAGATCATTTCTTCCAAGCAATAGTAAACCTACTAGGTCTGATGTTGGCTGCCAGCCTTTTGACATTTCTTGTTTAGTTTTATTGTGGATTGAGCAAAACGTTATTGTTCGGGAAGCTGCCAGGCACTTGTCAATCTAAAAAAAATTGACTAAAGGCAATTTATTTAAGTTGAAAAGCACACTTAACCATAGTACTCCCTGGCACTGAAGGGAACAATTTTCTTGTGTAGATGTGCTCCTTGTGAAATGTCAGTTTGCAGTAAATCATAATGTAGTCAGGTAATGGATGAAGTGGGCTGATCCTTTTCTCCTTGATGCATGATGGAGTTTGTAGAAAAAAGTGTGAATGTCACAACCACAGTTTAACGAATGAAGCCTGTTTGAAAAACCCTATAGGTAACTATGTCAATCACATAATTTTGGTCAAATCAAAAGATCCTCGCGAATACACAGCTAAAAGAGCCAATCAGCCTAGCATTGGCTGCAAGAAAGATAGAAGGAAGGCAACACAACAAGCAAGCAAGAAAGGAAGAAATTAAAGAAATGAAAGAAAGCAAGAAGGCAAGAAAAAAGAAAGCAAAGAAAAATAAAGAATCAAAGAAGGAAAGAATGAAAGACGACAAGAAAAAAAGAAGGTGGATGGAGAAGGAAAGAAAGAAAGAAAGAAAGAAAGAAAGAAAGAAAGAAAGAAAGAAAGAAAGAAAGAAAGAAAGAAAGAAAGAAAGAAAGAAAGAAAGAAAGAACAATTGCATTGTAGATCGGGGTATCTCACTTAGCATCAAACCACTGAGCTATCTCCGCGAAAGGTATCACTGATTCGACTGCAATTAGCTGTCTACCTGGCTCATGAATGTAAAGGGAAACAGCCATTGCAACGTAACTTTTACAACGCACTACTTTCACAACGCAACTTTTACAACGCAAGTGCTGTTACAACGCATGTTTTTACAACGTATGCTATTACAACGCAAGTGCTGTTACAACGCATGTTTTTACATCGTAAATATATTATTTTTTGTTAAATTAATTTTATTAAAATATTTAAGATTTTATTTTTTTTAAAGTTAAATAGTATTATATATAATATTAAAATATTTTTGATTTTTTTAATAAAAAAATTAAAAAGTTTTATATATAAAAAGTAAGTATTTTTATGGAAATAAATAATATTATTTCATTTTTTTTATTGATTTTGAAAAGTTTAAATACGACTGTATTAGTTAAAGAAATATTAAAATTAAAATTGGATAGTATTTTGTATTATTAATTTAATTTTTGAAGGTATTTCAAAATAAAAAAAAATTCGAAGTAAATATATATATATAAAGTAAGTTTATTTATGATTTTCTAATTTACATTGATATTACTTTGTAGAGAGATTTTTAAAAAATTATTTTTAATATTTTGCTAAAAAATAAAAAAAATAAACGTATAATTTATAAATACTGCGATGTATTTTTAACTATTTTAGAAAATTATTTAATATTTTTATATTACAAGGGTTTTATTAAGTAAGCAAAGTTTGTTTTTTTCCCACGTTTTAACATTGTTTTCTATGGCGTGATTTGTCCTTTTATTTCAATAGCTTCTCCATTGCAACCCGCATCATGCTTTTGAAAGTCCTAGAAAAGCAGGTTATAGGCAGAAAATCATGGAAATACAATCAGCATTCGGGTAAGTGAATATATTTAACATTTATTAAAGTAAAATATTCATAAAAAAGGTATAATTAAGAAAAGTAAAAAATATAAAGAAAGAGATTTTATTGTTTTCAAAATGTTTTTATTTAAAAAAAATAAACTATAACGAAGATAATTTTATTACAAATAAAACATATTTTTATTAATTTTTTATACATGATTATTATTTTTATTAAATAATTTACATATCAAAAATAATACCTTTGTATAATTGTCCTTTTTTTATCTTAGTTGCTTTGTATCACGTTGTCACGTTAACGTCGACGCAAGCGGCCATTTTGAACAGCATCTATTGGAGGAAGCAGCTGGAAGCTGATCTGCGCACAGGTAGAAAACTTAAAATACTTTTAAATTAGTTCAAGTAAACATTGTGGATATGTATATTGCTAAGTAAGGATAAGGAGAGGTTGCATAAGTAAAATATGATGTTTTGGATGTATATTCAACATGTTGCCGATCAAGTTAGTAGAATATGCCTTTCTTCGGGTCGTATTTCGAGATGGGGAAACGGATAAGTTAATGAAAATAAGTAATTTTTCTTTGTTATAATACATTTTGAACGTAAATAAAAGTTTGCTGAAAAGAGAAGTGTATAGATTTAAGGAAATAGTTTGAAAAGAAAAGAAGATAGTATCGTTAGATGTCACAAAAGTGTGTTTTTGGTTTTATCAAGTTTTTTACATACTGGTTTTTGTGTTACTTTTCAAATATTGATTATTATTATCTGTTGGTTTAGTAGGAGATATTTTTCGATAATGCGTTAGTTGATCAGATTTTTATGTCAATGTTTTCAAAAAATCAAGTTGCTTAGCGAGAATATTTGCAGGTAGGAAATGACAAAAATAAATTATGTTTTAGTTAGCGATAAAAAAGTGAGTTAGAATAATTTGGATATTTTATATGGTGTTACATATTAAGTTTGAGATGAATTTGAATGAGAATTTTAAGTTCGAAAAATGTTTGTACTGTTGATTCACTGTTTAAGATAATGTAAAAAAATATTTAAAAAAAAATTTAGATTATTTTTAATTACAAAAATGGGAAACTTGAATTTAAAAAAATGTTGGATTTAAATATGAATGGTTTGTTGAAATAAAAAATTATCCATTTAAAAAAAAATACATTTTGAGGGGGAATTTCAAATAATAGATAGAAGAATGGTTTGTTTGAGTTCAATTACAAAAAAACAGTTCTACATATAGAATTAATACCAAAAGATACTTTTGTTTTAAGTAGTGGATAGGGTGAAAAGAAGTAATTTAATGTTACGTTCAAAATGTTTTTTATAAAGTTATTTAAAAAAAATATATGGAAAAGTAGAAAAAAATTTACTTATTTTCTTAAGATGGTATTTTAAGTATTTCAATTATATAAAATATTTCCTTTAAATTATATTTAGGAAATATAAAAAAAGATGAATGTAAAGAAAAAAATTATTAATGGTTTGATGACCCGACTGAAATTAAAAAAATTAATTTTGAAAAATATTGTCAATTTAATTATTAATAAAAAAAATGGGTAAAAGCAGGAAAATAAGTTGGGTGTATGTGTTTAAAAATGTAAAATGTTAGTCTAATGCCACACTCAACGAAAACTGTTGAAGTATTGCCAATAGTCTCTCGGACATTTCCTTAGATTGTTTTGAAATCCATGGATTTAGGCTACCGTCAAAGTTTGTGCAATTCTCATTTCTAGATAATTTTGCTCCTTCTTCAAAGTTATTAAGAAAGAGTAGAAATTGGGGTGTGGTTTTCCAATTGTATGGTTGAAGGAGTTATGCCATCCCTCTATTGCATTGTTTGTTTTAGCACCTCCTTCTAAGCAGGTTGTGTAGCAGTTCCACCACTCCACATGGAAACGTAGTTTCCTCCTGCGACCCGATCTACTTAGATGTCCAATCCATGTGTCTTCAAAATAATTTAACAAGGGTGCCAATTTATCTTCATTTTCAACATAATATTCAGATTCAGAAATTGCAGTGTAGTACTCGTCTACACTTTCAGGAGGTACAAAACAAAGTACACTTAATTTTTTTAATTCTACCTGTAGTTTGCTATCTGAACAATAATCAGTAACTAGGGATGTTTTTTGTATCTTACGCCAAAATGCCTGGGAAAAATGAAAAAAAAAACATCCCTGAATTTGGGTATCCGTGTACGTTTTGTTGATCACATTGATCATACTCAATTCATAATCCACAATAATTTTCCTAGGACTTTTATTACAAGTTTTTTCTTTAATTACTGTCAAAATTTCAGGATAAGTTGCTGATTGCTTATCAGGAAGTAAACTATACACTAAGGGAACTACATTATTTTGAATCTGTGCATGAATACTGTAAATTTGGGTTTAAGGATGGGGGGTACTTTTAAACATTCCATCCATCATCCAAATTTCAGTATTCTATAATTTTACAAGGTTGCGGGGAGGGCTAAAGATTAGTATACGTTTTTGAGGGTTCATTGGAGAAAGAGATTGTAAATTCATTAGGAATATGTGTCTGCAAAAGTGTGTGGAGTTTCAGTGTGAGTGTTACTTGCCTGCTTTTTTCTTTGGATAATTCGTCGCAAATTAGGAATAATAAGCTAATTACAAGAAACATGACCGGGGACATGCTGTGCAACCTCTCTCTAAAAATTGAACCAGGTGTGGCATTGGAGGTGGATGCAATACCTTTCATTTCGTTAATGGTTTCACGAATTTCAATCTCCATTGCAGAGGCAGAGTGGTTATGTTCTGTTGTTTTTATAATGTTATCTCCAACAGTAACCTCTCTGCCGCTGCAACGGGATGAATAATATTGCACACACCTCTAATGTCTCCTTGGTTCACTTATTCTTTCATTGCAATATATATATCCACAATGTTTCAATAACCTGTTTCCTTTCCCGAATCTGGTATAGGTTGCAGTATCTTGGCTTGACATTTTCTGTTGAAAAAATAGAAATGAAAAACAAAGTAAAATTTTGTGTTTTGGTTTCATTACTGTTACATATTTCAATGTATACTTTTTCTAATGTTTTATGTATCTGGATTTTGAATTGTAATTTACATTCTTTCACTATTCATCATTTACGTTACTGCTGCACCTTCCTGGAGTTGCAATAGTAAATTATACCCTTACACAATCCATTACTTTCCCTACTGCTGCACCTTCCTGGATTTGGAATAGTAAATTATACCCTTACTCTATCCATCACTTAACTTACTGTTGCACCTTCCTGGAGTGGGAATAGTACATTTTACCCTTACTCTATCCATCCCTTTCCCTATAGCTGCACCTTCCTGGAGTGAAAATAGTAAATTATACCCGTACACTATCAATCACTTTCCCTACTGCTGCACCTTTCTTGAGTTGGAATAGTAAATTATACCCTTACTCTATCCCTCACTTACCTTACTGTTGCACCTACCTGTAGTGGGAATAGTACATTTTACCCTTACTCTATCCATCACTTTCCCTACTGTTGCACCTTCCTGAAGTGGGAATAGTAAATTAGACCCTTACTCTATCCATCACTTACCTTACTGCTGCACCTTCCTGGATTGGGAATAGTAAATTATACCCTTACACTATCCATCCCTTTCCCCACTGCTGCACCTTCCTGGAGTTGGAATAGTAAATTTTACCCTTACTCTATCCATCACTTACCTTACTGCTGCACCTTCATGGGTTTGGAATAGTAAATTTTACCCTTACACTATCCATCACTTATCATATTTCTTTATGATTCAAATGTTTCTCTTTTGCATTAAGTAAGAAAAGTTTAAATAGTATTCCAAATCTTGCACTATAGAAAATGTGTTTTTCGATGCATGTATTTCATTTACCTTTAAGTTTTATGTTTATATTTGTGGTCTTCTTTTTCTTGGTGGCTTTTGTTTTTGTTGTCTTATTTAGATGTGAAGGTTGTTTTTCTAACAAGATTGCTTTGAGTTTCTAAAAAAAAGGAATTAAGAAAAGGAAATGTTTAATTTACTTTCTGCTGCACTTAGCTGGACTTTGATTTGTTAATTTTAACCTTAAATTTATCCATCACTTTCCCTACTGCTGCATCTTTCTGGAGTTGGAATAGTACATTTTACTCTTACTCTATCCATCACTTACCTTACTGCTGCATCTTACTGGAGTGTGAATAGTAAATTATACCCTTACACTATCCATCATTGTCGTAATTTGACGGTGATCGGGTTAGCGTTAAGCTTTGCTACATGAATTTCCCCTTATCTTGACTATGGTGTTCGGAAGCCATTTTGAAAATACTGGCGTCCATTTTTTATGAACGTTTTGCCTCGTGGTCAGCATGCCCTTTTGTTCTTTCTCTGTACCACTGACCACCTAACTTGCCCAGCAACAGGCTATTTTTAGTACTGGTCAAGCTTGCACATGCGTAGTCAAACCCTCTGTACTAGTGGACAGTCATCGCTTAGGAATGTCCCTCTAAACTATCCAGTGGTGTTGTAACTCCTCCCATGAGTTGGCTGTGTTCCAAAAAAGACCATATATGTACCTAAACGGAGCAAATGTGTTCTGCCTACTCTTTTTATTACTGTAAAACTGTATAAAAGATGTCTCGCACCGATGTTCGGTGTGATACTTCTTGCATTGCCGAAGGGTGCTGTAGGAATGTACCACCACCCCATGGGGTCTTAATAAACTTGTCTTTTGCATTTTCCAGTTTCCGTGCTAACATCTGTTTTATGGTGTAGCGGGTTTTGCGGAATATGTAGGCCTGGAGAACCCAATACCACAAATTGGCGACCACGAAGGGACTCATCGGCGACTCTAATGCCCGAAGGAGAGGTTGTGACGAAGGATTGGAAACTCGCCATGGTCGCGTACGCTGCCACTGAGTGACCCGAGTCTTGGCACCCACGGTGTTTTCTTCCTTTCCTTCTGATCTGACCTTCCAGGTGGCGCCGGTCCCCAACTGAGATCCTGCTCGTTCGAGTTGTCGTACAGTGCCGGTTTGGCTGATTCGGTCAAAGAACTTGGCAGTTGGAACCTGTATATTTGAGAATTTTGTAAGCTTGTGATTGGTAAGATTGTCTACGGACGCTTACTGTGGCTCTTTGAATATGTTTTGAGTTAGCTAACATTTGGTTCTATGATTTGAATTATATGTGTAGTGCACTTCACATAGGCGGACATGTAGAGATATTTCTCTAACTTTGTCTTTGTTTGAATGGCACACCTTGTGTGAAGTATATTAAGTGCCATTTTTGTGATATCGCGCTTTCGTGATATTTTGACATGCCTGTTTTAAGCACACTCTGAGGGATGTGCTGTCTTGGAAAAGGTACCAATTATCGACTAAATGAATCTCAGCCGGCTCCCCCAGAGGGGACCCCTAATCGCGAAATGTATGTTAAATTTGGCATTCCCCCTATTTTATATAGTACATTGTGGCACCGATATACAAAAGATGATCCTGAATTACAATGGCCACTACATGGGTCGTTTGATTTACGAAAGGTTCAGTATGTGGAGCAATGTTTGTTTCAGCGCAGGTCTAGACAGGATATGTTTGATTGCGTATGTATGTGGGAGAAAGCGGTGCGTGAACGAATGAAGCGTGAATTAGCCTTGGCGGACAAAGAGCAGCGGAAGGCTGCTTGGGATAAGGCTTTACAGCTGGAAGAGAAGGAGTTGCAGGAGAAGAAAGAGAGGGAGGCACGGGAACGTAATTTGCAAACGAGTGGTCAATTTCCTATTCGACGTCCTCTTTATCCTGTCCTTACTAATGAAGTTGATGATGTTTCATTATTAGATCATTGCCCGCCTCCGTATGTTCTACCTACGGTCCCAGATGAGAATTCGGACGGAGATGGTCGAGGGGGTAGTCGTGTTAGGTTAAGTGCCAGTGAGACTGCGGAACTGCGCAGTTTTGCCTGCAAACTCAATTTGAACAAAATAACTATGTCAGAGATTAATGCCCAAATGAGTAGGTGGTCTGAACGAGAACGGTTGTATTTTTTGGATCAGTTTGGAGATGAAGTTGTAGATTGATTCAGGAAAAATTCAAATGAGTTAGAGCCTAACGATGTATCAGTTATTCGTGAGAATATGCGTAAAGGTCTTTTTGTTATTGCAGATGCGGATGGGTTTTTCCAACGGTTGGTCCAGCTACGGGATGAGGCGTCAAGATTACGGGAAGCGAGGAAAGCATCAGAGGCGCCTGCGCCGGGATCGACGAAGATATCCAAAGAGTGTTCTATCTTTGGAGCAGATAAGAGTTCTACGGTTCATGTTATGCCTATGCGTGAAGCTGCACCTTTGTATGTCCCTCCTAAAGGGCAAGGTACAAGTGATGACAAATTGTCCAGGAATGCAAAGGGTTATTTTATATATAATTGGGTTTATACACCTTGGAATAGAGCAGATGTTATGGCACTGAAAAATGCTTTGCCTGACCCCCGTAAGAATCCGACAGCTTTTTATGATGGAGTGTAAGGGGCTATTTCTTGGTGTGTTATGACGTTAGTTGATATTGATCTTTTCTTTGGATTAATATTGCCTCCTGACATGTGGAGAGCGATTCGTAAGTTTGATGATCGAGCGATCCTGGGGGGCGGATTGGAGAGAATTAGTCCATGCAGATTTAGATAGGGAGCCTGCATGTAAGCCATGTCAATTGATCTTAAATCTCCCAACGGCTATTTTGAACAAATTAAAAACGCTTGTTCCCCCTAAAAAGATTGATTGGACTATGCTAGCCTCTTGCAAACAGAAGGCGGATGAGTCGGTTTCTGACTTCTTCTCACGTTTTGAAGAAGCATTTCATGACTACAGTGGGCAGTTACTAACAGACGATACGGGTAGGCATTTGTTCGTTGACAAGTATGTAGCGAATCTCCTACCGGAGATTGCTGAACGTTTAAAGACTAGTGAAAGTTCCTGGACCACGGCAACCCCTGCTTCTTTACTGACTATGGCTCAGTATTATGAACGACAGGAATTAGAGGCTAAAGAAAGTACTGATAAGAAAGCGAAGGAATTAAAGACGAAAGTGATGTTGGCTCAGGTTTATGCTACACAGCCGAGAGGGAATGATAGAGGAAGGCGTGGATCGTATGGTACGTCTTCTGGTCGTACCGACATTGCTGAGGATCAATGTGCATATTGTAAAGAGTTTGGACATTGGGCCTCAGATTGTCCGGTGCTTCGTGAACAATGTAAACAGCGTGGTCGAGGAGGTGGAAGGACACGGAATAGTTATTCAGGAGTGAGGGGTGGAGCAAGTGATCGTGGCAGGTTTGTAGCGAGGGGTCGTGGTCAGGCTGATAATAATACTTTTGATCGACGGAATCAGTATCAGATATCGGAGAGTGAGAATGTGGAGTCTCAGGATTATGTACATGCATAGGATTGCGTAGGATGGGGTGTGGAATCGGTTGAAGTACCAGTAGATCAAAGAGGTCCATACGGATCAGCGGGCGTTTTGGGTTCTACTGATCAGTTCCTGGTTGATACGGAAGCTACTCGTAGTGCTCTGTCTAAAAACTTGGTTCCAAGGCCTCCCCTGTCTGGCAAAACGATTACATCCATAGGGTTCGATGGAACACCCTCTCTTAGCCCATTGTCACAACCCCTTACGTTTTACATTGACAGATTCTTTGGTCCATGTCCGTTCTTAATGTCACCAAACACTCCAGACAATATTATGGGAATAGATTTGCTCAAATACTTCCGAGCAACAATATGCTGCGCTCCTGAAGGAGTGCAGGTTATTTTGAATGACAATTACCCAGATGTAGAGAGATTGTGCACTATGCAAGAAATTGAATCGCTGGCCTCTCTCCCACAAACGTTATGGGCTACTTCAGACACGGATGTGGGACAGATGCTTATTCCCCCTATTAGAATAACTGTCAAAGAGGGAGTGCCTCTGCCTCGTGTACCGCAGTATAAAATATCCAGGAAAGGTGAAGTTGCTTTACCTCATATTGTACACGACTTGATCATTGCGGGCGTTGTGGAGGAAGTTCCCTATAATGTTTGTAACAGCCCCATTCTTCCGATTTTAAAGAAAGATACTGATGACAAAATCTATCGATTTATTATTGACTTAAGAGAAATTAACAAGATAGTAGTGCCCCAGTACCCGGTGGTGTCTGATATTACCACCTTACTTACTTTGATTCCGCCCACTGCCACTACGTTTACCGTGATTGACCTGAAAAAGGCCTTCTTTTCCATTCCCATCCATCCCGATAGCAGATACCTATTTGGCTTCACATTAAATAATAAATTGTATAGATTTTGTCGAGTTCCTCAAGGCTATGCAGAAAGTCCTAGCATTTATAGCCAGGCTTTAAAAAGACAGCTTGATTCTTTTGATTTACAGTCTGGAGTGGCTCTCATCCAGTATGTCGATGACATTCTACTTGCAGCAGATACGCAAGAATAGTGTGAGGAGAGTACTCCTGCTTTGCTCTCCTTTCTTGCTCAGAATAATCACAAGGTTTCTAGGAAATAGCTTCAATATTGTAGACCAAAGGTGACCTACCTCGGTCATCTTTTGTCTAAGGAGGGACGTGCATTAACATCTGATCCAATTCAAGCGATTTTAGATACACCAGTCCCCGCACTCAGAGAGATGTGCGCGCTTTTATAGGCTTAACGTCTTTTTGTAGACAGTGGATAATGGGATTTTCACATATTATAAAGCCCTTGTTAGCACTATTGTCCAAGACCACACCAATGCCCCTTGAATGGACAGATGAATGTCAGAATGCTTTTGAACAATTGAGACAAGCTCTTTGCTCTGCACCAGTGTTAGGTACACCAGATTATACGAAGATTTTCACATTATATGTACACGAGAAGGATGGGTGTGCATTGTCAGTCCTAGTGCAGACACACGGGGATAAACAGAGACCTTGCGCATATTTTTCGGCAGTACTTGACCCCGTAGCACGAGGATTACCTGGGTGTTTTCGAGCAGTTGCAGCAACAGCAGTGGCCATACGACAGAGTGAGGGAATAGTTTTGTCACATAAATTGCGGGTGTTAGTTCGCCATGCGGTAGATGCTCTGTTAAATCAAACAAAGACCCAGTACCTCACGAGTGCACGTTTAACAGGATATGAGCTCACACTGTTGGCGCCACACATCACACTAAAGAGATGTGCTACCCTGAACCCTGCTACTTTATTGCCGTATCCGGTTGCTGAGGGCCAAGAGGAAGAACACCATGATTGTGTTTTCCTGACCGAAGAACAAACAAAGGGTCGTGTCGACTTACAGGATACGCCACTTCCAGATGTGGATGGGGAACTGTGGGTTGATGGATCGTGTTTAAGGCTGCCAGATGGTACAACTTCCGCAGCATATGCGATCACGACACTTAAGACAGTGGTAGAAGCAGCACGAATACCACAGAAATCGGCCCAAGCAGCGGAACTGATAGCCTTAACAAGAGCATGTGAATTGAGTGCTGGCTTATGTGTGAACATCTACACTGATAGCGGGTACACCTTTGGAGTAGCGCATGATTTTGGCCTACTCTGGAGAGAGCGAGGGTTTTTGACTTCACACAGAGTGCACATCATGCACGGAGAACTAGTGCGTGATCTTCTGAATGCGCTACTTTGTCCAAAGAAAGTGGCGATAATCAAATGCAGTGCACATAAGAAAGTGACAGACAAAGTAGGACAAGGAAACGCCTTTGCAGATTGCATAGCGATGGAAACTGCTATGTTACGAAATGCTTCGCTAATGTATGTAGTGAAATCGCAGGAGGAGCAATGGCATGATGCTAGAGAGGAGATATTAGACATTCAGAAACCAGCGTCTGAAGCAGACCTTGCAACCTGGGCAGCGGAGGGAGTGCTAGATGATGAGGGTTGTTGGAGAAGCAAAGATATGGAAAGATGGAAATTGCCTGCAGCTTACTTGCAAGCAATGGTCCAAATGACACATGGATTGGCACATGTTGGAGCTCTCGCAATTACTAGATTGCTTACGCGAGTCTGGGAGCATCCTGAAATTGCCAATACGGCCAAAAGAGTAGTGCAGACCTGTCTGATATGCTTGCAGCACAATCCTGCAAAAGAGACGTATACTCCAAAAGGAGGGTTTGTTTCACCTACTGCACCATTCGAAGTGCTACAAATGGATTACATCCAGCTTGAGCGTTGTAATAACCTTAAGTATGTCTTAGTGGTGGTGTGTGCTTTCAGTAAATGGATTGAGGCTTTCCCCACAAAGGATAATACAGCGTTGACAACAGCTAAGGTTTTGCTCAAGGAGTACTTCCCACGCTACGGTGTTTGTAAATTTTTGTGGAGCGATAATGGTCCTCATTTTGTTGGGAAAATTGTGGAATACGTGATGAAGGGATTGGGAATTCAGCAGAAATTTCATGCTGTATTCCATCCACAGTCAGCAGGTCTTGTGGAAAGGTATAATGCTACTCTGAAACTGAAGCTAGCATTGATCGTGGCATCTACGTCTTTGAAATGGCCGGATGCTCTGCCTCTGGCATTGCTATCTATCAGATCAGTGCCCCATTCCCGAACTGGCCTCACACCTTATGAAGTGGTGTTTGGAAGGCCTATGAATATATGGGGAGTTCCTAAGCCTCGATTGTTACATGATGTGCCTTGTATAATGATGAACGATTATTTGGCACGATTAACAAATGATTTACTTTCCATTCATCAACAGGTTCAAGAAGCGCTCCCCGACAATTCCATTGGAGAAGCTCACAATCTTCGTCCTGGCAACCATGTAATGGTCAGGTCCTTTGAGAGAACAAGCAGCTTGGAGCCGAGGTGGCGTGGACCCGAGCAAGTGCTACTGGCGACTCGTACGGCTGTGCGAGTTACTAACAGGAAACAATGGGTCCATTCGACTCATTGTCGTCGTGTCTCTCCGGACCTGGTGAGCCCAACTGTGCTGTCTGATTATCGAGACATCTTGGACGAGGAGAAGAGCCCAGCTGTTACGTCTACTGAATCGGAGGGAGCCTTCCCGGACCACACTGTCCCTGGTAAAGAGAGATACAATCTAGGACCAAGAAAAGTAGTTGTTTTTTGCGAGACTGGTTGAGTTACCGCTCCAGGTTTGTAAAACGGAAGCCGGGAATATCAAGGGGGGGATCTGTTCCGCCAAGTGTAGCGACACCCGTCTTGAATCTCGGAGAAGAAACCAACGGCTACCTTGGAGCTCAGCATTTTTATTTTTTAGTTACTTTTTGAGACATTTTGAACTTTGAACTATGGCATCTTCTACAATGCGAAATAAGAGAATTCTTGGTGCAGTACTCTCTGTTATGACAATTGTGGTGATAGCAGTGATAGCTTGGATAGTAGAACTCCTGGTGCCGTCAAGAGAACATTTATTGCCAACTACCCCAATTCCATCTGAACATTTTCATTTCACTTTGCCTTATCATTAAGAACGACATAGACAGACTTATTTGAATAATAGTTTCATCCAGATTCTGCATCACACCCATAATATGACGAACACTTCAAATTGTTGGGTATGTGGGATGTTGCCTGGACATCAAAAGAAAGGAGGCACTCCACTTATCCCACTCCCATTTTCTCATAATGGTTCTTGTAATGCTTGGTATACCCTTTTATTCACTTTGCGATGGCCGACAAAAGGTGGACTACTTTTCCGACTCAACAAGGTCTGTTTTAATGATCGAGATGGTTATCCACAAGCTGAAGGAACTAAATTTGAATGGGAAGAATATCGACCCGATAATGTATCCTCGCCTCGAATTTATAGTAACCAACGAAATGTAAATATGTCTAGTCTGCATGTAATCACAGTCATTGATAGGAAAGCCGATCTGTGTGTCCGAAATAAAGGTACAATCCCAGTAGGAAGAAGTGAATGTAACACTACTCTCACCTTTGACACTCCAAATGGTATCACCTTTGTGGCTTCACGAAACATTTACTTTATCTGTGGAAATAAAGGTTATTACTGTCTCCCTATAGGATGGTTAGGAACATGCTATATATCCTTTGTATTACCCCCCGTGTTTATTGCCCCACCTATGTACCATAATGACTTTGTTCTGTACCATGATTTAATACTGAATAGAGTGAAGAGAGCATTAGCTCTCGATGAAATAGACCAAACTGACACTTCTCTGCAGCAGTATGTTGATTTTAATTTAGGTCTTTTCTCATTTGTTGGGGCCGCCTTAAACAGCCAAAAAATAAGATGATTGACACGTGTTGTAGAAGCTGTTGCTAATGAGACAGTTTTTGCTTTAGAGAACTTGACTGAGGAACTTCAAATTACCAGAATTGTAACGCTCCAGAATCGAATGGTTCTAGATGTAGTATTAGCTGATCGTGGGGGTGCATGTCGCATTATCGGAAGTACTTGCTGTGTGTACGTGCCAGATAATTCACCCTCTGTATATGATGCAATTTCTAAGTTACTTAAGATAGCTGCTGAGATACATCCTGATAATGGTACTTGGACACTTTCGGGGTGGTTTTGGACGTTACTTAGTACTTGGGGTTGGAAGTTGCTGACAATCCTATGTGTAATAGTTAGGATATTATTCTTCCTATGTCTCTGCATTCAATGTGGCCCTATGTTATGTTCCATGTGCCTTTCTGCTTGTATCCCATCCAAAAGAGCTATTGTCAAGAATGAACAAATGATTCATAGAGAAGTAGCAAAAATTATGTCCATTGATATTGAGGATGAATACCCTGATTATGTCCACTATGAGGTAGCTTCAGCTAAACGATAAAAGGGTCGTCTGTCGTAATTTGACGGTGATCGGGTTAGCGTTAAGCTTTGCTACACAAATTTCCCCTTATCTTGACTATGGTGTTCGGAAGCCATTTTGAAAATACTGGCCTCCATTTTATATGAACGTGTTGCCTCGTGGTCAGCATGCCCTTTTGTCCTTTCTCTGTACCACTGACCACCTAACTTGCCCAGCTACAGGCTATTTTTAGTACTGGTCAAGCTTGCACATGCGTAGTCAAACCCTCTGTACTAGTGGACAGTCATCGCTTAGGAATGTCCCTCTAAACTGACCAGTGGTGTTGTAACTCCTCCCATGAGTTGGCTGTGTTCCAAAAATGACCATATATGTACCTAAACTGAGCAAATGTGTTCCGCCTACTCTTTTTATTACTGTAAAACTGTATAAAAGATGTCTCGCACCGATGTTCGGTGTGATACTTCTTGCATTGCCGAAAGGTGCTGTAGGAATGTACCACCACCCCATGGGGTCTTAATAAACTTGTCTTTTGCATTTTCCAGTTTCCGTGCCAACATCTGTTTTATGGTGTAGCGGGTTTTGCGGAATATGTAGGCCTGGAGAACCCAATACCACATCACTTTCCCTACTGCTGCAGCTTTCTGGAGTTGGAATAGTAAATTATACCCTTACTCTATCCATCACTTACCTTACTGTTGCACCTTCCTCAGTGGGCTCTATCCATCACTTACCTTACTGTTGCACCTTCCTGGAGTGGGAATAGTAAATTGTACCCTTACTTTATCCATCACTTTCCCTACTTCTGCACCTTCCTGGAGTTGGAATAGTAAATTTTACCCTTACTCTATCCATCACTTACCTTACTGCTGCACCTTCCAGGAGTGGGAATAGTTAATTATACCCTTACATTATCCTTCTCTTAGCCTACTGCTGCACCTTCCTGAAGTGGAAATAGTAAATTAGACCTTTACACTATCCATCACTTTCCCTACTGCTGCACCTTTCTGGAGTTGGAATAGTAAATTATACCCTTACTCTATCCATCACTAACCCTACTGTTGCACCTTCCTGGAGTGGGAATAGTAAATTTTACCCTTACTCTATCCATCACTTTCCCTACTTCTGCACCTTCCTGGAGTTGGAATAGTAAATGTTACCCTTACTCTATCCATCACTTTCCCTACTGCTGCACCTTCCTGGAGTGGTAATAGTAAATTATGCCCTTTGACTATCCATCACTTTTTCTGCTGCTGCACGTTTTTGGAGTTGGATTAATAATTTACTGTGCTGTTTCTCGAGGAGGGTCATGTACATTATTTAAGCAGTATTAAGAATAGTTTTTTTATCAATTGTTTACTTGTGTTATTTGATTTACCTTTTGAGTCTGCTGTTTTTTCCTTGGAGTTCTTTCAGGTGTGTTGAGTATTGAGTTTCAGAATTATTTTCGGGAAACTTTTTTGAGAGTCTGAAAAAAGAAAACAGTATGTTTATGTTCGTTATTGTAAATAGTGTTTATTTTTTAAATGATCATGTTTGCATTTATTTGTATACGTTTATTAAAAAAAGTACTGGTTTTTAAAAAAATGAAATGATACACAAACTTTGTCCTACGTTTTTCTTATGATGTACTTTTTTCCGTTTCAATAGTAATTATTACTCCTAAACTATTTATGTAGCATCTTCAAATTTTTTTACCTGTACACTTTAGATGATTTTGATCGAGGAGATTTCTTTGGAAGAGATTCACTTGTTCAAATTCTGTCAGAATTGATACAAAATTTTTAATTGACAGTATGCACTACTTATATAATGAAATAGGAAAAGTTAACATTTCTGAACACTATCTATAAGTTTTCTATCTCGTTTTTAGTTTTGATTTACAATTAATAACTATTTGGCTTTCGCTATCTTTGACAGAAAAATTATTACATTTTTCAGTGGTGACATAATTATATTTTATGGCTAGTCGACATTTTATTATATTATGTAAACCATTTTGCTGCTCTTCCTATGTTTATTACTAAACCGTATTTGTACACAACTTTTTCGACTGTTTTTATTTTTGGATATATCATTAAAACATTTAGTTCACAGTAACTTTATTGGGTAATGTTACCTTTTGTTAACTTGGTAAACTACTTTTTGGTTTCCGGATGTTTTAGAGGAAATTTTCGGAAAGTTGAGTAATTTATGAAGTCTTTTTCGTAAAAAAACAATTTGTCTGTTGAGAAAATTACATACCGTAATTGTAATTTCAATTTATGTTAAAATTGTACTAATTATGCGACAGCATGTTTAATGTAACATGAACGATTTTCGATTGAAATAGATATTTATTTAAATATGGGGTGTTTTGTTCTTGAAATTGTTTGACATTCTTTTTAAAAAAAAGAGTATTATTCTTAAGTGCTCTTAAAAGTTTATACTATATATTAACATTTTTAAATAATTAAAAAATTATGTTGCAATTTCATTTATTTCAAACATTCTGTCTGTTTGAAAATAAGTACTTACTTTGCTGTGATTATGCACGTTGTTTATGAAAACGTGTTTTGATAAACAGCAAACATCAAATTTTCAATAATCTGTAAATGAAATATATTTAGGTTTTAATTATTAAGTCGTTTTTAATGTAGAAACTAATATTATAGCTTTGCTCTATGTTTAAACTTACTTGTTTATTGTGAGAAATATTTCGTAGAGTAAAGTAATGTTGTTCAAGGTTCAGTAGATCAGAGGGTCAGGTTCAGGCATCTGCTCACTCTCCGAGTTGATAATCAACTGATTTCAAAATGGTTTCTGCTTCGTTTTAATATGTTTGTGTTACTGTGTTCTTATTTTTTGAGAAAACGTGCTTTAAAAAGAGCGTTTAATTTAGATTTATTTAAAGTGGAAACATGTAATTTAAAATTTGAAAGTAAAAAGTGTGTCTTTTCGGTTTTAACAGCGCTTTTGCATCCATTTTGATTTGAATGTTGTGGTGTTTCATTTGTTGAAATAGTTGTAGGACTATTATTTATCATCCCTTTCCAAAATGGCAGTTATTTATTTTGTATGTGTTTGTTAATAGGAAAAGAAAATTTAAAATGTATATTTTTTACAAGTGTTATGATAGTAATTCGTGTATTTTTAAAGGTTTGAATTAATTTTAAATGTAAAGAGTAATTTTATAAATACTTGATTATGTAATTCATTACTCGAGTAATATTTTTCTTATTTTTCTTTGCTTGGATTTTGGTTGAGATAAGTCAAAATGTAATATTAATTGGATGTAAACATTTTCGTTATGTAATACTCGAGTATTAAATTCAATACTCGAGTAATTATTTTAATACTTGGGTATTTATTTATAAAAAAAATACTCGTTATTTGTTACCTTAACGGTACATTTTTTTACTACATTTTAATACACTTCCCCACCCAAAAACCCCTATTTTTCCTGCATCCTGTACCAGATTCTATTTTACTATTTTTAAAAATATTTTATTTTTTAATATATATGCGTTGTAATGACGAGTATTAATTTTGTAAAAATACTCCTTAATCGTCAATTTATCAGTACATTTTTTTACTACATTTTAATACACTTCCCCACTTAAAACCCCTAATTTTCCTGCATCCCGTGCCAGATTTTATTTTACTATTTTTAAAAAATATTTTATTTTGTAATATATATGCGTTGTAATGGTATGCGTTATAATGTGTTTCGTTGTAATGGTACTTTTCAATTACTTATATATTTTCGCGTTGTAATAGCATGCATTGTAAAAACATGCATTGTAAAGGTACTTGCGTTGTAAAAGTTGCGTTGTAAAAGTATGCGCTGTAATAGCATGCGTTGTAACGTCGTACATCCTAATGTAAACGTAATTGCACTTCCAAAGAGTTATAACACGGTATTCAAAAGCATCGGTGATTATATTTTAAATGAAATATCTTGCCGTCACGTGAAGGAAATTGCAATTGCATTTTCAGATACTGAATCACCAGTAAGTTTCTATTTTTTTTTCTTAGGGTCACAGTATAAAATATTGCATACTAAACCCTAATTACATGCTGCCTATGTTTAAATAAAACTATTATGACTGTGCTGCAAATTAGTAGGGAGATCAAAAAGGAGGGAGGAAGAGGTAGTGCCGCGTGGCACAGAGGTGGGCACGTCCTCCTCATGCACATGTAACAATAATCAAAAGGGTCCACCTCAAAGGGGGTTTATTTGTATGTATCCTGATGTTTCTGGAATACACACATTTGTTTAAGACCCCGATGATGAAGCATGACACCAAGGGCCCTTTTGGTGTGTGAGGGGTATTTTAAACAAATGTGTGTATTCCAGAAACATCAGGATACATACAAATAAACCCCCTTTGACGTGGACCCTTTTGATTATTGTTACATGTGCTGCAAATTAAACATGATGAAGTCCTGTTTTCTTCTTGGGCAAAATTTATTAAACAACCATTGGTAAAATCAAGGTCAGGACAAACGAGTTCTGCAGAATTGTACGCTTATGAATTTCGAACCTTTGTTATTGAAGCTTTCAGTTTCATTGTAATATTGGAATAGATATAATTTTACTTATTGAATGAATAGTAAAACATTTAATAGTTTCCAAAGGACACAATCTGGTATGCTGTGAAATATCAGCAGTCTGCTTAACAAAGGCAACTCCTAAAGGAATTTACAACAGCATTGGCAGGAAAGAGGAACTGATACAACTGGAATGTGCTCTGTGCTCACATCAAAATAGTCCTGCTATCACATTAGACTCTAAACATAGATGCCACAATAAAGCAAAAACAAATGCACTGACACTGAAGGAAACTAACGTGTGCTTATGTGCGTTTTGTGAAAGAGCAAATGCAGTTACTCAAAGAGAAGCTAGCCAATGGTTTAAGTAGGCTGACCCATTGCCCTGCTCTGTATGGTGTAATGGGCAAAATCAAAATGTGATTGACATAACAACAAGCCAAAAGGTTTTCGCTGGCGTCAGACCTGATAATTGGCCACCTTGTTCATTTTACAGCACAAAACGACTGGTGAACAAATCCATAGGTTTCACAGACAATTGTTAAAGTACTCTTTTGTCATATTCTTTGATGACATGTTTAAGAGCCCAAAACCCTTTTGAATGCCCAATTTTATTGGGAGATCCCCCATTAAAAAAACGTTGTAAAGGCAAGTGACAAAATGAAGGCAAACCGACTAAAAAGTCCTCCGTTTTACACCAAAAACAAATAAATCTGAGTGCAGAATTTGACATATCCTGGTTTCTTCACAAAAGATGTAAAAGCATCTTTCTTAATTTTCACATTCCGCCTACTTTCATTTTGTCATACTGTCCATTCCAAGTAGATTTTCAGTCATGTATAATAAGTAGTAATATTCTTAGATTGGTTGGGAAAGGGATACAAAGATGCCCACAGAGCTCATACTTTCAGTCTGTAGACATCATTCTTTCTCTTTGAGTACACATCCGGCAATCTCATTCACCACGGCTGCTCATCAAGTTACAGAGATTACATTGTAAAGTGATACTTGTATAGCGCACTACTCACCCGCAAGGGTCTCAAGGCGCTTGTACGAATACCGCTGTGGAACCCATCCTGGCTTTCCCTGTGAGGCGTCCACTCCTGGGCACCCCCAAGGTGGAGGCCAGGCATCCTTAGCGTTGTGGGGGCCGTTGTGGAGATTAAGCAAGCTATTGCCCAGAGTTGCAGAGTGGGACTCCATGATTGGAATAGGCACTGAGGTGAGAATTATCAGGTCCGTGGAATTTTGAGCCCAAGATCCACTGAGGCGGGGAAATAAACCCTGGTCCCGGGCTAGATCTCTGCATCAGGGTCTGCCGCTCTAATCATTGAGCCACACTTCTCCATTGTATAGGCATGCACAACATACATACACAGAAGGGGTTATAATATATACGGTCCAAATGCGGCAAAATGGCCATGTCTGATTTTTTGCTACCCCTGGGGTACTGTATTTATTTATTTGTCAGTCTTACATAGCGCATACTTGACCCGAAGGCATCAGAGCGCTTTTCAGAATAAACACAACAATAACTTGAGGTGCATAGAGATATGTATAGTAATGGAAAAAATAAGCACAACAATATTGCCATGTGGTACATAAAGGGTACATGAAAATATACATAATAAAGGTAAAAATGAAAACGGTGTACAAGAAGATATGGAACAAAATAGCAGCACGTACCGGTGTAACTTAAAGTGCCAATAAAAAAACACACCAACAATTGTATAAAAGAAGAGTCAGAAAGACAGTAGAACACATGAGTGCAGAAAGTCCTGAGGTAGAGATGAAAGGGAGTTGCCATGGAAGGGAGAGTAGATGCATAGATTCACCCGAGGTAGTGAAGGCACATGGCATCTTAGCATTAGTGTTCAAAGCAACATAGCACATTCCAAAGTAGAAATGATATAAATAACACGAGGTACAGAGGCAGAAATTAAAAAAATGTAGTACACCAGGAATAGTGGGATGCGTAAGCAGAATAGCAGTAGTACCCGTGTTACATAATAGTGTAAAGAGCCATACAAATCGACATTAAGACAAAGAAGAGTACGATCTACATTGTACATAAAAGTACTGAGGTAGGTATGAGGGAGGATGCAGGGTGTGGGACTAGAGGCACAGTTATCCCTGAGGTATTGATACATAGATTAACAAGGGGAGTGAAGTGAGACATAGGTCCAAGAATAGGCCAAATTACAGAGTAATGGAAGGCAGTGCGCAAAATGGAGGGCGAGGTCAAACAGAGAGTGGGGTGTGGCCAAATCTTCTGTGGGAGAGAAATTTGTTGGACAGGAATTATTTTACATCATTTTGAAGAAGGATGTGAATGATTTACATCTGATTTAAGTGGGGCGAGAGTTCCAGATATTAGGGGCCATTCCAGAGAATGAAAGGAAGAAGGTTTTCTTTTTCTTGAATTTCTGTAGCTTGAGCAGTAAGGAGCTTGTACATCACGAGGTTCTGTTCCCACCCAAAGTGGTCAGTTCCTGGGCCAGGTAGGAAGGGATGTTGTGGTGCAATTCTTTATAAGTCATGCAAGCAATTTTGGGATGCATCCTGGCCTCAAGTGGCAGCCAATTCGCCACACGAAGGTCAGGGGTCATATGAACACTTTTATTAGATGGATAGGCCTGGCTGCTGAATTAAGAGTGGCATTAAAAGGAGCAAGTGAGGTTTACAGGAGGCCCACAAGGATAGTGCTACCATAGACCAGTATCAGAAGCACAAGTGCCTAAGTCCCAGTAATGAGGTCAGCCACAGGGAGGACACATTTTAGTTTCCTATGGATATGCAACTGATGGTAGGTTCCTTTGGTGATGGAGCTCATGTGTCTATGCGCAGAGAGGTCTTTGTTTAGGGTAATACCTAGGGATTCAAGGATGTGTGGGGTGCAGTTTAAAGCAGAGAGCAGGGGCAACCTTTCATTGATGTTAGCGGTGGAAGTGGGTGGAGCGATCAGTAAGAATTCAGTTTTAAAGGCATTGAATTTTAGGTGATTGCGAGTCAACCATTGTTGTGTTAATGTTAGGGTGTTATTGAGGGTGTGGAGTTTCTCAATGGAAGTATATATATAGAAGTATATATATAGAGTTGGATATCATCAGCATTCATATGGTAGGAGATGCTGGAGAACTTGAGGATATCAGTTAGGGGCTCCATGTAGATGTTGAACAGTGTCGGGGAGAGGATAGATCCCTGGAGGACACCCAAGGATGGTGGGGCCTGCTTGGATAAGGTGTGATTCATTAAGAAGTGCTGTGATCTGTTGTGTAGAAAAGAGGTGAACCAGTTTAGCTCACTGCCAGAAAGGCCCATCTTCTGTTCTAGAATGTCAAGCAGGGTAGCATGGTTGATGGTGTCAAAGGCTGCTGAAAGATTCAATAGGATCAGAAGGCAAGATTAATTCTGGTCACGCGAGGGTAGGGCATCATCGGCAACATAGAGCATGGCTGCTTCAGTGCTGTGACCCGATCGGAAGCCAGATTGACACTGGTCAAAGAGTTAGAATGGTTCAGTGTGATTGCGGGGCTGTAAGTGCACACATTTTTCTCGGAGTTTGGCCAGAGCAGGGATGTTGGAGATGGGGCAGTAGTTGTTGGGGTCGGACTGATCGGAGTTTATTTGTTTGGGATGGGGTAACCTGAGGCAGTTGGGTTGGTGTCCCTGGGAGAGAGAGGCATTGATTGGCTTAGTCCGCAGTGGAGTTAGGAGGTGAATGGACTCATTTATGACTTAGAGGAGAGGGGATCAATGAAGTGTTTAGAATATTTGAAGGAGCTCAGAAGATTCAGAGTGCCAATCTCATCAAGGGTTATGAAGAAAGAGCAGAGGTATATTTTTTGGGCGAGAAAAGGTGGTTATATGGGCAAGCTTTCTGGTCCATTGAGGTGGGGAGCAGGAGGGGTTCGGGCGATAGAAGACTGAGTGCGGTCTTGAAGTCGTTGGTGAACGGCATTTTCTCCACGAATAAGGAGGCAAAAGTTTAACCCTTTGGGGTGCTTGTTATTTGAGGAAGCAGGATCACTTTTGCAGGTGTATTGTTTTCTGATGATTTCAAACAGTTTCTTAGGTCTATTAGCAGCAGTGTCAAGTTGATTTTGAAAGATCCCTGCTATAGAGTTCCTAATCTGCCGATTGTAGGCATGGTGTAGTATGAGGTTAGCCAAGGAGGGAGTGTGTCTTAATGCTTTTTCATCAGTCTAAGGAGATGCTGTCCTTCTTTAAGATCACTGTTGAACCAAAAGTTGGATCAATTGGACGGGATTCTTTTTAGCTGTTTAGAGGCTATGGTATGCATGATCATTAACATAGAATTAAAGTAGTGATCAATGAGATCTTGGGCTGTCAATTGCAGAATTAGGCTGCCAAAATGTATTTTGACCCTTCTGTGATACAGATAGAGGTGGTGCTATGTTTAGCAGTTGCTAACTCATTAGCATGGAGTGCCACATGAGGCCCCATGCTAATGAGGGAAACATTTTGCCTCTGCACTCGTGCCAGTGCCATATTATTGACATGGGTGCAGCGGCAAAGAGACCATCATGAGGCCCACTGACTACTCAAGAGAATGAAATGGCACAATGTCAGTGCACCCTACAGGGCACCCTCAGAACACCCAGAGACTCCCCTTCATGCGAGGGAAGTCACTCACTGCATCAGCCTCTGGGGGCATTTCTATCTCCTCTTTGATTGGCAGGCTGGGTGCTGCCTGCACTGCAACAGAGGGAGAAGCTGGTTCAAACAGGTGCTCCATCTTCACTAATGCATGGCACTCCATCATCACTAATGCAGTGCAACCATATTCACTAATGCTCAGTCCTCTGGGCATCTATGAGTTTGTGGTTGCTGTCTAATCCTGGTGCAACTCATTACAGATTTTCTATAGTTCAAACTGAGATTTTGTACCTTAAGTGTAATATAACCTCAATACAGCCTGCACTAATCTTAAATTATGTTACCCCCACACAGCAGCACGCATGCCCGACCAGTTTAGGCAGGAGACTACTGTTTTTCATTCAACAGTTCTGTCTATCATTTTTAGACTATATAACCTTATTTTTTCATAAGGATTTTTCCATCTGCGAATTGCAGCACTTCTTGGTGATCTCTGGACACTTTTCTTATTCTTCAAAAATGGCCTTGCATAAGGTCAAAGGTGGCCTATGGGCAGGTTTGGTAGATGAGCATTCCCATTATCAGCTGCATGGCTCAGACCTAGAACAGCCTTACTTTAGACATTCACATTAAACCCATACACAAGGCAAAATGGCGGCCCCAAATGTGTCCCAGCTCACCTACAGGGCAGCGCGCCCAGGGACGCCAGGGGTGTTCTTTGTTGCCTTTCTTAACAACTAATGGGCGTCCCATCCCTGAAAAGCTCAGTCGCTCCTGATACACTCCATATGGAACAGGGTCCAAGGATGCCTGACCCCATCATGGCCGAAAATGATGACTTCTTCCCTCCCCTGCTGAACTTTGACTTACTCTTCCCGTCCAGGACTGCACCTACCCTTATGCGAACATCTGCAATTCTTCTTTCCTCCCCGCTCTACTCATCTCCACTGACCTGCTACTGACCTCTGCCCTCACCTTGTCCTGGCCCTAGTCCCCACCCTGCTTACCCGTGAATTTTCCCTTGTCATTTGAGATCTAGCTATTTTGGCTGATGCCCGATGGAGCTACCTGGTTTACCTATAGGGGAGATGGGCCGTGGACTCCCTCCTTGGTCGTCGCCTACCCAGTGGGCCTTTAGACAGACTTCTTTCAGTCTCTCCTTGTTGTATATCCCCTTTCCTCCCTTTTCTCACCCTCCCCTCTATGCTCCATTATTTTGCCCTCCAAGTTCTTTTAATGTTTCCCTTGATACCTAGCTATTTGGCCAAAGCCCAGTGGAGCTACCTCATAGCTATAGATGAGAAGGGTTTTGGGACCCCCCTTGACCGTCACCTAACCAGCTGGACTTTCTGCTGTATCTCTCCCCTCCCCTTTACCCTTACCCCCTTCTCCTCTACACTCCACTTATCTCGTTCTCTATGCTCTTGTAATTGTTTTTCTAGCAACTGTTGTAAATTGAAAATGATGTAATCTTGTAATTTTGTTGAACCTCATGTAAAGCTCTCTGATACCTCCTGGTCCAGCCAGCGCTATATAAAACTCTTTAAATAAAATAAATAAATTAAAAAACAAATTCTAGTTGTAAGTTTTATGTTTCTCCTGAACATTTCCTCACCGGAGCATCACATTTAGGAATGTTAGGAGACGCTGCGTATCGTAGGCAGGAAGACCAAAATATGGGGCATTACAATAATCCAGACAAGCCTGGATTACAGTTTTTATGATCGGAAAATTAAGAGCTTAACCCTTTGCGTGCTGATGACGAGCTCAGCTCATCATGCAGCACGGTGGCGCTGTGGTGATGATGAGCTCAGCTCGTCATGGCCTCCGCGTAATGCCCACGCGGGGATAATTACCCCGCTGTGCTGGGCGTTCCATTGAGTGGGCAGGGCCATGACGAGCTCAGCTCGTCATCAGCACAGCGCCACCATGCTGCATGACGAGCCGAGCTCAACATCAGCACCGCGGAGCCGTGCGTGCCCCCCCCCCCCACGTCGCTCAGGAATTAGCCCCGCTACAATGGGGTTAAGCTGTTGGAAACAAGAAGAAGTAAGTCTGCAGATCTGAGTTTAAAAAGAGAGAGAGAATTCAAATCACCCCAACATTTCTCACTGTCTTGACTGGAACAGGTAGTGGACCCAGGAATGCTGGCCAGCAAACTCAAGACTAGGAAGAGGTAGAATTTGGAAGGATGAATACCTCAGTTTTATGAGTGTTTAGCTCCAAGCAGCTGAAAGGTATCCAGGGCCTTATTTATGAGAAGTGACACATTGCCGCGTTAAAACATAGATGCTTCACATATCAGTGCACCCTCCTTGTTACATGATGGATGCTTCATGTTGCAAGGAATGACAGATACATCAGTACTACTGACGTATCTGCGGTGCAAAACAGACGCATTGCTTGGGTGTGTCTGAAAACGGATGCAAATCCAGCAATGTCCTTTCACATGGGAAAAACCCCATTTGATAGGGTCTGCGTCAGTCTTACGCCTGCTGTGAGGCAGGCGTTAGATATTGATGCAGTAGCAATCTAGAAGTGGTGCAGTGAAAATCTGATAGATTTTACTGTGTCACTTCAATGAGGCTGGGATGCGGGGGAACGCCCCCCTGCATACGTTATACCTGCCACAGGTATATTGTAGCACAGGGTTTACAAAATGAAGAGTCACTTTGTAAATACATTCAGAAAAGGGGGTGGGGATGAACAGAGTGTCTGAATTAAGCAGACCACTCTTACCCAGTCCAAAGATCAGGGCTTGATCCATCACCGTTTTTTAGCTCACTGCACCATCCCAGCTCAGAACCTGGCTACATGCAAATCAGTCTGTCCCTGGCCCAGTGCATGATGGGAACAGGGCAAACCAAACTACCAAGCCAATTCTTATACTGGGAAGGAAACAAGCTTCCGGGGACCGGTTTCTGGCATTTCAGCCATCGTCGGTCCGGCTTGCTTGAATCCTGATGGTGCAATGAGCAAGGGACTTACATCTGAGTATACCCTTCCACGCTTATGGTGGACAAAATGATTCAGAAAAGGGGGTGGTGATGAACAGAGTGTCTGAATTAAGCAGACCACTCTTACCCAGTCCAAAGATCAGGGCTTGATCCGTCACCGTTTTTTAGCTCACTGCACCATCCCAGCTCAGAACCTGGCTACATGCAAATTAGTCTGTTCCTGTCCCAGTGCATGATGGGAACAGGGCAAACCAAACTACCAAGCCAATTCTTATACTGAGAAGGAAACAAGCTTCCGGGGACCAGTTTCTGGCATTTCAGCCGTCGTCGGCCCGGCTTGCTTGAATCCTGATGGTGCAATGAGCAAGGGACTCACATCTGAGTATACCCTTCCACGCTTATGGTGGACAAAATGATTCAGAAAAGGGGGTGGTGATGAACAGAGTGTCTGAATTAAGCAGACCACTCTTACCCAGTCCAAAGATCAGGGCTTGATCCATCACTGTTTTTTAGCTCACTGCACCATCCCAGCTTAGAACCTGGCTACATGCAAATTAGTCTGTTCCTGTCCCAGTGCATGATGGGAACAGGGCAAACCAAACTACCAAGCCAATTCTTATACTGGGAAGGAAACAAGCTTCCGGGGACCGGTTTCTGGCATTTCAGCCGTCGTCGGCCCGGCTTGCTTGAATCCTGATGGTGCAATGAGCAAGGGACACTCATCTGAGTATACTCTTCCACGATTATGGTGGACAAAATGATTCAGAAAAGGGGGTGGTGATGAACAGAGTGTCTGAATTAAGCAGACCACTCTTACCCAGTCCAAAGATCAGGGCTTGATCCATCACCGATTTTAGCTCACTGCACCATCCCAGCTCAGAACCTGGCTACATGCAAATTAGTCTATTCCTGTCCCAGTGCATGATGGGAACAGGGCAAACCAAACTACCAAGCCAATTCTTATACAGGGAAGGAAACAAGCTTCCGGGGACCGGTTTCTGGCATTTCAGCCATCGTCGGCCCGGCTTGCTTGAATCCTGATGGTGCAATGAGCAAGGGACTCACATCTGAGTATACCCTTCCACGCTTATGGTGGACAAAATGATTCAGAAAAGGGGGTGGTGATGAACAGAGTGTCTGAATTAAGCAGACCACTCTTACCCAGTCCAAAGATCAGGGCTTGATCCATCACTGTTTTTTAGCTCACTGCACCATCCCAGCTCAGAACCTGGCTACATGCAAAGTAGTCTGTTCCTGTCCCAGTGCATGATGGGAACAGGGCAAACCAAACTACCAAGCCAATTCTTATACTGGGAAGGAAACAAGCTTCCGGGGACCGGTTTCTGGCATTTCAGCCGTTGTCGGCCCGGCTTGCTTGAATCCTGATGGTGCAATGAGCAAGGGACTCACATCTGAGTATACCCTTCCACGCTTATGGTGGACAAAATGATTCAGAAAAGGGGGTGGTGATGAACAGAGTGTCTGAATTAAGCAGACCACTCTTACCCAGTCCAAAGATCAGGGCTTGATCCATCACCGTTTTTTAGCTCACTGCACCATCCCAGCTCAGAATCTGGCTACATGCAAATTAGTCTGTTCCTGTCCCAGTGCATGATGGGAACAGGGCAAACCAAACTACCAAGCCAATTCTCATACTGGGAAGGAAACAAGCTTCCGGGGACTGGTTTCTGGCATTTCAGCCGTCGTCGGCCCGGCTTGCTTGAATCCTGATGGTGCAATGAGCAAGGGGCTCACATCTGAGTATACCCTTCCACGCTTATGGTGGACAAAATGATACAGAAAAGGGGGTGGTGATGAACAGAGTGTCTGAATTAAGCAGACCACTCTTACCCAGTCCAAAGATCAGGGTTTGATCCATCACCGTTTTTTAGCTCACTGCACCATCCCAGCTCAGAACCTGGATACATGCAAATTAGTCGGTTCCTGTCCCAGTGCATAATGGGAACAGGGCAAACCAAACTACCAAGCCAATTCTTATACTGGGAAGGAAACAAGCTTCCGGGGACCGGTTTCTGGCATTTCAGCCGTCGTCGGCCCGGCTTGCTTGAATCCTGATGGTGCAATGAGCAAGGGACTCATATCTGAGTATACCCTTCCACGCTTATGGTGGACAAAATGATTCAGAAAAGGGGGTGGTGATGAACAGAGTGTGTGAATTAAGCAGACCACTCTTACCTAGTCCAAAGATCAGGGCTTGATCCATCACCGTTTCTTAGCTCACTGCACCATCCCAGCTCAGAACCTGGCTATATGCAAATTAGTCTGTTCCTGTCCCAGTGCATGATGGGAACAGGGCAAACCAAACTACCAAGCCAATTCTTATACTGGGAAGGAAACAAGCTTCCGGGGACCGGTTTCTGGCATTTCAGCCGTCGTCGGCCCGGCTAGCTTGAATCCTGATGGTGCAATGAGCAAGGGACTCACATCAGAGTATACCCTTCCACGCTTATGGTGGACAAAATGATTCAGAAAAGGGGGTGGTGATGAACAGAGTGTCTGAATTAAGCAGACCACTCTTACCCAGTCCAAAGATCAGGGATTGATCCATCGCCGTTTTTTAGCTCACTGCACCATCCCAGCTCAGAACCTGGCTACATGCAAATTAGTCTGTTCCTGTCCCATTGCATGATGGGAACAGGGGAAACCAAACTACCAAGCCAATTCTTATACTGGGAAGGAAACAAGCTTCCGGGGACCGGTTTCTGCCATTTAAGCCGTCGTCGGCCCGGCTTGCTTGAATCCTGATGGTGCAATGAGCAAGGGACACACATCTGCGTATACCCTTCCACGCTTATGGTGGACAAAATGATTCAGAAATGGGGGTGGTGATGAACAGAGTGTCTGAATTAAGCAGACCACTCTTACCCAGTTCAAAGATCAGGGCTTGATCCATCACCGTTTTTTAGCTCACTGCACCATCCCAGCTCAGAACCTGGCTGCATGCAAATTAGTCGGTTCCTATCCCAGTGCATGATGGGAACAGGGCAAACTAAACTACCAAGCCAATTCTTATACTGGGAAGGAAACAAGCTTCCGGGGACCGGTTTCTGGCATTTCAGCCGTCGTCGGCCCGGCTTGCTTGAATCCTGATGGTGCAATGTGCAAGGGACTCACATCTGCGTATACCCTTCCACGCTTATGGTGGACATGAGTCCCTTGCTCACTGCACCATCAGGGATCAAGCAAGCCGGGCCGACGACGGCTGAAATGCCAGAAACCGGTTCCCGGCAGCTTGTCTCCTTTCTGGTGAAGAATTGGCTTGGTAGTTTAGTCTGCCCTGTTCCCATGATGCACTGGGCCAGGGACAGACTGATTTGCATATAGCCAGGTTCTGAGCTGGGATGGTGCAGTGAGCTAAATAACGGTGATGGATCAAGCCCTGATCTTTGGACTGGGTAAGAGTGGTCTGCTTAATTCAGACACTCTGTTCATCACCACCCCCTTTTCTGAATCGACTTTGTAAATAGGGCGCAACTTCGCACATTTTTTACACCGCCAGAGTATCATAAAAAGTGCCGTACTGGGGCGCAAAAGTGTCGGAAGGGCTTATAAATGAGACCCCCAAACTGCAACCTCTTTTAATCCTGACAGAAACTCATACTCAGTCAATACTACTGCATCGTCCAATTTTAAGATGATTTGGTTATTGTCCGCCTAACAACTGCATAAAAAATTGCAACTCTTAATTAGCACTGCTAATTGAGTTCCATACTGATTATATAAAATGGAGCTGAGGGAGGAGCCCTGACGAAATCTGTAATATAGCTGGTGAGGAAAATCTGCGCATACACAGAACTAGATAAGAAGGACAGGCGTGCCCTTACATAGCTCCTAAAGTGTGGAACAATGTCCTACTCCACATCAGAGCTTTCTCCTATTTTCTTGAATTCTGCAAGAAGTTGAAGATCTGGATTGTTAATTAACCACCCTACCATAGGCAGAGCTAGAAAAAACACACCTGCTCTGCCCCAGGATACCTTTGTGAGTGATGATGCGCTTTATAAACTCACATAACATAACATAAAATAACATAACAAGATGAACAAAGGGAGAATTTGAAAACCAGCCGGCTGCAATACGAAAATCAAACCAGGATAGTCAATGCTTAGTGATACCCATTCCAGCGGGTTTAGTTAATAGCCTCTTGTAACATACAGTGTGCAAAAAACTGCAAAATGTTGGTAGCTCCACCTTGATCCAGTATCCTAAGTAATTTGTTTGAAACTGCAACAAATGCAATTTGTTTACCATAATAACAGCAAAAACCCACCTGGACAGTCTAGTAATGACCTGCGTGTAAATACCAATATATCAGTCAGTGAGAGTTAACAATACTTCATGCGATCGTTATGCAAAAAGGAAGCAAAGAGATTGGGCAATGACTGATCATTGCAAGGAACCATGTACACAGGGAACCAAGGGACACACACAAATGTCAGCAAAGAATGTGGAAAAACAGACTAAAAGACTGCTTGAGGAAAAACTACATATGCATCTTTGGTGGCTGATTGCAGAAGAATGAATCCTGAAGGAAGGTAGAAAGTGAGAACTAATCTGTTTAGATGAATTTTAGGTTCAATTGTCAATTCATTTCACAAGGCACCATGAACAGGAGGAAAGAGATGCAAGTGGTCACAAGCAACTTTCCCAGCTGAAGGATTATATCTCATATCCATGTTAACTTGTGTCATTAATTATCAGAAAAAAAGTCGAAATTGCACACGGTTTGTTCACCTGAAATGGGCTGAGAAATATTGAGTATGCCACACTCACAGTGGTAGGAAATCACGGGAGTGTTGCAGCTAATTTGCACAGGCTAAGGAAGAAGAAGAAGAGATTTGGTTGGGGGAGCACTAGAGGAACAGGCACCAAGACACTGATTTGGTGGGATATGAATGAGTAGATACAATTCAGATGTTCAGAGGGATGAAGAGCCACGGGGACACCTGCTTGACTTAAAATTTAATCCTGGAATGCAGCTAGTTGTGGATGGTACTCCGATAAATTATTTCATGTGTGTGGGGATAGCTGCCTGCATATAGCCTGTATCCTGAAATACCTGTAATGGCTTGAAACCCCACCTTCACAATGATACTCTAATTATTGTTTTGTTCCCTTAAGTGGTAGTGTTGGGAGGGTAGGTGGTCATATCACATCAGCATAGTTTGAGAAGCATTATGATATCTAGCTCTCATTGGCTCTGACCATGGGCTAACCAAAAAGTTGTAACATGGCGTGAAAAAGTGATGCAATATCCTGGACAAAAATAAAGTCTACGGTGCCTGCAGAAGACTCATGATGATGATGATAATGACTCATGTCATGCACAGGGATAGATGTTTATTTAATTACGTGATTTCCCAAAATGTTTGTTGTTTGTTGGTGAAGTCAAAACTCTTCCGTCCATTGGTAGCATTTCAAAGAGATCTCCATGTTATCCCAGTCAATTATTCTAAGGCTACCAATGAGGGGTGTTTTATCATGCTTAAGGTAAGGATCAAAGGAGTTTTGCAATTATTCCAGAAAGTCCTCAAAAACTTAAATGCAGCTGTGAAACTAATCACAGGAGAGAGATGGTCAGTACACATCACTCCTGTCCTTATCTCACTCAACTGGCTCCAGAAGACGGACAGAAGCATCTACAAAATGTCCTTCATTATCTCTGAAGTCATCAGCAGTGGCAGACCAAATGGCAAATAAGTGCACTCTATCTGCAGGCAACACATTGCTGCATAGCTCCAAATCCATGCTCCTTGAACCCCTAGGATTCAAGAAAAAAAGGACCATCTGTTGACCCTTCTCTGGAAGTTCCACCAACATCTGTAATTTGATTTCTCCAAAGATACTCATAAATCCTTCCTTCAAATGATTCAAGAAGAACCTACAAGTAATGCCTATCCAAAATCACCTTTCAAGTTTATCTTTCTCTTTGCAGCAGATCTGCGTTATGCAACTTTGTTCTGTTGTATCCCCGTTATTCCCATATGTTGTAATTTTCCCAGTGTTTTGTATGCACTCAGAAACAATCCCGTTATTCTAAATCTAAGTGTTTTTCCTGTTCTTTGCATTCTGTTGTGGATTTCCTATTGTCAGTGTAAAGCACTCTGGCACACCAATTCTAGTTTGTGCTTTAAAAAACAACAGAAATTGGTAAATCAAACAAATAACTTGACGAGGAACCTGGACCTTGCAACACCAATAGACAACAAGATAAAAAGAGAATTTTATTTGTGGGGTTTTTCAAACTAGTTGGGGATCCCTTCAAGTAGTAACAACTGTAGGAAAGGTACACAAATGAGGTAATGTCAAACAAATCTAACAATTACTTTTCAGATCCTGGGGCTTAATGATGTTTGGTCATATGCACATCTGAACATCTGCCCATGTTTGTAAATTATATTTGACCAATGACCTTGAATTGTCCAACAGCTCCCTATTGAAGAACTCAAGCATGATTCAGTTAAACCAACTATACACTGAAATTGTAGGATGTAACAGTGTAACCATCTCATACATCAAAGGGATAATGAAGATTTAATGTTTACCTGATTAAAGATTTAGCGCCATATGTACTAAAGGTTGATTTTGAGAATACCAAATAGGGAATTGGTAGAAATCACAATCAGAGAATTAGAAACTGAAATGTAATTAACAGTGGATTCCTCTAATAGTGATTTCTACAGATTTCACATCGCAAATAGGAAATCAGTGTCTTGGAATTAGTTAAATTGTGATTTACAAATGAAAAATTGCAATTTAGGAAAAGTCACATTTTGCATGTGGAATGATGACGTCAGACCAAGAAGTCTAGAAAAACAAGGTTTTGCCACCACCCAGAAGCATAGGAAGGTGCAGGAAGTCAAACAACATAACAGCCAGTTCTCTCATGTTTGGTGGCCTGGAGAAATCAGTCATCTCAGAACAGTGCCTGCAAACCAAACAAATTAAGACTGCAAATAGACATCTGCAAAGCAGGTCAAAGGCAATGAAGAAATTACAGAAAGGGAAAGACTATTGGAATGCTGCCATGGAGAAGGAGCAATGTCTGCAAAGACACAGGCAAAGGCAGTACATGGCATGCTTTGATGCCTTCACTCGTTTATTCAATAGTTTGGTAATAGCCACAACCACTCTTGCAAGAAGAAAGGTCAACATTCGAAATGACATGAGGCTCTGCAGTCCGGATGTTTCACTTTGGCTCTTACAAGTGACCATAGCCCTTGAAAACATTCAAAAACAAAACGTTTCCGTCTCCAACACACTTCTGCCATCTGAGAGTGATGGCAATTCTAGCATCAGTGCCACATCTATGCCAGGGGGATGCTCTACCAGGCTTGAACGCCAAAACAGCTCTGGATCTCACATGAACCCTCTTCCACATTCCAGTTTTAAGGAGAAGCCAGTTTATTACATACGTTTTTGCTTTGTTGAAACAATGTTACATCCTAAATGGTTAGGATTAAGGAGAGATACATTATTGTCAAAACCTGAATAAAAGTTGGTACTTCTGTCAACCACCATGCATTCACATCATATGCGATGTCTATTTATTAGATGTTCTAATCATTCTTAACTCATAAATAGTTGTTGGTTATCCCTGTACATCGTGTATGGCCCTCTGCTGCACGTGTGCCATTCTGTTGCACCTGTATTGGTGGCAATTGCTCATCAGAGTCGGTTTTGGGCCCTTATGATGATGTTATGCAGACCCTGCCTCGTGGCAATTTTGTGTAGTATGGCACATGTAGCAATGACCTTACTGAACGTCTCAGGCCTGTAAAGTAGTGCTTCACCAGTTTTGTGGCGACAGCAGAACCTGGACTTCAGTATGCTAAAGGTACGTTGGATGATGGACCGTGTTGTTTTATGTGCCCTGTTGTAGAGCCTTTCACTTCTGGTTCTTAGAGTCAAGAATGGTGTCAGTAACCAAGGACGCAGAGCATATGCATTGCCTCATTGAAGGGCACAAGAGGATAAACCCTTAGGTCCAGAAACACAAACAGTTCTGGCCACTGTATGGATTGAGTCATCCGTTCTCTTACAAGTAAAAAGCCATTGCCAAATTCACCCTGAGACAGTTAGTTATGTATTCCAATGTGGCGAAACATGAAGGATCATGGGAGCTACTTGGGAATCTAGCCACAATGCCTGTTATGATGTATAAGACATCACATACTACTTGCCCATTGAGTGAGTGTGCGCTTTTCCTATCACTGTAAATGTAGTCATTTCTTGATGGGGACAATTGGCAATATGTGTGCCATCAACACAGCCAATGACATTAGGGAATTCTGGTACCCGGTAACATGTTAATTTGGTCTGTTGGAATGTTGCAATGTTGGATGGGTGGTATTTGGAACATATATGTATTGGTTAAGTATGCTAACCATGATGTCCAGGAACTTGTAAAAGGACCCAGAAAAAGCACTTTTGGCATGCCACTGCTATTACCCCCTGGTAACCGATAGAAGTTAGAAGGTGTAGACAGTACAATACCTACACATTTGGTGGGATTGCATGCTTCTGAGTGTTGGGGTCTGAAGCTAAGGTTGTAACTCAGCAATTAATTCCAGAATTACCTGACTAGTGAGTCTGTACTTCTCATATATCTCCTCCTATGTCTCTTCAAAGATGGTGGCATTCACCATAAATATCTTCTCCTATCTCCTCCTACTTCTCTGACTACTAGCCAGAATCCTCATCCTTCTTGCCAGGACATAAAGAGATGCCATTCTGAAAGTGCCCAATGCATTTTATAATTTGTACCTGCTTACCACCTGATACAGATTGATGGTAGTTATATTTCCTACATGGTAATTTTGCGAATATTCACAAATATAGTACATGGTGTATGCAAATCACTCTTTGAAAATCCCTTTTTGAGATTTCCTAATTAGCAATATCCAAAATGCGATTTCTACTGGAAATAAATAGCATTTTGCACTACCGAAAATACCTTTCATACATTCCAAAATGGCATTCTGCATTTCCTAATGCACTTAAAAAAGCACAGAGAGGCAACATACATTTTTTAGAATGCACAAATCCACAGTAGAATAATTAATTCGGACTCTTTGATGGTATTGACTATGATCTTTAATGAGTTCTTGGACCGCATATGGCGTAAGTTGATGGAATAATACAGCCATCAGTGAAGCCAATGCGTTTCGCTCTAAATAGGGCTTCCTCAGGGCAGTAAATAAGCGCTTCAATCTTTTGATGGTTACTGAAGATCCAGGATCATTTTGTCATATACTCCTAGTTGGTTCATAATTATTCCATGATTGCAATTATCCTCATAGAAAAACCTTCAATGTGTCTTCCACACGCCTCAAAAGTCCAAAATTACTCTAAAATGACATATTAAGTCTCCCAAATATGTATTCCAATTCAAGTTCTGATTTCTTGTGTTCACTATGATAGGTGATGCTCCTAAAGTTCAAAGCAGTGCGCAGTCAGCACTTCATTTCCAACCTCTGTATGGCGCCTTCCATCCTTACTATGAGTATAATTGCAATCATGGAATAATTATGTATCAACTCAAAGTTGGTAGTAGTGTCCAGATTGGTCACCAACAAGCATTGGTAATAGTAAAAACAGGATTAGTAAACTTCAATGTACTGGAGTCTGAAAACTTGCTGGCATTTAGGACTACAATTCCCACAATGCACTAGACCATTTACTTTTGGGTGATCCCTCGGTGGGCCCGATAACCAGTGATTCTTTGGTTTTTGGGGTGAGATTGGCTATGGGCTGCAGGGGACTAGTATCTCTAGTTCAAGTGAGTTTGTTTTGCCTCTCAGAGGGGTTCTTCTTTCTTGTGAAACCGGTCAATGGTCTGGGATCATTTTGAATCTTTCAGTGGCAAGGGTTTTGCCACAAATGCAGAGTATCACGCCTTTGCTTTGTGCAGGTACTGAAATTGCAGACTCAGGTCTTCTTTCTTTGTCCTTGGATGCAAGTCAATTCAGATCCGTGGGTCTGTGCCAGGCGGGGTCCTGAAATCCTGAAATCCTAGATTTAGTGGAGTTAGGCGTGTGGGTGCAGGTATCCAAAAGGCCCTAGCCCTAACAGCTAATCTGCCCCTGAGGTGACCACATCCAGGGGTGTGTGACACCTTTTCTTCAAAGAACCCTGTACTCTGCGATTTTTTTAAATAGCAGAAACCTTCCTTGGCTGTCCTGACCAGGCAGCCCATCCTAGGGGAGTGTATAGCCTTCTGGCATGTCCACCTCCTGACTACCGAATTTTACCACCTGCCCAGTCAAATGTGCTTGGGGGTAGGGGTCAGCTATTTCCTCCTCTGGGAGGCAGCCTGGCTGCCTGTGGAGGTGTATAAGCTTTCAAGGTCACTGCCATGATGTGCCAATTTGCTAGCCATCTTGTCACGGAGGGAGGTGTCACCTCCTTCCCATGCAGGCCTTTGTTTCTGACTCCTGAAAGTGTTTATCCCTCCCAGCTGGGGGTCAGATTCCTATCCTGGTGGCAGCAGATGTAGTCAATCAAAAACATACAGGGAGAATGGGGTCAAAGGGAAGCAATTTAAAGACCTACTACTGGTTCACTTCCCCAGTAACAGCAATTGAATAACACACAAGAACCTAGGAGGTCTATAAGCCAAGCAAATCGCTGGCAAAAAACTGGCAGGATTATCTCTATGTCAGTTGGTGCCCAATTCACCATGTAACAACGTATAAAGAAGTGGAGAAGAAAAAAGGGGGAGCAGTGATATCTAATTATCAATTAGAGAACTGATCAAACCAAATCCAATACATGTGTATGTTGTGGATGACCATCAAACAAACCAAATGATCAGTCCTATCACTTGGTCGTCCACACTGTGACCTGGCGGGTCCTTAGATCATCTAGACCATATGCCACACAGTCATAATAAGTACTGGATACGGTCCACAGTGTACCTCCAATCGGTGGTCAGATTGTGACGGTCAGTAGGAACTGGTGAAAAACAGTGCAACATACAAAAAAGTGGTGAGTCTTAAAATAGGGTGATATGTCTGAAACAGATACTTTAATAGAAACCAGGCACATCCCTTAGTTAAAAGATAGGAACAGCGCAAACGACAGTATGGAACAAATGACTGTCGCAAATAGGGCCAACATGTTTCTGCCTACCGGGCAACACGTCCCTTGGCATTCGTCAGGGCCACTGCTCTAAAGGGTTGCTACTGTTATCTGTGTTAGAAAACAAAAATGTATATGACAAATCAGTGAACAAGAGTATGAGAGTAGGGACGATACAACCTGTACCTACAGTTAATTACTCATCCTCCTTGTCAGTAGGTGCTCAACGCGATCTAAAAAACATATATGTTACACTCATATTAGTTCGAATGGGATGAATGCACTGCCTAGTTTATACTTGTTTTATCTCTCTTGGTTCCTTAATTTAGTTGGTGCACTAGAAGGTAGCGCCGAGGGTCCAACGGCGTTCAATATACTGCTCAAGTAGTGGGTCTAAAGGTACTCTAGAACCATCCCTTCTTAGGCACTCAGACACTTGTCTCCATATCGTAAGAAGACTTCCACTCTGTAGTTCAATTCATTCATTGATCATTTTATTTTGTAATCATTTGATGTTGTTCATATCATTTTCTTTTGTCGTTTACATGTTTATTGACATTTTTATCATATCAAACATTGCCATTTTGGTGTATCCAATGCATTTCGGGCATGCAGTAATATGCCCTTCGTCAGGGAGCAACGACACTGTCAAAAATAATAACGTCCATACAACTCTAACACCGAAACGTCCTCATCAGACAGTGACACTAGTCAAAGATCACGTAAGACACAACCCACAGCTACCACCCAAGATAAACCGAATGCTGAAGAACCGACTACCAGCAAAGTTACTGAAACCAGTCCTTTTTTAGACCAGGGCCAAGCGCAAAAAGGAGACCCAGGAGAGGGTCAGGTAAAGGACAAAGAAAGGGATCCACCGAACACAAGAAGTACAACCATGACCTCCAAAGAGAAGGAGAAGGAGAAGAAAACCAAAAAGAATCAACCACTAAACACTTAGTCATCAACATCAGTGACCATCACTTTAGCCCCTATGAATTGGGACTATTACAAAAAGGAACATCGTTCATACCGACCACTACAACTGACAATTTGGAACTTGAAGGTAGTTTTTTTAAACTAATGCGAAAACTCAAGTTGCGACATTTCTTTGATAACATATTACCGGAGAGACCACCACAAGAAAAAGACCAACTAGCAGGGTTAAGACCACACAGTACCTTCCAAGCTCCAACCAGTCATAAGACGCTGGATCTGTTTGAAAATCTAGTAAAACAGGATATAAAGAAAATCAAACACATAAAACCGAAAAACAGAAACATCACACACCATTAGGACCTCCACACGATCTAAATAGAAGCCCCTGAATTATCAAAAATGGCAGGAAGAAATGTATGGTCCTGCATAGTAATCCCTATTTGTGCAAGATTACCCAGCTCATAGACAAACCACAGACAACAGGTACTGAACTTACCTCTCCGTTGGTGCCACCAAACTCGCCTGAGGCTTGGGGGAGGCACCGAAGTGGAGGAGGTGTGGTGTTACATACTAAGGAACTACTTTTCCTTTGTTTCGAAATTAGTTGTGCAAGTCTTTAATAAACATCAAAACTCTGTGCAAAGTTAGTGGTAAAGGGTATTTCTTGCCATATGACCCAGCGCTATCAAAATTGCGGCAGAAAACTACACGAGGATGCCTACTCGAGTTTTAGACACTGTGTGACCATCCTGGTGGCAGCAGATGTAGGCCAGAGCACAGGAAAGGCTGCAGCAACCAGGTGGGCTGTCTCTAAGGTATCCACTTGGGTGAATTTCACATTAAACCTGTCATTGGAAAAAGTCTGGTTTAATGACACAAGTTGTTTGATAGCAAATACAACAGTTTTCAGTAGGACTATAATGGACCTGGCTCAATGGGCGCTCAAGTGTTAGCCCATGTTTTCCTTTGAACACCCATAGTAGCCCTTAATGGAAAGAGGCTTCTATACAGACATATAAGCTTGCACTTATATGTCCACATCTTTAATATAATAGACCCTGCCTACTGGGATCAGGAGGCCTACCTTAGGGGTGACTGACATATACTGGAAGGTGGTGACTTTTGCCCACCTAATCCACCTGAAGGTATCGCTCTTTGATCATCTGGTTTTCAAACTTTTAATGTGCGGGAGCCTCATTACCTGTGACTCACCCACAGTATATTCATGGTAACTGAACTGCACATGTTTACTGCCAGTGTCCGCCTTTCAAGATAAGGCCACTGCAATGCAGCAACGGTAAGAGAGACTTGGTCTGTGACACATGAACAGACATGCACACATGGGTATCCTGGCGCAGAGGGAACTCTACAGAATGTGGGTATTGAGTTGGGGTAGGCCTCATAATTTTAGTGTACAACTCATAGTGAAATTCGGTTTTGTTTACAATTGTTTCTGCAGTGCCACTCCATTATACTTCTATGAGGAGGGCTGCCTTAGAGTGTGGCTTCACTTACCTTTACCCTATAGAGACCAGAGACTTATCAAATTAAGGTGTAGCCTGTATGGTAAAATCAATTCTGCAAGTTCCAGAGTGATATCTGTATAGTTTATGGGTCCTACAGGAAAGTCAAATTTCTCTGGCTCAGCTCAGGATCAGACCGCAGGCATTTTGTCATCCTGCTGTGCTAAGTTAATTACATTTATCTCTAGTGGCAGGAGCAAAGACCTCTCAACACAAAAGGGAGCAATTAACAATGCTTCACTCAGTTCACTCAGGAAAGGGGAGGGGGGGAATACTCTGCATAAATGTACCAGCTGTCAAACTGTGTCTGCAATGGGGGGTGCCCAAGCCCACCAAATAAAGGAAGGAGCCCAGACCTCTGCAGCCAACGAAGGAGTGGGCTTCCTTTGAAGAGTTTCTGGGGAAGGCCCTTGCACTGATGACAGTAAAGGAGAGCTCTGAGTCCCCAAGAGCAGATGTGGCAATTGAATCCTAGATGACACCATTTTGAAATGTCCTAGCAGGAAGGTTGTGAAAGGGGCGAGAGGTAATGTGCCCCCGCCCAGGATAGGCCAGAGGTGCCTCACTGCTGAAACCCCCCACCCCCACTTAAAAGGTTTCACGGAAGGGAGAGAGCTTTTTCTAGGTTGGAACCTTATGCTGGAATAGTTGGGGGAAAGTTGAAACCAACTCCCTGCAAAGTTTGCCACCTTTGTGGCCATGATGCCTAAAGAAGTGCTCCAGGTGGCTAAGACCACGCAAAATGGCCCAATGGGGCCCAAGATATCAGTCTGAAAGAAAGATTTTGACCTTTGATACCCAGTGTCATCCCAGAGCATGTGGAGATCTATTGCCCACTTGGTCTAATCCCCCAGGGTAAGCCAGGAGCTGGGGGTTGCTAAAAGGAGGATGCCTGACTTTCATGCTGGGAGGGGGCAAGCATGAAACCCCCTCCCCAGCATTTCCGTAGGACTGGGAACCCCATCTCCCAGACCTGTTTCATGTTTGGGGGCCCAGGCAAACATGGGGAAGAAAAGTAATGCTTCTCCCGCATAGAGAGAGTGAAGGGAGGGTCAAAGGGCCCCATCCTCAGGATAAAAAGAAGGCAGTGGGAATGCCTCCACTCTCTCCGAGATGTGGCTGGCACTCCCCACTCTCCATAACTAAGGGAAGTGGTAGTCTGCCATGAGTCACAGAAGAGGGCAGGGCAGAAGAAACCTGCCATGTCCCAGTGCATCACAAAGAAGTGCTGCACAGGGGGAGCAATCAGGGTCTACCAGGGGTGGGCTCCCAGGGTTGCCCCAACATAAGAAGTGTAGGGGGTGCCCGGGTTGGAGTGGGCACTCCTTAAAAGATGAAATTGGCTGCCAGGGGCGAAGCCTCAAAACAAAAAAAGAAAGAAACTCAACTGCTCTCCCCAAAGTAGAAGGAGACCTGGCCATTAATCATTCACTGGTCCAGGAGGAGTACTGTGGGTCTTGTTCATTTTGCACCATTATTCCAAATATGGTGGCCCCAGGATGGCTGGTCCAGCATCAATGAAACCAAAAAATAGAGCAGGGTAGCTGCAGAGGCATTGAAGCTCCCCACATGGGCCCAAAGGAGTGTTTTTTAAAGTACCAACTCTGCGTTGGAAAGGTCACAGAAACTATGACTACCTCGGGATTTCATTCCAGTTACAAGCATTCCCAGGGATGAAGCAGGTGCTCCTCAGCTGGGAGTGCAGAACTCTCTAGGGGCGACATTACTATGGTTTAAAGGTGGTGAAAGAAATGTACATGCAGTAGTACACTCTCTGGGATGCCTTTTAAGGTTAGATGCGACTGTAACCAAAATGTGAAGTTCTCTAGGTACTATTTTTATAATTGTGTTTTCAATGTTGCAAGTACATAAAAGATACACAGACCATTGAGAAATACTTATTTAATTTTTTTGTAGATGCTTTATAGAAATAATGATGTGAACAGTAATTACTGATCAAAAGGTGTACATTTTATTATCACTTTTAAATGCTTTATGCAAAGAATAATGTTGGCAGTGATTATTGATCAAACTATATGTGCTTTATTACCAGTAATAAGTGCATTTACACATGGGTATTTTTGATTATTTCAATTTCTCCTAAAATAATGATTTTCTGACATGTGGTTTATTGAGTTGGACCCAGTTAGGTGTCCAGGGGTGATTACACAAAGTCCTGAAAAGGAATTTTCATCAGTCTTATGTATATTTGTATATGACTGTGTAGTATTATGTAGTATGTGTTTTTAATAAATGTTGTTTGCCTTTTTTAAAAGAAGAAACACAAAATGGACAATCATTTATTGAGTGTGAATACTGGGTGGCAGGGAATGGTGATTACTATCCCACACCTTTGAGAATGCCTTGGACTGCTCTGCTTCTGTTCCTTGACAGAGTCAAGAGCTGCAATGAGGTGTTTGGTTTTTAGTGGAGGACAAATGTGGACCCATTACTTGTGCAGTCCACACAACTAATGGCCCATTTTCTTACATATGTTAACATTATTATTGTGACTTAGCCACTCATGGTGAGGGCAAAGTTAAGTACCCATTTAACTCCCATGCCAAGGGTACCACTAGTACCACTTACCAGGGACTTATAAGGAGGTTTCAGGCCTTGCCAATTGGGTTGACCATTTCGCATATCTCTTATTTTTGGAGAGAGCACTAGCACTGGGGTGTGGTTAGTAGGCTTTGGTGCATTTTCAGAGTCAAAAACCTTCAGCAATGGAGTCCAAATGGGGCGAAAATTGGGATGGAAACCTGCAAAATCCTGTTTCCTTAAAGTTGTATTTTTACACATTGTTTGCGACAACCTGGTATTCTTGACATATCATTGGATAAACCTTGCTCAATCTGTATTTATATGTGACCAGTATTCGTGTTGATAGTCTACACATTTTTTTGGGGCTAAAGCATCAAAATTAACTAAGACAAAAATTGAACTGTTGAACCTGGCTCTCAAAAATCACTTGTATGCAAGGAAGGGTCCATTGTCACCTTTTGTTGACTAACAAAAAATGGGTATTTGACATTCCAGCTCACCCCCATAGTCCATGTGCTATGCTTGGTCATTGTTCAAGTGATATGAATACACTGAGGAAACATCTTGTAAACTGGACAATACATAATCTCCTTGGACCGACTGGTGATATTGAAAATTAATATCCTCCTGAGGTATGTGTACATTTTCAAAGATATCCTTCTGTCTACCAACTTACTGGGAAAGAGACTGGGGTTGTAAAAAAGGTTGTTTTGAATGGAAAGGGGGACAGATTGTTGAGATGTGCCTTCAAACCATTGGAATTTGCACTGCCATATGTTGGAACTATTACAGAGCTGCAAATCTCAATGGGGTATTTATACGTTTTTTCCATTGTCAGAAACCAATGAGTTTAATACAGATTTGATGTTTGCAAGCAGACAGATTCGCATCATATACGGCTGGCCATCTAGGACAGACCTAAGAATGTATATGCAGTGAGGTGGTCAGGTCACTGCTGTTGTATGAAACTGGGCTAATTCTGGCATTCAAATTTAATAATATTGGCAAGCTGTGTTATTTTTAGATTAAACATTGAGTCATGGCACAGAAGAATCGGTCAGCAGATATATCACAGAATAGACACAACTGGATAAACCTTTTTAGAGATATGTATTGAGGAAATATAAATTTTTGGTCAAGTTGTGTTCCCTAGCGTGTACCCCACCGTCTCCATGTACCAGCTTAAAGTGCATGTAACTTCCCTCCTGTACCAGCTATGAAGACGCAAATACATTTGCATCCAACGTTAACATGTCCTCTTTCAGACCCACCCTGAATGGGTTGAATAGTCCGTTCCTAAGTATGCTATGCCAACGTCTTTTTGTAGTGTACTTTACACATTTTTCAGCTCTGGCAAAGTAGGCCCTGAATTTCTGCCATCGAGCCTTTTTCTGGCTTCTGACTCCGAAAGCCTCAGCCCAGGCTGTCTCTGTACCCGTGAACTCTGACTTACTTCCAGCGCGGCCCACCGCGCTTAGCTCAGCCTGCTGCCTGCCAAGACTGACTACAACCTTCGAATTATCTGTTCCGCTCCTCGAAAATACATTCCTGCCTACTAGTTTAAGTAAACATTCCCCCAGCTGCAGAGCAGAAGGGCCCGGCCACACTGTCTCTATGCAAGTAATTCATAGCTTCTGTTACCATGCTACCATGGAAGGCCCATGCCCCCACGCTTCTCATACAGACACTTAGGCGCTTATACACGCACTCTCAGCCAGTATAGAATAGCTTCTGCCCCAGAGACCTTTCCGCCCAGATAACTCAGTTCCTAAAACACCAGATATCAGATATGATAGAAACACAAGTTGATCTGACATGCCAGACTTCTGTCTCTTTCCGTTAGTTTAAATGTCAAGTCCCCAGCACCCTCCAGCTTCACGTCAATCACACGTCATGCAGCTGCGCGCGCATTCAGGCCTCAGATTTCTGCTGACATTGCAAGATTCTGCTCATTGTTGCCACCCACTTATGACACCTACCTGTGACGTTTCTAGCACACACCCCTAGTTCACGCCTATTTCACGCCTTCTGATTACGTACTACTAACACGTGGATGCTGTTATCTTGTTTCTCTCAGCTGTTACGCCTACCGTATTGGTTTCTATAATGTAACTTAAGTATATAAGCTATGTATTGTCAATAAAATGTTGCTCTATCCCTTCTTACACCCCTGAGGTGGTAAGAATCCGATATCCAGTCATGACCATTCCTTTTTAAGGAATAAAACCCCTAAGAACTCTAACACCACGGACTCTGCCTTTTTCTTTCCGATTGAGTTATTATTGATTAAGTACTTACCTGCATAGAAATTAAGACGGTAAATTAAATATTTACGACATTTTTGGCGCCTGAATAGGGACCCCTCCCCCACCCCACGCGCCGGGTGGTGCGTTGCAAACTCTGTCCCCTGCCATCAGTTAGACGGAACCTACGCGTACCGGCAGGATTTCCTGTATCTCCCTCTGGCCCACGGAGGTGACGAAGACTGCAATCAGCACCCAGACGAGGCGGTGAGGAGTGCGGAGGATCCCGACCAGAGCCTAGCCGAAAGAAGCAAGGTCCGAGGTGTCAAGAGGCCCACCAGTTTTCCGAAGTATCCACGTGTCGAGTCGAGTCGAGTCCGGTCCAGTCCAGTCGAGTTTTCCGAGGCCTTCTGTTTTCCGTGCTTCCCGGTGAGTACCATTGCTGGGACGTATCTAGACGGGTTTGGGTACACAAGTCCGGTCTGCACTGTTTTAGACAGTGTATCTGTACTGTTTAGCAGTATATCCGATGATTCCAGTTCTTGCACTGTTCTCAGCAGTGTATCTGTGCTGTTTAGCAGTACATCCAGTATAGGGGGTAGTTATATGTGTCTTTTAAATGTCTTTTCATGTGGTTAATGTCGTGGTATGAATGAGTGTTTTTAATGTGCATTATTGTATTCTTGTGTAACTAGCCGTATTCAGAATTAAGTAGCAAGGATCGAGCATTCAGTACTAAGTAAGCAAAATGCCGTTTTTTAACAAGTTAAAGCAGATAGGAACTAGGAAAGGGATACTAGAGGAAGAAATTCCTATCCCCCCTAGGGACACTCCTGGAAATTTCATGTACCACAAACATGGCATAGATGCCATATTGTACCTAGATTTATGGGCCGATTATACTAAGCATCTAGACGAAAGACACAGGTGGCCCGTTACCGGAACATGGGATGCCGAGTGCATCCTGAAAGTAGAAGAAGTATTATGGAAAAAGAAAGCCAGGCAATCTCAGAAAGACGCCATAGAATTTTGGCGTAAGGAATCACATAAGCGTACTGAAAAAGCACTCCGTAGAGAAGACAGACTTAAAAAATCAACTAAAGCTCAAGAAAACGAATTAGTTACTGAAGGGATTCGAGTAAAATCAGAACAAATAGACCGCGCACGAAACAATCTCGTAAATGGCATGTATCTTGTGGCCGAAGGTTCACCTGAAGCCACTTCAGAAATACCGAAAAATCTGCCGCCACCATTAGTTCCAACTAAAGTAACTTACAGGACCACTAAAGACATATTCCTGAATTCCTATCTAGAGGATGTAGCTCCCGCTTACACCAATCTGCCTGTCCGCGCCCTGCCTAACGACGGGGACGGGGGTGGTAACCCGCCCCAAGATCATATTCCGCCAGTACCACAACAAGGTTCCCCCGCCCGACAGATTCCCCCTGTTCCACCACCTCCACCACTTCCCGTACCTAAAATGAATCTACCGAAACTACTTCTACCTGATCCTACTAAAAGACAAGTTCAAGTACAGATACAGACTCCACAGAGAAATAATGTCCATACTTCCGTCTCAGGAGGTGCGACCGGGGGTCACCAGACCCCGCCCCCAACACACAGATTACACCTTAAGGATATGAAGAATCCTTTTATACTCCAATCACCCCGTCTCGACATACTCAAAGAACCGCTCCAAGTTTGCAGATATGATCCAGTACCCGGTAAAGACGATAGGATGTTTTTAGCATCATTACGCTTACGACATGCTGCAGATTACCTACTGTTATTACCAGGAATGAAAGAGCACCTAGATAGAATATATCACTTTGTCCAGACTGGGCAGGACCCTGGAAGTATTAAGGATGCCATGGCGCATCAGAAAGTTGACATTCAAGCATATATACTACGTTTTTTTATAAATTGCCTAATCAGAGAACGAGACAGGCCTGGGACAGAACAGGATGAATTAGATGCACTTAACAAGTGGGGCCAAAATATATCCGAAGGAAAGCATGATAAAGGGGGTTGCATAGCCAGTATGTACAAGAGAATAAGAAAAGCAGTAATAGAAATACACGAGAAAGAAAAAGCCTCCTCTGAAGAGGAGGAAGAACCCGAAGAACAAGAAGCGACTACAGACACAATAGCGTATGTAGGTAAAGGAACTTACCTTAGGAAAAGGCATTCGTCCAGAAAGCAAGAGAGTTTTTCTCTCTGGCTTAACCAATCCGAATTCTACTGAACATCAGTTCCAAGAAACTGATAAAAGGCTTCGAGACCGAATGGGGTACCATGTACTCAATTCTATGGATGAACAAGAACTAGCTCGGTCAGCAGTATTATGGGCTGACAATCCGGATATATATAATGATGACACAGTAGCGCAGACCTTTCTGAACCTTTCCCCAGACGAACAGAAATTAGCAGGTGTATACATGATTCAGCACCTCCTCACGTTATACAGAAACCAACATTCTGATCCAGGTCCCTTACACGATACATTAGAAGCACTACTCATGGATAGATGGAGAGGTTTAAGCACCAAATTAATTCAAATAATTCTAGAACAACGACACAGATATAACACTTTCGTAAGCTCCGAATATGTTCCCGCTCCGCCCCCAGAAAGAAAAATGTATCATATGGAACGTCTGCATGGCATTGAAAGTCAGAACCCCCTACGAGAAGTGCATCCAGTTATGGGTGAGGATCATACCTTGAAACGTGTGTATGTACACACGCCTCTGACTAAGTTAGAACTGTTAGAAATGAAGAAACTAGTACTGTGTCATGATAAAGACCCTGCAGGTTTTCACAGAGAACTTAAAGACATGTTACTGATGGGGGATTACACATATGAAGATATCATGAAAATGTTAAAGGTACTGCTGCCCACGGGCATCTACGAGAAACTCAAGGAAAAAGAATGGGAGGTGGGAGAGAAAAAGATTGTATGGGCAGAAATAGAAGACGAAGAGAACAAACATGTCCCAGGGGTAGGCCTTGGGGAGAAAACTAAAGCATTACCAGGTTTGATAGTACAGGTTCTGCCAAGATTATTGACAACTAGAAAGGAAGATTGGGACGCCATCTCGTCCTGTAAACAGAAGCACGACGAAGATACTAGTGACTTCTATTCAAGATTCGAGAAATGTTTCATTATTAATAGTGGCCTTAAACCAAGTAGCGAGTCGTACCCGCATCTTTTTGTATCAAAATTAGTCGAGAATTCCCTATTAGCAGTTAAAAACCGTGTATACAAGGTTGAGAGTACATGGCAAGCAAATACGCCATCACAGATGTTGCAGATGTTACAATACCATCAGAACAGAATTAGAGAAGAACAGGATCAGGAACAGAAACGCATGAAAGACACGAAAATGAAAATGTTAGTAGCCCAGTCGGTTCCAGCCGACGGTCAGAGAAAGGGTGCGACCCAGGCAGGTCACGCCACAGCTCCCGTTAAAGGGACATGCAACTATTGCAAGCAGCCAGGTCACTACGTACACGAATGCCCAGTTCTGAAACATAACATAGCGACAGGTAAAACTAAAGAAAGACCACATCCACCTAGACAAGATCATGGTCATCAACAGACTTCACAGAACGTACAGCCCATGCAGAATACGCAGCCTATGCATGCTTCATCACATGCAGCACAGACAGTAGCGGTATCACAGCCACAGCCCATTGCCGCAACTCAGCAAGTTTCACAACAGATGTACCAGTATGCCCAGTCCGCTTACCCCGATTATCCACGATATACATGAAACAGCCTAGAGAGGGAAGGTGGCTTGCCTCTTATTGAGATTCCTGTAGATCAAGAGGGTCCTTATGTACATAGTCAAGTATTGGGAAAAGACAGAAAGTTTTTAATTGACACAGGGGCAAGCCGCACCACAATAAGCCATGATGAAGTCCCAGGGGCACCCCTCTCAGGCTCGCAGAATGTTTCCCTTGGTTTTTCAGGACAGCCTATTGTAAATGAGGTATCGAAACCCGTTCCCCTGGCTGTGGGTCCATTATCACGTGTTACAGATCTGTTACTTACGAAATCATGCCCAGAAAATCTGTTAGGAATAAAGACATTGAAGGCTCTAGGAGCCATAATATGCTGTTCCCCGGAAGGAGTTAGACTCTTTCTGCGGGATTTCAAGGGTCATTATGTATTACGAGAGTTTGATGTCAGATTGAAAAATGTACCAGATCACTTGTGGGCAAAAGGCCCAACTGATGTAGGTTGTATGAACATTACACCATACCGTGTCACACTCAAACCAGGTGTTGTTTTACCCAGAATCAGACAATACAAGTTACCACCCGATGCTGTAGTGGCTTTACTGGAAATCATTGAAGAGCTCATTGCCCAAGGAGTGGTCGTAGAGACCGACTCCAATATCTGCAATTCCCCTATCATTCCGATTCTTAAACGTACTGATCCCAATGCACCGCCAGTATATCGGCTGGTGATTGATCTGCGAGAACTGAATAAATGTATTATTCCACAGTTTCCTGTGGTCCCCGATATCTCTTCCCTATTGACTGCTATTGATTCTGAAGCAACGTTCTTTACTGTAATTGACCTCAAGAACGCCTTCTTTAGTGTACCCATTGATCCAGAGAGCCAATACCTCTTCGGATTCAGTTTAAATGGACGAAGTTTCAAATTTTCCCGCGCACCTCAAGGATTCACAGAAAGCCCCAGCATCTATAGTCAAGCACTGAAAAGACAACTAGATTGTATTCAAATGCCAGTTAATACCGCTTTACTGCAATACGTAGATGATCTGCTGATCACCGCACAAAGTGAGCCCGAATGTGAACAAGCATCACTGACGGTTTTACATTTTCTGGCCGACAAGGGACACAAGGTGTCTCCTTCGAAGCTACAATTCTGTGTTCAGCAAGTTGTGTACTTGGGTCACTTGCTGTCCAAAGTGGGGAGACAGCTCACTCCCGATCGCATTCAGTTAATTGTAAATATGCCACAACCCCAGACACAAAAGGAAGTGCGGGCCTTCATAGGCCTCACCTCGTACTGCAGGCAATGGATTCCCCAGTATGCATTTCTAGCTAAACCACTCATTCAGTTAACGACACAGGAGGCAGCGACTTCGACTGTCCTCCCTTGGACTCAGGAACACACACAAGCCTTTGAAGAATTAAAGAAAGCCTTACGCCAAGCACCAGTTTTAGCGACACCATGTTACAGCAAACCGTTTACACTTTTTGTTACAGAACGTGATGGCACAGCATTGTCTGTCCTCACTCAAGATCAAGCAGGTTCACATAAGCCTTGCGCTTATTTTTCAAGTACATTGGATTCAGTAGCCCAGGCACTCCCTGCGTGCTTAAAGTCAGTAGCAGCAACAGCATTAGCAATCAGACAGAGCGATTCAATTGTTTTAGGCCATCAATTAACAGTACAAGTTCCACATTCTGTAGAGGTTCTTTTAAACAGAACCCAGACTCAGCACTTGACTATAGCACGACTGACAGGTTACGAATTAACGCTATTCCAGCCACACATAGAAATCAGACGCTGCAGCATTCTGAACCCCGCAACATTGTTACCTAAAATTATGACAGATCCAGCACCGCATGATTGTATAGAGATCATTAATGCAGTAACGAAGCCCCGACGAGACTTAACAGATGTTCTATTGACAAATCCAGACCTGACACTTTATGTGGATGGTTCATGTATGAGAACAAGTACAGGAGAATTAGTGGCCGCGTATGCAGTGACCACTGAAACCGAAGTCAAAGAAACACATCGTATTGACACACTGTCTGCTCAAGCGGCAGAGCTTATTGCTCTGACCCGAGCCTGTATACTAGCCAAGAACAGAAATGTTAACATATACACTGATTCCCGTTATGCGTTCGGAGTCGTACACGACTTCGGAATGTTATGGCAAGAACGAGGTTTCTTGACCTCTCATGGTGCCAAGATCCAACACGGTCCCCTCATTCAAGCACTGTTAGAAGTAATACATCTGCCTTCAGGCATATCAGTCATGAAGTGTAAAGCACATACTAAAGTTACAGATTCTGTTTCCCAGGGTAATGACCTGGCAGACCAGACAGCAAAACATACAGCATTGACTCACACCCAGGCTACTGATGTGACAAAGACAATAGTACCGACACAGTGTATGACAGTCAGGGATCCCACCCTAGATGTAATCGATATTCAGACACATGCTACTGCAGATGAAATAAAGAAATGGACTGAACTAGGAGGGATCCAGACAGATCAAGGTTGGATGACGAAGGGAAAATCTACATGGTTTCTCCCTGACTCTATGGTTCAAGTCATAATCAATACAGCACATAGTCCAGCACATCTAGGAGAGAAAGCGATGTTAGACAGTTTACAAAATCTCTGGAGCAATAAACACTTACGAGCAGCAGCAAAACAGAAAGTGCGTACTTGCATGATCTGTTGTCAGTTCAATCCAGGTAAAAGCGTCCCTGTAGAGCAAGGTGGATTTCATCCTCCCGATCACCCTTTTGAAGTCCTCCAGATGGATTATATCCAGATGGACCGTTGTCGAGGATTCAAATATGTCCTCGTAATTGTTTGTGCACTTTCTCGTTGGACCGAAGCATATCCAGTCTCAGATTACACTGCCCCGACCACTGCCAGGCAGCTGGTTCGAGAATTCTTCCCACGATACGGCTTGCCTCGTGTCGTGTACTCAGATAACGGACAGCCATTCTCATCCGAGTTAATGAAACAAGTTTCTTTGCTGCTAGGATATCAGTGGAAATTCCATTGTGTCCGACATCCCGAAGCCACAGGCCTTGTAGAGAGGCATAACCAGACACTAAAGACCCGCCTTGCTAAAATATGTCAGGAGAAAGGGGTCGACTGGATAGTCGCCCTTCCAGTGGCATTATTCTATATGAGAATGGTTGCCCATTCGAGATCAGGACTATCCCCGTACGAAGTGGTTTTTGGCAGACCACCGAATATGTGGGGGACGCCCATTCCTAAGAAAATTACTGATGTTGATTGTAACATGTTGACAGATTACCTTGCCTCCTTGATGTCTGCACTCCAATCATGTCGTTCACAGGTTGCCGCAGCCTTCCCTGACAACACTGATGTAAAGCCACATGATGTCCGTCCTGGGGACCTGGTTTTAATTAGGAACTTCGACAGGAAAAGTCCGCTGGAGCCCCGCTGTTAAGCGCCGAAGACCGTCCTTCTTACTACGAGGACCGCAGTAAAGGTGGAGGGCAGAAAGGGGTGGATCCACACGAGTCATATTAAACAATGCAACGAACTGAAACCAGACCCAGACTCGTCCACCCCCTCCAAAGACTGTATTGAGCCTAGTGACTTTAAAGTTTCCGAACGAGAGAAAACTCCCCAAGAGGAGTATAAACTAAAACTCCGATCTAGCAAGTCAGACAGTTTAATTGTTTAAGTCCTCCCCTAGGTGAATCGGTTAAATAGTTTCTGACATGTATCCCCTAGATCGAGATAGAGAGAGAGAGAGACAATTCAAGAAACGTACATATTGCAAATCACTGCGTAGTCACTGTATAGTGGCATTATTAATTATGTTTTTTCTAAGTCTTCTGATTATTGTTGCAAGTATACTGCTTCCTATCTATTACCCTATTTTCAAGCGTGAACAATCTGCTTACAATGTTTCTGCTGAACATTCTTTTAGTGAGTTACCTCCACATGAACTTTCTTACAGACTCGCGTTGCGCAACAACACATTCATTAGTATGTTACATCATTCCCATCAGACTAATAATGCTACAAACTGCTGGATATGTGGCCGACTCCCTCCCTACCAGAATTACAAGGGAGCTCTGCCCCTTTTTCCGTACCCGTTCACTCACAATGGCTCCTGTGGTGCATGGTTTAAAATAATTAATTCATTAGATCCTGATATTGCTGTTTTCGAAGGGAGCTGGGTTTGGGGAAACTTGAACTTAGTTCTGCTCGATGTCTGTTACCCTGATAAGAAGGGACTCCCCACTAGAATAGGAACTGATCTAGAAAATGAAGTATATGGACTAGGCAATTACACAATTAACCTTATGATTCTTACTGTTGAATCCGAAAATGCACCAGTTCTGCCCGCTATGTCAGTATTACCAGTCACTGGTGAATTATGTGTCAGTAAGAAAGGTTCAGTACACTTAGGTCATAGTAAATGTACTACTGTGGTCGAATTCAGTGATCAAGGTAGATCATCCTTTAAAGCTACCCGTCATTCTTATTTTGTTTGTGGTCATACCGCATACATACGTTTACCTCCAGATTGGGATGGTACCTGTTATATTGCATTCCTTCTGCCACCTGTTTTTCTAGCCCCTCCTGATTATCACAGAAATACAAATCTAGTAAAGACTAGACTCCGAAGAGATCTCCCGCTTGTCGACTACACAGAAACGGCATGGGAACAATACACAGATTTTAATAAAGGATTCTTTTTCTTTTTAGGCCCCGTTCAAAATAGTAAATTAATACGCAGATTAACTAGAACACTTGAAGCAGTAGTGAATGAAACTGCCTCCGCCTTAGGTAGCTTAACCGAAGAGCAGTCCGCCATGCGGGTTGTTGTCCTTCAGAATCGTCTTGTTGTTGACGTCATCTTGGCAGATAGAGGTGGAGCCTGTAAGGTCATCGGGTCAAGTTGCTGTGTTTTCATTCCAGAAAACGCGCCATCGGTATACAAAGCTATTACACGTCTTCATAAAATTGCAAATCTGATACATCAGAATCCAGGCACCTGGACTTGGTCCGGTTGGTTCTGGACAACGTTAACTGCTTGGGGATGGAAGATCCTATCCTTCCTAGGTATTGGCCTAGTCATAGTATTCAGTTGTTGCCTGTGCCTACAGTGTGGGCCAGCGATTTGTGGACTGTGTGCCACATCATGCATTGAACATTCCAGTTTCCTCTCAAACCGTCAAAGAAAGAAAGAAGAGCAAATGATGTTACAAGAACAAACTGATCGATTCATGAGGATCGATATATCATGAAGGGTCCGTAGGGAACAAGGAGGGAATGAGGAAATATAAATTTTTGGTCAAGTTGTGTTCCCTAGCGTGTACCCCACCGTCTCCATGTACCAGCTTAAAGTGCATGTAACTTCCCTCCTGTGCCAGCTATGAAGACGCAAATACATTTGCGTCCAACGTTAACATGTCCTCTTTCAGACCCACCCTGAATGGGTTGAATAGTCCGTTCCTAAGTATGCTATGCCAACGTCTTTTTGTAGTGTACTTTACACGTTTTTCAGCTCTGGCAAAGTAGGCCCTGAATTTCTGCCATCGAGCCTTTTTCTGGCTTCTGACTCCGAAAGCCTCAGCCCAGGCTGTCTCTGTACCCGTGAACTCTGACTTACTTCCAGCGCGGCCCACCGCGCTTAGCTCAGCCTGCTGCCTGCCAAGACTGACTACAACCTTCGAATTATCTGTTCCGCTCCTCGAAAATACATTCCTGCCTACTAGTTTAAGTAAACATTCCCCCAGCTGCAGAGCAGAAGGGCCCGGCCACACTGTCTCTATGCAAGTAATTCATAGCTTCTGTTACCATGCTACCATGGAAGGCCCATGCCCCCACGCTTCTCATACAGACACTTAGGCGCTTATACACGCACTCTCAGCCAGTATAGAATAGCTTCTGCCCCAGAGACCTTTCTGCCCAGATAACTCAGTTCCTAAAACACCAGATATCAGATATGATAGAAACACAAGTTGATCTGACATGCCAGACTTCTGTCTTTTTCCGTTAGTTTAAATGTCAAGTCCCCAGCACCCTCCAGCTTCACGTCAATCACACGTCATGCAGCTGCGCGCGCATTCAGGCCTCAGATTTCTGCTGACATTGCAAGATTCTGCTCATTGTTGCCACCCACTTATGACACCTACCTGTGACGTTTCTAGCACACACCCCTAGTTCACGCCTAGTTCACGCCTTCTGATTACGTACTACTAACACGTGGATGCTGTTATCTTGTTTCTCTCAGCTGTTACGCCTACCGTATTGATTTCTATAATGTAACTTAAGTATATAAGCTATGTATTGTCAATAAAATGTTGCTCTATCCCTTCTTACACCCCTGAGGTGGTAAGAATCCGATATCCAGTCATGACCATTCCTTTTTAAGGAATAAAACCCCTAAGAACTCTAACACCACGGACTCTGCCTTTTTCTTTCCGATTGAGTTATTATTGATTAAGTACTTACCTGCATAGAAATTAAGACGGTAAATTAAATATTTACGACAGTATCATCAGAAAACCATATTTGAAACATTTACAAAGTCTTACTCTTGCCTCAGGCAGTAGAGCTGGAGTCCCTTCATGGCATGATTTATTACTACTATATACGGATATCAACAAAGATTAATGCAATAACATTGGGTGAATCCGGAAAAAGATTAATAAATGCTATATAAATGAATGACCAATTTGTTTACTGTCCTGAGTAGGGAAGAGGTGTGGCGCTGTGGCCAGGGTGACTGATGCTGGAATCTGGGGCCCACAGTTTGATCCCTGACACCGGCAGCAGGTCAGCCCAGCACCATGTGACTCTGGGCAATAGCTTGATTAATCTTCCCGTTGGGTCCTCGCATTGTGATGCCTCCGGGTAACTGTTCGCGCTTTACAAATACTGGATTTACATTCAGATTTAACGTCATATACCATAACATGGGGGAAGAAAAGTTGGAGGTGAGAGGATAAATCCCTGTGTTATTCAGGTCAGAAAAGGTCACAATTGTGACCTCTCTCCAGAGGAACAGAAACCCTGATTGCTTCAGCTAAGATATTGGGAATACAAAAAATGTGCAGGATAGGTGTTACCTACATTTTTACTCACTGATGTGCTTTGACTTTTTCCCTTATTAGGAGATGTTGTATTGTAGAGATTACTGTTTACAAATTTGCCGCCTTTAGGGAATGAGAAAGTCTGCTTTCCCCTTCAGTTGTGGAGGGATTCAGACCATGTACTTGGTGCTCTCTCCACCAGCCCTTTCATCTTTGGCACGTAGAGGGCTTTCCGCATCCCTAGAGAGGCATATAGGAGGTAGATCAACATCCTACTCCTCCAGGAGACAAGGAACATTGAGTGTGACTGCTGTTGTACAAGTAGTCAGCCCACAAGCTCAGGGGGATCACTCTTCCTATTTTTATTCCAGGGGTCCAGAAGGTTTTCTTATGAATAGTAATCCATTTGTTGGGATTATTGTTGGTGATGAAAACATCAATGGAATCAAACAGGTTTCCATAATACAACAATTGACCCCAGCAGCCTCATTTTTTAAGGTTTGGTAAAGAGATAGCTTTGACTGTCTTGCAAACCTCATGTAATAATAAAGAATAAATAAAAAATACATAATACATAAATCAAGTGGCTTTGGGTCAGCCAGGTTGGTCTGCTAAACTGCCATTTTGTTGTCATGCATCACAGAATGTCGCATTGGTAAATGGGTGATCCCATTTCATCAATTGCTGATTTGCATTGTGAGTGATTGCTTTAGTACTGATCATGGGTGCACATCCACCTAAAAAGAGGTGCATGTCAGCTCCAGGGCTGATGGGAAACATTTCACTTTGCTTTTGCCTGAAATGGGAAAAGGTTGCTCTGGATGAAGGAAAATTATTGGAAATAAGATCTATTATGGCCAGTGCTCCCACCAGTTTGGATACTGTTGCAGCAAATCCCCACGAGGTTTCTACTTTATTTACCAACACTACTAAAGCATTGGGTGACCTTTTCATCATACAGAACCCAGGTCACAGGGCCAACAGGTTGGGGCGCCCCAAAGGCAACCCTGGCTGGTATTCTGCCTCTTGCCGAAGCGCCAAAAGAGATGTAATTAATGTGGTTAAAACTAGGGACAGTAGTTTAATCAGCACTGCTTGGAAGACGTATGGGCGTGCTATCCGTACAGCGAAGAAAGAGTGGGAGGATCAATATTGGTGTGACCTAAAAATGGCGAGCGCTGGGAGGGACTCTAGGAGTTTCTGGGATTTGGTCAGAGCCAAGGATAAACCTATGGACTCCCTTGTAACATGTAATATCCCAGAGGTGTCATGGTTTAATCACTTTTCTAATCTGTATACCGTGACCTCGGGTGTGGAGGACGACTGTACTGAGAATTACTTTTTAGACTTCCCTGGGCTAGATGAGATCTGTTTGTTTACAGGGAAGGAAGTAGAGGATGCAATATCATGTCTTATCCCAAACAAAGCTGCAGGGCTGGACGGCCTTCCAGGAGACTTGATTCGCATCTCCAAACTAGAATGGGGAAAGCTCATAGCATCCCTACTCAACGCTAGCTTCTATGATGCCCCCCTTCCAAGCTCATGGATGGGCACTGAGGTCATCCCGATTTTCAAAAAAGGTAGCCGGGACGACCCCGCTAGTTATCGCCCTATAAGTTTACTGGACTCCACCCAGAAGGTTGCAGGCAAGGTGGTTTTGGGGAGAGTGCTACAGTGGGTAGAGGAGAATGGGATACTTTCTGATTACCAGGCAGGTTTGAGGGCTGGTACAGGGACCATCGAACAATCATTTTGCTTATTGTTGTTATATTGGAAGGTGGTTCTGTTGGGCAAAGGCAGTCTGTATCTCGCCTTCATAGACCTACGGACTGCCTTTGACCTAGTGCCCCGCAACCATCTATGGAAGGTCCTATCAGATTTGGGCATGCCACAGTACCTATTATCCCTGATAATTAAGTTCCATGAAGATAATTTTGCCCAGGTTCTGTGGGGAAATCAGGGCCAAAAGACTGCCAGAATATCTGTACATAGAGGGGTCCGCCAGGGTTGTGTTTTAGCTCCCACACTGTTTTCCTTATACGTTAACGGTGTGGTGGAGCATCTTTTACAATACCCTGCAGATGCTCCATCTCTGGCGGGCAAAAGAATACCTACGCTCTTATTTGCAGATGACACCCTGCTGATTTCGAAGACCCCGGTTGGGCTGCAGAGCCTCCTCGATAGGTTCCAATCTTTTTGCGACGCGAGGTGGTTAGAAATCAATACGGGGAAGACCAAATATCTGATCCTGAATCCCCCGAAGAAGATAGGTAGACCTCCTGTGTTGAACTCAGTATGTCTTGAAAGGGTAAAGGAGTTTGACTATATAGGAATCCGCCTCACCGACACCATGAGGTGGAACTGTCATCTTCACAAAATGCTGTTAAATCACAAAAGGGTGGTGGGGGCCCTGATCAAAGAACAGCGTTCCTCTACCTTTAAACCAATTGCCCCGGTACTGGATATCTATAAGGCAAGAGGTGTGAGTGCGGCGTTGTACGGGGCGGAGCTTTTGGGGGCGCAGAATGTGGATGAGTTAACCTGTTCAGAACACACATTTTTTAAGGATTTGATGGGTCTCCCTTATAGTACCCCCTCTGTTACCCTACTCCTTGATATGGGCTGTCGCTCTATCAAGGATCAGGCAAGGCTACGCCCTCTTCTCCTTTGGGCGCGCCTATGGAGAGTTCCGGAACTTGCGAGTTATGCGGAGGGGCTAAAAGAGGTTTTATCAATGCCTGGCTGGCACAGAATAAGATGGTTAAGGGATGTGAAATGGTTACTTGGAGAAGTGGGTCTTGGAAATATTTGGCAGTCTAGGTCCGCACTCCCTAAGTCTGTCCTGAAAAACTCTTATTGGAAATGGGTAAGGGATTCGAGGAACTTAAACCCTAGTGTAGTTAGTTCTACTGTCGAATTCCTATTGCATAAAGAGGTGGCATTCCGAGAGCCCTATCTTGATATCATCACTAAACCTAGAGATAGGGCTCTATATTTTAAATTTAGAGCCGAAGTGCTGCCTGTCCACGAATTGAGTGCCAGATGGAAGCCCCCAGCACAGACCATTCGATTCTGCCCATTCTGTGAGACCATGATCGAGACAGTACCTCATCTTCTTTTTATATGCCCCGCATACAATGCCCTTCGCATTAGGTGGTTGAAACCCCTCTGCAAAGAACTAGGTACAAGACATTGTGGTGAGGCCCTACGCATTCTGAAATTGGATACACGGCCCCTACTTGTCTGTGTCTTGGCGAAGTTTTTAAACTGGGCTTGGTTGATCAGGTCCAGAAAGCTCTTTTACATTGTTTAATTGAGATTTTATGGCTATTTCATGTAATTTATTGTCGCCATTTGTATTTCGTATTTCGATTTTTGTATAACTGTTTTTCTTATGAAATAATGCTTCATATGTATTTTAAATAAGGATTTTTATGTATTTTAAAACTGTATTGTGATGCTTTTAAAGATATATTCATATCGAAATAAAGCCTACTTTGACTGACTGACTGATTTTCGCATGTGCATTTGTTCTTTACATTCCTTAACCTTTTTATTTTGTAGTAGTCTTTGTGAGTTTAAATTATGCCTACAGTTTACAGTAATTTAAAGACAGTTGTGGCTTTTCATTGCACCAGTAAGAATTATATATTCCTGTGATGTTTACTAAAATGAAAAGGGGTTTCTATACCTGGTATGAATGCATCTTCCTGGTAGGAAGCACCCATACTGTAATATTCAAATTTATACTAATGTTATTTTTTATTTTACAGTTTTGTTGTTAGCATATGGCCACCACAAAAAAGTAAGCTTTAATAAAAATAAATATGTGGCATATGCTTGCAATAAAAACAATTAAAATGTAACTATTGCTCAAGTTTGCCATTAGACCTAATGGTTTTGCTAATCCTTATTGATGATATTGGCCTGTAATTACATTGTCAGATAATAAATACCTATAACTCTCTCAACTGTGGAAGCAACTTCTTTGAAAGCCATGGGTCTGTTGAAGAATCCATGGTATTTGGTTGTGACCTCCATATGCTTAGCAACCTCACAAAATTACTCTTAAAACACCAAGATTGAATTAGTTGGGCTATGCCAAGAAACATGGCCCACTAGTAAAAGGCCTAGGGCCACATGTACAAATTGCCGATTGTGCCATTTCCGACCGCAAAAATGCGTTTCCATTGTACTTTTCTATTGTACCATTTGATATTTGAAAGGGGCGTGTGTAGAGCATCCCATCCTTTTACCAAATCTGAATGATATGTACACATGTTTTGCAACTGAAATGCGGTCAGACTGGTCTGTTTCCATGAGGAACAGAGTCAAGACTAATTTGCATATGGCTGGGTCTGAACTGGGATGGCAAAGTGAGCTAAAGAACAATGATGGATTCAACCCAGATATGTGACTAGGGATGGGAATCTGAAAAGTTTCAGTGCTCCGTCCATCCTCTCCTTGTGTTTACTTTGTTCACCCTAAGTTGATAGGGTGTGCCAAGACTTGGGTCCCTTGCTCACTTTGCCACTGAATTCAAGCTAGCTTGGCTGATGAGGGGCGTTACCCTGAAACCGATCCCCAAATTCTTATTCAAGGTCCATGGAAGACCTGGCTTGGCAGTTCAGCTAGACTGTTCCCATTTGGACCAGGGTCAAGACTGATTTGTATACGGCTGGGTCTGAACTGGGGTGGCGAAGTGAGCTACAGAACAATGATGCATTTAACCCAAATCTGTGACTGGGGTGAGTGAAAAGTTTCAACGCTCCATCCATCATCTCCTTGTGTTTGCTTTACTTAAAAGCAGTCACTGACATGGTGGTCTGCTTACCCCAGCAGTCCAGCATCCCTGTGAACTTTTTGTGATACCCTGTGGCCGCCAACTGAGACCTCACTCATTCATATTCATGAAATAAGTCTTTTTGCCACCCACTGGGACTCACAAAATTTGTGAAACACACTTAAGTACATTAGTGTTTGCGATTACCAAATAGTGATTTGCAACATTTTGCTATTTCATATTCGCAAACACTAATGTTATTACATAAGGCCCCTGTGCCTAGATGCATCAAACTGAATTGCATTCGCAAACGGTGTGAATCGCATTTTTCGGCCATTTGCGAATGCAATTCACTAATTTGGAATGCATCATGCATTTCGCAATTTTAGGAATCACAATCATGTTGCGATTTCTAAAATTGCGATTGCTTTTAAGAAATCGCAATTTGAGGTTTCTTAAATGCTATGCATGATTATTTTAAAATTGCGAATTCGCAATTTGGAATGGGTAAAATAGCATGAAGTTGAACTTCATGCTAAATTACTGAAAACTTTCAAATATGCACAAGTTTAAATTTACACACACACATGCCCCAAGGGCATGTGTGTGTGTAAATGGATCTTAAAGTTAAGTTTCAGGGGTGCAGGGAGGGGTTCTTTGGACCCCCCCTGCACCCTGGAAATTGCATTCACATTTTGCGATTCGCAAAATGAAATTTGCAAAATGTGATTGCCTTCCCATTCATTCCTATGGGCCTTTTGGCCCATAGGAATCAATGGGAAGGGTTTCCTTAATTGCGATTCGCAAATTGTGAATCGCAATTAAGGAAAAATACCGAATCGCAAAAAAAATTGCGAAATTTTCATGCATTGCCATTTGCGATTTCTAAATTGCGATTCCTTAATTTTCGGAATTTAGAAATCGCAAATGGAAACAATGATGCATCTACCCACTAGCCTTATTTCATTTTGTTAATACAATTTAAAAAAGAAAAGATTGTTGGGTTCTGTTTGATGATGTACTATTAATGTTTCTCGGGCTAGGGGACACAGTAAAAAGGTATTCTTTCTACTTAGACTAATACACTCTTTTTCATATTCCTTGCTGCTTTCGGTGGAGCTAGAGAGACAGCGCTAGAGAGACGGTGTGAGTGGCGGCGGCGTGGGGAGCGAGAGCAAGGAGTGAGGAGCAGAGATAACGGTGGCCCAGAGCAAAGCTGCGGCCGCGGCATATAGAAAAGACAGGAGGACTCCTGAAACTGGGGTCGCGCTAGAAGCCACAGTGGATTCCGGACTCACTGCAGCATCCAGGGAGGCACCGCCGGGAGGCACTGCCGTCTGAAACCTCGGCAGTTACAGCCTTGGGAGACTCGGGAGACACCGGCGTTCACATCACCGCCACCGCACTTGGAATCCGGTTACAACCCGGTTGAGGAGCGGCAGCTGTGCAGCAGTGGGAAGTGCTGAGGGAAGCGCCCGAGGGCGCCTCATCATTTGTAAGGCTGTGAGGTTGGCAGCTGTCAGCAAGCGAGACCGGAGGGGAGTGCAGTGAAGTGCTGCGCCTGGTGCGTGTTACGTGCCGCCTTTGCCGCTTCCTCTCCCCTACCCTGCCAAGTGGCGCTATGCTGCTCTTCTGCCGCCGAGCTGCTGTGCCGAGCCAAGCCAAGTCTGCTGATGGTACTGGCAGGAGGAGTCCGGCTGCTTCAAAAGGCTGCTCCAAGGGGTCGGATCCAGTCCTTGGACCACTCGTCGTGACCTAACCACACCCGAAGAGGTAGTGGTGCATCGTTTCAGGCTCGTGTTATCTAGAACTGTTGCTTGCCTTCTGGGTTTTGGGTTGGCGAACACGGCGGAAAACATCCACACCTACTCCCACACCCACACCCACACCCAGTCCCCACTAAAAATTGAGCCCTACGGCTAAAGACTGTACCGTAGTCGCCGCCATCACCCTGAGTGCTGGGGTTGCGGGCTGGCGAATAGAAGAGAATGCGGAAACAAGGCAAGGGAAACGAGTTTGTAGGTTTTATGCCTGAACGCTAGCTAACCTCTTGCGACCCGAGGCGTGCAGGCATCAGTGATCTGGGCTTTGTGACAAGCGACCTGTGCCCAGCGACTGGTGGCCAGTAGCTGCTGATTGAAGCTCTGCCATAGCAGAGGTCCAGCAGTAGTCATGTGAGCCTTTCCTCAGTTAGGCTCCTCATCTATTTTGTTGCCTTGAGATGAGATCTGGCAGGGTGAGGACAATGGCTCCCCAAAGGAAAAATAAAAGCAAAGGGAGAGACGTGAGGACAGTCTCGGACCCAGAACGGTCACCTATTCTGCTGCTGAGCGACACCGATATCACAATTGATAGCGAGTCCCAGGCCTCCAGGAAGTGTCCTGATACAAAGGCCAGTAAACCTATTGGAAATCAACCGAAGATAACAACAAAATTCAACTACATAAAGGACGCCGGGTCAAAGGTTTTTTCTAGCAACAAGAACATCACTGGGCTTCCAACCTTCCTAAGCCCACTGGTGATCATCTCCAAGGGCTGCGCAGCAAATGGGGCATTAAAGACTCCTCAATGCAGTTACAAGTCAACCACTGCTTCCATCAAACCGCTTCCGGCAGTTCGAACCGCGCTCAGGTGGAGCCCAGTAAGGAAGACTCCACCAAGACTGAGAGCGTGTCGCCACAACTCTGCTCCATCCAGATTCGCTATATCCATATTCAGCGTTGGCCTCAACACAAAGGAAATCGATACAGAACCAGCGGCAGAAAAAAACAGCATTTTGGGAAACCCTAACCAAATGCTTCCTGAAGCCAGCTTCAGCATCCTGTGCAGTCAAAACGGAGAATCTGCGCTTCATTTCATCAAGGGCATTAACACTGCCTTTACTATGGAAAATCCAGGCACCTCCTTTGGGGGGGGTGGTTGCAACCAACAGGACCTACACCGTGTGTGCAAATCTGAGCTAGTGCTCACTGACACCAGAACGAACACAGAAGATGCTGAGGGTGGCATGAAAGAGCTTTCCTACCTCGATTCGACGGAATGGGCAAAAATGTTGAATTCATATGGGAACTCAATTCCTGGCCCTCCTAAGCCACCAGTAACTCCAAGGCAGGACAAAAGCGAGGTCCCCTCACAAGAAAAAGCATGGGCTACCGCCCTTGATATCCTTCAAAAGTCAGCAGATGCAATATTCTACCAGGCTGATAAAATGGACATTCAAATCAGCCTTCTAAATACACTTGCCGTATATGTTGCCAAAATTGACGAAAGGATCTCAAATCTAAACAGCCTGATTAGACGGGCCCAGGAAACTGTAGATTGCCCGCAGCAAGGATGCGATTGCTCACCAATAGTGGAGCAACTTTGTTCGCTTCCAGGCATAATGGAAAAGCTTGTAGCAGACTTAAAAGAAAAAGCAAAAGCTACACCTATCTCTGGGAATGGCAGCGATACAGATTCAGGTAATCCAAGCAAAGCTCGTCAATCCAAAACAGTTTTTAATTCAAGGCTAAGAGAGGAAGAAGCTGTCAACTCCCCACGACCTGAAGAGAATACAGTGCAAGGTGGCGGCACGAGAGGAAAGCAATCTCCCCAGGTCACTAACAGAGTTAGTTCCACCCCTCTTTTCCCAATTGAATGAGAAGAGGGAAACCCTGCGGGAAAAGTCAAAAGACAGAGGAAGCAGAAAGGACGCAATAAAATGAGAAGGAGCAAACAAGTCCTAAACCTCTACCCGATGTTCAACAGCCTTAGACGTCCTGGTGTCTCCGGAGACGATGAGCAAGGAAATCCCTCTGACCCAGGTATAACAACGGAAGCACAACCAATTAACCAGGATTGTGACAAAAGGAAGAGCCTCATTTCCAGCTCGCCAACAGCAAAGATACCACTAACGGTCCCTCCGGGACAATGCTTGCTCATTGAAGCAAAAGAACAAAAAACCACTACCAACTCGGCTCCCCCTAACACACACATCAAGCAGAATGAAACAGATGTGAATCATACTCCGAGTCTCACGACAAGGCTGCCTGGAGGCCCCATTTTAAAGCAGGAAGATATAGTAAATCGTGTCAACTACCAACAGGGCGCACTCCCAGCAAGTGATAACTGGAACCTTGGTCATGTAAACAATGAAATGCCCGATACTGTGCGCAACGAGATCCCTTTTACGGGTCCTTTGATAAAAATTGCGCAATTTCCAATCATGGACAAAACAGAGGCAATGCCCAGGCCAAATAGCACAGTTCGAGTGGGGACAACCTCTCTACCATCTTCTATCCAGAATACAAGTCTGAAGGCAGCCATGATATCCCAAATCGGGGTAACATCTTAAAGCTGATACAAGCGTCAGGTTTGTCAGACGCAATTACCACTCAAGACATAATATCGGTAGAATTCATTGCACCATGTCAAGGACAATTAAACGAATCCACAAAGATCACCTGGAGAACCGCAGAGGCAATGAACAAAATTCTAGGGTCAATCGACACCTTCAAGCAATGGGGAATATTGATACAACCGGGCAGGGAAGAGGGCTATCCATACGTTCTACAGGGAAGCAGTGGTGTTGAACATAGAAGTGTAGGGAGGGGTACAGTTTACTCCGTCCTCAGGGGTGCATGCAACGAAACTCCCACTTCTGTCCACCCAATGAGTCTTGTTACGGAACACACATTTCAAAACGTGGCTATGAAAGCTGATGGAATTCGCAATGACCGAGCGGCGAAGGGTTTCCTGTGCGAAAATGACATTCTAAATGCCTTTGGTCGGATTGCATTATATCATCAAAGAGGAGATTAAGTTATTGGTGTGTGACATTTTTTCAGTATAGCATTTATTTTCCAGAAATGTGAACGTGCTCGTAATTCCAAACCTTGTTTAGCAAAAGTCCCTCTAATCTTCTTCTCTTGTTTGATGTCAGCAGAGCAGATTGTTGTGTTTTTAAGCGACCTGGAAATGAAAATGGCGAGGACCGAGTTGCTTTCGTTTATGGTGACAGGTGCTGCGAGATCTAAATGAAATCCACAAGCTTAATTTTCTTTTGGATTGCTCATAAAATCAATGTATTATATCTGATAAGATTGTGGTCCTGATAGTTGTGCGCTGTCAGTAATGCTCTCTGACGAACACAATTCTAGGTAGCCTTTAAAGAACATTCAACATTCATATTAATCTTCTTAATTATGTTATTGTCTTGCAAATAAAGAAAGAGCAAAGGAGTATTCACTAATAAATCTCTTTTAGATGTGGCTGCAAAGTTTCTTTAAATGCAGTAACACGTGTCAGGGCGGCAAAATGTGAAGCTTCTCAAATGACTAACCCTGGGAGGCTGGAAGTCTGCATTTTTTTTTGTTGGCTTTAGACCTGCTGGTCCCAGAAAGCGTCAGCAACTAATATTTAACAAACTGAGGTATCTTACCAACTTATGGGCCTCATAATTTTCATGCCATGGCAATCAGGATTTTGTGATATTCTTCATATCGAAGTATTCTTATTTAGGAGATTAATCAACATTTATTTGTGGTTTCTTTCTAAGGATTTTGAACTTTTCAGTATGGGAAATCTTGTGCACACAAAACACCGCTGTCCTTCTCTTGGTCAAATTCTCATCTAACTTTTCTCCGTAATGTGGGTGGTTCTTCTTTTCTTCACTACCACCAGTGCTTTAAATGGGCCGGTACGGAGAACCAGCACTTTTATTTTGAGAGGAAGAGTACCAACACTTTTCAAGAGTGATGTAATACTTTTAATTTGAGAGTACTAGCACTTCTCAGAAACAGGAAGGTACTGTGGTACAGAGTACCTGCACTTCTATTTTTCCATTTCAAGCAATGACTACCACATACCGTTTTATACTCGTTCCTCCTTTTTTTTGTTTAAGGTTTTTGTGCAGTTGGTCGCTATTGCTCTGCCACTTTTCGTCCTGGATGTGCATCCAAGAAGCCATAAAACTAGGTGGTGATGGCCAATGTTTCCAAAGCTAGGAAGCAGTGGCAAAGCTGGTGTATTTGGATTATAATAGGTGGATGATGTCATGCATGAGTGCACAGATGATGGGTGTTTGAGTTCATGCACGAGTGCATGAGTTTCAGGAATAGTTTCCCCCATCAGTCTACTAGCCCGTACTTCTGATGGAGAATTGTTTGTGAATGCTAAATGTGGAGCCAGTTCCAGAAAATGAGGCAAACACTGGTAAGTAGCATGTTTTTCAAGTGGATGTGGACATACAAACCCTGTCTGTGTACTCCCTCTTTACTATGTCAGTCAGTCAGTCAGTCAGAAATACTTTATTCGGTTTTACAGATTAAAAACCATAAAAGCAACAATACCACAATTAATATATTTCACGTTTAAAACATAATCAATAATTATAAACACAGTCCATTACATAAAAACATTTCATTTAAAAAGTAACAAATATAGACAGATAGCCACTAGGGAGCAACCATAATAATCACAGTAAAACATTATAAGACCACTAGTTCTCCCTTAAGTTCCTTGTTTTAAGAGATGATTTAAAAAAAAACAATCAAAACTAGGTTTCAACATTTGCAGATAACGGAGGGCTGGGAGAACCTGGGTAAAATTCTGTTTTTTTAGAAGGGGGTTTAAAAAGGACATCCGGGGTGCATCATAAAGGAGACAAATAAATAGAAAGTGAACCAAGTCCTGCGGAGACATATTGTGGCAGCCGCAGGACGCTAACACTTGTCCTCTGTGGGAGCCCCTCGGAACAGCTAGTAAAAGGTGAAAATAGTCCAACCGGAACCTTGTTAATAAAAACTGCTCATATCCTGATATTGTCCATGATAAATAAGGTTATTATTATTATTATTATATGAAATTTGTAATGCGCTCAGCTTACCCGGGGGCATCCCGGCGCAACAGACCAAAGAAGGAGGAACTCGATAACTCACTACTGTGGAAACAAGTAGGTTTTAGGGAAGGTGTGGTTTTAAGCATCACATAACTGCGAACGCTGGGTTTTACCATTTCCACCGCCTCTCGATTGAGTTTTTTCAATAATGTGAATGATTTTTTCACAAAGTCCACATCTGCATTTACAAACGCATCTGGATTTAAAAAGAGGTCTGGATGCCCTATTGCAAAGAAACAGCCTTTTAAGTATTTCAGACAGGGAGTATTGAGCATGTGGTCCAAAGACAGTACTGGTGATTTAGGACCAAGTGTTTGTTTAACCAGCATTTTAGCCAAAATACTAAGGGCCGTAGTGCTATGATGTCTCCAATGAAGGGTGCACCGGTTTCCTCATCAGCTAGAAAGTTAGATGTTCCTTTTGGTACCCCCAGGAGCTGTTCTAAGAAGTTATTTTCAGCCACCCCTATACCCTCGGCTGCCACATACCCCCAGAGTTCGCTGCCATAAATTCCTACTGCAACGCTTTTAGCCTGGTAAATCTGTAGTAATGCAGCAATTGGGCGCTATCCCGTTTTTTTTGCAAAGTTGAGTATGGCAGCGTTTGTCCGGATTACCTCCCCTCTTTTCCTTTGCAGCAATGGTCCCCATTTTAATTGGTTGTCAAACAAGACTCCCAAGTAGGAGAATGTTATGGTCAGCGGAACCTTCTCTGTGTTTACCACAAAGGGATATTGTTTCTTGGAACGCTGCCCTACCTGCATAATAAACGATTCAGCATTATTAATGGCTAAATCACGGGCAGATATGAAACTACAAAAGGCATTCAATAAAGACTGCAGACCTCTTTCAGTTCTAGCCAGGAGGACAGCATCGTCCGCATATAGCAGGACAGGCAATTCCCTGCTCCCAACATAGGGGAAGTCCACTCCAGTGTTCACCAGGCAATCGTCCAGATTGTTAATATAAAGTTTAAAAAGAAAAGGGGCCAAAATGCAATTGTGCCTTACACCCCTGTGGACGCAAAAATCCTGGATACCTTAAGGTCCTGCGAGAATCTAACATTGACCTTTGTATCCCTGTGCAAGTCCCTCAGAAAATAGATCAATGAGGCTTCCACCCCCATGGCGCCCAAGGAATCCCACAATTTCCCCCAGTTGACACAATCAAACGCGGAGGAAAGGTCCATGAACGCCATGTGGATGATGCCCCGTCGGGCTATGGTATATTTCCGAGGACCATATACAGATTAAGGCATTGCGCCAGTATCGAATGACCTGGCCGAAAACCATATTGAATTTTTAAAATAACCCTGTTATCACCAGCCCACGAGGTTAGTCTATTCAGCATTACACCCCCCACGACTTTAACTACAGAGTCAATGAGGGAGATCGGTCTATAACAGGTAGTGCTATTCCGGTCTCCCTTCTTGAACACGGGCACAATTTCAGAAGTGCCCCATTCCCTGGGCACCCAGCCTCTGCCGCTGCGTTAAGCACATGTTACAAAAACAGGGTTGAACCCAATAGTCAAAGGGACCTGGGTAATTAATTGTTATAAGCAGAGGGGTCCCCAACCAATACGGAGTGGGTGAAAGCAAAGAAAAATCAACAAGTATTCCAAAAGGTTAACAAGAAACCAAAATCAAAAAAGGTTTGGAAATGCAGTGTTTTATTCACTCTGCATCCATTGCGTCATGATCAAATTATTCAATAGGAAAGATCAAATTACACACTTGATTGTCATTAGTTCATGTGCCCATAGAAAGAAGGAAAAGGAAAGGGGAAGTAGTAAAGTTAGCAAAAATTTTTTTGTGACTTACTCTACAATCAATAAGAACAAAAATACATTGAAATTCATGTATGAATTCTAGATGATCCCTATCCAAACAGGGTCATATACAATGTCCAAAATGTCCAGGGATTATTCAAAAGATTCAAGCTCCTATGAAGCCGTACAAATCATGCTGGTAATAGGAGTTGAGGGTGGGTAGATGAAAAGTCTACGTTTCGACCCAAGAAATTTGTAGGATAGTTGCTCCTTACAGTGAGGGTCTTCTTCAGGACATGAGGGGGTGGGGTGATGGGCAGACCTCCTGCTGTGTATTGCAGGTCAGAGTGTGACCAGAAAGGTCATGGACGAGCCGTGGGTTGCGCTTGGAGATTTGTACAGTTACATTATTTTCATAAAACAATCCGTCTCTTGTTTATAATGGATCTTTGGAGTCGTGCAGTGATGGGCTACCTTATATTCCAAAAACGGCTCATCTAATTCAAAGCCCGTATCTAAAACCAACGGTCCCGTTTGGTTAGAGGGGTGTCTCCAACAAGGGGGCAGCGTCTCCCGAGTTCTAGAAATTAGCCGGGAGGGGAGGGGGCGGGCTGGATAGCTTCACAGTCCGTATCCGTAGGCGCAGTGCTCTTCAGATCTGCCGGGGTGTCTCGCGGTCAATGGCGTCTCCCGTAACCAGGAAGTGTTGGCTGTAAGGACTGGCGCCCATAGGGACACTTTTGACTTAAAAAGGTCAGGGGGTATGCCGTCTGGTCCCGGTGCTTTATTGCTAGTCAGCCATAGAATGCCTTGCTCTGCCTAATTCATGGTAAAAACAGGTATATTTGCACCTTGCCCACCGCTATATCGTTGTAGCTGGGGAGTATTGCTTTTAAAGATAGAACTAAAATGGGTCACCCAATCGTCTTCAGTGATATTGGTACTGACTTTGTGCTCCCTTTCCCTGTCAAACAAGGGTCTAATAATTATGCCCCAACATCTCTCGCTGTTCCCTAATGTATTGGGATCTAAGAGTTCTTGCCAGGTCTTGTTTTTTAGTTCAGCTTTACGTTGTCCTAATCCTCTTTTACAGGTCAGGTGCAGGGACCCTATCAGTACATGATCTCTGGGGACAATTTTCAGAGCACTTTTTAACTCTCTTGCTGCTTTTGCGCAATTATGGTCAAACCATTTAGGGTCCCTCAGCGATGGTCCAGATATGCGATTTGATAGCATAGACCCCACTTTTATAACAATTTCCTCAAATGCTTAGAGGGTATCCAGCGGGAGGGATGCAGGAGACTCACAGGAGTTTAGTTCGGGGGCGCATGATTTGTGGATACTATTATATAGAATGTCAGGGTTCACAGTTGACCACTTAAGTCGGCGCCTTCCATCTGCAGGTTTCAAAACACCATGGGTTTAGAATTTTTCTCGTTGATTTAGTAGATTTCCACCCAGGTAAACACAGATGGGATTGTGATCGCTGTAGATACTATCCTGAATCTTAAAGCCCTATATGATGGATTGAAGACCGTAAGAAAACAGGATATAATCTATGAAGAAACCCCCAGCATGGCCTTTAAGGTTGGGGACGGGCTGGGTACTACAAACGTCCACCACAGACATGGCTGAAACCAAATCAAATTCATTAAGTAAATCATTCAGCATTTCTCCCCGACCGGAATGTTCGAAGTGAGGGCCCCCAACTTATCACATCCTAGTTCACCCATCGCAGTGTTCATTGGATTCCCACATGGATGCACATTGAAGACCCCAGTTAGCATGATTCGGTTAGAGTTACTTCCACAGTGCTTTCTGACAAAATCCCCCAATTCTGCAATCTTGCAATCCCCTCTAGTATTTACTGTGTTATACAAATTTATCATGGACAGCAATATGTTCCCTCTCTTTAGGGTCACTGCTTGGATGTCTGTGTTATTAGAAGTTATTGGTTTCACTACACAATTCAAGGCTAACGCAATGTATATAGCCAGGCCTCCTTTAGCTCTACTACTGTGTGACGGCGTTGCTGGCAGAAAGAAGGCTTTATATCCTTTTAAAAAGATATTACATTCCACCATCCAAGTCTCTTGGAAACATATCACAGAGTAAGTCCTTATGAACTCTACCCACTTTGGGTCTTGGGCCTTCCCCGCCAGACCAGCAATGTTCCATGAGATGATAATAGGGGACACTTGGCTATATGAAACCTCTGGAGAAATGGCTTTCAGTACCTCTAGACCAGCAGCTGTACGCCCGTCAACCATAGTCTGTCTGCAGGGCCCCCCCTCCTATAGGCTTACAGTGGGGCGATGTCAGCGGTTCGTTGGAAGCTGTGTGAGCCTTAAGTCAATCGCAATCCTCTAACGAGGAGAGAGCTGCAAATCTATTTGGCGCTAGCAGGAAGGGTGTTTGGTTACAGTCTCCCTGGATACTTTCTGTTACCATGCCAGGGGTCAGGTGATTAAATCTACTTAGTCTATTGTCAGAATCAAATCTATGTGGCTGCCAGATAGTGCGTGCGATGAGATTATTACTGTTTGATGATGTTGGTTGGTAAAAAAAACCCAGGGGGAGGATCTGTATACCAGGGCCCATATTGAACTGTTTTGCTTGTGTCTCTATGAATATTCTTTCGATCACAAAACAATCGTTGGAATTCACAATTATGCAGTCGCCCCCACCTGCCTTTCTCGAGTTTCCCAACCAACCTACTCGTCGTCCCATGATAATGTTATGTCCTATTTCAGAACCCACAGAGGTATTGCTTGAAAACCAGTGAATCACCTTATTCTTAAGCTGATAGAACACTTCTGTGGAGCCATGGTGAAGAGTTGGCACATTACCTAAGATAACCACCAATGGTGTAGATTGAGGCGGCAAATCTATTGTTAGGGAATTAGAATTGCAAAAAGTTATTTTTCCCAAATACCCGCCCCTGTTATGCCCTGGGCCCTGCATTGTATGTTTTAGCTGAGCCGTTGGGGGTAGCTTATTCAATGGCATATCCTCAATAATAACCCGTGCCATACTCTCTGGAGGTCTAATACTTAGAAGACTTCCAGGGTGAGCCCTATTATCAGGTGGAGCTTCATGAATAGATTTGTCTAATGCACCTGCTAAAGGAGTCGGCTTGGTTAACTTACCATTCAGAGTGGCAAGAGGACGAGAGGTAATCGGATTCATGTTAGTGAGCCTTTGTTCTAAGTCAGACAGCTTGGACATCATTGGTGCCAAACTTTCCTCCAGCACGGTACTCAACATTATTTTGAGAGTTTCCATCAATTGTTTCTCACCCCAAGAAATTCTTCCTTGGTCTAATGTCTGTCCCTGCGGTTCATTAGGTTTTATTTTTTTTGCTTGTCCCGCAATGGCCTTACACTTCCTTTTAAGACTGCCAGCTGGGCAACCTACCATCCTTGAAGGTGGAGGTGGGGATGGACCACGGCCCCGAAGGGCCTCCCTCGTAATAGCAGCATTTGCAGTATTTGCCGGGCCTTTAATGTTTACAATAGTTATTAAGGGGAACAAGGGCTGTGATGGTGCCTCTCCTGTGTCTGTAGGTGTACCATTCAACTGATCTCTATCCAACAATTCACTAGCTGGACCCATACATTGACAAGTGCCCTCTGAATCTTCTATTGTGCCATTATAAGTATCATGTGGGCGCTCCCCGAGGTTTTGAAAAGAACCCACCTGTGATCTGGAGAGACGCCTGTTCACCATTTGGATCTCCTTATCTATAACTGAGGCTGCCCTTGTGAGGAAATCATCCATGGTTATAACTGTTGATTTTGCTGAAGCTAATGACCCTGATGGTGCTGTCTGTTGCTTCCTACTAACCATGATTACCAGACTGTAGAGGGCCCCAAATAATGAACTTACAACCTAACTAAAACAACCAATAGGTCTACACAATTCAGTGGCAATCGGCACGTAGCAGTAGGAACATAAATGAATAACCAGCCGGTTTGCGAAGGCCAATTGAGTTTTAGCAGCCCTAAGTGTCTTATGTGCAAAAATGCGCTTACATAAAGTGCTTAATGCAATGTCATGGGAAACATCGGCAAGTTCAATGAGCAAGATTACAAAGATTACAAAGTCCAAAGTCCGGACAGGTTTTAGCAGCCTTTAGTCTCTCGGTGCTAAGGGTATACTAACAGAAAGTACTTTCATATGAACACAAGTCCGCAAAGCTCAGTGGTGGACCATAAAAGTAACAGTACCTTGCTCCTTAGTGATGTAGTTGTCTCTGGGCTGTGAGAATTTTGGGGGATGGCCCAGCCCACCCTCTTCCAACCTTTGACAGGCGCTGCGGAGGGCGACGTGTCCTTTGAGGGCCTTCGGCGCCCTCTGCTGACGCTTGGAACCAGCGACCAGCAGGGCACCCTGAAAATGTGGCCCCCGGGGGAAGCGAAGGTCGCAGACCAGTCTTCCCCCGGGGTTTTCGCGCAATGCGGAAGGACAAGGTGGAGGGCGGGACTACAGGGGTTAAAGGTAGGGGTGGGATTGGGGAGGGCATATAAGGTGTCAGGAGAGGAAGATCCGGCCTCTTCCTGACACCTGAGCACCACCGGGAGGGTGTAGTTAATTTCGTGGTTGAGCAGCGGGGGTTTTGAGGGGGGGCCGATTTGTCGATCGGCTGCCCTGATAGTGTTACCATCCCGTTGTGTAGCTACTTAGGGATGCCCTGGGGAGTCTTGCAGCACGGCCGGGGTTTCGCCCCGAGGAGACGGCGGAGCTCGGACTGGCCAGGTGGAAAGGCCTCGGCGGGCGTGTCCGGCAGGGGCGGCCCCTGGCCTGGAGGGGGGTTTTCCCCGAGCAGTAAGTGTAGCGCGTTAGGACCGGCCGGGTGCGGCAGCGGGGTCTTGCCTGGGAAGTGGCTCCTGCGGTGCCCGTCGGGGCTGGCTGTTGGTGAGGGGACACCCTGTCGGGAGCGGGAGGGGCTCTGCGCCGCTCGCGCCTGGTTGTTCTTCATCTGAGGCTTTCCCTCGTTCTGGGTGCGCTGCCGGTATTCCGCGAGGGGGGGGGCGGGCATGTGGCCGGTGCGAGGCTGATGGGGGCCCCGCAGCGGGGGGGAGGGCGGGTGTCCTGGCTTTGCCTGCGGTCCTGAGGGGGGCTTCCTGGGGTGCCTTGGGGGGGGGCGGGCATGGCTGCTTCTGGCCTTTCAAGGGCTCCCCTTCCTTATGGCAGACAGGCAGGCCTCAGTTGGCGGGCATTTCAGAACAGGGGTAGGGCAGTGGGGCGGGGCATCGCATGTTACGACGTCGCCCGGAGATGGCTGCGGTCTCGCTGGCACTCTCTCCCTCCCCCCCCTGTTTTATCTGCAGCGAGGTGGGGGGCGTGGGCCCGCCCCTACGGGGAGCCTGCGCTATTCGGGTTGGGTCACTGGGCACTGCTGATGGCTGGGGGGGAGGGGGGGCCGGGACCGGGCCCCTGGGGAGTTGGTAGGCGGCAGTGTGTAGGGTATCGGGGTCACGTGTGAGGGACGGCCATGACGGCATGAGGCCCGGTGGTGTTTGGGCTCACCTGGTTCGGCGACCAGGTGGAGGAGGCGAACTGAGGATGGCGGTCCGGCTCGGCAGCAGGTGTGACACCAGTGGGGCGCACTACGGCCTCCTAACGCTGGTCCAAAGCAGTAGGGGGGTCTGCGGCGGCCTGCCCTCCATCGGGGGATTCGCACAGCGTCCACTGCAACGTTTTTTATCCATGCAATGTTTACTTATGTATGGTGTGACCTGTTCGGTTTGTGCGGTGTGAGAGTCGGTGTGTTTGTGATAGCAGTGCTGGGGGTCGGTGGGTGGGATGGTGAAGAGAGTTGTGGGTGTTGTGGGCTCTGTGGGTGTTGTGTGGTGGGGATGTTGGGTTGATTGGAAGTTTGTGTGGGTGGGGCGGGGGGCCGTTTGGTGGTTTCAGGGAGGTAAATGGTGGCTGGGCGGTTTGTTTATGGTTGCGGGGATCAAGGGCGGCCGTGGTAGGATCAGCGGTCACAGCCGAGATGGGCATGGCGCCCAGGAGCGGAGGGGCGTTGTGCTGGAGCACCTTTAGGTACACGTTTGTGGCTGGGGCCTGGGGATAAGGTATGATCCGCGGGGACCATGGCGCTTCTGCTGCGGGGCGCTGCAGGAGTGGGGGTGTCCTGGGGGATACCAGTACTGCTGTGGATGGGGTAATGACGGGACGCAGGTGGGTGGCGAGCTTCACAGTGGATATTGCAACAGCAGGGTTGACAGGGATGGCCGGTCGGCTTCCATGTGGTCCTTTGGTGACATGGCATTTGGTTGTTCGGGTTCGTAGTGGCTCTGGGGTGGATGTTTATACCCCGGGGAGTCCTCCGCGGGATACAACGCTGCCCTCCCCTAGACGGGCGGGCCGGCGTGGCGGCGTCACGTGGGCGCCAGGGTGGAGTGGAGAAGGTAGAGGCGGGGGCTGGATGCTCCTGGCGTGTTGGCCAGGTTTGGGTGTACCATGTAGGTGGAGGACTGCTGCCCATCTTGACTTAGCGGATGCGCATAAGGGGGGGGGTGGTCAGGGGGCTGCTCACGCACGGGCAGGGGGATGATTGTACAGGGCTATGCCGGCGGTTCAGAGGTTTTCGTTTTCAGGACTTGGTGGTTTGGCATTTGTGCTTTCTTAACTGCTGCCGTATTCTGAAATATTTCTGTAGTTCCTTTTGTGGTTGAGATAAAATCTGACGTCCCACGACTTTCCTTTCAACTCAGTGCAGTCTAGCAAGATTATGTGTGACTTACCTTTTTGAAAAGTCTCTACCTTTGCAGTGAGATAAGGAAAAGTGAACGCAAGGGTACTTGTTAGAAGGATGAGAACCAAACTGCGAGAATTTTGACCTCTATAATAGCCTGGCATTTCACCTTTGTCTTTCAAAACACAGCAACTGGGATATGATAAGACCGACATATACTGGCATCTTTATTGATCATCAGATTCTGCTCTCCAACATGTTTCTTTTGGGGTTACTGCCCCAACTTCCGGTGGCAATACATCCATGTAAGTTTCACAAATCGAATAGCGTGCATTCGGATTCCAAGTGAGTCTATATTCTGAGTCATGGGTTGTGTGAGAGTACTGGACCTGAATGAGGTGCGGTGTGAATAGGGTCCAGAAATCCCAGAGATAAGGGAGGTTAAGGCCAGGCGTAACCTTACTCTCTAAGCTGTAGCTTGGTCAAGCAGTAAGGCAGTACCAGAGGACAGTGTAAGCATGTGTTGTGCACACTCAGTCAGCAGAATGTTTCGCATACAGTCTGGACTCCAGGCCAATGGTTTGTTTATCGGAAATAGAGTTGTTTTCTTTCTGGACCCAGCTGGTATCAAAATATACTGTTCGCAATCTGGGAGGTCTCAGAAGAGTTATTTGCAGTAAGCCAATACACTTTGTAAAGACAGTAGGTACAGGGGTTGGAGTAGGCAACACAATTCTGTACACACTTTAGCATTGGGCTCCGTGGATTTCCTTATATGAACACAGTTGATTACTTTGTAGATTATTTTGGTAATTCCAGAACTGGCTCCAGGGTTGCATATCTCAGGACTATACGAAGTAGTCTGTACGGATTGTAAGAGTGTCTTGTACATGATTCTGGGAGTCTTGCCGGGTCTGCTCTCTGTTTGGCGCTGGCAGCAATTTTCATACCTGCTTCCTTATGTTATGTGAATAAGCCGTAAGGGGGCTGGGGGATCACCATGTCTTTCTTGTGGGTCTACTTTTTCTTTCTACAAACGGGTCAGGAGGTAAGACAGGAACCAGGTGTGTTGCCTGGAGGAGATGGGGGGGGGGGTGTTTCTCCCAGCAGGTGATCTACACAAGAGGTGCGCTAGCGGGGGTGTGGATGTTTTTGGTGCCGGTTCCCCGATGATTGGGTGGTGGACGGTAGGAGACTGGGGCGAAGGACATTGGAAGGTGTTGGTGCCATTATGTTTGCCATACGGCGCAAGGGATGTACGGTTGCCTTGATTTGGGGACACATGCAGGGGAATGGTTGCTGGGATGTGTCAAGCTGGCAATATAATGAGGTGCTTGGCAGGGGAGAAGTTTCCAAGGAACGGAACATGGGGCGTCCTGGTCGGGCGCAGGGTTTGTGCTTGGGGGAGACAGTTTGGCGGCTGAGGATTTGGAGGTCCAAGACATGACGCTTTGGGTGATGGGGACGGTCCGGTGTTACTTGATGGTGGGGGCCTTTGGTCAAAGGGAGCCGCCTGTCATGGTCCAAGAATGGTGGGGATTGTTGCTCATGTACATGGGGGTGATGGTACAGGCAGTGGATGGTCGTCCACGGGGGTGGGGGGGGCGCCTAGCATGGCCAGGTTGGCCGGAGATCATTTTGGGTACGGAATGCAGGCACGGATTGGTGAATGGTCGTTCACTGAGTGTGGTGGGTGCCATGGTGCATTTTCCGACGCAGGGGGAGATAAGAGATGAGGTGTGCATGACCGTGCAGGATTTCAGTTATTAACAAGATCAATTTGGTTTGAGGGGGGATTCCTTTTTTGGCCCGTGAGCGGTCTACGGATGCTATTGTTTGCCGAGGGAGGCAAAGGATGGGGGTGTATGGGGTGGATGGTCGTTCACCTCGGAAACAGTGAGGGGGCACCTTGGGTGCCTGAGGTATGGCCCGGACCGGTGGTGGTCTTTGTGAGCCGAGGACGCGTGGTGGACATTCGTTCACCGCGAGGGGGGGAAATGTACGACTCGAGTAGATATCCAGGATGACGTGAGGGAAACAGGGGGGGGTTTCTGATTACCTACGTGCACAGTTGTTTTCATTGGCATCGCTTGTGCATTTGATGTTCGTGTCACACTCTTGGATGCTTCTTTGTCTTCATGAGCTTTTCGGGCTACTCCTTCTGTATAGAAGGGATGCACTTACATATGGGGGGGAACATATGACGGCATGTGCCTCGGCTTTTGGGGGGGCTCCTTTTATGGGCCAAGGGCGGTCAGAATAGTTCATTGGTTGCCGGTGGGGTAATGGATGGTGGCGCCAGGGGTGGATGGTCGTTCACCTCAGGATGGGGGCACATTGGATGGACGATGAGTGGTCCGGAGCGGCCGCTTGTCCTGCTGGACATGAGTACGGGTGGTGGAAGCAGGCCTGGTGGTGGATGGCCGTTCGCCATGGGGGGGGGAGAACGTTTTCGGTTCACAGGATTGGGACCAGACATGTGGCTGGTCTATTTGGGGGTTGGTCCAGGTGGTGGATGGCTGTTCACTGAGTTGTGGGGGGTGCCGTTTTTTTCGGCTGGGGAAGGCCCTAGGCGGGGTTTGCTTGCCCGACTCACAGACGCAGGTGGGAGTGATGGAATCTCACTGCATTGCGACCAACATTCGTGGTGGGGTTTTTGTCCTGGGGACGTTCCTGCCTTGCAGGGGACGCGTGTTGGGTGGACGGTCGTTCACCGGGTGCTGCTGTGGGAGGCTGCCTTTCGGCACGGGAAGGACGGGCACGTGGGCCCCTTCTGGTAAGGGCACCTTTTGCGATTCACGTTGGCAACGAGAGTGGTGCTTTGCTGCAGGACGCAGGGGGAGGTGGTGGATTGTCATCCGCTGGGAGGCTGTAGGGTCGCTGGCAGGAGGCGAAAGGAGTGCAGGACAGGGGGGGGGGTGGGGCAGGTAACCGCCCTCCGGGGGTTCCCTGGGTGGCGGTACTTTGGAGGGGTGGGGAGTCACATACGGGCAGATCCACCCCTCGGGTGGGGGGAAAACGGTACACAGGTGACTGATAGTGGGGCATGGGAGGCAATGAGCAATAAAGGCAAAGTCAACAGAGGATGCTTGGAGGGCAAGTTAAGGTGAGAATGGGGAAAGGAAGGAGGTTATCGAGTGAATGGGTGAAGAGTCAAACAGGTGAGATGGTTTTGGAAAGGCAGAAAGGAGAATGCGTGGGTATGGGATGGAAATGTATATTTCATGCATTGAGGTACTGTTAATAAGTCTAAATGATTATGGAAATGTATATTTCATGCATTGATGTACTGTTAATAAGTCTAAAATGATTGCAACCTTGTCCTAATAAATGGCCTTTTACGCTTCAAGTAACAGCGTGGAGTGTAGTTATTGCGCGAATGTAGTTTCCGCTCTCCACCGGCTCCCCCTCAGTGGTAAGAACAGCGGGGGACCGGCAAGCAGGGTAGGGCAGGGCAGAAAACAGAAGACGATGGTCAACAACATGGCAACGTGGCACCGTTCCCCTCACGGCGATTGCAAGTACTCCTGGCGCGTTCCCGAGATAGTCTTTAAACAAACAGCGCACTTTAAACCTTAGTGCAAAACAGTGTCTATCTCCCTTCTCTCAATTTTGGCTGCCGCACGCACTCACCAGATTCATTGTTTTCCATGTTTTTGAAAATATTGCACTGCTGGCATAGTTGAACAAACAGCCTGTTTACTATGTCTACGCCTCTTAGCATGACTGGAAACTTGGATTGAGCAACATGATGCCGGTTAGATTGGCTAGCTTGCAACTCAAATTTTAGCCACCCGACTTCCAGGGTTGTCATAGGCAATAAGTCTGGGGCTGTCTCTATCGGCAGTGCTTTCACGGACTTGAAGTTAGTGTTTTTTCTCACTTTATTTTGAATAGTTTCCAAAAGATATTAAGGACACTATTTTAATATTGAGCATGTTGTCGTTTGCCGTTTTGGCTAGTTTTAATGTTCTGCCCGAGACAGTGCTCCTGCTCTGTTAGTAAAATATTTTGTCAATAAAAAAAAGATTAAAGCCTGTCCATTACTTATTATTGGTTGGCTTTGAAGTATCTCTAACGTCCTTGTTTCCTATTGGCCACTGCCTCCAGCTCACTACCTGTTGGGTCTTGGAGTGTTTGCTCCAGCTGTGGGGCATGGACCAGGTATAGTTTTTTGGCTGCAGCCAGTGTCCTTCCACTGTCCAATCGCTCCTGCAGGGACTGCTTAAAAAAAAAAAAGCATTGGCATAGTCAATAGGTCTCGCCTTTGGGACCTTATAAGTGTTAAGCCATGCAACACTTGATGTTGTTGCACCAAAGATATTGTGCTGGATAACTTCAGCACAATATCCTTGGTGCAACAAGATTAACTGTTGCATAGCTAAACACTTATAAGGTACAAGGTTTAGCCAATGCAACAGGTAATGTTGTTGCACCAAGGATATTGTGCTGCAAAACTAAATACTTATAAGGTCCCAAAAGCAGGACCTATTGGCTATGCCAATGCCTGTTAATGCTTGTTATTATACTGAATTGCGCATACTAATTCACTGTTTGCGACAATTTCATCTAAACAATATGGAGTGTGCAAATGTGAATACCCAGTAGACTGGTGAGTTGTCAAGTCATTTGTGTAAAGTATTCCTACCTATGATTTTTTTAAATACAATTTTTCATAACAACATAAGAATAAATATACCTGATGCTCCAAGCTTTTCTGAACATAATTTTTGAAAATTATTTTTACTAGTAAATAGTGACATATGCGTGTCTCTAGAGTCAGTAATACAACCAGCTGCCCACTTTTTCCTCCCTCGGGCACCACAGAAGCAGAGTTTTGGCAACAGTAACTAAGGCTATTTTTGAACAGGGAAGCTCTTGCAAAGCACGAAGAGAAGTTTTATTATCCCCTATGCTCCTGTCCTTGCTTTGCTAAAAAAATTCCAAAGGCCTGAGTGTGGCATGTTACCGGCGAGCGCCCTTAACTGTCAATAAAATATATATTTTATTGTTTTCACACGGGGAAAAGAAATATGGTTTGTACATCATACATGTTCTCACATCTCGAGGATGTGTGCAATGGTCGCGGGGTGGATCACATAATACAGTGTTACATCACATTTTGTATTAAAGCAGGATTATATCACAATCATTCCAGCCGTAGTGGCTTTGAAAAGGGGGTGGGGTTATTAAACTTGGAGGTGTGAAACATGTGTCGTGGTGGGAGTGTGTCGATTTGGTGGGGGCTCGAAGGTGTCATCGTATTTTGCCTAAAGTTGCTCTTCTAGTCTGGGGAGGGTGGTGTATCGCCAGTGGGAGGTGCATGGTGTGGACGAGGTGGGGAGGGTGCCGTCTTGTCGATCAGGTGGAAGTGTCGCCAGTAGGTCCAATAATGGCACAATCTGGTGGTTCGTGTTCATCCCTATCGGGGGCGTCGGGGCTGTGGCCTACAGGGTCCATTTTGTACATTGCAGTGTGGTCTCTTCTGGGGGAGGTGTCGTTCGAGGGGGCTCCCGGTGTCTGGCATTCTCTATGGAAGGAGCTTAGCGTTTCATCCCATAGAGTCGCAATTGGGAACCGTCTCAGTCCTGCTGACTCCTCATTGTGAAGAGTAATGCTTTCTACCCTTGCCCAGTTATCTAGGGAGGTGCGCCAGTGTTCTGCTAGGGGCGGTTCGGAGCGTTTCCAGTGTTTGGTGATTAGTCTCTTGGCCGTAAGGAGGCCGAGGTCCCAAAATCGGGAAGGGACTTTATTGTGTTTGGTCCTCTTGTAGAGGCCCAACAGGCATGCCTCCCATTTGTGCGGTATTGGCATGGCCGTGCTCCGCTCAAGTAACGGCAACACCGACCGCCAGTATGTTTGGATCCGTGGACACTGCCACAACATGTGTAGCAGGTCCGCCCCTACCAGTGTGCATCTCGGGCAACATGCCGCGGCGCCCAGGAAGTACTGGTTAATTTTATCTGGTGAGAGGTATGCTCTATGTAATATGTAAAACTGAATCAGTTTAAAGCGTGCGTTGCGGGGAATGTTTTTGGGGCTTGCTAGTACCATCGCCCATTCTTTGTCCGTCCAGTCTTTCCCCCGTCAGCTGCCCTTTTGTCGCGCAATGGTTGTAGGGAATGTTGTGTGTGTGATAACAGCGCTTGGGTCAACCAGTGTACCACGTATGAGCCATTCCCCTTTACGTGTAGGCATTGTATTAGTTGGTGTGTGGGAGGTTCCTCAGTGATGTTTCCCCATCGTTGTGTGTACGCCATGATTATGGAAGCGTGTTGTAAGAACTGTCCCGCCAGTATTCCCGTGTCGCTAGCGAGCGTAGCGAAAGGTATCAGGGCACCGTCGGTGTATAGGTCTGCCATGGTGTCCACTCCCGAGCGTGTCCAGTGTTCCAGTGCCGACTCTGTGACCACGGTTGTGGTCTTGGGGGTGCCTAGGAGTGGGAGCGCAGGGGCATATGGCTTAATATGTTTTGTGAGTTGTAGGCCCCTTGCATAGCATTTTATGGCCACTGCTACATGTAGTTGTGTCTGTTTCCTTGTTTTTGTCAGTGGGTGGAAAAATGAGTGTATCTGCAAGGGGGACAACGTGTCCACAGCCGTGGCCGTGTCCTCTAGGTTCCTGCCAGAGAGCCAGGCCGCCACCCATTGTAGCTGTGCCGCCAGGTAATAAAGCTCTCGGTTTGGTACTGCTAGGCCACCATCACTGACGGGTGTATATAGTTTGCTCAGTGCTACTCTGGGCCTTCCAGTGTTTCAGATCAGGTCTCTGATCATGGCTTCTAATTCCTTGAAAGTGCGAACCGGGACGTATACTGGAATGTTGGCATAGTAATATAGGGGTCTGGGTAGAACAATCATTTTCGTTAACGTCACTCTGCTTGGCACATTGAGTGGGAGAGTCTTCCAAAAGGCGATCTGGGATCTTATGGACGTGATGGTGCGTGTCAGGTTGCCGTCCAGGATATCCGGGGGCGTCCTATATAAATAAATTCCCAGGTATTTGAATGTGTTGTGGTGCCACGGTAGCCTCTCGTCATTGATTCTGATTTCGGGTTCTGGGGCGTCAGGAGCGAATGAGTATGCCCCCGATTTGGCCCAGTTTACCTTTAGGCCCGACATGGTCTCAAAGGATCGGAAGATGTCCGATAACTCCGGCGGTAAACGGGTAAGGTCTCTAATGTACAGGAGCAGATCATCTGCGTATAGCGAGACAACGTGTGTGTCGCCTGCTAGTGGTATGCCCCAGTGTGCGCCTCTGCTACGCAATATCTCGGCGAGGGGTTCTATTGCTAATAAGAAGAGCAGTGGGGACAGCGGGCAGCCCTGCCTGGTGCCCTGTCGGACTCTAATGGCATCAGACAGCAGCTTGCCCATGCAGACTCGTACCTCGGGGTTCCTGTATAGCACTCCGACCAACTCGATGTAGTCGTCTCCCAGGTCGAACTTGCGCATCACTGCCAGTAAATAGGGCCATTCAACCGAATTGAACGCTTTTTCGAGGTCTAAAATCAAGCACCCCGATCTTGGCCACCTTTGCACCGCATATTCCTGCACCCGGAACAGCCTCCTTATATTCTGGGAGGTGTACCTAGTGGGCACAAAGCCGTTCTGGTCACTGTTTACCAGGGTGGGCACCAATGTTGCCAGCCGTCGGGCTAGGGTCGACGCCAGGATCTTGTAGTCCGTGTTCAAGAGTGCCAGAGGCCTATATGAACCGAGGAGCGTGTCATCCCTATCTGGCTTAAAGAGAGACACCAATGTCGCTTCATTCATCAACTGGGGCAAGGACAAGTCTTCTAGCGCCACTGAGTATATCCGGAGGAGCTCGGGGATCAGGATATCGGAGCAGGCTTTGTAATATTCGGCCGGTAGCCCATCTGGGCCAGGGGCCTTGCCATTTGAAAGGGAGAAGATGGCATCACGTAGCTCATCTGCCGCTATTGGTGATCCAAGGTCATCCCGTTGGTCAGCAGTCAGGGTAGGCAGCTTGAGCCCATCGAGGTATGCGGCAATTTCTGGTTGTGGATTCTGCATTCTCGACCTATGTAGTGCACTGTAGTGCATCACAAAGGCTTCGTGAATTTTCACCAGTGTATATACCACTGGGCCGTCAGCTGGGTGTATCGCCGTCACAGGTGACGTTCGATCATCGTGCTGTATCAGCCAGGCTAACAATTTGGCAGGTTTATCCCCAGTGCGATGTGTGCGGGCCGAGTGAGCAATGTAATTAACGTGTTTTAATCTATCAACCAGTTTGTCATGTTCCGCCCGCGCCTCCAGTAGTTTGGTGTTTGCACCCTCTGTCGCTTCCTGTTCCGCCTGCATCAGGTCTGATTCTAGGCGCCTCAGATCTGTCTCTATCTGTCGTCGGGAATGAACCTGTGTGCCCAGACATTGCCCCCTGAGGACTACTTTGAATGCGTCCCATTCAAGCTGAGGTGTCGATGCTGTGCCAGTGTTTTCTTCGAAATATTGTGCTGTTTGTGTGCATATGGAACCCCTGAATGGGCCGTCCAATAGTAGATCAGGCTGAAGCCTCCAGGTAGGTAAGGGGGGTCGCGGTTGCTCCCATGCCAGATCTATGAGGTGTGGGTTGTGGTCAGAATGTGTGCGGCCCATGTAGCAGGTGTTCGTGACATATGGTAGGATCTCGCTGGTGACCATGTACCTGTCGATGCGTACGTGCAGGGCATGTGCCCCTGAGTAGTATGAGTAGATTCTGGTGTGGGGATTGCGGCTGCGCCACGCATCTTGTAAGTCCCATTGCGTGAACCAGGCCTGAAGGGTGTTCGCGGCATTCTGTGCATGTGAGCTAGGTGGCAGGGGGTGGGACCGGTCTAAGGTCAAATCTAATGTGCAGTTGTAGTCTCCACCCAGCACCCACGGGATACCATGCCAGGGCGCCAATGTGTTTGATAATTGTGCAAGGAAATCTGCTAGTCCCGTGTTGGGTGCATACACTGAGGCCAGCACCAATGGGTTCCTGTCTAATCTACCTTTGACCACAACGTATCTCCCTCCGGGGTCTACATAAGTGTCTAGTGTTGTCCATGAGGTGCCCGGCCTCACCCACACCAATGTCCCCATAGCGTAAGATGAGTAGTGCGTGGCATATAGTTGCCCCCGCCATCTGCGTTGTGAGGTGCGAATTTCCGATTCACCGAGGTGTGTCTCCTGTAAGAGGGCTATTTGTATGTGATGACGTTTAAGGTATGAATAGATCTGGTAGTGTCGGGATGGTGTGTACATGCCCCTCACATTCCATGTACATATTTTAATAGCAGACATTACAGTTATTCAGCAAGACTCCTCCTCCAGCCCTCCCACCATCCTCCCGTGGGACCCACAGTTCTCATTGAGCTAATGTTCCCTTCAATACTTATCGGAAGTGCATCCACTTCTTCACACCACTTCACTGAAATAGGGGGGGTAAGAAACATGGCTAATGGAACAATGAGCCATTGAACGTGATGAACATATAGAATACCAAAAGGTCGGAGGCCAAACGTGCTCCCGTCCATACTCTCGAGGAAAGCAACAAAGTCTAAATCTAAGGGGGCTGCTGTGCGATGCGCACTATAACAGTTGTTTTAAGTCAGCAAAGTCATTGTATGTTGGCCCCCCGCCTTCCCGGGAGGGATATGCCAGTCTAAACCACACTTTGCAATACAGGGAACCATTCGCATATGTATTAAACACCATACTTTACGTGTCCCATTTGGTCGGCTGCTAGGTAAGTTGTCTCTGGACTCGTGTGCCGGTCACACGCAGGTTTCCGGGCTGTCCCTGAGTCGTGCGCCCGCTGGAGAGGTATCGGGTGTGCTCCTGCTCCTCAGATTGCAGTCAGGGTCAAGTTTGCCACTTGCTACTATGAGCGTCTCTTGCGTTCGAGGCGCCGCGGCACCGTCAGTCCATCACTCTGCGGCCGCTGTGGCACTCCTCAGTGAGTGTCTCTGGGGTGACGTATCCTATGGTGCGATCAGCTGATGTAATCCGCTGTCTGAGGCGTGATGTCTGGTCTTTCCTCTGAGGCCTGGGAGTCCGGTACGCCATAGATGGCTTCGTCGTCGCTGGGGAGGTCTCGTGGACTGCCGCCTGCTGCTTCGCTCTGCATAGGGGATCGGCTGAGTTCCATCACCAGGCGAAGAGCGTCCTGTTTCTCCTGCTTGCGGCATCTGCTGGGGGGGTGTCCTTGCCGCTCCTCGCATGCTGGTCTGCAATCTCTGGCGGGGTCTGCGCCTCCTCCGGCTGCCTCCGGGTTGGCGCCGAGTGGCGGGCCCGTGACTGCTCTGGGGTCCGTATCCGTGCCATTGTCTAGCCATGCCTCTACCTCGGCTGGGTCAGTGAAGAAGTGTGTTCGTTCGCCAGTCACCACTCTTAATTTCACGGGAAACAGCAGAGAATATTGCAGACCTAGCTGCCTCAGGTGTCTTTTCACCACCAGGAAGGAGTGTCTTTGTCTCTGCACTTGCACAGTGTAATCCGGAAAGAACATCACCGACGTATTCTCAATCCGTACCTCTTGAAGCTTGCGTTTTTCGCGTAGGATGGAGTCCCTGTCTCTGTAGTTCAGTATGCGGAGTAGCATGGGCCTCGGGTTGGAGCCCGCTGCTAAGGGTCTTGTAGGAAATCTGTGGGCACGTTCTACCACGAAGTGTGGCGAGAGGGACCCCTCCGGTAGTATTTCCTTCAGCCACTGTTCCATGTGCTCCTATGGACTCCTTCCTTCCCATTTCTCCGGAACCCCAACCAGTTGCACGTTGTTCCTTTGTGCCCTACCTTCCGCATCCTCGGCTCTGTCTTCTAGAAATTCCACCCTGTTCAGCAGGTCCTGCATTTGTTTATTGGATTGGCTGACCTGGTGCTGAAGTTCCTTCACGTCGCTTTCCCGGGACGTGGTGCGTTCCGCCAATTTTTTATGATCCTAGGGAGGTGCGAGTGAGCTGGATGGATTCTTCTAGCCTTTCCATGGCTGCCAGCATAGTGTCCAGTTTGGCTGTTGTTTGATCCGGATCGGCGTTCTTACCGGACTTGTCCATCTTGCCCTTAGAGCTTGCGCCTCCGGTCCCGGTCCGAGTTCTAGGTCCGTTAGACATCAGTGCCCTGGCGCGCGCCCAGCCACAGTAGCGAGATCCGCGGCAACACGGCCACCGGAGGTCGGGCCGGGGCATGGGCCTGTAGTGTGGTGGAAGCTGGGTCAGCTACTCAGTGTTTGTGGCCGGTGGGTGGTCAGCTGCCTGCTCCTCTGTCCCTGCGGTGGTGATCGGCAGTGTCTAGTGTCAGCCAGGCCGCTGCGCCGTCGCGTGCATGCCGCACAGCCCCGGAGCTCTCTCCCCAGGCGGGTATGGGTATGTTATCTGGCATTACAGGCCTCTGTTTGTTCCTCAGGTGGCGCCGTGCCACGTGGCGCAGCCAGCAATGGGGGCGTCACGACCCCCGTATCTTCTCCCCTGTCCCGCCCGGTCTTCTCCCAGCTGCGGGTACCTGCGTTTCTTCGCCGCACACCAGCAGTGGGTGGGTGTTCTGTCCCCGGCTGTACTCGCCGGCGCCCGCCGCTAGTCCGCGTCCTTGGCCTCAGCCGCCTCCGTCTCCCAGGCCGCCTCCGCTCACCTCCACCCGCTCCATAGCGCGGGCTCCGCGATTTTCGTGGTCGGGGGTCCGGTATTGGGCTTCTGTGATTGCTGGTTTCAGGTCTCTGGTCTCAGTGGGTCGCTCGTCCACTCCTCGTCTTCGGTCCGCAGCGTTCCGGTGGGCGCCTTGCGACCTTCCGTCGCCACCGCGTCGGGTTAGCTCTGAGTATGGCAGCACATGGGAAACGGTACACTCAGCTGGTTAGGGTCGGGTCCTGGGCATACTTCTTGTGAGGCTGCATGCTCCGCCAGCGCCAGTCGCAGGCCACACTTTTGGGCCTGCCGCTCCCGCCGGATCCTCGAGCTGTCCTGTGCGCACGCCGGGCGTGGAGGCGACGTGTGCGGCTGTTGCTCCGTGAAAACCGCGGTGTGGTTCGGTGTCACCGATTGCTGCCAAAATCGGTGGGGCACTTGGTTATGGTGTCTCGCTGCAGCGCCTGTGGTCATCGGCCGGCTGCAAGTGTTAGTTCACCAGATAATTTCACCGGGAAGGGGAGCTCGGCGCGGAGCTCTACCCGAAGGCGTGCATTGCAGTCGCGTGCGTAGCCACGCCCCTCCGCGCCCTTACCTGTTAATTAGCCCAGTGCACACAGTTTTGCCAGGTTTGGCTTAGAGGGAGACCCGTCCATGGTGTCAGAAGTGAGCAATCTAACCTGACAACACAGAGCGCTTTCCGCATTTCTGCATAGCGTTCTATGAGCGGAAATATGTTTTTGGGCATTTACCATTGGATGGCATGTGCAGTCTTTCTAGTTTGCTTTGTTTAGGGGGAAGTGTAATAAATAATCAGACTTTGCTCAAAAGTGAGATAGACTGGTTTTGAACCGCAAATGTGACTGTTTCCTCAATATTGTGACGCTTAGGCACCTTGCCTCATTTACCTCCTGTAGTATGCACGAGGCACTCTCCGCAATTACCAAGCCTGATTGAGCAGAAATACGCAATGCTTTCCCTGCAAAAACGGCATTGAAAAATATATATATATATATATATTTCTTTTTTGTTTATTAGTATTTTACAGCCTTACATATATAAGTATACAACACTTTCCAAATCAAGCCATAGTTTTTCCGGGCAAGCATCTCCGATTCCACTACAGAGATATACAAGGCTCACCAAGATATTTGTTCCACATTCACCACTTCCGATCCCATTTTTAGGGCATCCCATGGCCCCAAACACTTCGATCTCCACCAGCATGCACTTGTCAATTTCCTTCGCCCACACGGTGATAGGCGGCACACTGGATCCCCCCTATCCCCTTGCCAGCTCCTGCTTAACAAATAGGTATCCCAGTGTTGTGAACTGTTGTTCAATTTCTGTGAGATCAGTCGCCTCCCATATATTAAGCAGTCCCAATTGTGGTGTCAACACTACCTCTTTGCTCAGGGGTGTCTGCATATGGTCTGAGGCTCCCTCCCAGAGTGTACGTATTCTCGGGCAGCTCCAAAGGATATGATGAAAAGTGGCCTGATGTCCACACCCCCCAGACATAGGTCATCGGGTCTAGACCAATTTTAGCCAAGGTCTCCCCCGTCATATATGATCAGTGAAGTATTCTAAGCTGTATGAGCCTAAACTTAAGTGTGATGACCGCTTCTCGAGGAGACATAAGAGCTGCCTGCCAGTCTTCATCACATATTTGGCCCAGATCGTCTTGCCACTGCTCCCTGAGCCGTGGAAAGAGGTCCGGCAAGTTATTACATAGCTTTTTATATGTGAGGGATGTTGCCTTGGAACTTAAGGGCCCATCTAACAACCAGTCTTCCAATGGAGATGAATCAGGTATGTCCGTAAAGGATGGAAAAGCCGACAGAAGCTAATGTCTAATTTGCAAATATATGTACAATTCACCCAGGGCCAAATGATATTGGATCCGTAGCTCCTCAAATGTCAGTACAGCCCACTTCCGAACTAGGTCCTTCACCACCGAGCTCCCTATAAGATCCCACTTATCAAAACCGGGATGATAGCACAGCATTCCCAATTTCTGTTTGTTGACCACATCGATGCCATCTTAGAAAGGAAGCCTGCCCAGCCCAGACGGGAATGTACTAAGCGCCAAACGTCCAGTGCATGTTTGGTGGTTCTAAAGAATTTCTGCTTGTTCTTCCTATCAGTGTTGATACCCAGAGCAGTCATTTTGTTAACGGTCGAGAGCATATACTGGGTCATTGGGGGGGATTTTATATCCAGTGGTTCACCAATTGCGCAGCCCAGTAGTAGAGTTGTAAGTCGGGCAAAGCTATGACCCCGTCATACCACCCTTTTGTGAGTTTCTTTAACGCCACTCGGGGGGCTTTCCTATCCCACAGCAGAGTTCAAAGTTACTCCTCCACTGCCTTGAAATACGAATCAGTGACTCTATGCGGGCAGGTATGAAGGATGTAAAGGAAGCGAGGGAGAGCCAACCTCTTAAAGAGTGCAGCTCGCCCTACCAGTGAGCGAGGGAGGGATCTCCAATTTTTCACATCCGCACGCAGACGAGCTAGTGGGGGGGCCAAATTGGAGCTACGGAAACGACCATGCAGCATAAACAGGACGGATTTGTGCCAGTTAAACCCATACCCAGAATATTTTCCGAAATTTGGGAAGATTTCAAGTACCACACTTATTGACTTGTATAGAGATGCCAAAAACAGCTGTACGTCATCGGCATATAGAGATGTATGATTTTCCACATCAGTCGCCCAGTGCAACAGAAGCGGGGACAGCGGGCATCCCTGCCTAAGGTCTCTGCGTAGTCCAAATGTCTGGGACATATATCCATTGACCCTCACCTGTCCCAAAATGTCTGTGTAAAGTAGCTTCACCCAAGCTATAAATTTAGAACCCAGTCTCACCCTCTCTAGGACCTCAAACAAGTAGGGCCACTTTATGGGCCACTCTATGGAATCGAAGGCCATTGAAGCGCCAAGAGACAGCACCACAGCCTCTTCCTCGATATATTCTCTCGAGCCAGCACGTTATGCAAATGCTGGATATTGAGGGGCATATTCCTCCCTGGCATAAACCCATACTGGTCCAGGCGAACCAATGATGTAATAACCGTCGCTAACCTGTTGGCCATAACCTTAGCTAAAACCTTTGCTTCTACATTTATCAATGGGATCGATGTTTGTGATTTTACAATAGAAGGCAAATCCTTCATTTTTAACAATGTCACGGTTAACTGTAAAACTTTCAATAACTGTAATAGTAGTGATGTCATCTACCTGATTCAATGTCCTTGTAATCTTGTATATGTTGGCCAAACCAAGCAAAAGATCAATACGAGAATAGGTCAACATCGCAGCAGAATCAGCTGCAAGACTCTTAATGCTACCTTGGTTGACCACTTCACAGAAAGAGGACACAATGACAATGATCTGAAATGGACAGTCCTTAAATCAGTCAAGCTGTCACCTCGTGGAGGAGACATTGCACACCTACTGAACAGAGAGGAACTGAAAATGATTTTACTTATGGACAGCATCAGGAATGGCCTCAATCGCAATGAGGACTTGACCTCACTTCTATAACCATGTAGCCCCTGCTACAATAGTCTATGGCTGCTTATACAGGATTGTATCAGTTGTCATGATTGGCAATTGAGATATGAATTGTGCATGGATATGTTTAATTTGCAACTTGTCAATTGCATACACTCTATAATTTCCTCTGGTAACTGCTACTCAAGGGTTATTTTGAATAATGGACTTGAATTACTGCACTCACTGCGCCGTTACACACTACCCTGGAATTGTCACCAATTGTATATAGTTCTTAATTTCACTGCGCCGGTCCTTGGTTTACAATTAGTTGGCAACACGTCTACTCACTCCACTACAAGATGGCCGTGACCATTCAAATTTTCCTCCCCAGTTCAAGATGGCCTCCACAGTCTCGACCTGCAAACGTGATTAACTCGCACTCACTGCGCTGCCTTAATTCACCCTGGCCGCGCCGCCGACTGTATATAAAAAGAAGAATTTTATTCACTGCTCCTCCCTGAAAACGGCCTGGGAAAACGTTCTCCACACCACTATAAGATGGCCGCCACTGACACTAATGCCTCGCAGTCCAAAATGTCTTCCTCAGTCACAACTTGTGAGTCACACAGCCCCCTTCAAGATGGCCACTCTCCTATATCCATGCTGTACGCAATTAACCACTAGTCTGACTTGAGCGATTCTGCCCTCCAGACGTCTTTAGCTGTTCGACCGTGAACACTAAGGTAAGCGCTGCAGTGGTTTTCTTCATCCCGTAGCCGTGTAGCCTTGGCTCCGCGTACCGAGTGGTCTAACACCCTTTCAATTCCACGCAGGTTCTTCATTCTGCCGGCATTGCCACCATTATTCTTCAACCCCGTGTACTCCAAGGTTCCTTGTAACCTTAGGTAACCGCTCTCCTTGTCACCAACCTAGCTCCAATCCCCACGTCTCCAGCATGAGTATTAATTATATCACTCCCCTACAGATACGACTATCACGTTTCTACTCCTCCTTTAAGAAACTGTGGCATAGTAGTGCCACCGCCTGGGACACTGATTCCTTTATTCATAGGTAAGCCCCCACAGTTGTGATCGTTTTAGCATGGTCGGTTACGGTATAGGCTGTTGGCTTAACCATGCTCTCGCTCCTCCCGCAGCCTCCAGGTTACCCTAACTTTGAAGATCATCTCCTCCACCCGCCTGGCCTTCGAAGTTCCTGGCAACCATTGGTAAGCGGAATTCCAACGCTCCACCCTAGCCCCCACTCCCACTTCTCCAGCACGTGTAATAATTTTTAATTATTCCCATCAGACAGGACCTTCCCGGTCCCATTCTTCTCTTTTTTTTTTGTCCTCATTCGCCAGCTCGCCACCCGTTTCTACTAACTATTCCACCACTGGGCTTTTTATCTCATAAGCTGGTTAGAGGAAGAGGCATAAACCTCACCTGTTCTTGAATCTGGCCACCGAGAAAACCAACCATTCCAAGCCAGCTAACTCAACCGGTGTGTCCACCTCCTCCTCTATTTTCGACCTGGGATAACGCATAGTAACTACCAGCGAGATAGGCGGAGGCTTAATCATCGGACAACATCTTTATATACATTATATATCATCCTCCCCTAGTCTACCTTACCCAAACATAAAAGAAAGGCTACCCAAAACCCACGTTTTTCTTAGTGTGATCTGAAATATCAAGCTTGGCTGTATATCTCATAGCCAATATCCAGTCAATTATTTTAGGGGTGAGCGGAGAGACCCACTGCTTGCATAGCTCTTTACGGGCTAATAAAATAGCGTAAAAAATAAGTTTCACATTATCATTCATGCTTTTTTTCTCTAAATCATATTTCCCCGTTATTACTAATTCGGGGCTTACCCCAATCTGCATATTCAGGACTTGAGACAAACAATTACTTACATCCTGCCAGATTTGTCTTATATTCGGGCAAAACACAAACATATGTAAGTCGTCCACGTTGGGGGTCTTGCATTTCAGACACTCCACTACACCACCAGCCTTAAATTTTGACAGTCTGCGAGGAGACCAATACGCCCTGTTGATTGTAAACAAGATGTTTCGCCATTGTTACTTTCCATTGGTTCTCCGTCGCAATCTTCGGCAAGCCTTCTTTCCACAGAACCTCCGGAAGCAAGAAAGGGCCATCCTCCATATCCAATATCATCCAATACCACATGGCCACCTCCTTCTTGAAGACCCCCTCTGTTGCAAGCTTTAACTCAAAGTTATTTTGTGTCCCAATTATGCTTTCTGGATCATTTGCCCAGCTCTGAATCTGCAGATATTTGTATCTTGAAAAAACCTGCCCCCACATTTGCTGACATTGACCCCAGGTAACCAACTTGCCCTCCTGGAACAAATCCTTCCATCTCTGAAGTAGACCCACTCTCTTTAGCAGCAGAGCCAAAGCATCCTTTGTCCAAGACAGAGATCCAGGAGAATCCCATAGTGGAGCCATATAACTAAAATACGGTAACTTTAATAATCTCCTTATCTTGTACCAAATCTCCGCCAAATCCCGAAGGACCTTAAGCCTGACCTTCTTGAAAAACTTAGGGTCTGCAAATTCATACAAAAAACCAAAATCTTTATAGTTGCAACTTTTGAACATCACACTAAATATTCCTCTGATCGTTGATGTATTCAGGGTACCCAACAGCATCCTACAGTGTTTTAAGCAGAAAGCCCACGCGTACATTTGCAGGTCGGGGGCTGCCAAACCTCCTTTACTAAGTCTCCTCCTTAGATTTTTCCAGGAGAGGAGTGACCCCTTTGATGCCCAAATAAATGAAACTATCTCACTCTGCAATTTGGCCAGCCATTCCTTTCTGAACCCAAGGGGGATAGTCTCAAACAAAAACGTAACCTTCGGCAGGATCCCCATCTTCACTAGATTGGTCCGGCCATATAGCGACAATGGTAAATTCATCCATCCCTTAAGAGTGGCCGAAACTTCTTTCTTTATCTTAAAGAAGTTTACTTTAGGAAGGTCCCCTATGCTTTGGGTGATCCTAACCCCCAGGTATCTCATTTCTGTCTTGCTAACTAGCCCTTCTGTATTTAAATTCTAAGCCATGATCTCGGTTTTGTCCTGATTTATCTCGTAGCCTGAAACGGCTCCAAATTCCTCAGTTATTTTTACAAGGTCCTCCAAGGAATGATGCAAATTAGAGGAATAAATAATAATATCATCTACATACAAGCCCATTTTTTCAACCAATCGCAAACCACAAACGGGGGTATCCTCTCAAAACTTCTAATTCTACAAGCTAGTGGTTCTATGTATAAATTGAATAACAAGGGTGACAGGGGACACCTTTGTCTTGTCCCACGCATTATTTTAACGGACTGGGTTAATATGCCATTAACCAAAACACGTGATGTCCGGGAACAGTACAAAGAAAGTAGGGACTCACTAAAATTCTTTCCCAGCTTAAGATGTTGCAAAAGTGCTTTAAAAAAAACAAATTAACCCGATCAAAAGCCTTGGCGGCGTCCAGAGCAATCACCGCCAAGGGGAGTTTTGAGTGCAAGCCATATATATGATTCCGATGAGAGTAAAAGTTAGTTCTTTCAAATACCGCCCCTTAATAAAGATTTTTTGGTCTTGATGGATTAACTTGGGGATAACCCTGCTCAATCTATCTGCCAAAATTTTTGAAAAAAACTTATAATCACATTTTAGAAGTAATATAGGTCTGTACGAATCCATACACCTGGGTGACTTTCCTGGTTTAGGTATCAGAGAGATTGTTGCCTCATTCCAGGAGCTGGGTATGGCTGGTCTGCCATAAAAAAACCTGATTAAACAGTTGACACAATGTAGGAGCAAACACATCTACCAACACTTTGTATACTTCGACCGGAAGACCGTCTGGACCTGGTGCCTTCCCCCTTTTACTCTCTTTAATAACCCTGACCACCTCTGCTCAAGATATTTCCATATTTAACACCCCCACCAGGTCACCAGAGAGAGGTTCCATATGCTGTAGCCACCCCTCCATCTCAGATTGTCTTGGGCACAGATCTTCCCTATATACTCCTACAAAAAACTCATGGAAAGCTTCTGCAATACCTTTGCTGTCCATTATAATAGCTCCTGAGTCTATCTTTTTCATTTCCTTTATTTGATTCCTTGCCAGATCTTTTTTAGCTTTCCACGCTAACAGTTTGCCACACCCTTCCCCGTAAGAAAAGTGGGCCAACTGACTAGCTTCCCATTTTTCCTTAACTCTTTGTGACAATACTGTTGTTAATTCTAGCTTTAATTCAAAGAGCTTATTTTTTGCCTCCTCGTTCCTTGTGTGGCCCCCTAACCTTGTTCCAATAGCTTCCCATGAACAAATTTCCTTCTCTAAATCCAACACCTTCCTGTAATACAATCTTCTCTTCTTAGCGCCCTGAGCTCCCAGTCTCCCTCTCAGAAACGCTTTGCAAGTGTACCATACGACTTCTAATTTAGCTGACCCTTCATTTTTATCTAAAAATACTTGTATCTCATCTCTGAGAACTTCTAGATAGTCCCTGTCTAAGACGATTGTACGATCTAATCTCCAGGTTAAAGTCAAACCCTCCGCCACCAACTCTAAATTCATTCCAACAGCTGAATGGTTTGAAATATGGGCCTCTAAATGTTCCACCTTCGTAACCCAATCCTTCAACCTCTCATCAATCAGAAATTAGTCTATACGAGACCTATGATTATATTTTTTATTGTAGAAAGTATAGCATAACTGCTGACCTGCTTTTATTCTCCAAATATCACATAAACCTTGCTGCGCCATAATCAACTTTATTCTAGACGACATCTTACCATTTACCACAGCTCTACTATTTCCCGACCTGTCTAACTTACAGTTTAAAACCACATTAAAATCTCCAGCCATAAAAAATTGCCACCCCCTTTGTAACTATTTCTTGGGGTGTAAAAAAAGCACTAGGAATCCAGCGTTGAGCAGAAAAAATCTCCTTGCTTTCTTTTTCAGACAAGTGCGTCTCCTGCAAGATAATCACATGCGCAAGGGAATCCTCTAAATACTTCAGTATCAGCTGTCTCCTGGACATCACTTGTAAACCATTAACATTCCATGTAAGGAACCTTAGTTCCATAGAGTTAACCCCACTCATAACAGCTTACCCATATCTCCCACTTTTTGGTGGCAAGAATGCTCCTGAGGATATTTTCTTTCTCCCACTCCCCTTCCCCCCTCCATCCCCCCCTGCCTACCCCGCACCCCCCACGCACCCACCCATCCCTCTCCCCCACCCCTGGAAAACCCAACCAAAACACCCATGGCCTTGGCCTTGTGGATGTCCCTAGTGGCGGTGCACCACATTTTTATCTACATCTCATTATACACCAATATCAGTGCCAGGCAGTAATCTGACCTTCCTTAACCTGCTCACCTTCACCTTGCTTACTTACTACTCCCCTTGACATTGTTCCAAAAAGTCATCCACCTCTTCTACTCCCCGTAATGTATGCATTTTATTCCGTCACATTATCTTTAGAAAAGCTGGAAATTTTAATTGGACCGTAGCTCGCAATGCTCTTAGCGGCTCCATATGCTTCCCTAACTCCCATTGTCTACTTTCTGTAGCGGGTGATAAATCTGACCTTATATCCACTGCAGTTCCATCCACCATTATACTCTTCCTCTTAAGGCAGATGCCAAAATCTTTTCCTTCAAATTATAAGTCAAGAAGTTAACAAGTATCTTTCTTGGTTTAGAATGGTTTGGGTTCACCTGGAAAGGATCTCGATGAATCCTCTGAATATCACGCAACAGTACCTCTTCCGTTTCCTCTAACTGTAACTCAGTCTTAAGCAGTTGCACTACATAGTTCTTTATATCCGACCCCTCCTTTCCTTCTTGTAACTTCAAAATTTTGAGATTATTTCGTCTTTGCATATTTTCAAGTCTCTCAACTCTCTCATCATTCTCTCGCTCTTTAAGTTTAATAGCCTCAATCTCCTTGTGATTATCTAAGACCCTCTCCCGCATCACTTTCACCTCTGACTCAAGCACTTCTGTACGGGCGCTTAATTTGTCGAGCTTGGCTTCCAGTAAACTGCATGAGACTCTTATGTACTCCTGATTTTTATTAGAAGCCTCAAAACCCTGATGGATATCCCTCTCTAATTTTCTAAGAAGCGCCACAACTGAAGAGTCTGAGCTATCTAGCTCAGGGTCCGCCGTGCTTTTTCCGGGCATTTATAATCTGTCAGAGGGCTATCTGTTATCATCAGGGCCTCTCTTATGAGCCGAGGCACAGCGACGCCACCACTTGGGGCTTCTGACCTTCCAATTCATAGGTAAACGCCCACCCAAGTCACCGTTTTAGCGTGTTGGGTTATTCAACAGGCTGGTTTGTCCTACTCAACTTTCGCTCCTCCCGCTACCTCTAGGTTGTTCCAACCTTGAAGATCACGCACTTGTTCTATGGCATTGTACCATCATTCGGGGCCCAGCTGCAAGTCCTCCTTGGACCCGTTTTTTTCATATTTTAGGTAAATCCCACCCCGACCCTGCCACACCACCAAAACAATGTTTTTAAACTAATCCACGCACAGACCACTATTCACTGCGGCACCCATATGTTCTGACCCTTGAATGCTTTACCTACTGGTCACCATCATGAATTGACTGGATGAATGTCACAAGACCTGGCAATCACACGCACGTATGGTAATTAACACCTTAAGGCATGGCGTGAGAATGTTTTATGCTATATATTGGAGGTCGAGGTATGTTTCTAAACAAATGTCCCTTGTGTCTTTTTGTTTCCCTAAACTACTTACAGGCTTGCATATTCAGGCAATACATTGGTTGTCCTCATGATTATCCTTCATTAGTAATGGGATCGAAACGCCGTCGACAGTTGATGTTTAAACAATAGTTCACCATTGTGTGACGTAATTGTGTTTTTACTAGATGAGTATAGCTAGGTTGATTCTTCCCATTACACTAGCATCTCACTAATTTGAAAGTTGCCTGAGAAACATCCCACCCCTGTAAATACTGTTTTGTCTTGCTTTGTTGTATGTCTTGGATACAGGATTGTGCCCCATTATATATGTGCCCTCTATTTTTTTATTGATTAAACTATAGGGTCCGGCTGGACACCTCATTCATTATAGCGTAGATTGTGGCCTATAATTATTTAAAGGTTGTATAGTTAATTGTCAAGGACCGCTGTTGTTTGATAATGCTCTCTCTCCCATCTCATATATCATATGTTGGGTATGTCGATACTTGGCCAGCATGAGCTCTCTAGTTTTTATCTGATTTTCATCCTGCTTCAGCAAAAGTCTTTGGCTAGTGTCTGGTGAAGGATCTCGTGCATGTTCCTGCTCTGCCACTAGGAGGTCTTCCTCCACCTGGACTAGAAGTTCACGCTTCTTGGCAATATACCCCTTCTTCAAAGATAGAGCTTAGCCTTTCTGGATACCTAATATGCTTCCCAAATTGTGTGCATAGACTCAACTGAGCCCACATTTTCAGTGAGATAGTTCTCTGACAGTGTGCGGAGTTCCTCCCTTATTCCTGGGATATGTAAGAGCCAGGGATTGATTACAATGGTGGTACGCATCTAGCACTCCCAATGTGTTTAGTTTACCCAGACTGGGGAGTGGTCCGATATGCCTCATGGCAGGACTCAAGACTGGTCAAAAGTTGCGTAAGAAAATCATCAATGCGTGACAAACTACAGTACACGTTTGAGAAGTATGTGTATAAGTTGCCAGTGGGTTGAAGCGCCCAGCCTATATACGCCAGTCCTATTGACTTCACAACTTCAGCCAATTGACCATCAGATTTCCCTTTAGGCCTCGGCGGGCATCGATCAACTCTATCATCAAGAGTCATATTGTTGTCCCCCTCCATGATTAAAGTGCCTTCCCTGAGTCCTGTCAGTCTACAACCAAGGTCTTCTAGAGTTGTTTTACCCAAAGCTGGTGGGAAGTAAACCGAAGGTATATTTATATCTCTACCATCCCATTCGCCCTCAACACCCACGAACTTGCTTCTCGGATCGGTCCACGTCTTATGAACTATAAGGGGTGTACTATTTTTTAACAGAGCTGTCCCACACGATCCTGTTGTGTAGTCTGCGTGTATCAGAAGCTTGGATCCCCATCTGGTGAGGACCTTAGTCTTCTGTCCCACCAGGTGTGTTTCTTGCAGTAAAACCACATCAGGTGCCTGACGCTTCAAGTACTGTTGCACTATCCCCCTCTTGATCATATCCCCCAATCCATTAAGATTCCATGTCAATACAGAAAGTACCCGGTCTCTAGCCACCCCATAGTCACCTGTAACCCCAGTTTCTAACCTATGGATCAATTTGAAGTGAGAAAAAAGTTTGCAGTACCCCACTCATCTTATGTCCCTGTAGCTTACGTAAGGCTATATTTTGCAATACCTGATCAACATCACATTTTGAACCTATAAAGCAAGAAACATTTAAACTTCCCCTCCTACCCCTTCCCCTCCCACCACCCCCCTCCCTGCAACCCTGTCCCGAACATGGCAGAGTGCCTCTTACCCCCCTGAAATGCTGAAAATGCACTGGGTGATTGAACCCCCGCCCCTTGTGTACACATCACAATCATTTTGAGTGTTAGCCATCCACTATTCCCATTGTGCTAGTCTCAATCAAATCACATCTAGTTGTCCCAACAGTCTCGGTTTGTATACTGGTTCAACTCTAACCTTTCTCACACCAATGGGTATTTCACACCCCATCCCCCCTCCCCCCATACTTGCGCTCTCAACACGGTGCCATCACTGCACAGCCTTCTCTAGGGATGGTCACTCCTACTCCTTTGGGCAGGAATCCTCCTCCGCTGGGCTATTAGTCATTGTCTTTGAGCAATTACCTCTTGGGTGACCAGATCTACCAAAACAATCTCATCTCTGTTAGGCATGGGCGTAAAATCCGTTCCGCTCGCGGATTTTGCGGATTTTCGGTAAATCCGCAATCCGCGAGATTTGCGGATTTCCCGCAAAATCCGCAAATCCGCGCGCAGCGGATTTTTTGCTTGTGTTCGCACTGCTCGCGGCCCGCGGCGCGGGCAGCAACAATCTCGCACTCGCGAAATTACAAAAAAAAATAAAAATGGCGGAGGAGTGAAGAAAGGAAGTGGCCCAGTCTCCAACTTCCTGTTCCTGTCCAGCAAGTTCCTCCCATTGGGGAGGGGTGAAGGAAGTGCCCCAGTCTCCAACTTCCTGTTCCTGTTTCCTTTCCTGGCCATTTTGGATTCGATCTTGACTGGGAAGGATTACTTTTTGTGGATGCTGCTGGATATTTGGATTAGAGGCCTTTTGGATTCAAAATTTGATTTCACAAGTAAGTTGATAAGTTGATGTTGTTTGTGGTGATTTTTGTGTGTGTTTTTCGACTTTTGGGGTGGTGTTGGGGGCTGGCTATGTTGGTGGTGGGCCATTTGTATTACTTTTGGATTCGAAATTTGATTTCACAAATAAGTTGATAAGTTGATTTTCTCTGTGGTGATTTTTGTGTGTGTTTTCCGACTTTTGGGGTGGTTTGGGGGATTTTGCGGGTGTTTTGCCGCGTTCGCGTCGTGAAGCAACAATCTCGCACTCGCGAAATTGCAAAAAGTGCAATTCTGCACCAGAAAACCACCAGCAGGCAGCATAAACCTTCTGAAACTTGATGGATGGCATTGGATTGTGGTGATTTGTGTTGTCTTTTTTGACTTTTTGGAGTAGGGGTTGGGGGCTGGCTATGTTGGGTGGGGCCATTTTGAGGCATGGTCCTCCTGGCCATGTGGATGGGGGTCAAGCGGCCATTTTGAAGGCAGGCAGTGAGCTTTGTGCCATAGGCCTGCACCCATTTTTCATTGCTTTCACCCATTGTGCCCAGGTTGAGTCAGTGGTACATGAAACTACAAGCCTCTCTGTGGGCTCTCTTGGATCAATGTTAAATTCCTGTTTCCCAAAAATTTAGCAATTCTTATTTTTGATATTTCCATATTGTGGTGTGCACGTGTGTATTCGAAATTTGATTTCACAAGTAAGTTGATAAGTTGATTTTCTTTGTGGTGATTTTTGTGTGTGTTTTCCGACTTTTGCGGTTGTTTTGGTGATTTAGCGGGTGTTTTGCCACGTTCGCGTCGTGAAGCAACAATCTCGCACTCGCGAAATTGCAAAAAGTGCAATTCTGCACCAGAAAACCACCAGCAGGCAGCATAAACCTTCTGAAACTTGATGGATGGCATTGGATTGTGGTGATTTGTGTTGTCTTTTTTGACTTTTTGGAGTAGGGGTTGGGGGCTGGCTATGTTGGGTGGGGCCATTTTGAGGCATGGTCCTCCTGGCCATGTGGATGGGGGTCAAGCGGCCATTTTGAAGGCAGGCAGTGAGCTTTGTGCCATAGGCCTGCACCCATTTTTCATTGCTTTCACCCATTGTGCCCAGGTTGAGTCAGTGGTACATGAAACTACAAGCCTCTCTGTGGGCTCTCTTGGATCAATGTTAAATTCCTGTTTCCCAAAAATTTAGCAATTCTTATTTTTGATATTTCCATATTGTGGTGTGCACGTGTGTATTCGAAATTTGATTTCACAAGTAAGTTGATAAGTTGATTTTCTTTGTGGTGATTTTTGTGTGTGTTTTCCGACTTTTGCAGTTGTTTTGGTGATTTAGCGGGTGTTTTGCCACGTTCGCGTCGTGAAGCAACAATCTTGCACTCGCGAAATTGCAAAAAGTGCAATTCTGCACCAGAAAACCACCTGCAGGCAGCATAAACCTTCTGAAACTTGATGGATGGCATTGGATTGTGGTGATTTGTGTTGTCTTTTTTGACTTTTTGGAGTAGGGGTTGGGGGCTGGCTATGTTGGGTGGGGCCATTTTGAGGCATGGTCCTCCTGGCCATGAGGATGGGGGTCAAGCGGCCATTTTGAAGGCAGGCAGTGAGCTTTGTGCCATAGGCCTGCACCCATTTTTTATTGCTTTCACCCATTGTGCCCAGTTTGAGTCAGTGGTACATGAAACTACAAGCCTCTCTGTGGGCTCTCTTGGATCAATGTTAAATTCCTGTTTCCCAAAAATGTAGCAATTCTTATTTTTGATATTTCCATATTGTGGTGTGCACGTGTGTATTCATAAATGCCTACTTGCAAACTATTAATTGAAGAGCCACATATGCAACATATATTTAACTGATGTTCCTCTGTCTTCGTTTGCTTTTAGGTGCACAAAGTCAAGAACTCCGCATCATCGTTGAGCATCAGTGCCAGGAAGAAGTCCTGCTGCGGCCTGCTGTTCCGACATCTGAAGAAGAATCAGAAGATGGGTCCGAAAAGAGGTGCCCGTAGCTCCTCTTGCAAGAAAGATGTCTCTACTAAGGAGAAGAAGAAGCAAGTGGCACCACTTACCAAGGAGTCTGGTGCCTCGACCACTAAATTTATGTGGAAAAAAGAACCAAAGTCCACCATGAGTGCTGCACAGGTAGCCTGTTTATTGGTTCAATCACCAACGACCAGTGATGTTTGCTCAAGTACTATTCAACAACCAAAGCCGCAACAACAACTGCATGAGCTAACAGTACAAGCACAAGTACATGCGCAAGGAGCTGTCCGAGAAGGAGCTGTCCGAGAAGGAGCTGTCCGAGAAGGAGCTGGCCGAGAAGGAGCTGGCCGAGAAGGAGCTGGCCGAGAAGGAGAAGGCCGAGAAGGGGAAGGCCGAGAAGGGGAAGGCCGAGAAGGAGAAGGCCGAGAAGGAGAAGGCCGAGAAGGAGAAGGCCGAGAAGGAGAAGGCCGAGAAGGAGAAGGCCGAGAAGGAGAGGTCCATGGAGAGTTGCAAGTAGAGGTCAGTGAAGAGGGCCATGTAGCGGCGCATGGAGCGGTGCAAGTGGCCACAATGGTTTTTCTTCCCGAAGTAGGGGCACAGGAGGAAATTGACTTTGGACCCGGGGTATCAAGTCAGGAAGACAAAGCCACTCCTCCTGATGATTCATTTTCTCCCAGCTCCCCAGCAAGGAAAAGATCAAGGAGGGTGTGTAGAAGTTCCTCTTCAAGCCCCGCTCCCTCAGATGATCTGGATCAAGATTGGCAACCATCTCCGACGTCTGAGAGGGAGGCACACCATGAGCTGAGAAAGGTATCAAATGTTAAAAGGAAGGGCCCCGGAAAGCTCATACTTATGGATCCGAACGTCGGACTTGATGAAGTGGTGCATTCTGATGTTGATGAACAGGATGACAGCAATGACCTAGTCATCACACACGTCATTCCAGCCACACCGGCCATGCAGCAGACAGACATTTATACCCTATCCCGACGTCATGCTGAGCGTGACCCTGGCGATGTGGCACTGGTAGCACCACCAATGCAGTCATGTAGTACAAGTTCACCAAAACCTACAGCTCCCATATTTTCTCCCCAGAGGGGAACTCCATCCAGCTCGACTCCCTCAAGTAGGGTTGCTGCAATAATTGCACAACCCAGTAGATGTCTGCAAGGCTCATCCACCACTGCTTCATCTGGCATTGGCAGTATCATCACCTCGTGCGGCAAAACCAGAAGTTTCCAGTCCCCAGTTTGGAACTATTTTAGTGTCCATGCAAAGCATGATAACCTAGCCATTTGTTCCATTTGTACGACTACAGTTAGCCGCGGTAAGATTGGTACCAACTATGGTACCGGAGGCCAGATAGGTCATCTTGAAAGAAGGCACGCTGTAGAATGGTTTGCGCACCTAGCAAATATCAAGGCAAAGGAATCCCAAAGGGCAAGTGGCCAAAATAAACCCGTACTAGGTGTTTCATCTGAAGATGACGGGGAGGTAGAAGAAGCGTCAGACATTTATCCGGGCGCACCCAGTACCCCTGGCAGCACCACACCCTCCGGAACACATAGGAGGCACACTGAGAGTCTGGGAGACACACCAATGCGGAAAATGTCAACACTGAGCAGAAGTGGGTCGAAGAAGGCATCAGCATCATCCATTAAACTTGTCCAGCGCAGCATTACAGACATGTTCTCCTCAGATGGGCCATTTCAACGCAACCACCCAATTGTGCGCCTGTATAACACTAAGCTGGCTAAAATGCTAGCGGTGGACCTTCTCCCTTTTTCGTTTGTCGAAGGTGTGGGTTTTCTTGAACTCGTGGCAACACTGGCCCCTAAATGGAAGGTTCCTAGCCGGTTCTATTTTGCCAGGGTTGCTGTTCCAGCACTACATAAAGAGGTGCTTGAGTTCGTTGGGGCAGCTTTGCAGAAGAGTGCTGTTCACACTATACACCTGACAACAGACAGGTGGACCAGTTGCCAAGCCCTTGATTACATGTGCATCACTTCACACTGGGTCTCTTTTTCAGGGGTTGCAAAACGGATAAATGCAGGTGGTGACTTGGTCGACATTTTTAAGGGTGCTCGTAAACATGCAACATTAGCCATGTTTGGCATGGAGAAAACTCATACTGCAGACAACATTTTGCATGACTTTAACAAAAAGGTCTTGCAATGGCTGCCCAAAAGAAATTGCAAGGTTGGTTATGTTTCTACTGATAATGGCAGCAATGTAGTTAAGGCCATGGCGGACGGTGACTATTTCAGAGTGCCGTGTTTGGCGCACTGTATGAACCTTGTCGTGCAAAAGTTCTTGAAAAAAGAACCTGCAGTCGACAAAATACTGACCATCTGCAGAAGAATATGCACACATTTCAACCATTCTTTTAAGGCCCGGAAGGAGCTGAGGCGCCAGCAAAATGTACGTAGAATGCCAGTGAAAGCACTTATCCAGGAGGTGGCAACACGTTGGAACTCAACCTTCTACATGCTTGAGCGTCTGCATGAGCTGTTTCCAGTAGTCAATGAGTATTTCTACATCCTGGGTGGTGATACGACAGAAATGATGCTAGCGGTGGAGCAATGGCAGCTAGTTAAAAGCCTGACAGACATGCTTCGTCCTTTTGAGGCCTTCACGCGTGAAGTCAGCAGGGAGGACTGTTCTTTGAGCAAAGCTATCCCATTGTTGCTGAAGCTCGAGCACCAAGTCAAGGTGGTGTCTTCAGAATTAAAGGATGCGGGAAAGAATGAAGCATATGAGTTGACGCCTAGTTAGCAATAAACGGCTTGTAAATATCAAGAAACAACAGCACTACATTTGTGCTACTATTCTGGATCCACGTTACAGAAAGCCATTGTTAGGAAAAGTATTAATTCCTTTTGAAACTTCAGATGTTACAGAGTACAAAGGTTGGCTAGCTCGGTCAGCCATTCGTTTTGAAAGAGAGAGGAAGGAAACTGTAGGAGAAGACAGTACTAGTGAATCAGCAGGCCAACAGGCGTCGGATAAAAGCACTTCTGTGCCTGTGGCAGAAGTGAGTGTCTTTTCCTCTGAGCCGTTAACCACACCAGCAACCGTATCATCTGCACCAGGCACAGGCGATATGTCTGAAGAGGATTGGCTAAGTCAGCTAGGGTTTGCTTGTCCCAGAAAGGACACAGAAGTGCAAAGTACAGGAATGCGGGAGAACATTGTTTCAATGGTGCAGGCCTACCTGGATGACTCAACAGCGGTCAATATTACTGAGGACCCATTGGCGTATTGGCATGGGAAAAGAAACATATGGCGAGAGCTCACCAACCTGGCTATCAATTACTTGTCTTGCCCACTCGCAAGTGTGTCTTCAGAACGTGTTTTTAGTTCTGCTGGTGGCATTGTGACTTCCAAAAGGTCCCGCCTCTTGCCCGCATATGTGGAGCGGCTCACCATGATAAAGATGAACCAGCACTTCATACCACCAGATTACAAAGTACGAGAATGCACGCAGGAAGAAGAGGACACCGACCTACCTGAGGAAAGTTCTCCTCAGTTACCACAAGTACTACCGACTGAATTTGCAGAGTATGAGGACAAGTTCATTTTCCCTGACACCGAGTTCTGAAAATGAGTCAATGATTCATTAACTTTATTTTTAGTCCGACTCCTTAATCACTTTTATTTCTGTGTGTCTGTCTTTCTTTGTTTACCAAGTGCTTGATCCCATTCACAACAAAACTGTAATCACCCAATCAAAGAACAAGCCCATCAGCAGAACTGTCTTGATTTTGATGCTGCAGCATTCATCAGGTTCACAAGTTAGTTGCCAAGAACTCAGTCCTGGTCGTCTATCCTCCTCCTCCAGACTCACCCTATCCATTTCCCGTAATGCTGATGCCTGGATTCCGCACAATGAAGAAACTTACGTTGACGAGTCCCCTAAAGAGGGACTGGAAGTAGTGAGTCCTCATTTAAATACATTTTTCTAAGTGTGGCTTATTTCCTGGATTTGCTTTTTGGCTGTTTGGGGGCTGTCAAACTTGTTTGCGCTTGGGTTTATGGGTCTTGGCTGGGCCATTGCTGGCAAGGTCTATTAAGGGATGAAATTGGTTAGGAGGAAATGGGAGGTGAAAACGTTTAGGCGTTATTGCTCACTTGCCTGTCTTAGGGGTGCTGTCTGTGGGGCTTCTAGGGTTTTGGGGTCTGTGAGCCCCGCTGGCACATTTCGAATGTTGATTGCTTTTGCTTTGCAGAAAATCCACGCCGGGAAACTCCAGTTGGGGCCCTGCTGCAGAACGCTTTAGGACACTGTGAATTCCAGGTGGAGACAGCTCTCAACAAACACAAATTACAGGTAAGATAAGCGTTTGGATGGGAGGTAGTATAATGGAGTATTAGGAGGAGAGGCAAGAGAGTGACAGTGGTACTACTAGTAAACTCCTAGGACTCTTGATTTAGGAAACTCTGTGACAGGCATTTAACTTTGGAAAACATTTGGCCAATTACAGGTTGCTTTTGTTTTGCAGAAAATCCACGCCGGGAAACTCCTGTTGGGGCCCTGCTGCAGAACGCTTTAGGACACTGTGAATTCCAGGTGGAGACAGCCCTCAACAAACACAAATTACAGGTAAGATAAGCGTTTGGATGGGAGGTAGTAAAATGCAGTATTAGGAGGAGAGGCGAGAGAGTGACAGTGGTACTACTAGTAAACTCCTAGGACTCTTGATTTAGGAAACTCTGTGACAGGCATTTAACTTTGGAAAACATTTGGCCAATTACAGGTTGCTTTTGCTTTGCAGAAAATCCACGCCGGGAAACTCCAGTTGGGGGCCTGCTGCAGAACGCTTTAGGACACTGTGAATTCCAGGTGGAGACAGCCCTCAACAAACACAAATTACAGGTAAGATAAGCGTTTGGATGGGAGGTAGTAAAATGCAGTATTAGGAGGAGAGGCGAGAGAGTGACAGTGGTACTACTAGTAAACTCCTAGGACTCTTGATTTAGGAAACTCTGTGACAGGCATTTAACTTTGGAAAACATTTTGCCAATTACAGGTTGCTTTTGTTTTGCAGAAAATCCACGCCGGGAAACTCCAGTTGGGGCCCTGCTGCAGAACGCTTTAGGACACTGTGAATTCCAGGTGGAGACAGCACTCAAACACAAATTACAGGTAAGATAAGCGTTTGGATGGGAGGTAGTATAATGCAGTATTAGGAGGAGAGGCGAGAGAGTGACAGTGGTACTACTAGTAAACTCCTAGGACTCTTGATTTAGGAAACTCTGTGACAGGCATTTACTTTGGAAAATATTTGGCCAATTACACGTGAATCAACACGATGACAGTGTTCCGTAAAACAAACTTACTGCAAAACCACCACCCACCAGGCTCAAAAGTAGTAAAAACAGCTATGCTCAGATAAAGTTTGAAAAAGTATATTTTTATATCCCTAACAAAATAAACTCCCGCAAGACCCTCCCTAACCCCAACAAATAAATAGTCCATCAAAAGTCCCCAAAAACCCCAACTCCCAATTCCCACCCCCCAAAAGTCTCTAAAAAAGGGGCAAGGGACACTCTACGGATGCAGGTTGTTGAATTTGGCCTCCAGGGCATCAAACTTCTCCTGGATGATGGCTTGATCTAAATGGAGGCCCTCCACCAGATTATAATACTCCTTCCATCTCTGGACCTCCGCCTCTAGGTTGGACACTCTGCGGAGTGCAAGGTGCAAGCGAGCCTTTACAGTACTGTGAGGAGGTGCAGCCTTTGCTGCTCGGCGGTGGCGTCTTCCAGCACGGCTCCGGTTGGCTGGAGCACTGCGCTTACCGGCAGAACGTGGGGTCACGGAGGAGGATGCAGAAGATGTTACACTGGAGTGCATGTCGTCCCCCTCCATTTCCACCAGCCGGCGATATTGCGCAACAGTGGCATCCAGCCTCCGTTGCCGGGCAAGTACAGCCCGCATACTCCTGCTCGGTTTTGATTTTTTAGTATTACCAACTATAAGAAGAAAGAAAAACATAATCTGTAACGAATGCTCTTTAAGAATATGATTAACACAAAATGATTCAGCAGGAAGTTGTGTCACAGTACAACTAGCAACTAGCCAGCGCAGTACAAAACTATTGAGGCCAGTATCATGGGCGTCCGCATGGAGGGGCAAGGGGGGGCGCTTGAATCACCATTTCCCTTCCCACAACTCACTTGTATCCTTGGTTTGGTGCTCTTTCATATGAAAGAGATCTGGCAGAAGTGAGTGACTTTTCCTCTGAGCCGTTAACCACACCAGCAACCGTATCATCTGCACCAGGCCCAGGCGATATGTCTCTATCTCTCTCTCTGTCTCCCTCTTTCTGTCTCCCTGTGTCTCCCTCTACCTTGCTGTCTCTCTCTCTGTCTCCCTCCCTCACCCTCCCTCTGGCTCCCTCCCTCTCTCTCTCCTTTTGTCTTCCTCTCTCTCTGCCTCTATCTGTCTGTCGGTCCCAGCCTGCTGTAATTACCATATTGTAATTTGTCACTGGTCCAGCACTGGATACACATCATATGCTATCTAAGAGTCAGATAGTACCATGATCCAGCTTACCTGTACTCCACACCACCGCTGCCTGCTTCCTCACAGTCTGATTGTCCACTTGCGCCGCATCCTCCCCAGAGTCGTCCTCAGACTCCGAGTCGATGACGATCAAGTCCGAGCTGGCCCCGCCACCAGCTGTTCCACCTAAAAAATATATTTAAGACTGTTAGATTACACCACTCACTAGTATTTGGTCTAGGAATGAAGAAATTTGAAAACAGAAAAAATAATTGACTGTCTACTCTAGTCTAAAGTAAAAATGTCCCTCCTTCCAGGGAAGGCTGTTGTCTTGCTGCACTTTTTTTGTCACAATTGATGAATGCTTGCTTAATTTTAACACACATCTTTTTTCTCTGAACAGACAGACGGACTTCTACGGACAAGAGCAACATCAACTAAACCAGGTGAAAGCTCGGCTCGACCACAAGACATGTGTTCCATTACTCATCAACTCAGCACCAAGCACTTTTCCTTTTCCAGCTAACTTTATTTTAATATATGTGTTTACTTTTACTTTTTTTAATAAAGCTTTTAAACTTGAATAGACTCTGTGGTTTTTGGTCCTCCAAGCTAGAGTGACTGAGCGAAAGGTTTTGTAATTTTTGCAAGGAGGAGTCCGTGCCGCTGACACTACCAAGTTTATACTATAGTATACAGTGTGCCAAACACGCCACTCTGAAATATTATTACTCTGGTCTTTGGTGTCCATAGTAAGGTTTGTGGAGAATTGTCCCTGCAACAGTAGTATTATTGATTTTGCTCCTATCTAAACACTGTTTCGAAAAATTTAAATTAGGAACGCTTGGACAACAATAGGTCCTCTATATTTAAATGAAAACTTACTGGGGCCAGCAAAGGAGCACTCCCCGCCCTGGCCTGCATCATCCTCCTCCTTTGGAGCCACTGCATCCGCTGTTTCTGTCCGCTTGCCCCTGGGCGGACCTGACGTACAACATGAAAGAAAGAACAGAAAAAATTGATGATTGCTGCTTGTCGATGTCCTTGTCAACCAAATCAAACATTTAGAAAGAACAAGAACCAACTATTTTAGCCAAAAAGAGGGCTACAAAGGAAGGACTGCACCTGAGCCTCTACTCAGTCATTTAGGACAATGATGCGTCACTGAAACCCTGTGCCTGCATGAAGCAGGCTTACGGCTTGACGCAGCATTGCTGGAGCTGCGCCATCGTTGCAACGCAACTCCATCAATGAGCCGCCTTTACAGCACCGTAAAGGCGGCTCCAGAGGTGCTCCAGAGGTGCACCAGAACAAAATGCGTAACTCAAAACTAACCTTGCGTCACGGCAGATGCGCCGCAATTACAATGCGGCAAACCCTGGCGCAAGGGTAGGCAGATGCGTGATGCATCTTGTGACGAAAGAGGGGCGCATCTCTAGAGTCGCGTCGCAGGCGCGATGCAACTATAGCAATGCTCAGGGATGCCCAATACTCAACATACCGCATCAGTCCTTACGCCTGCTTCAAGCAAGCAGGCATAAAGAATTGACGTAGCAGTGTCGCGGAAGTGCCTGCGTTAAATCTTGTAGATTTCACGCAGGCACTTTTGCGAGGCGCACATCTGCCTGACCGCCACCCCCCCCCCCCTCCCCCTGCGTGGGAACGCACCCATTGTGGCGCAGGCCCAGGTCTTAACGTGGCGCATCTCCTTAGAAGCATCACGTTGTACATGACTCGCAGGGATGCGCCACGTTTACGTCGCTGTGCGTCAGGTAAGGCAGCGTAAACGTGGCGCAAGGGGCTTGTAAATCTGCCCCTTTGTGTCTAGCATTACGCAGTTCTGTAAAGTACACTCATACATTACTCAGCCCAATTAAATGAACACAAAATAGAAAACAAATACGCAGTGGCACCGCCACAGAGAAAGAGAGCAGTGCACCTGAAATGCACAGAAGATTTTGAAATATTAATTTAGCTCTCCTATCAATGTAATCAGCAGCATTATTGCTCTTTGTAAAAAAAGTTAAAGCAAACATTTGCAATATTAACACACAGAGCAGGAGAAAAAACAGAGTAGTGAGTGATGAAAAAATTGCTACTACTACTCACCAAGCCCGGGGACCTCCACTCCCAGCAGATCGAGCAGGTCGTGCTCCCGCTCCAGAATATCGGTCCAGCGGTGGGTCACCTGATTATAGGTGCGCTGGACCCCCGTGATCTTAAAAAGGGCCCGGCACACCTGCCCGCACCGCTTCCGACGCTCCTGGCTGTTGGTATAACCGGCAGCAATCCTGCCGCCTGCTGCGATGGTCCTCGGGAGACGGCGCTGCACAAAATAAACGAGTGTGCCCACCTCCTCAGGGCTGAAGATCTCCCTGGCACCACCATTTCCGCCCTCAAGCGGCCACACGGGAGCCGGGCACGGGCTGCGGTGCCCGGCTTGGGCAGCTTAACAGCTGTCTTCACCATGTTCTGGGCAGGTAAGGAGATAAAATGAAAAAGAATAGGAGTAGAGAAGAAGGAAATAAAAGTTTAAAAAGTACTTGAAAAGTAAACAAAAGTAGCCTAAAACACAAAAATATAGACCTAGAAAACAAGAGGGATAGAAAAAAAGTTTAATAGATCAAAAACAAAATAAAATAAGCAAAGGATGGCAGAGATATACAGAGGATAGAAACACCATGCCCAGACACATAGGAATGAATGAAAAACAAGATGGCGGCCGATCACGTGAGCGTAAGTAAGTTCGCACGCGATTTCTCTCGCGAACTCGTGCGAACTTGTATTCGCAAGGCGCTCATCGCGCGAGATTACACATAGCGGGCGGAAACGGAAATACGTCACGCAAACAAAATGGCGGCACCCGTAAACCTTGGGGTAACTCGCACGAGTTCGCGGCTTACACGATCGATTTCGCACGACGCCACGCCTCGCGAATAGTGCGAAATTACCGAAAAACGAGTTTTGCAAAAGGAAAAGCTATGAGCAGGTGCAAAAGTTCAACCTCATCATTTTTAACCATTCCCTGTAGTGCTTCCAGAAGGGGCCCTCCAGAATTCGGTTAGGTTCCTGTTAAAAAAAATTACATTGCAACAATCAGGAAAAGGAAAGGAAAGGGAGCAGACAAGCAGGTGCCAGCCTTCATTAATGTCAGTTGGGGCAGGGCAGGTGTTGTTGTAATTTAATTATGCAAAACTTAAGGCACTTAGCAGGTGTGCTTTGCTTTGCCACAATAATGTACACTCACCGGTCAACCAGAGGGTGCTGTGATGACACCGAGGGTGGCATGGGTGTGACAGCCAGAGGGTGGCATGGGTGAACCAGAGTGCCAGTGTTGACAGAGGATGGCAGTGCTTTGTTTGCCCCAATAATGTACACTGGTGAACCAGAGGGTGCTGTGATGACACAGAGGGTGACATGGGTGAGCCAGAGGGTGGCATGGGTGAACAAAGAGAGTGCCAGTGGTGACAGAAGCTGGCAGTGATGAAGAAAGGCTTGCAAACAGGCTGGGCACGTAGAAACAACAAGTTCGCAAAACTGGCGACGTGACAAGTAAGTTCGCAATTTGCGAAATTGCACAAAACCCTCGCGAACTTGCAGAAACCCGTGCGAACACCCAAAAAAAAAATCCGCAAAATCCGCGAGGATTCGCGGATTTTGCGGATTTTCGCAATCCGCAAATCCGCAAATTCGCGGATTGCGAATCCGCAAAATCCGCCCATGTTAAATCTCTGTCCCCTAACCGTGTTCCATCCTTCCATCCATTCCCAACCTGCCTCTGGTGACTCAAAGAACCACGATTTACCATCTGATTCCACTCGCAACATTGCAGGAAAGAGCATCACATATTTAACCTCTCGGTCGCGTAGTTCCCTCTTAACCGCCTAAAAGCTGTGTCGCTGGGCCTTAACCTTAGTTGTGAAGTCTGAAAAGAAGGCAACCTCATAGTTATCTATTTTCAGCGGGGGACTAGATCTTCCTGTCTGAAGGATTATGTCCCTTTCCGATAGTTAAACTCTCGGGCTATGAGGGGCCTTGGCAGTGCTCCCGGCCTCGGCCTCCCACATGGCACTCTGTGGGGCCCTTTCAATAGAAAAATAGCTGGACAGAGTCTTAGGCCTGAAGTGCTTGGTGACAAGATCTTCCATAAATAGGTCCGCCGCCAGCCCCTCCGCTCTCTCCGGAACTCCTAGGATGTGAATATTGTTGCGGCGTGCCCGGCCTTCATAATCATCCAAGTGTTGCGACATCCGCTCCTGCTTCTTTTGCAATTCGAGCTCCTGTGTTTGTAGTCCTGATGTATCTGTCTGCAGGGCGCTTGTAACTATATTAAGCTCCTTTACTTTGTCATCCATCTTCCGGAAATCCACCCTGATAAGGGAGACCTCTACCGTCACCGAGTCCAGCGAGGCACGCACCCCATTAATAGCCGCCATAACATCATGCAAGGTTGGCTCCGATCCCTCGTCTTTCTCCATCTGCGCTAGATCACCTTTGTCTCCTGCTAGACCAGGCAAACTTGGCAAGTTGTTTTTGAGCGCTAGCCTTGGGACTCTTCCCGCCCGATGCCAAGAGTGTGGGTAAACTGGTAGCCCTTCAGATAAGGTCACAGACCAACTCCAGAGGTATCTGCAACCTGGTAAAAGGAATATCCTGGCAGTACTTCAACTACTCTGAACCGTCTCTCAACCGTTCCTGCCCCTGTCGCCGGCTCTGGAAGTCAGACTCTTCCGCTAGGCATGAGGTCCCCTCGGCAGGTTGCAGCTGCAATCACCGCCTAAGTCAGGCTTCGCCTTTGCTCTCTGTCTTACCGCTGCCGGCAAGTGCCACCTCCTGGATTCACTCACCAGGCACCTCCTAATATTCGCCTCCGTCCAGGTCAGTCACAGCCTTTTAAATCCAGATGTCTCACCAATTGCACAATCCAAGCCAGGTCTATATATCACATCACTATACACCACAGGCCCCAGTCCGCTGTCAGTGGGTGGACTAAAGGAAAAACTGCACCTCAAGCGGTTGGGAGACTGTGCGCCTTACAGGGTTCTTCCAGTGTGAGTGTTTGAAGATGGGACAGTCTTCTCTCATGGCCTCCTCCTCTGGCCCTAGTCTCTAACATTCAGTGGAGCGCCCGATCCCCATGGAACTACCAGGCCTGCTCATGTCCAGCTGTTCGGGCATTCAAATGGGTGCCAATCTTTAAACAGTTGTATCAAGTCCAGTAGTAGACTCAGGCCCCACGGGAGTCTATGCAGGCCCTTCCGCTCTATAACGTCAGGCACCTAGGGCAGGACACATGTCCATTTGATCTAGTAATCTGCGCCAGGTGTTCCTGCTGAGCAATCCCCCATGTGTGCTTTTAATTTCTGGGCGCCCCTCACCCAGTGTTCAAGTAGCCGCCCCACCTGCTGCTCTCTCACTCCCTGCACCTCACCGGTTGCAAGATCTGTGGTAGGCCTCAAATCTGGGGCTTTGATTGGCGGCGGAGTGCCGCCTACAGCAGTCTTCCGGCCTACATGTCCCTTTCCGCCATCGTCTCCTGGCAGTCAGGTATTCAGGCTGAGCCTCCGGGCCTGGCCTCAATCCCCAGCAGTGCCAGTCAATCACCTCAGGCCAGGCTTTCCCACCCTCACGCCTTTGAGGTCCGTGCCGGCTGCTCTTTGTTCAGCAGTGCCCGGGTCGCTGATCCGGGGCCTCTTGCCTCAACCGCATCTCCTCAGCACTCACCAATGCTCCGCAGGCCTGGCGGCCACGAAAAAGGCAGTGCTGCTCGATCTCCCACCGGCGTCACCAGCTTCTCCTTTGTGCACGGGGCTCTGCTGGGCCGCCACTGGATTCTACAAGTTGCTGGCACCTCGGCTACGTACAGGCAGCACCTCCCTCACTAGTCCTCAGGGAGCCGCCATTATCACTCCGGCCGGAGCTCCGGAAAAAGGGGTCAAAAACTTTGCACATGCGACCGGACCGGCCAATCTTCTCAGGAGGAGGTAGGTAGGGAGTCACAGCACTTTTAGCAAATTTCTAGCCTTGGATGGCATAGGATAGGGCAGGATAGGAATACAGGGAACAGGAGCTTTGTTAGGCAGTGGCCATTCTTGTTGGCTGCTAGCCACACCCCTGGCATTGAAGTATTAACAGTGAAAGAAAGATTGCATGGCGTCAACATTCCAAAATTAATCTACTCATTGAAGTATTGCTCAAACAATCTACAATTACTTTTTCTATCATTTTGCAATAGTAAGCTTTAAAGTTTAAACCTCCCTCATTTTATGTGTTGAATGATTGGAACATGTGAGATGTATGTTTCAAGCAAACAAACTGTGCTGTTGCTGATGAAAACATGGTAACTTTATTACTGAGGTGTCCACAATGGTGGTGTTGGCGATGAAAAAATAAGCTGCAGCTGCCATTTTGCTAATTACAAATGGCTTTCCTCGGTGCTCTATAAATCCGGCCACCTAATCTGAAATAAAAAAAGGTGTGGCCAACATTGTTTTTATTGCTCTCGTGTTCTTATGAAACCAGGCTGTGGTATTGGAGAAGGAAGATACTACACGGGCTGAAATATTGAACATGGCGCCCGGGCGATGAGGAGCAGACACAGCAGAGAGTTAAAAAGCGGTCCCCTGCAGGAAAGCATGCACTGTCTGCAATAGGCGACAAGCGGTAGCAATTGTCCTGGCAGCTTAGAAAGTTAAAGCGTGCACAGCGCGCTGAATGTAATTAAACCGCATAGTGTCTCACGTAGGACTAACTCATTAAAGAAAAAAGTGCTTACCATGTAAGAACAGAAGTAAAGGGGCCAGTAACCATGGAAGGATACAAACGACGACATGGCTTTACTAAGGAGGAACTAACAAGCCTATGAAGGAATCAAAAGACAGCATTTGTGAAGGACAAAGACACAAAGCAATGAAAAATGTGGGAGGGGCTTCTCCTCAGTACAGCACCTACAGCAGATCGCTAGAGCAGCGCTAGGATACAAATGTCGACATGACTATACTATGGAGGGACTAACAAGCCTATGAAGGAATCAGAAAATAGCATTTTCGAAGGACAAAGACACAAGGCAATAAAAAATGTGGGTGGGGCTTCTCCTCAGTACTCCACCTACAGCAGATCACCAGAGCAGCACTTGAGCACTGGCTCAGGCTCAACCAAAAAAGGCACAGTGCATCGCCTCTTTCTCACACATCCTTCATAGCTTCTGTCTCTGCCAGTCCTGGAGTAATACTGTTTCATCTGTGGGGACCCATGACTGGCAAGAGTAGGCTGGTGAGACATATCATACCCCGCCATTCTGCTGCTTTCTGTGAGAGTCTGATTACCTCGGCCGAGCAGAGAAATACAGAGAAATCCAGTGCTTCTATTGTTGACACTTGATAACTCCTATTATGTCATACCAATGAATACCCATGTTTAGAAACAGAGATTCGCACTAATGCTGTCTGTGAACAGCTGTGAAGTGAAGGTCCAAGATTGCCAGGTAAATGAATCGTCACCCCTATTGAAGAGCATTCGTGCTGCCCAATTTAAACAAAAAAGTAATTGTTCTGGATAACTGTGCCCATGAAAATTATTACAGACTGCCGGAAATTGTTGGCAGAGAAGAGTTAAAGGTATGACAGCAAAGTTAGGAAGTGTAGGTGCATTTCAAGAAAGGCACAGAAGCCTTGCTAAAATATTTACATTTTACAGTAAATATATTCCATTCCCTGTTGTTATTAGCCATAAAGGTGTAGCAACATTTATAAAAAAACTATTGTTCCTATTCCATTAAAGGTATTGCACCCATAGTGAGAAGTGCTTGACTATTTCTTAGGGTGGAATAATTCAGTAGATTTAAAAATGTTTCAAATGACTTGAATTTTTTAACATTCTCTCTACATTATACCATTAGTACCAAAGATTCTGTATGAATTAATGTCAAAGCTCATTTTACCTAGAAATGGAAGTGAATGGGATCAGAGGGGCACGACTTGCCTTTACATTTTTAATTGACAGAAAAACTGTTCCCCCTTTTTTTTGCAAAATGACAATCGTCTGGATAGTTCATTCCAATGGTTTGAAGTTTCATACAGGGAGTCTCCTATGCTATGATAGCGGAAGGGGACAGACAGCTAAACAGCTTTCTTGCCAGGGTGTCTGCTTTCCTGAAAAAAGCAAATGTGAGCAAGTGGCCAATCTGCACATTTAAAGGGTGTTTGAAATCAGGAGTGGCTTTAATTGATAGAATCATTTGAAGCTGTGTGATGACAAAGATTGACTCTTTTTGAGTAGTATCACAAGGGAGTTACGAGCAGAGCTGTGAAATGCTTGCTCTTAAGTGACAGTTATATGAGGAAAATTGAAGTACAGACAGTCTAGGTGTTACCAAAATCTGTATTTTGGAGGCACCATTTTATCTTAAACCTTTTTGCACCTTTTGTAGTCTATTTTATAATCTCTGCAATTTGAATCTGTGTCTCTCTGGTTATACAAAACCCCTGCAGTGCATTGACTTATATAGGTTTAATAATGTAGTATAGTGCATTTGCCTCTGATTAACATAACTTTTTTAAATGTATTTTTCATATAAGCTGCACACTATTTTATATGTACCTTCCTGAAAGAGAAATCCCCCAAAAATATACATAATCTGTATGAAATATTTTGTTTTTTTAGCTCCACATTTCATCCTGCCCCCACATACACTGACACTACCCCCATTGCATGTAGCAGCACAGACCCTTTCTTTGGTAACCCACATAGCAGGGCCAGAGCAGGTGGCAGATCCTTCTCCTACCAAGTGGCCAAGATCTGGAACAAACTCCCCCACCGCATCTGACGAAGCCCGACACTGCACTAATTCAGAAAGGACCTCAAGACCTGGCTCTACGAGTGACCAACGGAGCTGCTCGCACACCTCTCCCTCAGCGCCTTGAGACCCTTGTGGGTGAGTAGTGCTCTAAAACCCCTGATTGATTGATTGAGTTCCCATATCTTTTTTTAATACTCTTCGACTGCTGACACCACCATTTTGATGTTATTTATTGGGATACGTGCATGTGACACAAACACCAAGATATGTGCTTTTCATCTGCAATAGTGAGAAGACGGGTGACCAATGAGCTACCAACCGGTTGTATGTCGTTACAATGCATACTTTTACAACGCATACCTTTACAACGCATTTTTTACACCGCAACATCCATTACAATGCATTCCATTACAACGCATGCCATTACAACGAATTCTTTGAAACTACCTTTACAACGCATTCCACTACAGTGCATACTACATTTACAACACATACCATTACAACGTATACCATTACATTGCATGTAGGGTAAGTATTGGATAGTGTAGGGGTAAAAATTACTATTTTAACTCCAGGGGGTGCAACAGTAGGGTAAGTGTTGGATAGTGTAGGTATGCGTTGTAATGGTATGCGTTGTAATGACTGCGTTGTAATGACATGCGTTGTAGTGGTATGCGTTGTAGTGACATGCGTTGTAATGGTTGCGTTGTAATGGCATGCGTTTTATTGATGTTGCGTTGTAACAGTTTCTTTGTAAAGGTAGTGCGTTGTAAAAGTTGCGTTGTAAGTGTTGTTTCCCCTACCAACTGTGATGTTGTAACTCATATGTATTTACCCTGTCTCTTTAAGAATGCTTTCCTTCTCCTGGTTTCCATTCTTAGAATAGGAATGTTCTCATCACTCTTAGAATAGGAATGTTAGTGATATTTGTGTCAGTTACTTCCAGAAGCTGTTCATGGATGAGGCGAATAAACTATGCTCTTGAACCACCTTTAATCTCCTGTCAACTTATTCAAGAACACTACATTTATATTGGCGACGATCCGATCTTACCTCGACACGCCTCAACATGCAGCTGTCCCTATATCGATTTTCCTCTCCAGCGGCGGAATAAATGAAAAAAGGAAGCGTTGTCTTCCCAGCGGCAGACCGGAAACGAAGAGAAGACCTCTTTGTGCGGTGAGGAGATAGCGGGAGGATAATTAATCAAAAGGGACTTAAAAAAAAGAGAAGGGAAAATAATTAACGCGCTCGAAGATAATAACAGTTAAAAGACGCTCGCGCTGCTCGTGCGCTAGAACGCGAGTGAGTTTAAAATACGTGGTGCGTTTCACCTTCTCGCACGCTGCGTGTCAGTGACTCATGGCTCACGCTGTAACACTAATTGACGCTGCGCTTCATTCTTTCCTTGCGTTTCACTGACGCATGAAGCAGTGAAAAGGAAAAAAGAACATCAGCTGAACGTTCTGTTCTTTAAATTCGAAAAGGAACGAAGCATTGTTCAAAGAAGGAGCTAAAGAGTACAATATTTATCATCAGCTCCTTTATGACATAATAAAAAAAATATTTGCTAACTATGCAAGGGTGTGTGGCACAAACTTAAGTGCTGAAAGAAAACACTCTTTATTATTACACTGTTTAGGAGGAGAAGGCCAAGATGTACTGGAACATTTACCTGAACTCACTGCAGCGGAGCAGAGGAACTTAAATGAATATGAAGTAGCCATAGAACAGTTAGATCGTCATTACCTTCCTAGGTTGAGCACGATAATGGAAAGGTATCATTTTGGATTAAGAGGTCAAAAAAGAGATGAGTCTGTTGAAGACTATGTATCTGCTTTAAGAAAGTTAGCTTCTTCCTGCAAGTTTGGTCAAACATTGGAGGAAAGGATAAGGGATCAGTTTGTATTAAAATGTGCTCATGATAACATTCGGAAAGAACTATGGCTAAAGGATGAACCACCATTAGAGGAAGTTCTGGTAATAGCAAAGCAGGTAGAACACATGACGAAATGTGTAGATGAACTAAAAGGAGAAAAAGAAAAGATAGTGGAATCTGAGAAGAAAACGGAATCCAAAGTCGAAGAAGTTGTTTGTCAAGTGAAAAAGGAAGAAAAAGTCGACAGTGTGAAAAGTGACAATGGGATGAATAGGTTCAATCCAAGTTTTAACATGTCTAACAAGTTTTCTTGTTTCAGGTGTGGTAATACAGGTCATCTAGCTAATTCACCAAACTGTCCTGCATTGGAATCTATTTGTAATGAATGTGGAAGAAGGGGTCATTTTTCAAAATGTTGTAGGACAAAAGGTAACAAGAGGGATAATACCAGTAGGAGATGGTCTCAACCACAGGTCAAGACTGTGACTTTCCAGATCAGTAGTGGTCATCTAGAACATCCCACGCATTTAGTCAAAGTGGATGATGCCATGATTGAATTTAAATTTGATTCATGTTCTCAGATTACTATGATTGACGAAAATTTAATGCATAAGACTTTTGGAAAAAATGTAAAACTTTTTAAGAGTGATATTTTACCCCTAGGCTATGGCAGCAAACCAATTAAGATTTTAGGATATTTCATGGCCACAATGGAATTGGGCTGCCGAATCATTCCAGGAAAGATTTATGTAACAAATTTTGGTGATGCATTTATTAGCTGGAGGGATCAACGTGATCTTGGTGTCACTCTTGATCCGAATGCCTCACCTCAGGTAAAAATATTAGAAATAGAAAACTTGTCTGAAATGTTTGCAGAAAAATTTCCTGCTGTATTTAAAGATAATCTAGGATGTTTAAAAGGCTACAAGCATTGTATAAAGCTTAAGAAGAATGCCATCCCTATTATAGCAAAGGTAAGAAGGATCCCACTTTCAGAACAGGTAAAAGTTCAGGTAGAGGTTGAAAAATTGATTACAAATGGCATAATTGAACCAGTAGAAGCTACAGAATGGTTGGCTCCTATTGTAGTAGCGAAGAAGCCTACTGGGGAGATTCGTTTAAGTATTGATTTAAGAGCATTAAATAAGGAGGTGGTAGTAGACAGATTTCCCTTACCTAATATAGACGAGATCGTTGGTACATTAGAGGGTGCCAGATACTTTACCACCCTGGATTTAGCATCGGCCTACCACCAGGTTGAATTGGATATCTCTTGTCAAGATTTAACCGCCTTTATAACACCCATGGGTACCTTTAAATTTAAAAGAATGCCTTTTGGATTAATTTCAGCGGCCTCTGTATTTCAGAGAATCATGACACATATACTTAAAGGGTTGAAAGGAGTAAAATGCTACCAGGATGATCTTTTGATATATGGGTCTAACATGCAAGAACACAATGAACGTGTGTGTGATGTGCTGAAAAGGTTGTCTGACTCTGGTTTATCACTCAAGAAGGAAAAATGCAAATTTGGATTGGAGGAAGTGAATTATCTTGGTCACTGCATTAAGAGTGAAGGTGTTTTTCCTAAGTCAGACTTAGTTGTTTCAATTGATAACATGGCTGAACCAGTCAATAGAGATGAATTGTTATCCTTCCTCGGGATGGTAGAATTTTATGGGAAATTCATTGTACATTTTGCTGACAAAACAAAGAGTATGAGGAGACTCACTGGGAAAAGTGTCACATTTGTCTGGTCAGAGGAGTGTAAAAAAGAATTTGATGGTATAAAGGAGGAATTAAAGAAAGCTCCTTGCCTACAGGCGTTTGTTCCTGGTTTACCCACGTATATATTCACAGATGCTAGTGATAAGGGATTAGGAGCGGTTTTGGTACAGAATAAAAATGGCCATGATTCACTAATTGCCTGCGCATCCAGGTGTCTCCGTGGTCCGGAACTAAATTATTCCGTTATTGAAAAGGAATCTTTGGCAATATTTTGGGCACTTAAGAAATTTAAAAATTTGGTGTGGGGGACTAGATTCATTGTAAAATCTGATCACAAACCATTAAAAGAAGTTTTCTGTAAAAAGGGTTTAGATTCTATCTCTTCAAGGATTAGAAGGTGGATAATATCCTTGCAGGAATTTGACTTTGAGGTACAATATTTATCTGGTGTGTCAAACAAGGCTGCAGATTGTTTTTCTAGATTAGTGAAAGGTGATAATTTATGTTGTGATGAAGACTACATTGAAGAAGATGACTATCTCAATGTTTGTGAGGTTACAGAGGGGGTAGTAGGAAAGGATGAGTGGAAAGAGGAATTATCGAAAGATGAAGAGTTGGTTAGAGTAATGTCATTATTGAAAGACAATAAACGTCTAGACAAACCTTGGTCGTTAGTCTCTCAGGAGTTATCCATTTCTGATGACATGTTAACTCGTGGATTAAGACTTATTCCTCCCTCTTCTTTGAGGAAAAGGTTGTTGTTACATGCACATTCCAGACACTTAGGCATTGTGAAAACCAAGGAGATGATACGTACTCAATTCTGGTGGCCTGGGATGGATTTAGAGATAGAGCGTATGGTTAGGGACTGTGTTGAATGCTGTGCAAGTGACAAGATTCTAAAAGTCAGGCAAATGCCTATGGTATGTAGAGATTTGCCCAATCATCCTTGGGATGAATTAGCCATTGACATTTTGGGTCCCCTCACAGGTGTATCTGATACACCTTTCTTGATTGTCTTGATTGATTTATATTCACGTTGGATAGAGGTAACTGCAGTAAGTGACATTACGTCCTGTTCTATTATTAAATTTTTATCTGATATATTTATGAGAGAAAGTTTTCCCAATAGCATTTTATCAGACAATGGTCCGCAATTTTGCTCTACCATGTTTGAGGATTATCTTAACAAATGTGGAATAATACATAAACGTTCATCTTTATACCATCCTGAGACAAATGGTGCCGTTGAGAGGGTCAACCGTACCTTAAAGGAGTGCATTCAGCTTGCTAGAGCTAGTGGCTTGAATTGGAAGGAGGCACTGAGGGAAAGAATTGATGCATATCGTTGTTCCCCTCATTCAACCACTGGAAAATCTCCTTTTGAACTGTTCAGGGGAAGAGTTCTGAACACTATGTGGTGCCCGGGATGGATGAATCTGAAGAAGGGGTTTGTTGATAATCGTGTTGGGGCTTGGAGAGAGAGAGAAATTGAGAAGCAAACTTGTAGGAAAACATATTTTGATAAAATTAAATGTGTAAAATTCCATGAGGTAAAGGTAGGTGATCTTGTGAAGATCAAGGCACCCGTAGGGAGAAGGTCTTGGTCAAAATACACTAATGTAAGACCTGTCATTAAAGTTTTTGGCAATGCAATTAAAACACAGGATGGGAGGATTTGGAACAAAAGTCGAGTTGTGGTGGTTAAGTCTGAGAACACTGCTCGTGCTAACGATGATTCGGAATCTAACTTTTGTGGTACTATTGATCCTTCTCCATCCTGTTCCAATTTGTCATCTGTTAATCGTGGGAGGAGTCAGAGATTACGCAGTGCTCCCATGTATATGAAAGATTATGTGTAAGCAAGGTAGATCTCGCTTTTATTGTCTGTTCTTTTTACTCTTATCTTTTCTTCTTCTTCTATTTTGCTAAGTTGTTGTAAAGAAGGGAGATGTGTGATGTTGTAACTCATATGTATTTACCCTGTCTCTTTAAGAATGCTTTCCTTCTCCTGGTTTCCATTCTTAGAATAGGAATGTTCTCATCACTCTTAGAATAGGAATGTTAGTGATATTTGTGTCAGTTACTTCCAGAATCTGTTCATGGATGAGGCGAATAAACTATGCTCTTGAACCACCTTTAATCTCCTGTCAACTTATTCAAGAACACTACACCAACCATATCACCCAGGGAAGCTGTTTTCTCCAATGACAGATAGAACATCTGTGTCCCAAATGGAAAACCTGCTCCTCTTCTTGGAATCATCATAGTCCTGATAGTTTCTTATGCCCATGTGTAAACTCTGCCTAAATATTTACAGTTCTGAATTTTGGGATTTCATACTTTGTTTGTCTATCAAAATAAACTGTAAATGCCAAGGCATTTTTTAATCAAGGTGCAAAAGCTTGGCTCCTCAAGCCATAGATTTTAAGATTCAAAGCGGCGGATGGATTCCAAAATATTACGGCAACATTTTTTTTTACATGTGTTTTATTGGCTCTTAATGTGAAAGAATAAACCTGTTTTTTCACATATGTTTTAGCAGTTTTAGTTCAATCAACACTAAGCCCTGTGTTTCATAATCTCAATGTTCACAATAATTGAGTAAAACATTTTCTTGTAATGCCATGGTACCATATACATTTCAAAATGTCCAATCTCGAACTGGCTTTAAAGAAGGTATGCTTCCTTTCTCACCAAGCAAGAAAAAAACTGATGTTATCATGAAGAAAAAAAAATAGCAAGCCACTCTGGTATCTAATATATCTAAAGAGAGCAACTGGAACATTACATAATGTTTGTAGGGAGAAAAGGTGTGCTTAAATACAATAACTATTATTTACTAATCAATTTGCTAAGAAAGGATATGGAAGTCCATAGACTCACGTAATACAACCTCATTATCACTTGGAAGTCAATAGGGGAAGTGAACAATAAGTACAGAGAAGAAGGAGATATGATGGCAAGAGTGTAAGATGAAAGGAATCTGCTACCACTTAAATTCGTACAAATATACTAGAAGCTGGTTTGTGGGCATTCTGAGGACAGTCTCAGGATAAAGCATGATGAACATCCAACAATTTACAGTAATTCTTTAAACACAATCATGGTTATAAATTCCGTCAAAAGCATGAATAGATGTATTTATCAGAGTACAAGAGATCCTTAATATATTTAGTGAAGACACACAGGGGCAGATTTCCAAAGAAATATTCAATGCAGTGCCCCAATCAAAGTTGCTATTCTGTCTTGCTCTGGTGGAGAGCAGCGCAGAACATATTTACTAAATAAGGTCTACCTCGTACTCTTTAAAGCTTCCTAGAGCCATGTACCCAACTTTGCTCCATGGTGCACATATTTGCATGCTGTCTAGCATAGGCTTCACAATGGAATGTTACCCTTCTAGTACTAAATCTTATGCTTTGACATTTTTTTACATTTCCCACACAAAATATGTGCTGTACTGCCCTACGCCAAATCCCCGTAAATGAGGGCCATGTGTACACATATGGTCTACCCCCCCTATATTGGTGTTCTTTAAAGCTTCCTAGAGCCATTCACCCACTGTTGTTCCACAGGTCAAAAAGGTCTGTTCATGCTGTCTAGCATAGGTTTTGCTATGGAATGTTAACCTTCTAGTACTAAATATTATGCTTTGACATTTTTTAGCATTTCTCACACAAAATGTGTGCTGTACAGTGCAGCAAATATGGAGCTTGTAAAATGTCTTTTTAAACTAAAACATTTCTCTGACTGCACCAGCCTTAAGAAGGCTATATTTTATTGTGCAAAGCCAGGCATTGCAATCTTTGTATATTTGACATTGCATCAAAACTATTGGTTGGGGTATTGGAACACCTGAGAAGCACCCATTGTTAGAGCTGACAGCCTTTAGTGTGATCTTCCCCCAAACTTGTTGCCTTCTCCCCTCCAGTTGCTGAAATTCGTTTTTTGTTGGCTTTAGCACTCTGTGCATTTTACCACTGCAACCAGTGCCAAAGTCCTTGTGCTCACTCCATAAAACAATTTAATGTACTGATCTGTCCTAAATAAAGTGGTACAGTGTATAGCCGGGTCCTATAAATGGGCAACGGGACACTTATGTGAGCCCACTTAAGTAGCCCTTTAAGCACCATGGGAGCAGTTTTAAACTGCCAATCGACCTAGGAAAATAAACCTTTTGTCAGGCTTATACCCTGCTTTTTATTATATATAAATCCCCACTAAGATTAGCCCTAAACAGTCTATAGAGCAGGATACAATGTATTTAAAAAGTCGGCCATGCACATTTAAGTATTATGTCCTGGTAATGGAAAACTTCCAAATTTGTTTTTAACTATTGTGAGGTCTACCTCTTCCAAAGGGTAACATTTGGTTATCTTATTACATTTAATTAGTGATAACTTTTTGGGGGGAACAGGTGGAAATGGTGTGTTTGTTCTTAAATGAATTGTAATTGTAAAAATTCATGGGCCCGATTCACAAAAGTAATCTTACACAAATTTCTAACTTTTCGACTTTCGGTATTCACAAATGGCATTAAGGAGTAGTGAAGTTAGGATTCCTAACTTTTAAGATCTTTTTAAGATCTTGTATCCGTATGGTCTCTGAAATATATCTCATGGTGGGGAAGACTTCAAACTCTTAAGATGATAATATCTTTGATTATTCATTTTGTATCTGCTATGCTACCTGTTAGGCTGTCTTCATCCCTTTTCTGTTAAATTAATTCACTGACCTCCAAATTTTTATGGAGTGATAAACGTGCTACAATTGCATATAAGTATCTTAGGAAGCCATCTGCTTTTGGTGGATGTAATCTTCCTGATTGGAACCTATACCAAATCGCTTTTTTATCGTCTCAGGGGGCTCTCTGTTTTTTGCCGGATTCTCGACATACCCCTCTTTGCATGTATATTGAACAAGAGCTGTGCTCTCTTCTTTTTACCCCCTCTCTTCTCACTGCGTCTAAGATTGTGTTCCCTCATTTAAATCATATTATTTCAGACACAATTAATGCTCTAAAACATATAGATAAAAAGGTCTCCAACCCCATTCATTTGTCGAGATGGTTCTCATTATGGTATAACCCTAAACATTGTTACTGAGATTGACTTGGTTAAGATGTCCTCTTGGGCTAATAGTGGTCTTTTGTTGGTCAAGCATCCATACGAGTCCAATCATGATCCACTTCCCTTTTCTTCTTTGGTGAGGAAATATAATCTTAATAATATGGATTTCTATTCATTTTTTAAATTAAAGGTTGCCCTGTCTAAAGTGCCCCTATGGACTGATTCGACTACTATTTCACTTTTAACTATGTAGTCTAGTCCAGGCCATACTACCTCGAAAGTCTATACATTTTTATCAGCGCCTCCGCCAGCACAGGCTTCTATTACACAAAATAAATAGTCACATCATTTTGATAGTGACATTTTCAAAAACATCTCACAAGAGTCATAGGAGTTAATTGGGAAGGTTTCACTGCGGAATAAGATTGCTATGTCTCTCATGCAATCTAAATTCTTTACTATGAATCTTCTTCATTGGACCCCTGATTGTCTATTTAAGTTGAAACTGAGGGTTAATGATCTGTGTTGGAATTGCAATTTGGTCTCAGGCAATCACCAACACATGTTGTTTGAATGCTCATTATTACATTCCTAATGGGATCTAATTCAGAAACACTTATCACTAATATTTGATACTCCATTGAAGCTTTCGTTTCCTATGGCATTTTGGGTCCGTGGGCTGCCTGTACTCCTCTTCACATGGATGATACTTATATGCAGTTATTAGACCTCCTTACATCAATTGCAGTCAAGATCATTTTAACTGAATGGAAATCTTTTAAGGGCCTGTCATATCATACTTTTTGGGCTTGGGTATCATTTCTTCGTGAGGCTCATACTACAGTTGAAGAGAAGCACTGTACTCCTTCTCACTCTAATACTATTTGGAGGTCACTAGATAAATATATTAATTTGTCCTCTCAGGGTTTGGTGGTCCAATATCCTTTTTGACTGTACGTCTTTATTTTCTCCGTTGGTGCAGGTGTCCCCATCTTTCTATCTCTCTTTCTATATAGTTATCTTCATTTAGCTATCTATTTTTTTATTTATGTTTTCTATCTCCATGTTGTTCTCTTTTCTCTTTTTTTCTTTCCTCTTTTCTCCTTTTTTCCTATTTCACTACTATCTTTTCTTTTTCTTTTTTTCCGCTCCTTTGTTCTTCCTGTGATTTATATGCAATACAACTAACTTTTTGGCTTTCAAACTAACTCAGATAGTTATTAGATATCATATATTGACTTGCACTATTTTTTATTGTTCATGTTCTTCTGTTGTAATGTATTCTATTATACTGTATGAATTCCTTCTTTATAAAACAATACAGATATTTGAACAGATAACTGTTTTCTTGGGCATCCCACTGCCTTGCTTCTTTCTTTGTCTTTCTATATGTGGAAAAGGTTGGATATGTCCTTGTATCTCCTTGTATGTGTTGGGGGGATTGTGAAATTGTTTTGAACAATCAGATTCTGATAACGTCACATGGCCACTTGTATGTATTAAAATAGATATAAGTAAATGTCAATAATAGGATTGTTTGCCACGAGTATTTCCAGGGGATGTCAGATATAGAAAACCCCCACTTTATTGAGAGCCACCTGTTACGATTGACCCATATCTCTCTCCTCCCATGTAGCTGAACCAGTGAATGAGCTCTGCCAAGCAGGAGGATTCATAGTAAAGACATATACAAGAATGCTTCACCTACTTCAGCCATGTCTGCTGTTTGCTTCCCATCCCCCCTGAACTGGTATTTATTACCTCCTCCCTTACACTCAATATGCTTGGCATCCTGCCACCCATACACAATACTGTCTAAAATATAATTTCCAAGCCAGCCCCTATATATAGAAAAAGGGCCACTTCTCATCCCATTTTAATAAAAAATCCATTATCACTCCCTCTCATAAAGTAAGTTAGGATTTGCAATGCAATGGATCTCACATTTACGAAGGTTTGAGCTATTGGCATTGTAGATAGCATTGCCTTTTATTTATGTGTTGTTTTTTTAACAGAAACATAAAAGGCATTGTCATTTACAATGACAATAGCTTAAACTCTTGCAAATGCGAAACCTATTGCATTGCAAATGCAGTCGAGCTATCAATTCTTTTGAAAAGCATTAATAGAGAGCTTCTCCTGCCTGCTGCTTAGAGGCTGTAATTAAAGCCTACCAAGTAACAACACATGTAACAGGGGTGTAGCCATGGGTGGTTACAAAATGTGACAAGGCAGTACTAAAGATGGACTAATGAGCCTATTGACCAATGAACAGCCACAGTTTACAGTGGACAATAACACAAACCAATGAAAAATATGAGCGGAGAGTGGGCAGGGCTTGAAGTTCCTACCTGAATACAGCATGCCTCGCAGAGCAGCGCATGCTCTGCCCAGGCTCAAATTAAAACATTGGCATTTCTTATGCCATTAACTCCAACTTTGCAGGCTGCAGGGTCACATATGGTACTGCACCCTGCAACATGGGTAGGTAAAACACATTATCATTTATAAATCCAATAACTCTTGAGTCCAACAAATGTGAGACCTATAGCATTTATAATGATTGTTATTATACTGATCGGAGCATACTAATTCACTGGTTAGGACATTTTCATCTAAACAATATATAGTGTGTAAATGTGACTGGTGAGTTGTCGAGTCATTTGTGTAAAATATTCCTACCTATGATTTTTTTTAATACAATTTTTCCTAACAACAAAAGAGTGAATATACCATATGTTCCAAGCTTTTCTGAACATCATTTTTAAAAATTATTTTTACTAGTAAACATTGACGTGTGCCTGTCTCTTGGGCAAGCAATGCAACCAGCTGCCCACTTTTTTTTCCCTCGGGCTCTGCAGAAGCACAGTTTTGGCAACAGTAACGAAAGCAATGTTCGAACAGAGAAGCTCTTGCAAAGCACGAAGAGAAGTTGTATTATCCCCTATGCTCCTGTCCTTGCTTTGCTACTAAAATTCCAAAGGCCTGAGTGTGGCCCCTTACCGGCAAGCGCCCTTAACTGTTAATTAGCCCAGTGCACACAGTTTTGACAGGTTTGGCTTAGAGGGATAACCGTCCATGGTGTCAGAAGTGAGCAATCTAACCTGAGAACACAGAGCGCTTTCCGCGTTTCTGCATAGCGTGCTATGAGCGAAAATATGTTTTAGGGCGTTGACCATTGGATGGCATGCGCAGTCTTTCTAGATTGCTTTGTTTAGGGGGAAATTTAATAAATAAACGGACTTTGTTCGAAAGTGAGATAGACTGTTTTTGACCCGCAAATGTAACTGTTTCACCAATATTGTGACACTTACGCACCTTGCCTCATTTACCTCCTGGAGTATGCACCAGGCACTCTCTGCAATTACCAAGCCTGAATGAGCAGAAATTTCACAATGCTTTCTCTGCAAAAATGGCATTGAAATATTTGTTTTAATTTTTACATTTGTTTATTGGTATTTTACAGCCTTACATATATAAGCATACAACACTTTCCAAAATAAAGCTGGAGAATTTCCGGGCAAGCATTAAACAAATTAATCGTTACAAAGCAACATTGTTCTCAACATTTCTACGCACCTCCAATTCCACTAAAGGGGATATACAAGGCTCACCACGATATTTGTTCCACATTGACCGCTTGTGATCCCATTTTTTAGGGCATCTTCTAGCCACAAACACCTCTGTCTCCACCAGCAAGCACCTGTCCATTTCCTTCGCCCACACGGTGATAGGAGGCACACTGGATCCCCCATCCCCTCGCCAGCTCCCGCTTAACTAATGTGTATCCCATTGTTGTGAACTGTTGTTCAATTTCAGTGAGATCAGTCACCTCCCATATATTAAACAGTCCCAATTGTGGTTTCAACAATACTTCTTTGCTCAGGGCTGTCTGCGTATGGTCCGAGGCTCCATCCCAAAGTGTTCGTATTCTCGGGCAGCTCCACAGAATGTGATAAAAAGTGGCCTGCTGACCACACCCCCTCAGACATAGGTTTTCGGGTCAAAAACCACTTTTAGCCAAGGTCTTTCCTGTCATATACAACATGGAGAAGCAGGGGTTTGCGAGAGCCGCAGACTATTGAATGAACCTCCCCTGCAGCTCCATGTTGTACATTACCTAGGATTAATAATTCTAATGAGTTTTGACCACTTGGTTCGATATATAGGAATGTACCTAGCATAAATTATTTTTCCTAATATCATTGAAAAATCTTTTGCAGACTGTGGCCTTCTCCCTTTTCAATTCCCTGTATTGTACTGTATATATATTGTATTATATGTTTTGTGTTTTTTCTTCAATTGTGAGTGGTATTGTTTGGTTGTGATATGCATGTAACTATGAATGAATGACCGATGTATAGTTATTTTTCTAATGTCTTATGTGTCCTTTTTGAGATAATCTCCTTTTGTATGATGAACTGAAAAATCTGTGTGTAATGTTTTTCAAAAAATTGTTAAAATAAAAAAAGCTATTAACTAGCAATCCCCGTTCTTGAATGCCTCTTCGAGTCCTGGATGATTATTTGTTTATTTAAATCCACTCATATCAGTACTGGCACTTCTGTTTGTTCTTTAATGAATTGGGCTCAGCCTTACTGATTGGAGCCAGCCCCTAGTTGTTTCTCGTGGAAAGGTGTCCGGCAAGTTATTACATAGCTTTTTATATGTAAGGGATATCACCTTGGAGCTTAAGGGCTCATCTAACAACCAGTCTTCCAATGGAGACGAATCAGGTATGTCTGTAAAGGATGGGAAAGCAGTCAGAAGCGCATGTCTAATTTGCAAATAAATGTACAGTTTGTGGTTTTTCTTCAATTGGTTGAGTGGTATTGTTTGGTTGTGATATGCATGTAACTATGAATGAATGACCGATGTATAGTTATTTTTCTAATGTCTTATGTGTCCTTTTTGAGATAATCCCCTTTTGTATGATGAACTGAAAAATCTGTGTGTAATGTTTTTCAAAAAATTGTTAAAATAAAAAGCTATTAACTAGCAATCCCCGTTCTTGAATGCCTCTTCGAGTCCTGGATGATTATTTGTTTATTTAAATCCACTCATATCAGTACTGGCACTTCTGTTTGTTCTTTAATGATTTGGGCTCAGCCTTACTGATTGGAGCCAGACCCTAGTTGTTTCTCATGGAAAGGTGTCCGCCAAGTTATTGCATAGCTTTTTATATGTAAGGGATATCACCTTGGAGCATAAGGGCTCATCTAACAACCAGTCTTCCAATGGATACGAATCAGGTATGTCCGTAAATCATGGGAATGCAGTCAGAAGCGCATGTCTAATTTGCAAATATATGTACAGTTCACCCTGGGCCAAATGATATCGGCTCTGTAGCTCCCCAAATGTCAGTACAGCCCCCTTCTGAACTAGGTCCTTCACCACCGAGATCCCTATAAGGTCCCACTTAGCAAATCTGGGCTGATAGCACAGCATTCCCAATATCGGCATGTACCACAATGGTGCCATCTTAGATAGGACGCCTGCCCAGCCCAGGCAGTAATCTACTAAGCGCCAAACATCCAGCATATGTGTGGTGGGTCCAAAGAATTTCTGCTTGTTCTTCCTATCAGTGTTGTAAAGGGCTCCCAGATACCTGGAGCGGTCAGTTTGATAACAGTTGAGAGCATTCGCAGGGTAAACGGGGGGGGGTGGTATATCCAGTCGTTTACGGTCACCAATTCTGCAGCCCAGTAGTGGAGTTGTAAGTCAGGCAAAGCTGTGCCCCCGTCGTATCACCCTTTTGTGAGTTTCTATAATGCCACTCGGGGGGCCCTCCCATCCCACAGCAGTGTTCGAAGTTTCCCTTCCACTGCATTGAAATACGAATCAGGGACTCTATGCAGGCAGTTTTTAAGGATGTAAAGGAAGCGAGGGACATCCAACGTCTTAAAGAGTGCATCTCGCCCTTCCAGAGAGAGAGGGTGGGATCTCCAATGCTTCACATCCGCACGCAGACGAGCTAGTGGGGGGGGGGGGGGCAAATTGGAGCTATAGAAACAAGCCTGATCCGGAGTAACGAAAATCCCCAAATACCAAAAGCCTTTCTCTGATACCGCTATAGTATACCCAGCTGGAAGCCGGGAAACTGGAAAATGCAGCATAAACAGGACGGACTTGTGCTAGTTAATCGCATACCCGGAAAATTTTCCGAAATTTGTGAAGTTGTCAAGTACCACACTTATTGACTTGTACGGGTATGCCAAATACAGTAGTATGTCATCGGCATATAGAGATATACGTTCTTCCACATCAGCCGCCCAGCGCATTCCCCGCACCATCAAAACTCAGCGCACCCAGGCCGTGAGGGGCTCCAGCAAAGGGGAGAACAGAAGCGGGGACAGGGGGCATCCCTGCCTTGCGCATCTGTGTAGTCCAAATGTCTGGGTCGTGTATCCATTGACCCTCACCTGCCCCAAAACGTCTGTGTATAGCAGCTTCACCCAAGATATACATTTAGGATCCAGTATCACCCTCTCTAGGTCCTCAAACAAGTTGGGCCCTCTATGGTATTGAAGGCCATTGAAGCGTCAAGAGACAGCACAGCTTCCTCAATATATTCCCTCTGAGCCAGCACGTTATGCAAACGCCAGATATTGAGGGCCATATTCCTCCCTGGCATAAACCCAGACTGGGCCGAGTGAACCAATGATGTAATAAACGTCGCTAATCAGTTGACCAGAACCTTAGCCAAAACCTTTGCTTCTATATTTATCAACGAGATAGGTCTATAGGAACTACAGCTATCTGGTGGCTTATCTTGCTTATGGATCACTACTATAGTAAAACACACAAGATGATGTACGGAATGTTGCACAAAGGCAAAACATTCACCCCCAGTCACAGATCTGGGTTTAATCCATCGTTATTTTGCTCACTAAGCCACCCCAGTTCAGACATGGCCATATGCAAATCAGTCTTGACCCTCTGCCTCATGGGAACAGTCCAGACCGAACTACCAAGCCATATCTTCCCTGGACCGGAATTAAGCATCCTAGGACTGGTTTCTGGCTATCAGCCTTCATCCGCCAGGATAGCTGGCCCACTGGTAGCCTAACTTCCTCTAGACTTTGCAAAATACATGGCCTTCAGGTGTGTCACAGTTAGAGAGGCATTAGCTTTCAGAAACTCAATCGGGATGCCATTGGGCCCCATTGCTTTCCCAGATTTAATCTGTCCTACGGCCTTGCTGATTTCGTCAAGTGAGAGGTCACCATCTAAGGTGTTTTTCCTCATCTGAGAGGGCTGGTACGTCACTATCCTGGAGGTGCTGTCTCGAATCTTCAGCTGTGTAAATGGTAGAGGGGAATACACCCTCTCTAGGTGGGTAGCAAATGCCTCTGCAATTTCCTGTGGGTGTGTCACTGTGTCCCCCTCTGGCGTTCTCACTTTATGCACCCATCTCATACCCTATTCACTCCTTTCCAGACACGCCAATGTCCTGCCTGCTCTATATCCCATCTCATATATCATATGTTGGGTATGTCGATACTTGGCCAGAATGAGCTCTCTAGTTTTTATCCGATATTCATCCTGCTTCAGCAAAAGCCTGTGGCTAGTGTCTGGTAAGGGATCTCATGCATGTTCCCGCTCTGCCACTAGGAGGTCTTCCTCCACCTGGACCAGAAGTTCACGCTTCTTGGCAATATACCCCATCTTCAAAGATAGAGCTTGGTTTTTCAGGACTACCTTATATGCTTCCCAAATTGTGTGCATGGACTCAACTGAGCCCACATTTTCAGTAAAATAGTTCTCTGACTGCGTGCGGAGTTCCTCCCTTATGTCTGGGATATGTAAGAGCCAGGGATTTATTACAATGGTGGTACGCATCTGGCGCTCCCAATGTGTGTAGTCTACCCCGACAGGGGAGTGGTGCAATATGCCTTGCGGCAGGACTCGAGACTGGGCAAACATTCCTATGGCGGACATGTGCGTAAGAAAGAAATCAATGCGCGACACACTACAGTGCACGTTTGAGAATTATCTGTATAAGTTCCCAGTGGGTTGAAGCGCCCAACCTATATCCGCCAGTCCCATTGCCTTTGCGAATTTAGCCATTTGCCCATCAGATTTCGCTTTAGGCCTCGGCGGGCATCGATACAATGTATCATCAAGAGTCATATTGTAGTCCCCCCATGATTAAAGTGCCCCTCTTGTGTCCCTCAGCCTACAACCAAGGTCTTCTAGCACTGTTTTACCACGAGCTGGTGGTAAGTGAACCAAAAGTATATTTATTTCTCTACCATCCCATTGAGCCTCAACCCCCGTGAACCTGCCTCTCGGATTGGCCCACGTCTTATGAACTATAAGGGGTGTAGTCTTTTTTAACAGGATTGCCATCCCACGCGAACCTGTGGTGTAGTCTGCTTGTATCAGAAGTTTGCATCCCCATCTACTGAGGGCCTTAGTCTTCTGTCCCACCAGGTGTGTTTCTTGCAGTAAAACCACATCAGGTGCCTGATGCTTCATGTACTGTAGCACTATCCCCCTCTTGATCTTATCCCCCAATCCATTAACATTCCATGTCAATACAGAAAGCACCCAGTCTCTATCCCCCCATAGTCACCTGCAACCCCAGTTTCCAACCTACGGATCAATTCGAAGTGTGAAAAATGTTGCAGTACCCCACTCATCTTAATTCGCTGTAGCTTATGTAAGGCCATACTTCGCAATACCTGATCAACACCACATTTTGCACCAATAAAGCAATAAACATTTAAACTCTCCCTCCTACCCCTCCCCCTAACTCTTACCCCCCTCCCTTCCCCCCTGCCCGTGCATTTGAAACTACCCACTCCCGGACATGGCAGAGTGCCTCTCACCCCCCTTGAAATGCTGAAAATACACAGGGATATGGAACTCCCGTCCCCTTGTGTACACATCACAATCGTCTTGCGTGTTAGCCATCCACTATTCCAATTGTGCTGGTCTCAATCAAAATACATCTATTTGTCCCAGCAGTCTTGGTTTGTCTACTGTATCAAGTCTAACCTTTCTCACTCCAATGGGTATTTCACACCCGATCCCCCTCCCCCCATACTTGCGCGCTCAGCACGGTCCCATCACTGCACAGCCTTCTCTAGAATCTTCCTCCACTAGGCTATTAGTTGTTGTCTCTGAGCTATTACCTCTTAGGTGACAAGATCTACCAGAACGATCTCTTCTCTGTCCCCCAACCGTGTTCCATCCTTCCATCCAGTCCCAAACTGCATCTGGTGACTCAAAGAACCATGTTTTACCATCTGATTCCACTCACAACTTTGCAGGAAAGAGCATCACATATTTAACCTCTTGGTCGCGTAGTTCCCTCTTAACCGCCTGAAAGCTGCGTCACTGGGCCTTAACCTTAGCTGTTAAGTCTGGAAAGAAGGCAACCTCATAGTTATCTATTTTCAGCGGGGGACTACATCTTGCTGTCTGAAGGACTATGTCCCTATCCGATAGTTAAATTCTCGGGCTATGAGGGGCCTTGGCGGTGCTCCTGGCTTCGTCCTCCCACCTCACACATGTTGGCCCTTTCAATGGAAAAATAGCTGGACAGAGTCTTAGGTCTGAGGTGCTTGGTAACAAGAACTTCCACAAATAGGTCTGCCGCCGACCACTCCGCTCTCTCCGGAACTCCTAGAATGCAAATATCGTTGCAGCGTGCCCATACTTCGTAATCATCCAACTGTTGCGACATATGCTCCTTTCCCTTTTGCAATTCGAGCACCTGCATTTGAAGTTCCGAGGTATCCGTCTGCAGGGTGCTTGTAACTATCTTAAGCTCCTTTACTTTGTCATCCATCTTCCGGAAATCCGCCTTGATAAGGGAGACCTCTACCGTTAACGAGTCCAGCGAGGCACGCACCCCATTAAAAGCCGTCATAACATCATGCAAGGTTGGCTCTCATCCCTGCTTGGGGGCAGCGGCCCCCGTCTTTCTCCATCTGTGACAGATCACCTTTGTCTCCTGCCTTAGACCAGGCAAACTTGGCAAGTTGTTTTTGAGTGTTAGCCTTGGGTCCCTTCCCGCCCAATGCCATGAGTGCGGGTAAACCGGAAGCTCGTCCAATAAGGTCACAGACCAACTGCAGGGGGATCTGCAACCTGGTAAAAAAAATATCCAGGCAGTACTACAACTCCTCTGAACAGTCTCTCAACCAATCCTGCCCCTGTCACTGGCTCTAGAGGTCAGACTCTTCCGGTAGGCGCGAGGTCCCCCCGGCATGTTGCATCTGCAATCACCGCCTAAGTCAGGCTTTGCCTTTGCGCTCCCGTCTTACAGCTGCCAGCAAGTGCCACCTCCTGGATCCACTCACCATGCACCTCCTTATATTCGCCTCTGTCCAGGTCAGTCACATCCTTTAAGCCCAGATGTCTCACCAATTACACAATCTAAGTCAAGTCTATATATCACATCACCAGACACCACAGGCCCCAGTCCGCTCTCAGTGGGTGGACTAAAGGAACAACTGTGCCTCAAGCGGTTGGTAGACTTGGCACCCTACAGGGTTCCTCCAGTGTGAGTCTTATCCCCTGGCCTCCTCCTCTGCCCCCAGTCTCTACCCTTCAGTGGAGCGCCCGGTCCCCATGGAACTTCCAGGCCTGGTCATGTCCAGCTGTTCGGGCATCCAAATGGTTGCCGATCTTTAAACAGGTATATCAAGTTCAGCAGGAGACTCAGGCCCCACGTTCGTCTATGCAGGCCCTGCTGCTCTATAACGTTAGGCACCTAGGGCAGCAGACATGTCCATTTGATCTAGTAATCTGCACCAGCTGTTCCTGCTGAGCAATCCCCCATGTGTGCTTTTCATTTCTGGCCGCCCCTCACCCAGTGTTAAAGTCGCCTCCCCGCCTGCTGCTCACTCACCCCCAGCACCTCACCGGTTGCAATATCTGCGGTAGGCCTCAAATACAGGGCCTTGATTTGCGGCGGAGTGCCACCTACAGCAATCTTCTGACCTCCGTGTCCCCTTCCGCCATCGTCTCCCGGCAGTCACGTGTGCCGGCTGCGCCTCCTTGCCTGGCCTCAAACCCCAGAAGTGCCAGTCAATCACCTCCGGCCAGGATTTCTCACCCTCATGCCTTTGAGGTCCGCTCCGGCTGCTCTACGTTCGGCAGCACCCGGGTCACTGATCCGGGGCCTCCAGCCTCAACCGCGTCTCTTCAGAACTTACCAATTCTCCGCAGGTCGGGCGGCCGCGAAAAAGGCAGCGCAGCTCGATCTGCCCCAGGCGTCACCAGCTTCTCCTTTGTGCACGGGGCTCCACTAGGCCACCACTGGATTCTACAAGTTGCTGTCACCTCTGCTCCGCACAGGCAGCACCTCCCTCACTCGTCCTCAGGGAGCCACCACTATCGCTCCGGTTCGAGGTCCGGAAAAAGGGGTCAGAAACTTTGCACACGCCACCGGACCGGCCAATCTTCTCAGGGGGAGGTAGATAGGGAGTCATGGCACTTTTGGCAAATTTCTAGCCGGGGAGGGTGTAGGATAGGGCAGGATAGGAATAGAGGGAATAGGACCTTCGTTAGGCAGTGGATATTCTCGATGGCTGCTAGCCACGCCCCTGGCATTAAAATATTAACAGTGAAAGAAAGATTGTATTGGGTCAACATTCTAAAATCAATCTACCTATTGAAGTATTGCACAAAGAATCTACAATTAGTTTTTCTATCATTTTGCGTTAGTAAGCTTTAAACCTACCTCACTTTACGTGTTGAGCAATTGGAACCTGTGAGATGTGTGTGGCAAGCAAACAAACTGTGCTGTTTTTGAAAAAAACATGGTAGTTTTATTACTGAGATGTCCACCATGGTGGTATTAGCGATTGAAAAAAAAACTGAAGCCGCCATTTTGCTAATCACAAACGGCTTTCATCGATGCTTTATAAAAGCAGCCACTTAATCTGAAGAAAAAAAGGTGTGGCCAACATTGTTTTTATTGTGCTTGTGTTGTTATAAACCGGGCTGTGGTATTGGGGAAGGAAGATACTACACGGTCTGAAATAATAAGCACGGCGCCCGGATGATGAGGAGTGGACACAGCAGAGTTGAAAAGCGGTCCCCTGCAGGAAAGTTTGCACTGTCTGCAATAGGAGACAAGCGGTCACAATTGCCCTGGCAGCTTAGAAAGTGAAAGCGCGCACAGCGCGCTGAATGTAATTAAACCTCGTAGTGCCTCATGTAGGACTAACTCCTTAAAGAAAATAGTGCTTACCATGTAAGAACAGATATAAAGGGGCCAGTAGCCATGGAAGGATACAAAACACAACATGGCTGTACTAAGGAGGAACTAACAAGCCTATGAAGGAATCATAGGACAGCATTTATGAAGGACAAAGAAACAAACCAATGAATAATATGGGCGGAGCTTCTCCTTAGTACATCACCTACAGCAGATCACCAGAGCAGCACTTGCGCGCTGGCTCTGGCTCGACCAAAAAAAGCGCAATGCTTCGCTTTTTTCTCACACATCCTTCATTGCTTCTCACTCTGCCAGTCCTGGAGTAATACTCTCTGCTCTGACAGAGCAAAGAGCCTGCGCTGTTCAGTGAGAGAACAGCTGTCAGCATGTCCGCAATCCTGTTCCAGGAGGTATGGCACAGATTCACCTTGACAAGGGGTGCTTTATTAGGAATCTCCTGAACTGTTTCATCTGTGGGGATCCATGACTGGCAAGAGTAGGCTGGTGTAACATTTCATACCCAGCCATTCTGCTGCTTTCCGTGAGAGTCTGATGACCTCGGCCGAGTAGAGAAATACAAAGAAATCCAGTGCTTCTATTGCTTACACTTGATAACTCCTACTATGTCATAGCAATGAATACCCAGGTTTAGAAACAGAGTGTCACACTAATGCTGTCTGTGAACAGCTGTGAAGTGATGGTCCAAGATGGCCCAGTAAATGAATGGTCACCCCTATTGAGGAGCATTAGTGATGCCCATTTTAAACAAATAATGTAATTGTTCCTGATTACTGTTCCCATGAAAATTATGGCAGACTGCAGGAAAGTGTTGGCAGAGTAGAGTTAAAGGTATGACAGCAAAGTTAGGAAGTGTAGGTGCATTTCAAGAAAGGCACAGGAGCCTTGGTAAAATATTTACATTTTACAATAGATATATTCCATTCACTGTTGTTATTAACCATAAAGGTGTAGCAATATTAGCATAAAAAATATTGTTCCTTTTCCATTAAAGGGATGGCGCCCATAGTGAGAAGTACTTGACTATTTCTTAGGGTGGAGTAATTCTAAAGATTTAAAAATGTTTCAAACGACTTGAACTTTTTAAAATTCTCACTACATTATACCATTTGTACCACAGATACGGTATGAATTAATGTCAAAGTTTCTTCTACCTAGAAATCGAAGGGAATGGAATCAGAGGGCCATGATTTGACGTTAATTTTTTTAATTTACAAAAAAACTGTTCCCCTCCTTTTTGTAAAAAGACTACCGTCTCTGAATAGTTAATTCCAATAGTTTAAATACTTAAGCTGAAGTTTTATCCAGGGAGTCTCCTGTGCTGCGATAGCGAAGGGGGACAGACAGCTAAACAAGCCTTCTTGCCAGGGTGCCTGCTTTCCTGAAAAAAGGCAAATGTACGCAAGTAGCTAATCTGCATATGTAAAGGGTGTTTGGAAGCAGGTAGTGGCTTTAATTGATAGAATCATTTGAAGCTTTGTGATGACAAAGATTGACTCTTTTTTAGTAGTGTTACAGGGGAGTTACGAGCTGAGCTGTGAAATGCTTGCTCTTAAGTGACAGTAATATAAGGGAAATTGCAGTACAAACAGTCTGGGTGTTACGAAAATCTGTATTTTGGAAACACCATTTTATCTTAAATCTTTTTGCACCTTTTGTAGCAGTCTATTTTATAATCTGTGTAATTTAATGCTGTGGCTCTCTGGTTATACAAAAATCTCTGCTGTGCATCAACTTATATTGGTTTAATAATGTAGTACAGTGCATTTGCCTCTGGTTAACATAACTTTTTTTAAATGTATTTTTCATTTAAGCTACAAACTATTTTATATGTAGCTACCTGAAAGTGAAAGACCAAAAAAACATACATAATCCATTTAAAATATTTTGGTTTTTTAGCACCACATTTCACCCTGCCCCCATGTACACTGACCCCACCTCCATTGCATGTAGCAGCACAGACCCTTTCTTTGGTCCCTCGCATAGCAGGGCCAGAGCAGGTGGCAGATCCTTCTCCTATCATGTGGCCAAGATCTGGAACAAACTCCCCCACCGCATCTGACAAAGCCCGACACTGCAGTAATTCAGTAAGGACCTCAGGACCTGGCTCTTCGAGTGACCAACGGAGCTGCTCGCACACCTCTCCCCTCAGCGCCTTGAGACCCTCGTGGGAGAGTAGTGCTCTAAAACCCCTGATTGATTGATTGATTGAGTTCCCATGACTTTTTTTAGTGCTCTTCGACTGCTGACACCACCATTTTGATGTTATTAATTGGGATACGTGCATGCGACAAAAACACCAAGATATGTGCTTTGCATCTGCAATAGTGAGAAGATGGGTGACCAATGAGATATCAACCATATCACCCAGGGACGCTGCTTTCTCCAATGACAGGTAGAACATCCGTGTCCCAAATGGAAACCCTGCTCCTCTTGGAATCATCTCAGTCCTGATAGTTTCTCAAGCCCTTGTGCAAACTCTGCCTTAATATTTACAGTTCTGAATTTTTGGATTTCATTCTTTGTTTGTCTTTCAAAATAAACTGTAACTGCCAAGGCATTTTTTAATCAAGGTGCGCATGCTTGGCTCCTTAAGCCATAGATTTTAAGATTCAAAGCGGCAGATGGATTCCAAATGAATACGCCAAAACTTTTTTTTTACATATGTTTTATTGGCTCTTAATGTGAAAGAATAACCCTGTGTTTTCACATCTGTTTTAGCAGTTTTATTACAATCAACACTAAGCCCTCTGTTCCATAATCTCAATTTTCACAATAATTCAGTAAATCATTTTGCGTGTAATCCCATGGTACAATATACATTTCATAATTTCACATAATGCACTGGAATTAATGAAGCTATGCTTCCCGTCTCACGAAGCAAGAAAAAAAATGAGGCTATCTAGAAGTAAAAAAATAGCAAGCCACTCTGGTATATATATCAAAAGAGAGCAACTGGAACATTACATAATGTTTATGGGGCAGAAAGGTGTGCTAAAATACAATAACTATTGTTTACTTCTCAATTTGCTAAGAACGGATATGGAAGTCCATAGACTGGCTTAATACAGCCTCATTATCACTTGGAAGTCAATAGGGGAAGTGAACAATAAGTACAGAGAAGAAGGAGATATGATGTAAGATTAAAGGAATCTGCTACCACCTAAATTTGTACGAATATACTAGAAGCTGGAGATGCACGAGTACCACCTGACATTTGAGATCCACGAGCTCCGGATTCAGCAAGGGCCAAGTTAAGGGGCAATGCTCGGAGTACTCCCCAAGACTTTAGACATCAAGCTGATAACAGCCTACCAGTGCACACACAGCTGTGGCCACCGTTCATAAATATGATGGAAACTATATCCGCAGCCTTACTCCAACACTCAGAAAAGCTGGAATTACAGATAGATATCTTGCAAATTTTGGCCTCACATGTCGTGGGCATCGACAATAAGATTCTCGAGTTAAATTCCTTGATCGAGCGAGTCCAGAAAGACCCGCGCACAACGTATCATGAATGTCAGTGCTCTGATACAATGAATCAGCTTAAAGTCTTACCGGTCATCTTAACTGACATCCTGGAAGAGATACAAAGCAAACCAAATAATGACCATAATTCATCTGAAATTCCAGGGATTGAAAGCTCAATCGGAAACTTGACAAGCTCAATCAGCAACGCCATTATATCCAGGGAGGATCTGATGGCGGATGAAATAGAAGGTAGCCTACCGCCCTGTTCCTCTGTCTCAGTCAAACAGACTACAACTACTGAAGCCATCATACTACACCAAAAAGATATTCCGGTCCTAGCTCACTCAGGAAAAGAAGTCCCCTGGCCATCGCAAATAAATGGACACCAAACAAATAGATCTATGGTTGAATTGGAAAACCCGCCCAGAGAAGAACCGGGGACAATATCAAAGGGGCAAACAAAACAAAACATGCCGCTGACAAAACGTGAACGTAAGAGACTAAGGAAAGCAAGACATAACAAGGCACAGGGGAAAAAAGATGCTACTAGATACATCAAGCCAACCTTAATCATAAGAACGTCACCGCAAGGCCTGAGCAATAAGGACATGCTTAACGTGGAACAGGAAGAGAATGTGGACTGTGGGCAGGCGGCCCCGCTAGTGACTCCGCATCAGGAAGTCAATGTAACAGCCGAAACAAAGAATTCAAATACCTTAAATTCAATACAGGCTCAAAAAACTAGGCAATCGGTGGTCGGGTCTCCCCCACAGAAGCCGCAGGTAACACAGAAAAACATTTTGCATTATTTCCCGAAAATGGTACAGGTACCAAAAGACTACCCACCAGCATTGGGGCAACAACAGAGACTTACTCCACAAGCCCCGGTGGGCCAAAAACCACAGCAGACGATTCGTGATATTGAGCCGGCGCTTAAAAATAAAAATAATCTCCCAACAACCGAGCAACAACATAGACTGATTTCACATGTTCCGGTGGGCCTAAGACCTCAGCAGGCGGTCATTGAAAATACGTCGGAAACTGATCTGATCGACCCAAAGCAGGGCACCCGAGCCAGACCAGTAAAATCCAACAACCAAACCTGCCCTTTAAAGCACAATGAGAGGCAAGACGCAAGCTATCCGGCGGGCTCAATCACGCACGAAATAATACTACATTACAACTCAAGGGGAAACCATGATATCTTAAATCGGAGTGCCATATTAAAACTCATTAACTTGTTTGAGACGCTAAAGCATGTGAATAAAAATCACATAGAAAGCATCGAATTCAGAATAATTCCTAACTCAAACAGGAAAGAAATGACAGTGGCAACATGGAACGACCCCGAAATAGCCAAAGAAGTCTGGCGATACAGCGAAGAGTTCGCCAACTGGGGAATTGAAATTAGGCCAGTGGCGCCAGAAAGATATCCGGGCCCTTTATCAATATCTGCGGAAGAGAGACCAAAAACCCGAAGGTGGACTTCTCCTTGGGGCCGTCGGGGGCACAGACACAAACAAGGGGGAATGGGCCAACCTCCGCATAACACATCAAGGCCAGCTAGGGGGGTCCAAAGAGGGCGGACAATCCTAGCCCCAACACGAAACATATCAGTGGCAAGGAAACCGACTCTGAGAGCCTGTTCGTGGAATATCAACGGTCTGGGGGGCAAAACTAATGACGTAGATTTTATGGCTTTTTAAAAAGATTTTGACATCATTCTACTTCAAGAATCCTGGTTAACGGCTCCCCAGCACATAGATGGTTTTAAGGAAGTTCAACTACAAGCGATTAAAAGAGGCCCCTCGGGAAGGGCAGCCGGAGGATTATCCATCTACCTCAACACTAGCATCGTTTGGACTCCCCTTACCATTGACACAGGACAACAATGGATCCAGTGTATTAAACTTGATATAAATAAAGACCTCTGCAAAAGCAAACAGTGTGCGCAAAATTCCTTGCCAATGATAATCTGTAACGTATATTTACATCCAGACTCTAGGAACAAAGCGGAACAGATTTTGATTCTCAAAGCCTTCATCAAATCTATGCAATCTGTCTACCCACAGGCAGGGCTGGTCGTGTCAGGCGATTTAAACATGTTCTTGCTTGAAAAGGACCAGGCCCAAACCATGACTCATAACAAATGGAACGGCAGATTCATCCCAAACATCATTACAAACCACCGGAAAAAGGATAAGTTCGGCCTCCAGTATGCATCAATGTTTGCCGAGGTCGGAATGATTGCTTTGCCGGTTTTCACAAGATCAACCAGCGGCCCCTACTAGAATTGCTAAACAGGCTCAATCAGTTCTGGATTACACTATGGTGGACTTAGAGACCTTGCAAACTATTGTGAGTTTCAAAATCATCCACAAACTGGAGAGCGACCACAGCCTACAAGCTTTCGAATTCAGTGTCCAATACAAAAGGGCCATCGCATGCAAAGCACTGATCGAACCTCCAAGCCTCTACAATCTTAAGAGACTAGTTTGGAATGGCAACAACATCAAAGAAATAATGATGTGCGTGAAAAACGTACACACTGAAGTGTCCGAAGCAGAAGCATCCGCCCTCCGGGACAACTGGGAAAATCTGATCACAAATTTAATGGAGAGATTTTCGACTCAAACCCAAATCATTAAAAGGAAAACTGGAAAATCACTGCATGTGCCTTTTGGCCCAATATTGCGTAAGAAAAGGTCAGTCAATCGAGAAATCAGAAAGTTACATGAAATAGCCGAGACAAAGGGTGAAGATATTGGCAAACAAATTTACAACTTGAGACAAAATTACAAAAAAGAAGTGTGGTTAGAAAAAGCAAAATACCAAAATGACACCTGGCAATCACTACTAGCATCTAGTAAATCTAATAATAACGGGAAATTTTGGCTGAAATTAACAAAGTGGCAAATGGAGCAACACAGGTCTTCAACGCAAACATTCTCGAGGGCGACTGGATACAACACATCGAGCAAGCCCAAAGGAAAAATATCCCGGCTTGGTGCACTGACCAGCAGACTTCGCTACTAATAAATGCCGAAGAATTGGAGCCACAGTCATATGGAAACTGGATAACGCCATCCCAGGTAGCAATGGTCCTTAAAAACTTGAGGTCCAAAGGCGCCCCAGGCCCAAATGGCCTACCGAACGGTTTGTTCAAACAAGACCAACAGTTTTGGGCAGAACACCTCACCCCACTATATAATGATGTATTTCAAACCGGAAACATTCCTGAGTCATGGAGAGGTAGAATTTTACATCCTATTTTTAAGGCAGGCTCACGGTCCGACCCAGGCAATTACCGCCTTATTGCACTCATAGATGTCGAGGCCAAAATCTATGCCTCGAATATTCTGAGGGACCTGGTAGATTGGGTGAGTGCGAATAAGATTCTGCCGATCTCGCAGACAGGAATCAGGCCAGGAACCAGTACATCATGTAACCTGCTGGCGCTAAATCTCATGGTGGAAAAAAGTAGGGAAAACTCAGCGAAACTGTACACATGCTTTGTAGACCTCAAAGCAGCGTTCGACACAGTTCCGAGGGAGGCACTATGGCGAATGATGGCCAACTGGGGAATAACAACAAAGCTGCTGTTGGCCATTATAAACCTATACTCGAATACCTGGGTTAGAATAAAACTAGCCAACGGCGATAGAACGACAGGTAAAATCTTCACCTATGTTGGCCTCAAACAGGGCTGTGTATTGGCACCAACGCTCTTTAATATTTTCACAGCGGACCTGGACAAGTGCATTGCGAAAACAGAAAGTGATCCACCAAAGCTAGCCAACCACAAAATCAGGAGCATACAGTACGCAGATGATATCGTAGTCTGCAGTCAGACCCCGTTGGGCCTTCAACGTTCCATCACAAAGCTCAATGATTATATCTGTGCACAAGGGCTCATATTAATTATAAAAAAACGAAGATTGTCTGTTTTTCCGCTCGGCCAGGGAGGAAATCCTTTAAATGGCAAATTGCAGGCAACACATTAGAGCAGACCTCCACGTAAAATACTTGGGAGTTGTAGTCGACGCTAGGCGGTCGCTGAAAGATCATCAGTCTTACAGAAAGGCACAGGCTATCAAACTACGCTTCGCCCTAAATTTGTTAAAAAGAAAAATGAATTGTCCATCCAATTCGCATTCGTTGAAGATAATATCTGCAAAATTTCTCCCATCTCTCACGTATGGATTGGAGTTGTACAAGGGAAAAGATGCTACCTTTTTGAACACACAACAATCAGAGTTGTTCAAATACATCTTTCATATTCCGAGGTTCGTATCTCAATCCCAGATCCGCTTGGAATTCGGTCTACTAAACCAGCACCACATCAGACAAGCAGCCATATTAAAATATGCTGGAAATTAAGAGCTGCTGAAGAGGACACCCTTATGGGCCATTGCTGGACTGAGATAAACAACCAGAAAATGACAAAAAACTCATGGAAAATGGTATGGGAGAACGCCGTCTCGAGCCTTAATATGGAAAAGGCATGGAACACAAATCAATCATTTATGGCGTTCAAAAAAGAGACTAACGCAGCAGCAAAGCAAATGTCATGGACAGCAGATAAAGCTGCCACAGCAAACAAAAAACATGGATGGATTGCGTTGTCCACATATGGGAAGCCAAAGCCAGAGCCACAGCCATATTTAGTCAACCATATATCCCCAGATGCTCAAAAAATACTTTTAAAATTACGGCTGGGAACCACCATATTAAAAAATCACACACCTGCATGGAAGCAAACATGGCCGACACCCTCTTGTAGACGATGTGGGGAAATGGAAGAATCCTTGATGCACATATTGTGTCTTTGTCCATCTTTAACAGATTTGAGACGTTATTACCTACTTCATGTTTTTCGACTTTCTCAAATTAGATCATGCCGCCCGGCCGTCATGCTGGCCCTGAACAGCTACAAACTGCAGACAGCTTGTAGGGCCGCTATATTTACCAAAAGGCACTTCAGCTAATCACGAACACTGAGGTAAAGGACGGCAAAGGTCCGAATCCGACTGTGCGAAGTGCAAACACAACTGAAAAATCACTATGTACACAGACATTTTAGAAAGTTTCTCTATTTTAATGTATCTTTAGTTTGTATACTTTAATTTTAAAGTACAAGATGCTTCTTTTATACGAACAATATTGTAAAGGTTTTAATTAACTATATACAATAAAAAAAATTTACTTACTAGAAGCTGGTTTGTGGGCATTCTGGGGACAGTCCCAAGATAAAGCATGATGAACATCCAACAATTTGCAGGAATTCTTTAAACAAAAACATGGTTATAAATTCTGTCAAAAGCATGAATAGATGTATTAATCAGAGTACATAGAGATCCTTAATATATTTAGTGAAGACACACAGGAGCAAATTTCCAAAGAAATATTCAATGCAGTGCCCCAATCAAAGTTGCTATGCTGTCTTGCACTGGAGGAGAGCAGCGCAGAACATATTTACTAAATATGGTCTGCTTCTTACTCTTTAAAGCTTCCTAGAGTCATGGACCCACCTTTGCTCCATAGTGCACGTTTCTGCATGCTGTCTAACTTAGGCTTTGCAATGGAATGTTACCCTTCTAGTACTAAATCTTATGCTTTTAAATTTTTTAATATTTCTCACACAAAATATGTGCTGTACTGCCCTACGCCAAATCCCCATAAATTATGGCCATATGTACCACATATGGTCTACCCCCTGTATTGGTGTTCTTTAAAGCTTCCTAGAGCCATTCACCCACCATTGCGCCACAGTGCAAAGGTCTGTTCATGCTGTCTAGCATAGGTTTTGCAATGGAATGTTACCCTTCTAGTACTAAATATTATGCTTTGACATTTTTTAGCATTTCTCACACACAATATGTGCTGTACAGTGCAGCAGATATGGAGCTTGTGAAATGTTTGATTAAATGAAAACATTTCTCTGACTGCACCAGCCTTAAGAAGTTTTTATTTTATTGTGCAAAGCCAGGCTTTTCAATCTTTGTATATTTGATATTGCATCAAAAGCGATTGGTTGGGGTATTGGATCACCTGAGAATCACCCATTGTTAGAGCTGGCAGACTTTAGTGTGGACTTCCCCCAAACTTTTTGCCTTCTCCCCTCCAGTTGCTGAAATTAGTTTTTGTTGGCTTTCGCACTCTGTGCATTTTACCACTTGGAACCAGTGCCAAAGTGCTTGTGCTCACTCCATAAAACAAGGTAAAACCCGGCCTATGCGGATTGGCACATTTAATGTACTGATCTGTCCTTAGTAAAGTGGTACAATGTATACACAGGGCCTATAAATGGGCATGCAGCACTTATGTGAACCCCCTGAAGTAGCCCTTTAAGCACCATGGTTGCAGTTTTAAACTGCCAATTCGACCTAGGAAAATAAACCTTTTGTCAGGCCTATACCCCGCATTTTTTTATATACAAGTCCCCACTAAGATAAGCCCTAAACAGTCAATAGAGCAGGGCGCAATGCATTTAAAAAGTAGGTCTTGCACTTTTAAGTATTATGTCCTGGTAATGAAAAACTCCCAAACTTGTTTTTACCACTCCCAAAGGGTAACATTGGGATGCCTTATTACATTTAATAGGTGTTAACTTTTGTTTGGGAACAGGTAAGAATGATATGTTTGTTCTTAAATGAATTGTAATTGTAAAAATTCATGGGCCCAATTCACAAAAGAAATCTTACACAAATTTCTAACTTTACGACTTTCGGTATTCACAAATGGTATTTAGGAGTGGTAAAGTTAGGATTCCTAACTTTTACGATCTTTTGAAGATCTTTTATCTGTATGGTCTCCGAAATATATCTCATGGTGGGGAAGACTTCAAACTCTTCAGACGATGATATCTCCGATTATTAATTTTTTATCTGCTATGCTACCTGTGAGGCTGTCTTCATCCTTTTACCATGAAATTGATTCACTTACCTCCAATTTTTTATGGAGTGATAAACATGCTAGAATTGCATATAAGTATCTTAGGAAGCCATCTGCTTTCGGTGGATGTAATCTTCCTGATTGGAACCTATACCAAATTGCTTTTTTATCGTCTCAGGGGGCTTTCTGGTTTTTACCAGATTCTCATTATACCCCTCTTTGGATTCACATTGAACAAGAGCTGTGCTCTCCTCTTTTTACCCTCTCTCTTCTCACTGCGTCTAAGATTGTTTTCCCTCATTCAACTCATATTATTTCTGACTCAATTAATGCTCAAAAACATATAGATAAAAAGATATTCAACCCCATTAATACGTCGAGATGGTCCTCATTATGGTATAACCCTAAACTTGTTACTAAGATTGACTTGGTTAAGATGTCCTCTTGGGCTAATAGTGGTCTTTAGTTGGTCAAGCATCTATACGACTCCAATCATGATCCACTTCCCTTTTCTTTTTTGGTGAAGAAATATAATCTTAATAATAAGGATTTCTATTCCTTTTTAAAATTAAAGGTAGCCCTGTCTAAAATACCCCTATGTACTGCTTAGATTACTATTTCACTTTTTACTGTGTGGTCTCGTTCAGGTCATACTGCCTCGAAAGTCTATACATTTTTATCTGCGCCTCCACCAGCACAGGCTTCTAATACACAAAATAAATGGTCACATAAATTTGATAGTGACATTTCCAAACACATCTCACACAGGAGAACATTGGGAAGGTTTCACTGCGGAATAAGATTGCTCCGTCTTCCATGGAATCTAAATTCTTTACTATGAATCTTCTTCATTGGGCCCCTGCTTGTGTATTTAAGTTGAAACTGAGGGACAATGATCTGTGTTGGAATTGCAATTTGGTCTCAGGAAATCACCACCTAATGTCTTTTGAATGCTCATTTTTACATTCCTATTGGGATGTAATTCAGAAACACTTATCACTAATATTTGATACTCCATTGAAGCTTTCGTTTCATATGACCTTATTGCGTCCATAGGCACTCCTCTTCCCATGGATGATACTGATATGCGGTTATTAGACCTCTTATATGAATTGCGGTCAAGATCATTTTAACTGAATGGAAATCCTTTAAGCTCCTTACATATCATACTTAGTGGGCATGGGTATAATTCCTTCATGGGGCTCATACTACGGTTGAAGAGAAACACTGTACTCCTTCCCTCTCTAATACTATTTGGAGGTCACTAGATAACTATATTAATTTGTCCTCTCAGGGTTTGGTGGCCCAATATCCTTTTTGACTGTACGTCTTTATTTTCTCCATTGGGAGCAGGTGTCCCCATCTCTCTATCTTCCTTTTATATGCTTATCTTCATTTAGCTATCTATTTTTTTATTTATGTTTCTATCTCGATGTTGTTCTCCTTTTCTTTTCTTTCTTTCCTCTTTTCTCCTTCTTTCCTATTTCACTCCTATCCTTTCTTTTTCTTTTCTTCCCTTTTTTTCACAATGTTTTTCTTCCTCTGATTTATATGCAATACAACTATCTTTTTGGCATTCAACCTAACTCAGATAATTATTAGATATTATATATTGACTTGCACTATTTTTTATTGTTCAAGTTCTTTTGTTGTATTGTATTCCATTATACTGTATGAATTCCGTCTTTTTAAAACAATAAAGATATTTGAACAGATGACTGTTTTCTTGGGCATCCCACTGCCTTCTTTCTTTCTTTGTCTTTCTATATGTGGAAAAGGTTGGATATGTCCTTCTTGTATCTCCTTGTATGTGTTGGGGGGGGTAGTGAAAACATTTTGAACATTCAGATTCTGATAACGTCACATTGCCACTTGTATGTAATAAAATAGATATAAGTAAACGTCAACAATAGGATTGTTTTCGATAAGTATTTCCAGGGGATGTCAGATAGAAAACACCCGCACTTTATTAAGGGCCACCTGTTACGTATGACCCATAATTCTCTCCTCCCATGTAGCGGAACCTGTGAATGAGCTCTGCAAGGCAGAAGGATTCATAGTAAAGTCACATACAGAATGTTTCACCTACTTCAGCCCTGTCTGCCGTCTGCTTCCCATCCCCACTGAACTCGTATTTATTACCTCCTCCCATACACTCAATATGCTTGGCATCCTGCCACCCCTACACAATACCGTCTAAAATACCCTTTCCAAGCCAGCCCCTATATATAGAAAAAGGGCCACTACTCATCCCATTCTAATAAAAAATCCATCATCACTCCCTCTCAAAAAGTAAGTTAGCATTTTTAATGTAATAGATCTCACATGTACAGATAAATAAAAGGCATTGTCATTCACAATGACAATTGCTTAAACTCTCGCAAATGCGAGACCTATTGTATTTTAAATGCATTTGTGCTATACATTTTTTTGAAAAGCGTTAGTAGAGAGCTTGTCCTGCCTGCTGCACAGAGGCTGTAATTAAAGCCTACCAAGTAACAACACATGTAACAGGGGTGTAGCCATGGGTGGTTACAAAATGAGACAAGGCGGTACTAAGGAAGGAGTACTCAGTCTATTGGCCAATGAACAGCCACAGTTTACAGTGGACAATAACGCAAGCCAATGAAAAAAATGGGCAGAGATTGGGCAGGGCTTCAAGTTCCATCATGAATACAGCATTCCTCTCCGAGCAGCGCATGCTCTGCCCAGGCTCAACTTAAAAACATTGGCATTTCTTATGCCATTACCTCCAACTTTGCAGGCTGCAGGGACACATATAGTACTGCACCCTGCAACATGGGTAGGTAAAAAACGTTATCATTTGTAATGCCAATAACTCCCAAGTCCAACAAATGTGAGACCTATAGCATTTTTAATGCCTCTTATGATACTAATCGGCGCATACTAATATACTGGTTAGGACAATTTCATCCAAACACTATGGAGTGTGTAAATGTGACTACCTAGTAGACTGGTTAATTTTTCAAGTCATTTACGTAAAGTATTTCTACCTATGATTTTTTTTAATAAAAATGTTCATAACGACATAAAAGTGTAAATAGAACATATGCTCCAAGCTTTTCTGAACATTATTGTTGAAAGTTATTTTTAATAGTAAACAGTAATGTGTGCGTGTCGCTTGAGCAAGCAATACAACCAGCTGCCCACTTTTTTCTCCCTGGGGCACCTCAGAAGCACAGTTTTGGCAACAGTAACTAAGGCAATGTTTGAACAGTGAAGCTCTTGCAAAGCGCGAAGAGAAGTTTTATTATCCCCTATGCTCCTGTCCTTGCTTTGCTACAAAATTTCCAAACGCCTGAGTGTGGCTTAGAGGGAGACCCGTCCATGGTGTCCGAAGTGAGCAATCTAACCTGGGAGCACAGAGCGCTTTCCGCGTTTCTGCATAGCGTGCTGAGAGCAAAAATATGTTTTAGGGCGTTGACCATTGGATGGCATGCACAGTCTTTCTAGATTGCTTTGTTTTGGGGGAAGTTTAATAAATAAACAGACTTTGCTCTAAAGGGAGATAGACTAGTTTTGAACTGCAAATGTGACTGTTTCACCAATATTGTGACGCTTAGGCACCTTGCCTCATTTACCTCCTGGAGTATGTACCAGGCACTCTCTGCAATTACCAAGCCTGATTGAGCAGAAATACGCAATGCTTTCTCTGCAATAATGGCATTGAAATATATATATATATTTTTTAAATTTTGTTTATTGGTGTTTTACAGCCTTACATATATAAGCATACAACACTTTCCAAATCAAGCCGGAGAGTTTCCAGGCAAGCAGTAAACAAATTAATCATTACAAAGCAACATTGTTTTCAACATTTATCCACATCTCCAATTCCACTACAGGGGATATACAAGGCTCATCACGATATTTGTTCCACATTGACCACTTCCGATCCCATTTTTTAGGGCATCCCCTGGCCACAAACACCTCGGTCTCCGCCAGCATGCACCTGTCCATTTCCTTCGCCCACACAGTGATAGGCGGCACACTGGATCCCCCCATCCCCTCGCCAGCTCCTACTTAACCAATGTGTATGCCAGTTTTGTGAACTATAGTTCAATTTCAGTGAGATCAGTCCAATCCCATATATTAAGCAGTCCCAATTGTGGTGTCAACACTTCCTCTTTGCTCAGGGCTGTCTGCATATGGTATGAGGCCCCCTCCCAGAGTGTACGTGTTCTCGGGCAGCTCCACAGGATATGATAAAAAGAGGCCTGCTATCCTCACCACTCAGACATAGGTCCTTGGGTCTAGAACCAATTTTAGCTAAGGTCTTCCTTGTCATATATGATCGGTGAAGTATCCTAAGCTGTATAAGCCTAAACTTAAGTGTGATTGCCGCATCTCAAGGAGACATAAGAGCAGCCTGCCAGTCTTCATCACTTATTTGGCCCAGATCGTTTTGCCACCGCTCCCAGAGTCGTGGCAAGGTGTCCGGCAAGTTATTACATAGCTTTTTATATGTGAGGGATTTGCCTTGGAACTTAGGGGCCCATCTAACAACCGGTCTTCCAATGGAGACGAATCAGGTATGTCCATAAAGGATGGGAAAGCCGTCAGAAGTGCATGTCTAATTAGCAAATATCTGTACAGTTCACCCTGGGCCAAATGATATCAGCTCTAGCTCCCCAAATGTCAGTACAGCCCCCTTACGAACTAGGTCCTTCACCACCGCGATCCTTATAAGGTTCCACTTATCAAACCCGGGCTGATAACACAGCATTCCCAATTTCTGTGTGTACCACAATGGCACCATCAAAGAAAGGATGCAAGCCCAGCCCAGACGGGAATGTACTAAGTGCCAAACGTCCAGCGTATGTTTGTTGGGTCCAAATAATTTCTGCTTGTTCCTTCTATCAGTGTTGTAAATGGCTCCCAGATACCAGGAGCGGTCAGTTTGATAACAATCGAGAGCATACGCTGGGTCATCGGGGTGGGGGTGGTATATCCAGTGGTTTACGGTCACCAATTGTGCCGCCCAGTAGTAGAGTTGTGAGTCGGGCAAAGCTGTGCCCCCATCGTACCACCATTTTGTGAGTTTCTTTAACACCACTCGGGGGCCCCCCATGCCACAGAAGCTTTCAAAGTTCCCCCTCCACTGCCTTGATATACGAATCAGGGACTCTATTCAGGCACTTTTGAAGGATGTAAAGGAAGCGAGGGAGAGCCAACATCTTAAAGAGTGCAGCTCACCCTACCAGCGAGGGAGGGAGGGATCTCCAATGCTTCACATCCGCATGCAGACGAGCTAGTGGGGGGGCCAAATTGGAGCTATAGAAACGAGCCTGAGCCGGAGTAATGAAAATCCCCAAATATCGGAAGCCTTCCTCTGCTACCACTGTGGTATACCCAGCCGGGAGCCGGGGAACGGACCATGCAGCATAAACAGGACAGATTTGTGCCAGTTAATCGCATACCCAGAATTCTTTCCGAAATTTGGGAAGATGTCAAGTACCACACTTATTGACTTGTACGGGGATACCAAATACAGCTGTGTGTCATCAGCATATAGAGATATACGATCTTCCACATCAGCTGCCCAGGGCATCGCCAGCACCATCACATCTTGGTGCACCCAGGCCGTGAGGGGCTCCAGCAAAAGAGAGAACAGAAGCGGGGACAGGGGGCATCCCTGCCTAGTGCCTCTGCGTATTCCAAATGTCCGGGATGTGTATCCATTGACCCTCACCTGCCCCAAAACGTCTGTGTGTAGCAGCTTCATCCAACCTATAAATTTAGGACCTCAGTCTCACCCACTCTAGGACCTCAAACAAGTAGGGCTGCTCTATGGAATCAAAGGCCATTGAAGCGTCAATAGACAGCACCGATATTGAGGGCCCTAGACTGGTTCGGGTGAACCAATGATGTAATAACCGTCGGTCACCTGTTGGCCACAACCTTAGGCAAAACCTTCGCTTCTACATTTATCAACGAGATAGGTCTATAGGAACTACAGCTATCTGGTGGCTTACCTGGGTTATGGATCACCACTATAGTAGCCAACCGTTGGTCCACTGGTAACCTACCTACCTCTAGACTTTCCAAATACATGGCCTTCAGGTGCGGCACTGTTAGAGAGGTAGTAGCTTTCAGAAAGTCAATCGGGATGGCATTGAACCCCATTGCTTTCCTAGATTTAATCATCCCTATGGCCTTGATGATTTCGTCATGTGAGAGGTCACCATCTAAGGTCTCTCTCTCCTCATCTGAGAGGGCTGGTACCTCACTATCCTGGAGGAGCTATCTCGAATTTTCAGCTGTGTAATGGGTAGAGGGGGAGTACATCTTCTATAGGTGGGTAGCGAATGCCTCCGCAATTTCCTGTGGGTGTGTCATTGTGTACCTCTCTAGCCTCCTCAGTTTATAAACCCATCTCGTACCCTGTTCACACCTTTCCAACCACGCCAATGTCCTGCCTGCTCTATCTCCCATTTCAAATATCCTATGCTAGGTATGTTGATACTTGGCACGCATGTGCTCTCTAGTTTTTATCCAGTATTCATCCTGCTTCAGCAAAAGCCTGTGGCTAGTGTCTGGTGAGGGATCTTGTGCATGTTCCCGCTCTGCCACTAGGAGGTCTTCCTCCACTTGGACCAGAAGTTCACACTTCTTGTCAATATACCGCATCTTCAAAGAGAGCTTGGTCTTTCAGGACTACGTTATATACTTCCCAAATTGTGTGCATGGATTCAACTGAGCCCACATTTTCAGTAAAATAGTTCTCTGAGTGCGTGCGGAGTTCCTCCCTTATGTCTGGGATATGTTTTTTTTTCCAATCTTTATTTCGGCAGCATTTGCCATAAAAGATAAAAACACACCTTTATACAAATAAAACAATGCGTTACATCATGGGCAATCAATCACGGCTCTTTAAATCAGCAACGTAATTCCTTGGTTCATAACATCGTACGTGCAGTTTTAATTAGTCCACAAGAGAGATAAAATTATTAAAATATTGATTACATGTTAATATTTTTTTTAATTTAACATTTATTCTACAGCCCTAGATAGTAAGCGTCTTCTCTTCGGCCAAAAAATGTCCAAATATTTAGCTATGGCAAACACGATCATACCTGAAAGATCTGTTTTAAAAACCCTATACGCCTGCAAACAATGGGTAAAACCCAAGTTTTTACAGGCCGGTACGATCCAGTACCTCCTTGCCTGCGAATAAGCTTGGCAAAAAAACAATATATGCAGCTCTGTTTCCTGCTCATAATTACACCCAGGACAATGACTCAGGGAGGGCTCAGTTCATTTACTAGTATAGGCTCGAATTGGTAGGCTTCCGTACCTCCACTTTAGGTACAATTTCCTGGTAATGGTTGGAAATATGGCATCTAAGACTCCCTCCAACTTATAAATATCTTTAGTCTTTAAAAAAGAATCAGTCAGAGTGCCGGACTGTGTGCCTTGTCTGTGTGCCGCAATTTTACTTTTGTGGTACAGTGCAAGCAGTTGCTTCCGAGAGACCGTAGGGCAAGCTATCACGGGGTCAGACCACAAAGTAGCTAATCCCAGATGCCCAAGCTCATTTTTTATGTATTGGAACCAGGGGATTTTCCCCACATTCGGGTAAGTCTGGATTTCCTGCAGCTCGGACCTATAATTCACTAGCTCTGGTGTGGTCCAGACCCTGCGCCAAAAAGTTAAGGGCCTGGCACCCAGGTCTTCATCAAGTGGCCTCAGTCCCAGATCAAGCCTCATCGGCAGCAAGGGGGTACTAGGGGGAAGTGATAGGAGCTGCCTGATAAATTTATTCTCAGTTGCCACCATCTCACGTTTACACATGTGGCCCCAGAGTTCACCTCCGTACATGACCTTTCCCCCGGCCTGCACTCTGTATATCTCTAATGGGGGACCAATCGCCTTGATAGTGGAATTATTTTTGTTTATAAGGCTAATGATTCCTCCCGCCAGTTGGGCCAGTTTAAGTTGGGATTTTGTTTGGTGGTGACCCCAAGACATATTCTCATTTAGAATGACCCCTAGACATTTAAAGGTTCGAACCCTTTCCAACCTATTTGCACCGATATACGGGTTAGGGCGTGTTTTTGATGGGGGGTTGAAGATCATATATTTGGATTTAAGAGTGTTGATCTCAAGGCCATGCTCTTCGCAGAATGCCTCGAATTCATTAAGCACTTGTTGGATCCCCATAGGAGTTTTGGATAGCAGCAGGGTGTCGTCCGCGAACATAATCGCCGGCACCCTGCTGCCAGCAAGTCTGGGGGCATTACTATCCTTAACCCCATTTAGGTGGGCAATTACCCCATTGACATAGAGGCAGAACAGGGTCGGTGCCAAAACACAGCCCTGTCTTACCCCCCTGTCAATGGGGAATCTGTTTGATAGGGAACCATCCCGGCCACATCTAACCTGTGCATAGTTATCCGTGTGTAGTTGGACAACTATGTTTAGAAGGTGGTGCAGTACCCCCATATTTGAAAGGACGGACCAGAGTATTCTACGGGGTACGAGATCAAAAGCCGCCCGCAGATCTACGAAAATGGTATAGAGGCTGCCACCCATCGAACTTTACCGTTTTCCAAGATATAAGGGCCAGGTGGAAGATTTGGTCTATAGTAGAAACTTTTTTCCTGAACCCTGCCTGATATGGGCTCAGAACTGAGTGATCAAGCATCCACACTGATAGGCAGTCCAGAATCAGCCACACGAAGACCTTTTGTGGGACGTCAATGAGGCTGATAGGCCTGTAGTTGGCTGGGAGCAGAGGAGAGCCCTTCTTAAAAATGGGTACAATCTCTGCCCCCAGCTAAGTACTAGGGACCGCCATCCCACCTATAATTGAGTTAAATAGAACATGTAAGCATGGGGCCCAAACAGTTGGTTCATGTTTGAACAGATCTCCCGGGAGTTTGTCCAAACCTGGGGCTTTCTCCGCTGCAAGTTTGGAAATTGCAGCGCCAACCTCCACCACAGTGAATTCATCCTGGTCCACTAGAGGGATAGGGTCTGCCACTAGATTACCTGTATACTCTACCTGATCTATACTTTCATGTGCATATAGGGTGCGGAAGTGAACCTCACAGACACTAGGAGCAATATTAGCTTCTACTGCTGGTGTTGGATCCACAGAGCCGGTTTTAACAATCTGCCAAAATTTCCGGGCATCTCTGGAATTAAGGGCACCCACCATTTCAGTTCAATTTTCATTGTCCCACTCAATCTTGGCGTTTTGGATTAGGTGTTTGTATTCATTCCTCTTAACCCTAATCAGCGCAGTATTACCCTTTTGCTTCATAGCCTCAAGGAGATCAGCTTTGGCCTTCCTACAGGCTGCATTGTACCATGAGGCTGTCATCCCCTTGCCTTTCTTTTTCGTCGCTCGTGGGTTCAGTACCTCCGCTAGGGCGCTAGTAAGCTCCAAATGAAGGTCCCAGAGTTTATTATAATTCTCCACAGACGGGGGTAGTAAAATAAGGTCTTCAACTCTTTGTAACACCCAAACTATTGTAGAGTAAAGCCGATAGATATCTTTGGGGTTCCCTATAACTTTAGCACCTCTGACTCTGCGTCTATCGTTAGATAGGATCACTCTAGAGTCCGGGGAGACTTTGGCCACTTGGTTGTGAATAAAAATACCGGGCACCGAAAATTTCAAGACTGGCGCATTATGGTCGCTTTCATCTCGTGAGATTACCTTGAAACTCCTGACCTTAGCCCAGTCACGCATCTCCACAAAAATGTAATCCAAGTGTGACTCCTGCCCAGGTTTATTGAAAGTGGGTTTCGGAGGAATATCCCCACTGACCCACCCATTACAGGCCCTTATAGAGTTATTAAGAGTCAAGGCCATGATTTGCGTAGCTAACGGCGTCCAGGACTTCACTGGTGGGGCCCCCACATGTGGTATATCCCATTGATCATCCTCCTCCATGGGATCGCCCTCCAGAAAGGATGGCAGCAGCTCGAATTGACAATTAAAGTCACCCCCCACCACATATGAGGTGCCTTGCGGGATAGTACCCAGAAAGAGGGATGAATCCTCAATTGTTCCTGAGACATTGGTTACGCCCGTTGGTCTAGAATATACGTTGACCAGTGCTAGTTTAGCCGCATTTGGCCATTCCAATACCACACATTGGACATCCTCAGAATTTGTCTTGAGGGTCCTTGCATTACATCCTAAATGAGAGCCCACCCAGATGAGTAGTCCACCCGACGGGCGTCCCTCCCACCCCATTTTGCCGGGATTGAGAATGTAGCAAAACCAGGGCGCCAGTAATCCTCCCTAGCCCAGGTTTCCTAAAATAGACAGACATCTTGCGTGTCTATAAATGACCCCCAATCAGGCGAGTCAAGTTTGTTTAGTATACCTGCCAAATTCCAGGAAACAATAGACAGAGGGACTTGTTCACCATTTTCTCTCTGGCTGTTGTTCTTTGGCCCATTTACACCCAGAGCTGGTAAAGCCTGGGCAGTAGTTGGGCTAATTAGTCCGCTTGGGTGATTGGTACCCTCACTGTTACTGACAACGGCACAATCCAATACCCCTGTTTGACTAGGCGGTTCGGGGTTAACTCCCGAGACCTACCTACACTCAGGGCATTAGTGGGCACCCTAGGGTATGCGCTTCTACTAGGTGGGGCGGGGACAGTGGATCTGTGGTAAATTCTAATTACCCATGCTTAATTTATGCGGTAAAGTTCAATAAGAATAACTCAGAATAATAAGAGGCAAAATCCGTGATATTTGAGGTTTTCAAAAAGGGGTTTTATTCCTTAAAAAGGAATTGGGTATTTGGCTCGAGCCAAGGTGGCATACCATTCCGTCACCACGTAGGTTCGGGAAGGGACTGACAGACAATACTTTATTGACAATCATTCATATATATAGTCAATGCATTACAGTAAAGACATATTGCAGAAGGCGTAACAGCTGAGAGGAGAGATAAAAAGACACATACGTAATAAAAAGGCGTTACAATAGGCGTGCATGAAGGCGTGAACTAGAAAACGTCATTAACATGATGTCACAGGTAGGTGGATCCATAAGTGAATCCTGCAGTGTCAGCAGAAATACATGACAGAGATGCGCGCGCAGCAGCATGACGTGTGATTGACGTGTAACTGGAGGGTGAGGGGGACTTGACATTTAGCCCTACATGTGGAGACAGAAGTCTGGGATGTCAGATCAACCTAATCCCAAATCATATCTAATATCTCATGTTTAAGGAACTGTATTATCTGGAAGGAAAAGGTCTCTCGGACAGAGGGTATTCTATACTGACTGTGAGTGCGTGTATAAGCGTCTACGTGTCTGCATGAGATGCGAGGGGGCATGGGCCTACCATGGTAACAGGAGCTATGAATTACTTGCACGGAGACAGTAAGGCCGGGCCCTTTGCTCTGCAGCTGGAAGGATGTTTACTTGAACTACGAGACAGGAATGTATTTTCGAGGAGCTGAGCAGATAATTCGAAGGCTGAATACAGTCTTGGCAGGCAACAGGCTGAGCCAAGCGCCGTTAGCCGCGCAGGGAGTAAGGCAGAGGTCACGGGTACAGATGCAGGCCCAGGCTGAGGCATTCAAAGTCAGAAGGCAGGAAAAGGCTCGATGGCAGAATTCAGGGCCTACTTCGCCAGAGCTGAAAAACGTGTAAAGTACACCATATAAAGACGTTGGCAAGGCATACTTAGGAACGGAATATTCAGCCCGTTCATGGTGGATCTGAAAGAGGACATGTTAACGTTGGATGCAAATGTATTTGCGTCTTTATAGCTGGAAGCGGAGGGAACATACATGTACTTGTAGCGCGTACACGGAATCGTTGGGGTCTAAGATAGGGGACACAATTGTTCATAAAATTTATATTTCCTCATTCCCTCCTTGTCCCCTATGGACCCTTCATGATATATCGATCCTCATGAATCGATCAATCTGTTCACGTAACATCATTTGCTCTTCTTTCTTCTTTTCGCGTTTTGAATGGGAATTTGAATGCGGAATGCATGATGTGGCGCACAGGCCACAAATCGCTGGCCCACATTTTAGACACAGGCAGCAACTGAATACTATGAGAAGGGCAATGCCTAGGAAGGATAGGATCTTCCATCCCCAAGCGGTCAACGTTGTCCAGAACCAACCGGACCAAGTCCAGGTGCCTGGATTCTGATGTATCAAACTTGCAATTTTATGAAGACGTGTTATAGCTTTATATACCGTTGGCGCGTTTTCTGGAATGAAAACACAGCAGCTCGACCCGATGACCTTACAGGCTCCGCCCCTATCTGCTAGGATGACGTCAATGACAAGACGATTTTGAAGAACAACAACCCGCATAGCAGACTGCTCCTCTGTTAAGTTGCCTAGAGCGGAAGTAGTTTCATTCACTACTGCTTCGAGAGTTCTAGTTAATTTGCGTATCAGTTTACTATTAAAGACAGCACCTAAGTAGGGGAAGAAACCTTTATTGAAGTCTGTGTATTGCTCCCATGCCGTTTCAGTGTAGTCGACAATCGGGAGATCTCTTCGGAGTCTATTGTTTACTAGATTGGTATTTCTGTGATAATCAGGAGGGGCTAGGAAAACAGGTGGCAGAAGGAATGCAATGTAACAGGTACCATCCCAATCTAAAGGTAAGCGTATGTATGCGGTATGACCACAAACAAAGTAGGAATGACGAGTAGCTCTGAATGTAGACTTGCCTTGATCACTGAATTCGACCACAGTAGTACATTTACTATGACCTAAGTGTATTGAACCATTCTTTCTGACACATAATTCACCGGTAACTGGTAATACTGACATAGCAGGTAGAACTGGTGCAGCTTCGGATTCAACAGTTAGAATCATGAGGTTAATTGTATAATTACCTAATCCATATACTTCATTTTCTAAATCAGTTCCTGTCCTAGTGGGAAGTCCCTTCTTGTCAGGGTAACAGGCTTTAAGCAGAACTAAGTTTAGGTTTCCCCAAACCCAATTTCCGTCGTAAACAGCAATGTCAGAATCTAAAGAATTAATCAATCTAAACCATGCACCACATGAGCCATTGTGAGTGAACGGGTACGGAAAGAGGGGCAGAACTCCCTTGTGTTTCTGGTAGGGAGGGAGTCAGCCACATATCCAACAGTTTGTAGCGTTATTAGTCTGATGGGAGTGATGTAACATACTAATGAATGTGTTGTTGCGCAGCGCAAGTCTGTAAGACAATTTGTGTGGAGGTAATTCGCTAAAAGAATGTTCGGCAGTGACATTGTAAGCAGATTGGGCACGCTTGAAGATAGGGTAGTAGATATGCAGTAATATACTGGCAGCAATAATCAGAAGGCTTAAAAAAAACATAATCAATAATGTCACTATACAGTGACTACGAAGTGATTTACAATATGCACGTTTCTTGAGTTGTCTCTGTCTATCTCTCTCTCTATCTCGGTCTAGGGGATACATGTCAGAAACTAATTTAACCGATTCACCTAGGGGAGGACTTAAACAATTAAACTGTCTGACTTCCTAGACCGTAACTTTAGTCTATATTCTTCGGAGGCGGTTTTCTCAACCAGGGGGAGTTTTGAATCAGTCTGTGGAGGAGGGCAGGGCTTAGAGTCCAAGTCCGAAGGGAGTCCGTGAAACTTCTTAATGTGGCTTGAATGTAGCCACCCTTTTCTGCCCTCCACCTTAACGGCGGTCTTCGTCGTCAGAAGAACCAATTTCGGGGTTTGCCAGCGGGGCTCCAACGGACTTCTCCGGTCGAAGTTACGAACGAAGACAAAGTCGCCGGGGACCACTTCATGGGGCTTCACCTCGGTGTTTGTCGGGAAAGGCTGCAGCTACCTGTGAACGACAAGATTGTAGTGCCGACATCAAGGAGGCAAGGTAATCTGTCAGCATAATACAGTCAACATCTGTAATTTTACGAGGTATAGGCGTCCCCCACATATTTGGTGGCCTACCAAAGACCACTTCATACGGGGATAGCCCGGTTCGAGAATGCGCTACCATCCTCATATAAAAAAGGGCAACTGGCAAAGCTACTATCCAGTCAACGCCTTTCTCTCTGCAGATTTTTGAAAGTCGGATTTTCAGAGTCTGATTATGGCGCTCCACGAGACCTGCTGCCTCGGGATGCCGGACACAGTGGAACTTCCACTGATAGCCTAACAGGAGTGTAATATGTTTCACAAGCTCGGATGAGAATGGCTGACCGTTATCTGAGTACACGATACGGGGCAAACCATATCGTGGGAAGAATTCACGAACCAGCTGCTTGGCAGTGGTCGGAGCAGTGTAATCTGGGACTGGATATGCTTCTGTCCATCGGGAAAGTGCACATACGACTACGAGGACATACTTGAATCCTCGACAACGTTCCATCTGGATATAATCCATCTGGAGGACTTCAAAAGGGTGATCGGGAGGCTGAAATCCACCTTGCTCTACTGGAATGCTTTTACCTGGATTGAACTGACAACAAATCATGCAAGTACGCACTTTTTGTTTGGCTGCTGCTCGTAAGTTTTTATTGAACCATATGTGTTGAATACTGTCTAGCATGGCTTTTTCTCCTAGGTGTGCTGGACTATGTACTGTGTTAATGATGACTTGAACCATAGAGTCGGGGAGAAACCATGTAGATTTTCCCTTCGTCATCCATCCTTGATCTGTTTGGATCCCTCCTAGTTCAGTCCACTTCTTGATTTCGTCTGGTGTGGCATGTGTCTGTATGTCAATTACATCATGTGCGGGATCCCTGACTGTCATGCAGTGTGTCGGTGTCGGAACTATTGTCTTTGCCAAGTCAGTTACATGAGTTCGATTTTGAGCAGTTTGCTTAGCTGTTCGGTCTGCCAGGTCGTTACCCTGGGAGATAGTATCGGTGACCTTTGTATGTGCCTTACACTTCATGATAGATATTGCAGTAGGTAGATGTATTGCATCTAACAGAGCTTGAATAAGGGGACCGTGTTGAATGTTGGCACCGTGAGAAGTTAAGTAACCTCTCTCTCGCCAAAGGACTTTAAAGTCGTGAACGACTCCGAATGCATAACGTGAATCAGTGTATATGTTAACTTTCTTATTCTTAGCTTGAATACAGGCTTGTGTCAGAGCGATGAGCTCTGCGGCTTGAGCTGACAGGGTGTCGATACAATTGGTTTCTATAACTTCGGTATCTGTCGTGACTGCGTAGGCGGCCACTAATTCACCTGTACCGGTTCTCATGCATGAACCATCCACGTAAAGTGTCAGGTCTGGATCTGGTAATGGAACATATGTCAAGTCTTGTCTGGGTTTCGTTGTAATAGTAATGACTTCAATACAATCATGTTTCAATGGATCTACACCACTTAATGGCAAAAGTGTGGCAGGATTTAATGTACTACAGCGTCTGATTTCTATGTGTGGTTGAAACAATGTCAATTCATAACCTGTCAGTCTTGCTATGGTCAAGTGTTGGGTCTGTGTACGATTTAAAAGAACTTCCACGGAATGTGAAACTTGCACTGTCAATTGATGTCCTAATACTATGGAATTGCTTTGTCTGATTGCTAAAGCTGTCGCTGCAACTGATTTCAAGCATGCAGGCAGAGCCTGGGCTACTGGATCCAATGTGCTAGAAAAGTAAGCACACGGTTTGTGTGAACCTGCTTGTTCCTGAGTGAGTACTGACAAAGCAGTACCTTCACGTTCTGTGACAAAAAGTGTAAAAGGCTTACTGTAACATGGTGTTGCTAAAACAGGTGCTTGACATAAGGCTCTCTTTAAGTCCTCAAAAGCTTGTGTATGTTCCTGAGTCCAAGGGAGGACAGTCGATGTCGCTGCCTCCTGAGTTGTCAACTGAATGAGTGGTTTTGCTAGAAATGCATATTGGGGAATCCATTGTCTGCAGTACGAAGTGAGGCCTATAAAAGCCCGCACCTCCTTTTGTGTCTTGGGTGGTGACATATTTACAATTAACTGGATGCGGTCAGGAGTGAGCTGTCTCCCCACTTTGGACAGCAAGTGACCCAGGTACACAACTTGCTGAACACAGAATTGCAGCTTCGAAGGGGATACCTTGTGCCCCTTGTCAGCCAGGAAATTTAAAACCGTCAGTGATGCTTTTTCACATTCGGGTTCGCTTCGGGCGGTGATCAGTAGATCATCGACATACTGGAGTAGGGCGGTGTTAACAGGCATGTGGATACTATCAAGTTGTCTTTTCAGTGCTTGGCTATAGATGCTGGGGCTTTCTGTGAATCCTTGAGGTGCGCGTGCAAATTTGAAACTTCGTCCATTTAAACTGAATCCGAACAAGTAATGGCTTTCCGGATCGATTGGGACGCTAAAGAAGGCGTTCTTGAGGTCAATTACAGTAAAGAACGTCGCTTCTGAATCAATAGCTGTCAGTAATGAAGAGATATCTGGAACCACGGGATACTGTGGTACAATGCATTTATTCAATTTGCGCAGATCAATAACTAATCGATAAACAGGTGGTGCATTTGGATCAGTACGTTTAAGAACTGGAATGATAGGAGAATTACATACATTGGAGTCGGTTTCCACAACCACTCCTTGTGCAATGAGCTCGTCAATGATTTTCAGTAAAGCCACTACAGCATCTGGGGGTAACTTGTATTGTCGAATTCGTGGTAATACCACTCCTGCTTTTAGTGTGACTCGATATGGTGTAATGTGCATACAACCTACATCAGTGGGGCCTTGCGCCCACAAATGTGCAGGGACATTCTGTAACCAGTGATCCATGCCTCTTAATACATAATGACCTTTAAAATCTCGCAAGAATAATCGTACTCCTTCCGGAGAACAGCATATTATAGCTCCTAGAGCTTTCAGTGTCTTTATACCTAGCAAGTTTTCTGGGCATGATTTTGTAAGCAATAAATCAGTAGTCCGTGTCAAAGGACCGACTGCAAGAGGAAGAGGTTGTGACACTTCATTAATAATAGGCTTTCCTGAAAATCCAAGGGAAACATTCTGTGAGCCTGAGAGGGGTGCCCCTGGAACCTCATCGTGACTTATCGTGGTTCTGCTTGCCCCTGTATCAATTAGAAACTTTCTGTCTTTCCCTAATACTTGACTGTGTACATAAGAACCCTCTTGATCTACAGGAACCTCAATAAGAGGCAAGCCAACCGCCCTCTCTAGGCTGTTTCATGTGTATCGCTGATAATCGGGGTAGTCATTTTGTGCATACTGGTACATCTGTTGTGTGGTGTTTTGTGTTGCAGTAATGGGCTGTTGCTGTGGTACTGCTACGGTCTGTGGTGTAGCTGGCATAGGCGGGATGTGTTGTATATTCTGTGGTACTTGTTGTTGGGCCTGATCTTGTCTAGGTGGACGCGGTCTCTCCTTAGTTTTACCCGTGGAGATATTGTGTTTCAGAACTGCACAATCGTTTATGTAATGACCTGGCTGTTTACAATAGTTACAAACTCCTTTAACAGGAGCCGTCGAATTACTGGGCTGGGTCGCACCCTTCTTGTGACCGTCAGCTGGGACTGACTGAGCAACTAACATTTTCATTTTTGTGTCCTTCATACGTCTTTGTTCGTGTTCTTGTTCTTCTCTAATTCTATTCTGGTGATACTGTAGCATTTGTAACATTTGTGAAGGAGTATTAGCTTGCCAAGTGCTTTCGACTTTCAGTACTCTGTTCTTAACCTGGGGCAGGGAATTCTCGACTAGTTTCGTTACAAAAAGGTGTGGATATGAATCGCTACTGCTTTCAGGCCGCTATTAATACCAAAACATTTTTCAAATCGGGAATAAAAATCACTAGTGTCTTCATCGGGTTTCTGTTTGCAGGCTGAGATTGCACCCCAATCTTCCTTTTTCGTACTTAATAAACGTGGCAATACTTGTACTAACAATCCTGGTAACGCTTTAACTTTTTCTCCAAGCCCTAGGCCTGGAACTCGAGTATTTTCTTCGTTTTCTAATGCAGTCCAATCAATCTTTGCATTTCCCACTTCCCATTCTTTTTCTTTGAGTTTCTCGTAAATACCAGCAGGCAGTAGTACTTTCAATATTTTCATAAGGTCTGGATAGGTGTAATCGCCCATGAGTAGCATATCTTTTATTTCACGGTGAAAACCTGCGGGATCTTTGTCATGGCTAGGTACTACTTTTTTAATTTCCAATAATTCTATTTTAGTTATAGGTGTGTACACAAACACGCGTCTAAGCGTATTATCTGCATTCTGAACTGGGTGCACTTCTCGTAACGGATTCTGTCTGTCTATGTAGTACATTTTTCTCTCCATGGAGTGTGCTGAATCAGATTGTGGACACAGGAAGGCACTATATCTGTGCCGATGTTCTAGAATTACTTTAATTAGATCGGTACCTAGACCTCTCCATTTATTCATGAGCAGTTCTGCTAATATATCAGGCAGGGGACCTGGATCGGAATGTTGGCTTCTATACAATAGGAGTAGGTGTTGTATCATATATGTACCAGCTAAACGCTGTTCACTTGGTGTCATGTTCAAAAATGTGTGTGCTAACGCATCATCACTATATTTCTCTGGGTTGTCAGCCCATTGTACTGCTGACCTAGCTAATTCTTGTTCGTCCATAGAATCGAGTACATGGTACCCCATTCGTTCTCGAAGTCTGTTGTCAGTGGCTTGGAATAAGTGTTCACGAGTTCTCGGATTGCACATGGCTTCCTGAAAAATTCTTTTACTTTCTGGACGTACTGGGCGCATTGAATTATTGGAGGATCTTCCTTTACCTACATAAGCTATCATTTCTCTAACTGGTAACTGTGATTGTCCTGCTGCTTCTTCTGGTTCGTCCTCCTCCCCTGAGGATTCAAGTTTGTCTGAATCTATTTCTGGTGGTGGCTGTCTTCTTTCATGCATCTTTATTATCGCATTTCTGATCCTTCGGTACATATTATCTATACAAGCCTGTTTATCATGATTCCCATCTGCTATATTCTGACCCCATCTATGGAGTGCTTTTATGTCGTCCGGGTTCATGCCCGGCCTATCCACTTCTCTTATTAGACAGTTTATAAGAAACCGTAATATCTTGCCTTGAGTATCAACTTTCTGGTAGGCCAATGCCTCCTTAATACTTTCAGGCCCTGCCCCTGTTTGAACAAAATGATATATTTTATCTAGATGATCTACCATTCCTGGTAGTGTCAATAAAAAGTTTGTGACTCGTCGCAATCGTACTGATGCGAGCAACATTCTTTCGTCATTCTTTTTACCAGGTACTGGATCATATCTACAGTCTGCAAGACGTTCTCCATATATGTCAAAATCGGCTGCTCGAGGTGTACGTTGTTGTGCTAGGTCTCTATAAGTCCACCGATGTGTTGGTGGCGGGGTTTGGAAACCCGTCTGAATACCTGGAGTTTGGAAACCTGTCGCCCCTCCGGACGCGCCTCCTGAGGCGCCGGCTCCGAAGGGATTCGTTGGGTGTAAAGCAGGAGGAATAGGTCCAGGAAGAGGTGGAAGAACGGCTGGAAGACCAGGAGGAACATTCGGGACGGGAGGAACGGGAGGAGGAGTAGCTTGTCGCGGAGGTGGGGGCTGATTATCTCGGGGTCGAGCGCCGCCAGTAGGAGGTGTGCCTGGCGGTGCGGCATTAACATATTCAGGGGCTACATCGTCTAGATAGGAAGAAAGGAAAATGTCCTTTGCGGTTTTCTGATGCATTTTAGTCGGAAGCAATGGAGGTGGCAGATCTTTCGGTACTTCCGGGGTGGCCTTAGGTAAACCTTCGGTCAGGAGAGGATACATACCATTCATAAGGGTGTTTCGTTGTCTATCTACTTGTTCTAGTTTTACTCGGATACCTTCCTCAACTAATACGTTTTCTCGGGCCTTTTCTGACTCCTCTCTATTTTTCTCTTCTTTTCTGTGTGCTTTTTCTGTACGCCTATGCGATTCTTTACGCCATAATTCAATGGCATCTTTCTGTGACTGTCTGGCTTTCTTTTTCCATAATGCTTCTTCTACTCTCATGATGCAATCTGCATCCCATGTCCCAGCAGCGGGCCATCTCTGATTCTCTGCTAGATCCTTGGTGTAGTCCACCCATAAATCGAGATATAAAACGGCATCTTGGCCATGCTTGTGGTACATAAAGTACCCTGGAGTGTCCCTAGGTGGAATGGGAACAGCTTCCTCGAGTACCCCTTTTCTAGTTTTTATCTGTCTTAATTTGGAGAATAACGGCATCTTAAAATCTGGTTACTTGATTCTTAGATATGAACACAATGAACACAATAATCACAATAATGAAGATCGAACAATCACTCATACCACGACATTTTGAGAACACATTAAAACATTTTAAAACAAACAACAATGATTAGAATAAAACTCGCTAACTGCATGATACTGGATGTACTGCTAAAACAGTACAGATACACTGCTAAACAGTGCAGACCAGGTCTGTGTACCCAAACCCGTCTTGACCGGCACAAACTAATGCGCACGTCTAGATGCGTCCCCAGCAATGGTACTCACCGGGAAGCACGGAACGGAAAGCCTCGGAAACTCTGGACTGGACTGGACCGGACTGGATTCGGACTCGACTCGTGACGCAGATACTTCGGAACTTCGGAACCTGGTGGGCCTCCGTATACCTCGGATCTTGCTCTCTCAGCTAGGCTCTGGTCGGGATCCTCCGCACTCCTCACCGCCTCGTCTGGGTGTTGATCGCAGCCTCAGTCACCTCCGTTGGCCTGAGGGAGATACAGGAAATCCTGCGGGTACGCGTAGTTGTCCGTCCGGCTGTGGCAAGGGGCTAGGCCTGCAACGCACCTCCGGCGCGTAAGGTGGGGGAGGGGTCCCTATTCGGGCGCCAATTATGTGGTAAATTCTAATTACCCATGCTTAATTTATGCGGTAAAGTTCAATAAGAATAACTCAGAAAAATAAGAGGCAAAATCCGTGATATTTGAGGTTTTCAAAAAGGGGTTTTATTCCTTAAAAAGGAATTGGGTATTTGGCTCGAGCCAAGGTGGCATACCATTCCGTCACCACGTAGGTTCGGGAAGGGACTGACAGACAATACTTTATTGACAATCATTCATATATATAGTCAATGCATTACAGTAAAGACATATTGCAGAAGGCGTAACAGCTGAGAGGAGAGATAAAAAGACACATACGTAATAAAAAGGCGTTACAATAGGCGTGCATGAAGGCGTGAACTAGAAAACGTCATTAACATGATGTCACAGGTAGGTGGATCCATAAGTGAATCCTGCAGTGTCAGCAGAAATACATGGCAGAGATGCGCGCGCAGCAGCATGACGTGTGATTGACGTGTAACTGGAGGGTGAGGGGGACTTGACATTTAGCCCTACATGTGGAGACAGAAGTCTGGGATGTCAGATCAACCTAATCCCAAATCGTATCTAATATCTCATGTTTAAGGAACTGTATTATCTGGAAGGAAAAGGTCTCTCGGACAGAGGCTATTCTATACTGACTGTGAGTGCGTGTATAAGCGTCTACGTGTCTGCATGAGATGCGAGGGGGCATGGGCCTACCATGGTAACAGGAGCTATGAATTACTTGCACGGAGACAGTGAGGCCGGGCCCTTTGCTCTGCAGCTGGAAGGATGTTTACTTGAACTACGAGACAGGAATGTATTTTCGAGGAGCTGAGCAGATAATTCGAAGGCTGAATACAGTCTTGGCAGGCAACAGGCTGAGCCAAGCGCCGTTAGCCGCGCAGGGAGTAAGGCAGAGGTCACGGGTACAGATGCAGGCCCAGGCTGAGGCATTCAAAGTCAGAAGGCAGGAAAAGGCTCGATGGCAGAATTCAGGGCCTACTTCGCCAGAGCTGAAAAACGTGTAAAGTACACCATATAAAGACGTTGGCAAGGCATACTTAAGAACGGAATATTCAGCCCGTTCATGGTGGATCTGAAAGAGGACATGTTAACGTTGGACGCAAATGTATTTGCGTCTTTATAGCTGGAAGCGGAGGGAACATACATGTACTTGTAGCGCGTACACGGAATCGTTGGGGTCTCAGATAGGGGACACAATTGTTCATAAAATTTTATTTCCTCAGATCGCTGGCCTACCCCTTGCCTGTTATAATATCAATCAACCATGTCCAGGCAACTGAACCGGTTGGGAGGCGAAAAAGGGTTATACAGGTCGCGGGGAAAGGGCTTGTTCCAGTCGTCCATGCTAGGCCCTCTGAATAAAGGCCTGTGCCAGTCCTCTCTACGTGGTCCTCTGGGAGCTACCCAGGACCAGCCCTCATCCGCCCCCCCAAACCGCTCAAGTTTGTCTGGATAGAAGGCGGATAGCGGCAGGGTTTGTATGGAGGTGTCTGGGTTAGCCAGTGGCCAGTTACAAATATGAGCCACCGTCCTCGGGTCCCGGAAATTTATCAGGACACAGTCACCAATGTTTTTTTTCTTTGTAGTACCCACCCAGGGAACCCTTCTCACCAGCATAATTTCACTAGTAATCCCAGGGGGAAGAGGTCTAAATTTATTAAGCCAGATTAAAACTTTATTTTTTAAGGATGTGAATGATTCATTATAAGAACTGTCAAGCTCAGGGACTCCGCTTAAGACAACCACAAATGGCGCTGCTTCAGGGGGTAAATGTACTACTTGCTTGTTTCCCGGGGCTTTACTTTCCCAAGCTTTTTGTCTCTCTTTCTCCGTATTCTTGCTTAAACCCAAGGCAGGATTTAAGGGATGGTTAGCAGGGGGAGGGGGCTAAATGATTGGAGGTATAGTGCTCGGTGGTGGAAGAGAGGAAACTAATGTATGGGCTGGGCCCAATGCTGTGGCAGCCTGGAAATTATTTACCAACTGCCCCTGCTGAGGATTAACTGTCTTAAGGTAGTCTGCAGTAGCCCCTGTTGCCTGTTCTATCTTTGCTAGTCTAGCTTCCATTAGTGCTATTCTGGCTTCAAGGGGATGAAGTAAAGATTTCAGCATACTACCCAAGATATTATAGTCTAGTGCATCCCCACCCGCCCCCAGGGTACCACAGACTGTCATTGAGCTGGCTGATAAAGAAGGCTGGGTTTGGGCCGGAGTAGTGGGTTGAGGGCTACTAACTATAGATGTGGGCTCTCTGTCTTTTTCACCCGGGTTATTCTCTGGAAGGTTGCAATGTTTGGGAACCTTTTCTTTTTTACCCCCGGATGCATGTGCCCCACGCTTCCTTTTAGAGATAGCACCCTCCCTGTGGCCTGGGGGCTGCCTATTGTGTGATCTGTCATTATCATCGACTGGTATGACTGTTGGGATCTAAAATTCGATATATATGTTTTATTGGCCTAACTATATCAATATAACCTTGTGTTTGTATAATCATGCAATTAGAGTTCATTATAGTAATATAATGACCAATGATTCACTTATAAATGTACTTATCCATTCTTTGCAGTATATATATATATTTATATTGGTCTCATATGTCTAAACCAATATGCAGTTGCAGCTTATTATTCATGTGCTGCAACCCACTAAGCTATCTTTGTAAAGTGCAAGCTTCAGGAGTATAGAATTGTTCCTGTAATATGAATGCTTTTATCTTATTCGTGCCTTCTCAGTACAAGACCTGTTGTGGTTTGGTTAGGCCTACAATATGAATATTTCTGTATACTTTGCTATAAGAAAGAGATGCTTGTTAATGATAGAGAGACTTCTGATTCAGACACTTGCTTTGCAAGCTCCACACAGTTTGACCTCTCTTTCTTGTCATCCTGAGCAGCTGAAAGTATGCCATCAGAGACCCAAGGCCACATCTTGCTTAAGACTACGATAAGCACATTCCTACAGACACTGTTCCTGTGCTCCCTGCCCGAGATAGAAAGGGAGTCACCCTTTCTGACCTCCTCAGAAATGAATAGCTTGAGCTGAGGTTCGTTCTAATCTATTGTGCCATATATGGGGTTTCCTCTATACTTCACAAGAAATAGAAACTTGCCATGTGTGGTGATGTCATGTGTTCACTGAAAGTATATCTGTCTGGTTTTCACTGCAAGTCTTCAGTCTCTCCGCACATCCTGAGGGGTGAGGATGTGAGGGGCTCCTCTGGCCAGAGTTCTATTGTGAAATAAATGATTGACCCTTCTTCACTGCCAACTGACTGATTATTGATTATTGATAATTGGGGTGGGGCTATTGGTAAGAATAGCTCCATAGTTCTATGGTAATGTAATATTTTTGTATTCCTTCAGTTGGGGGCTCGTCCGGGATTCCGTGTTTAGGGTCACCCCCTCCCATAAGCGGGAGAAGAGGGATAGGGGGGGAGTTCTGGTCAATGGGGTGGATAAGAAAATAAGAACCCTAATTGCAGAACCAGTTTTTTTTTGGGTGAGATTCCACTCTAGTGCCCAGAGGTCTCCCCAGCTGTTAAATGACCCCTCGCCGGAATCCTATAAGGGGTAACCCAGGAGCTGACCGTGTTGGTCTTCAGAGTATTTTGTCAGGAGCTGGCAGTGGAGAATTTGCAATCAACTTGAGTGCACCAGGTGAGTGAATTGTATTGTTGGCGATGTTTGGAATAGCACTGCTGAGTGGTGCTTTTGGTAACAGTTAACTGTATTTGAAAGTGGTCGGGGAAGCCGGTCCACAAGGTAATCAGAAAGGGTCTGATGTTGCGGTGCAGGGGCTGCACGGGCAGACGCCTCTTGGATTTGTTTGGTATTGAAAATAATACTTGGTGCCTTGCGAAGCCTGGAGTGCTCGCTAGGCCAAATTCACTCCGGGAAAGCCCTTGGAGCAGCTGGGTAAGCTAGGGTTCTGGAGCTGCGCGCCCAGAAACACCGGCCCAACCAGAATGCAACCAGGGGATACCTAGGAAGTGGGTTTGTGGTTTTCCTACCAAGTGGTTTATTTGTGGTTGAATTTCGGATTGGTCTGGAATTCTTTTGGAATTGATTCCCCGAACGAGAGTCAACGGGCTCTGTTCGTATTAAGACATGTCATTTGCATTGGAATTTGTATTGAGCTCATTTGTTACCCTGACGCGCTTTACAGCACTTTACATGGTTGAAAAATAGGAAGAGTATGAGAGAGTGAATGGTGAAGAGGGCGCGCCCGCATGAAAGGAATGATTGAAAACTTATAAATAAGAATTGTGATATCGCTGTTATCATGCCTTATTACAGCAAAATATGTTTTGAGTGCTGCTGTCAGAGAGATGCTTGGCTGGAAGAAAGACAGCCTGTCCCTCCAGACGGAAGCCCCAGTTTTGATATGCGAAATAGTACGTGAGATAAGGTTAACTACATGAGCATATGAATGAGTGGTGAATATATGACTGCAGTATAACATATGGGAGTGTATGTAACATGGCCATGTAAATATGAGATTGTATGTTTGTAAGATTCCTCTTTTGAATGGAAGTAAGCTATTAGTGAATAAGAATGTAGTGTTGTGGTAAATTGTGTTTTGGATGTTGCTGGCGCGGGAAAAAGCAACCCCTGTGATTTGATGACAACCTTAATGTACAAAAGTACTAATGAAAAGTAATTAGGGACAGATTAAAAGTTTAGTTTGAGAAACATTGTGGGTATTTCGAATTTGTAAATTGTTCCTATCCAGGTTTATGTTCTTGGTTGTTCTTAACATCATGGTTGTAGGTTCTGATTCAAGCTGCGCCAGCTGAGACTTTCAATCCATTAGTGGTTGATAAAATAAGTACCATTGTGTGGACTAATAACCAATATCTGTTCTGAAAATTCTTCACAGTGAGCGTTTTATTAATCTGAGAATAGAAATAAAATTATGACCCCCAGAAAAGAAACTGTACATAAAAATGTATTTTTGAATAGGGCGAATTGTTGCAGTTCACAAAGAATTAGGAAGGCTTTTTTGCTTTGACAAGTTGCAGTTTAGGGAGACTGAGAGCAGGACTGTGCGGCAGATTTTAACCTTGAGGTCTGTGAGTTGGGGGCCAGAACAGTTGGCTACCAGCCCAGGCTCAAGCCGCGCTGAGGGGCTATTTTTTGCTTCTCTGATAGGACAGGGCAGCTGAGAAACGAAACTCAAGGAGCATTCACTGTTTCTAGATTTGAGCAAGACAAGGTTCAGTGAAGAAAATGTTGCCTTCGTGTTTCTGTCTCGGGAAAAATAAATGTTCATGTAGTTGTCTTTAATTTTTTTACAACTATTGCTTTAGTCCTGGACAAAAAGTAAAATATAGCTCTGGCTTGAAATTCTATGGGCTATATGCCTAGGTAAAAACGATTTTCAAATTAAGAATTATTTTTCACCATATAATTTGTAACACAAGGCTACCATGGCGTATCAGTACAACAATTTCACTTTTAGTAACTTTAAATTAAGGTGGCTTAATGTTGCAAACTGACCGACAAGATGTTAACAGTTAAGTAATGAAAGTTTATTTTTGTATTTGTTAATGTGTATAATGTTTTGTTTTCCGATTAAAAGTTATAATTGTTATTTTGTTCGGAATGAGAAATGTCTCTCTTTTGGTGTGTTGTGTATTTCTCTGCTTCTGCCCACAGATTATTCGTGGATTGTTACTGACAAGACACGTGAGTTGGAGTGGCAAACAAAACTTAAAATGTCATTTTATGCATTTAGTCCTTTTTGTGAATTGTTTCTACTGATTCTGTGTGTCAGGAATAACAAAGTGGGTACAGCTGACAGCCTTTCATCACAGAAAGATGACCAGCTGTCATATGTGGGTAATAGAGGCAGATTGAACTTGGGCCTGACAAATTAAGCAGGCCAGGATGATGGATTCTGAGCTGTAGGTTGAGTGATTGCACATCACTACTCATTTGTATATGCTATTGTAATTTGTCTATGCTTTCTGTGCTTGGTATATTGATCGCTTGGCAATTGATCGCTTGGCATATGAATTCTTATTTTTATATATGATTTTGTCTTTGTGTCGTATTGACAACGTTTATTTTTGATACTAGTACAAGTTCATGACGATGTCTATCTTTCTTTGCGCAGCAGTTGGCTGGAACTTGTTCGAAATTACTAAATTCCACAGATGTGATATTATTATTGTCATACTGTAAGGTACATTCACACTTTAGCAGTGTATGTCTAGTTTTCAAGTTTCAAGTTTATTTTATTATGTTTCGGCTCTCAACAGAGGGCCACATAAAACACATACAATTATACATAAATGATTACAAAGGAAAACATGGGTTACAAAATTAAAGAGCCACAGTTTTATCACTGGGAAAGCAGTCAGCTAGCACTTCTCCTGAAAATATTTAATAAATATGTAAAAACCCCCGGAAAAAGGTAAAAATTCTAAAACAGAACATTTCATTAGGTGGACAGTAAAGTGCATGGAAAAAAGTTTTAACATTTAAAATTCCCAGTTGTAAACAAATAGGTTTTAACCACTTAGAACGCAGAGGGCGCAATACTGGACAAATAAACAAGACATGATTACGATCCTGCATGGCATTACTACAAAGATTACATATAGGGGATACACCATACCATTTCGCAATAAGGGAATTAAGGGGGAGCAAATCATGTCTTAGAAGATACCACAATCTTCGGACTCTATGGGGAATATTCCACGTAAGGTATTTTTGGGTCAGTTTCAGTGTGTATGTACTTAACAATAACTGCCTATCTTTATTCCCTTGTTTAGCAAGCATATCCATCTTAAAACTGAGTTCCCAAGAGGCACATTTTAATTTTGACTTTAGTTCGACAGGAGTAAGCAGAAACAAAGAGCTCTCATCCAACTCCAATAAATTTACAGCTTTTCTAAAGTTCTTAACCAACATTGAGAACTCTTTAAAGTGGCCCAAAAGTTATTTTTTAATAGCATCCCGTAAGGTATCAGGGTTACTTCTTGCTAAACAGGCTACCCATCTTACGAGGGCAATTAACCCCTGGACCCAACAGCTACAAAGTCCGAATTCCAGCCTGCATACAGAAACTGAGCAGGCTGTATTTAGGGAAGAAATACTTCTTAACACCCTTCCTTCTACTTTATGCAGGAATCCCCAATAATTTAGCTCCACTAGTTCTAATCCATAAAGTAACGTGGTAGGGATCTTTGCTCTGTAGACCTCTAAAAATAGAGTGAAGTGTCTCTTCCCTGTGGCATTATACATAGACCTTAGCCCCATACCATGAGCCAAAGCTTTATGAGTAATGTGCTCAAAGTGGGGTTTCTCACTTAAGTTTGATGAAATGATCTTACCCAAAAAAGTATAAGTTTTAACCACTCAAGTTTTTGTCTTCCTATGGCCCAACCATAATTTTCAGACCTACATTTTTTCTTTCCAAAAATACACATTATTTTACTTTTCGAGACGTTAATCTTCATATAATGTGTTTCTGCAAATTGATTTAGTGCCTGCAGACGGTTGGACAAGCCCTTTGGTGTTAAATCTAGGACAAGGATATCGTCCGCATACATTAAGACAGATATCTCTAACTCTCCTAGTTTTGGGGCTTGCCCCTCACATGCTGTGATAACCTTTGGAAGGTCTGCCGTATATAAAGAAAATAATGTTGGGGCCAATATACACCCTTGTTTCAAACCATTTGGAGAGGGAATGGATTGAGAGAGACCTCTCTCCCCACCATATAACACCTTGCACCAAGTGTTCGAGTGAAGGGCTTTCACAAGTTCAAGAAGTTGTAATGGCATACCTAAAACTGCAAGCTTTCTCAACAGCGTTGGACGATCTACTTTGTCGAACGCTGTGGAGAAGTCTATGAATGCCACATATATTCCACTCCCTCGAACACGGACATATTTATCATTAAGCACCTGCAAGGCAGTTAGATTATCTAAAGTTCCATGATCTTTACGAAATCCAGTTTGTTCCAAAGGTAAAATACAATTGGATTCTATCCAGTCATTAATCAAAGTTAAAAGATATTTAGCGAACACTTTTCCTATTGCATCCAATAAAGCTATTAAACGGTAGTTTGCTGGATTCTCCCGTTCTCCCTTTTTGAATAGGGGAATTAATATACTTCCTCTCCATGAATCTGGAACGGATCTAGAAAGGAGACATGCATGAAATATTGGGATAAGAATTTTACTCCAAGAGGTGACGTCTTGTTTCAATAAAGACATGGGTAGTTCATCAGGACCCATAGCTCCTGAAGAGCGCATACTCTTTAACACGGAGGCTATGGTTTCCTCAGTTGGAAGCTCTATACTATTTGTACTATTCAGAGCTACATCCCCATTTTCACCTACTATACCATAAGAAGCATATAAGCCAGTTATGAATTTTATCCAAATATCTTCAGCAATAGCAATGGGAATAGTGGTGGTTCTTACTCCACATCCCTTCCCTATTATTGACCAGAATTCTCTGGAATTATGAAAGGCTAATGCTTCTCTTAACCTGATCCAGAGAGAATCTTCCTTTTCTCTTTTTAATTTTAATTTCAATCTAGTCCTTCTTCTCCGAAGCAGGGCTAATTGCTGTGCAGTTTCCTTGGATCTATTCAGATACTGTGACCTCACAAGTTTATTTATCTCCCTATTTAAGGGTACTAATATAATCGGAAGGGAATGCGACTTTTTTGAATATTTTGTTTTCTTGGCTAAGGTACTAATCTTATTTTTAAACTCTTCAAATTTGATAAATTCCCTACCCTGCCAATCTTCTAATTCCAGAATGGTTTGAGGTAGTATATTTTGGGCATCCTTCATGCTGATGGGGTCCCAAAAACACCTACCAGATTTGATATTAATAGAGATTCCTTTATTAGTTATAGACCAAGAATCTGTGTCTGGGGGTTGCAAAGAAACAGTTAAGTTAATCATATTATGGTCACTTAAGGAGGGCTGGGAAATCATTATATCTTGGATCAAGGAAAACGAATCAAAGTCCGTAATCACATAGTCCAAGATAGATTCACCCCTAAATGACCTATGAGTAAACTTGGCAGGAGTGTCAGAAGGCATCCTACCGTTTACAATTAAACCCTCAAAGTGGCTTAGTTCTTCAAGTAATATTTTTCCTCTTTTGTTAGTTTTTATAACACTAGGAAAAATTGCTTGAGGGATGTTATACGCTTCTTCCTTGTTAGTATTTCTGAACATATCTAAGCTTACATTGGAAACTTTACTGTTTAGGTCACCCATAAGCAAAATATAAGGAGGCTGATCCTGCTCTAATAGTTGCTTTACATAGGAAAACATTCGCCTTAAAACAACATTAAAAGTGTCTTCAGGGGGAATATATGCATTTAAAAGAACAAGAGAAGAACGATTTCCTACTGTCCCTATATTCTTAATAATAATGGACTGGAAAAGATTACTACTATCCTTATAGTGAGAAAACTGCCATTGTAATGTATTTAATAAAAAGCAAGCAATTCCACCTTTTGCATGGCCTTTCTTCACAGATGTAGCGGCAGCTTCAAGCACAATATAATCTTTTCCTCCATATATACTATTTTTGCACCATGTTTCTTGAATACACAATACGTCAGCATGCAGAGATAGTAAAAAATCTAATTTCTCTGAACAATTATTTAGACCTGCAGCATTCCAGGATACTATTTTGAAGTGACTGTTAAAGATGTTGAAACAGTCTTGGATTGTTTGATGTATTAATGGACAGAACACCTGGTAGCCAATTCCATAACTGGTTATCTTCAGTAGGGGGCTTATCCAATTTCACAGAAAGGGGGAGTACCTCAGAGACCATACGTTTACCTCTGGACACCCAAATTTTTAAATCTTTACTGTGAAAATAATGATCATCCTTTGGACAATCCATTTTAGAGGCTTCTTCCCTGGGAGCAAAACTTCTTCCCTGAGTAATAAAAGGTAACACATCGATCCCTTTACACTGAAAAGCTTCTGCTTGTTGGAGAACTAAATTGGCGATAATTTTAGAGCAGAATTTTACACATGCTCGTTGTTCACAACCAACCCTTATTATAGAGACCAAGTCAATATCACTAGATAGGATCAGTTTTAAACTTTCAATATCTTTAAAAGAGTTAATCAACCATGATCTGTTTAAGTTTAGATCGGAGTCAAATAAGGGAAGGAAATCCAAAGTCAAAGTATCAATACAGAGGTTAGAAATTATTAACGGGGCAATAGAGATATTCGTCGGTTCCTCTACAATGGGACAATAATTGGGAGCAAATGGGTTATGTACCCTTTTTCCAAACTTAGAATTACTTAAAATAGCCTCTTTTGCTGGTTCCTTGGAAATTGTAACAAGAGTTTTAGAGTTTGATACTCCCTCATCCAAGATACTAACAACAGGTTGATCTTCTACAGCAAAGTTAATAGCAGAAGCAGCAACCGCATTAAGGGAGGAATCCAATAAAGAACCGTCTACAATATCTATTTCTTCCCGAACATCTGTATCAATATGCTTTTGAAAAATAATTTGCCTCTGTTTCTTCTTATTATGCTTTCGAGTAGGTTTCCTATTTTTCCCTTATACTTTCTACTTTTTACTTTTACCAACCCTTTAGACAGGGCAGATCCTTCAGAGTCTTTTACATCCTGATTAAAAATAGGAAAAAGATCGATCACAACAGAATGGTTGACCTCTGCCAAATTTGTTTCCTTCGGTAATGGGTCAGGATCTTTTTTCCTTTGTGAAGGAATTGAGAGTGTAGCTACAGAGGGCTCATGAATATCAACCTTTACCAACTTCTCCAATTGTATATTTTTACTCGAAATCGGATTACTGACCAAATCCTTCTGGTCAACTTTTTCAATGTGATCAGTAACCCCAATTTCAGTATTTCTAGCAAGCAGTACTTTCAGTATTTCTGTAACCGAATGCAAAATGCAGTCTGAGCTCCCAACAAATTTGCCTAACAAAAGAAGTATAGAGGCGAGTAAATGTTCGAGAGCTATCAAAGATTCTGAGATAGGTTTTTCACTTTTTTGTTGTTCTGTAGCAATAAGAGAACAAATCCCAGATAGATTAAGCTGCGGAGAATTCAAATGACTCTGCAACGAACAAATGTCTTGTGAATTCATAGATGGAGTACTACTGTAAAGCAGTAAACCCGATGGCGTTTCTCCATTTGGAAATTTACTGATTTTAGATTGTTCCGGAATTTTTTCCTCCACATAGCGACCACAAAGTTCAAGGTCGATACTGGATGGAATGGAGAGATCATTAATGTTCATTTCCTCGTTTTCAGTGTGATTATGAATCATGGACTGAGGAACTTTAGAAAGAGCTGGTGTAGAATCAGAATTTAAGTTTTTAGATATCCCTACTAAAGGCGTAGAAATAATATTTGAAAGGGAAGTGGATACATTTCTTACTGTGTTCAACTCGGTTTTGATAATCTCCATTGTTTCGAGCTGTTTATCGGCCATAGTTGACGATGGACCATTGGAAATAATTGACACTTCCATAGATTTAATTGCAGATTTTTCCCAGATTTCCAGCATTTGCTTCTGACCTTTCAATGGGACGCTCTTTTCAGAATTAATCTTTAAAGTATTAGATTTTAGTTTTGTACCAGACCTTCCACCTAATACTCTGCCAGAGCGTAATGTTCTTGATGTCATAATATCAGTGCATGAAACAAGTAACACAACAGAAAAGGAAAATGTTTTATAATGAAAGTCGAAATAACGGGGCCCAGCCCAGCCTACCTCGGCCACTGAGGGCCACAGAGGGCCCGCCCTTTGCCCGGGCTTCGCCCGGAGTCCCGCTTGCGTCCCGCAAGACGGACTCCCCTTTGATGTTATAGGATGGCGGTGGGGGCGTGCACGCAGGGGGGCGCTGACCGATGACACGTCGTCATGCAGGGACTCCTGGGATAGTGAGTCCCTGCGCGCTTACCCCTTCAGCCTCCTCTGGTGTTGGTCTCCCTCAGAAACCGGCTGGTGCAGTCAGCGTTGGCAGGTCAGCTGGTCCTCACAGTGGCGAAGCGGCTCCCGCGCAGCGGGAGCGGCGAGCAGTGGTCAGCAATGCAGGCGGGAAACGGCAAGTAAACTCCCACGTAGTGTCCAATCACGTCGGAAAAGGGTCACAAGCAGGCAGGACCCAGCGTTGCTTTTAGCAGTTTGCCGGTGGGGCGTGCACGCAGGGGGGCGCTGACCGATGACACGTCGTCATGCAGGGACTCCTGGGATAGTGAGTCCCTGCGCGCTTACCCCTACAGCCTCCTCTGGTGTTGGTCTCCCTCAGAAACCGGCTGGTGCAGTCAGCGTTAGCAGGTCAGCTGGTCCTCACAGTGGCGAAGCGGCTCCCGCGCAGCGGGAGCGGCGAGCAGTGGTCAGCAATGCAGGCGGGAAACGGCAAGTAAACTCCCACGTAGTGTCCAATCACGTCGGAAAAGGGTCACAATGTATGTCTAATTGGTATTGAAGAAAAAAATAATAAAAAAGGTTATGCAATCCTAAAATATGTGTCATCTGCAGATAAACCATAACTGCCTCTCCCTTATGGACAGGCAGCCATTGATCGAATGTTTCCAAGATTGAATATTAAGAAACCATTTTGATCTGTAGTCCCTGCAAAGAGGTGACCTGAACTTTTCTAACATCGCACTAGCTAAATCCTGTTCTGCTTCCTAGGTAGAGTATAGTACCCTTTTTGTAAACAGGGTTCCCTTTTCTGCCTTCCTTAAATAGGGATAAAGGCCCTTAAAAAAACAAAATTGCGTGTTCTATAATAAAATGAATAAATATAAATAATTCTCCTTAGATATGTTGTATTAGATATTAATAGGTAAACACATTACCTGAATACATTTGATTTTGCTGTATTGCTCACGCATTTTCAAACTTGAAATGTCTGTTTTAAATAAAACTGTCACCATGCTCATGCTGCAATACTGTGAAAAGGCTTTTTATTGCCGATGAGCAAAACAGCTGTTGTTTTTCTTAGGCCACAAGTAGAACAGGAATGTTTACCTAGTCAAGACTTCTTCAGTTAAGCACGAGTGAAAGCTCTGCATTTTAGAATGCTGTAAAAGGGTTCCACGAATGGAATCAGTATTTTGGATAACGAGAAAATATTAACAGGATTTTCTTTTCTTAAAGTTTTCTTTTTATAAACTCATTCTTGTAAATAGTGGCGAGGAAAGTTGTCATGCTTTCAAACTATGCTACTGTGCTTAGGCTTACGAATGTAGGCAACTAAATATGATAGGCAAGGGATGCCCTTGTTTTAATAGGTGGAATTATTATTAAAAAAAAGATTGGTTTTATTAAAAGACAAATTATTAATTATGAAAATTATGAAAATTAATGAGTGCTTTCAAAATTCGTTTTCTGGTATTTAGGAAGCTTAATGCTCATATTATGATCTCCTATCATTCACATTTAATTTAGGTGGTGTAGTATCACATAATGAGGACATTTGCATATGAAATTTTACCATGTCAGGGCGTAAAAAAGTCATTTTCTAAGGATTTACATGAGATATATCTAATTTCCAATCTCTGCAGTTAGTAGAAACATTCTGAGGATGTTTAATATGTAAAAAGTGATTAGGACATTCAGTTCTCAGTGTCCCAGATAGCAAAGTCGAAATTGGGCACAAAAATTCATTAATTTTCAGCCCCAATTTGTGCATTCGGAGCAGTTTTAATCTACCTTAGGTTTTAGTAAAATGCATACATTTGGGTGTAGTGTAGAAGGCTGACTTCTATATTGTGACCCACGCATATTGCCCGCTGCTTAGAATTGTATATGTGAACTTTGATTAACAGATTAGCTGTACCATATTTATGCAGCCCACATGCTTATAGATTGAGGCTATGTGATTGGCTGCAGGGATTTCCAGCCCTTTCAGAATTGTTTTGTGACTTTGTTTATGCCCGGTTGCTACACACCGGGATTGATAGTGTTGAGAGAATTGAAACCTGTTGCAGATTTCTTTCTGTCAAACAGGAGGGAGAAGTCGGAAGTTAGCTCCCCGCTAGCCCCCTTACAAATTAAGGCTGGGTAATATGTACATTGCTCTCTCTTTTTCTCATGTTTTATTTTGATCTTTAAGGGGAATTAGTTGTGGGTGCTGCAAATCTTACGTGACATGGCTAGTTCTTTATTAGCTAGTCTGTGTAAATCAACTCACAGTCCTTATTGGAAGCTGATGTTGCATAATTTGGATTAGGGAAAAGCAGTGTTTCTCTGTCTCCTTGCAGCCCTTGGTATATTGTTCAAGTGCACATTCACAGACTGTAGTGATGTACTATGGACCCCCATATTATGTATAAATTCCCTTTTGTATGACCAGATAGGTTTTTTAAAGACCTTTATTCATGCCCACTTGGACTATAGTAGACACGTTTTTCACCTCAATAGAAAATACCTTACGCTTATTTCTGGAACATGGCATAATTACATGGAGTAATAACCAATATCTGTTCTGAAAATTATTCACTGTGAGCGTTTTATTAATCTGAGAATAGAAATAAAATTATGACCCCCAGAAAAGAAACTGTACATAAAAATGTATTTTTGAATAGGACGAATTGTTGAAGTTCACAAAGAATTAGGAAGGCTTTTTGGCTTTGACAAGTTGCAGTTTAAGGGGACTGAGAGCAGGACTGTGCGGCAGATTTTAACCTTGAGGTCTGTGAGGTGGGGGCCAGAACAGTTGGCTACCAGCCCAGGCTCAAGCCGCGCTGAGGGGCTATTTTTTGCTTCTTTGATAGGACAGGGCAGCTGAGAAACGAAACTCAAGGAGCCTTCACTGTTTCTAGATTTGAGCAAGACAAGGTTCAGTGAAGAAAATGTTGCCTTCGTATCCAATCTTTGAAACTTTCGATCAATGGCTGCCTGTCCATAAGGGAGAGGAAGTTATGGTTTATCTGCAGATGACACATATTTTAGGCTTGCATAACCTTTTTTATTATTTTTTTCTTCAAGTAAAAGACCTGTTGTGGTTTGGTTAGGCCTACAATATGAATATTTCTGTATACTTTGCTATAAGAAAGAGAGGCTTGTTAATGATAGAGAGACTTCTGATTCAGACACTTGCTTTGCAAGCTCCACACAGTTTGCCCTCTCTTTCTTGTCAGCCTGAGCAGCTGAAAGTATACCGTCAGATACCCAAGGCCACATCTTGCTTAAGACTACGATAAGCACATTCCTTCAGACACTGTTCCTGTGCTCCCTGCCCGAGATAGAAAGAGAGTCACCCTTTCTGACCTCCTCAGAAATGAATAGCTTGAGCTGAGGTTCGTTCTAATCTATTGTGCCATATATGGGGTTTCCTCTATACTTCACAAGAAATAGAAACTTGCCATGTGTGGTGATTTCATGTGTTCACTGAAAGTATATCTGTCTGGTTTTCACTGCAAGTCTTCAGTCTCTCCGCACATCCTGAGGGGTGAGGATGTGAGGGGCTCCTCTGGCCAGAGTTCTATTGTGAAATAAATGATTGACCCTTTTTCACTGCCAACTGACTGATTATTGATTATTGATAATTGGGGTGGGGCTATTGGTAAGAATAGCTCCATAGTTCTATGGTAATGTAATATTTTTGTATTCCTTCATGACGACAGTTGTGGTCGGAATTAAAGTCAGCTCAGGACTAGCAGCGATATTCGGCAGAGGGTCCCTTAATGGAGCAGCAACACTCCTCTGGTTCGTCAGGGTACCAATGGTCACATTAACGTCTAATGGCACTGCCTGTCTGTTAGGAGTTAGGGCATTGGCTATATGCCCTAGAGAAGATCTTTTGGTATTCTCAATTCCCTGGGAAATTCTCCTTTCCAAGGTGGTAATTTCGTGCGACAGGAGGGAGCTGGCTCTTACAAAAAAATTATCCATAGCACCAACTGTGTGAGCAGCCGAGGTTACGGCTTTGCTCCTGGTTTTTCTCCCCGCCATAATGCAGTTAGTCTGTAACAATGTCCACACATAAACACCAGTCCAGTCTTACCCCAAGTTTTTAAGTAGTAGGTGTCCCAACACAGCAGCCAAGAGGGGTGGCCCGGTCCGGTCTTGTCCGGTCTATAACGGGCTAAAACGGGACCGCCCTTGGCCCGGGCATGTCCCGTGCGCGTCCCGCGAACACGGAAACGGGCGTGCTAAAATAGAAGGAGGAGGCAGGGGCAGGAAGAGGACCAGCTACGGCAGATGAGGGACCGCTAGGCACGCTGGTCCTCGCAGTCCCGCAAGTACAGTCACCACAATGTCCAGCCCGGGAACAACACAGGCACAGGTTCTGCCCTCCGCATGATCCGGAATTCAAAACACCCGGTCTCTGTTCAGGCGTCCTCCAGTAACCACGGTCTCCCAACAGTGAGCGGCTCCCGCGGAGCGTGGGCCGCAAAAGGTATTTCGGCTGCAGGAGGTCGGGGGGGAAGAGTACCAGCTGCGGCAGATGAGGGTCCGCTAGGCACGCTGGTCCTCGCAGTCCCGCAAGTAGTCACCACAATGTCCAGCCCGGGATCAACACAGGCACATGTTCTGGCCTCCACACAATCAGGAATTCAAAACACCCAGTCTCTGTTCAGGCATCCTCCAGTAACCATGGTCTTTCAAAGTGTGTGCCGCACTGCCAGGGATTGATTACAATGGTTGTATGCATCTGGCGCTCCCAATGTGCGTAGTCTACCCAGACTGGGGAGGGGTCTGATATGCTCGAGACTGGGTAAAATTTACTATGGCGGACATGTGAGTAAGAAAGTAATCAATGCGAGACAAACTACAGTGCATGTTTGAGAAGTATGTGTATGAGTTCCTGGAGGATTGAAGCACCCGGCCTATATCCGCCAGTCCCATTACCTTCGCCAATTCAGCCATTTGACCATCAGATTTCGCTTTAGGCCTCGGGGGGTATCGATCCACTGTATCATCAAGAGTCATATTGTAGTCCCCCCCCATGATTAAAGTGCCTTCCATGAGTCCCGTCAGCCCACAACCAAGGTCTTCTAGCACTGTTTTACCCAGAGCTGATAGTAAGTACACCAAAAGTATATTTATACCTCTACCATCCCTTTGGGCCTCAACCCCGCGATCCTGCTCTCGGATTGGCCCACGTCTTATGAACTATAAGGGGTGTAGTCTTTTTGAACAGGATTGCCGTCTCACGTGAACCTCTGGTGCAGTCTGCGTGTATCAGAAGTTTGTATCCCCATCTGGTGAGGCCTTAGTCTTCTGTCCCACCATGTGTGTTTCTTGCAGTAAAACCACATCAGGTGCCTGACGCTTCAAGTACTGTTGCACTATCCCCCTCTTGATCTTATCCCCCAATCCATTAACATTCCATGTCAATACAGAAAGCACCTAGTCTCTATCCCCCCCACAGTCATCTGTAACCCCAGTTTCCAACCTACGGATCAATTCGAAGTGAGAAAACCTTTGCAGTACCCCACTCATCTTAAGTCGCTGTAGCTTACGTAAGGCCAAATTTCGCAATACCTGATCAACATCACATTTTATACCAATAAAGCAAGAAACATTTAAACTCCTCCTCCTAACCCTCCACATAACCCCTCCCCCCTCCCCGTGGATTTAATACTACCCACTCCCGAACATGGCAGAGTGCCTCTCACCTAACCTGAAATCCTGAAAATGCACGGGGAACACATCACAATCGTCTTGGGTGTTAGCCACCCACTATTTACGTTGTGCTAGTCTCAATCAAATCCCATCTATTTGTCCCAACAGTCTCAGTTTGTATACTGGATCAACTTTAACCTTTCTCACACCAATGGGTATTTCACACCCCAATCCCCCCCTCCCCTCATACTTGCGCTCTCAACGCATTCCCATCACTTGTCAGCCTTCTCTAGGGGTTGTCACTCCTGCTCCTTTGGCCGAGAATCCTCTTCCGCTGGGCTATTAGTTGTTACCTCTTGGGTGACCAGATCTACCAGAACAATCTCTTCTCTGTCCCCCAACCGTGTTCCATCCGTCCATCCAGTCCCAAACTGCGTCTGGAGACTCAAAGAACCACGATTTACCATCTGATTCCACTCGCAATTTTGCAGGAAAGAGCATCGCATATTAAACCTCTCAATCACGGAGTTCCCTCTTAACTGCCTGAAAGCTGCGTCGCTGGGCCAGAACCTTATCCGTGAACTCTGGAAAGAAGGCAATCTCGTAGTTATCTATTTTCCACGGGGGACTAGATCTTGCTGTCTGAAGGATTATGTCCCTATCTCGATAGTTAAACACTCGGGCTATGAGGGGCCTTGGGGGTGCTCCCGGTGCTTCACCCTCCCACCTGACACTCGGTGGGCCCTTTTTATTGGAAAAATAGCTGAATAGAGTCTTAGGCCTGAGGTGCTTGGTAACGAGATCTTCCACAAATAGGTACGACGCCGGCCCCTCCGCTCTCTCTCTGGAACTCGTAGGATGCGAATAATGTTTCGGCGTGCCCGGCCTTCGTAATCATCCAACTATTGCGACATCCGCTCCTGCTTCTTTTGCAATTCGAGCCCCTGCGTTTGTAGTTCCGAGGTATCCATCTGCAGGGCGTTTGTTACTATCTTAAGCTCCTTTACTTTGTCATCCATCTTCCGGAAATCTGCCCTGATAAGGGATACCTCTACCGCCACTGAGTCCATCGAGGCATGCACCCCATTAAAAGCTGACATAACATCATGCAAGGTTAGCTCCGATCCCTGCTTGGGGGCAGTGGCCCTGATCTTTCTCCATCTGCGCCAGATCACCTTTGTCTCCTGCCTTAGACCAGGCAAACTTGGCAAGTTGTTTTTGAGCGTTAGCCTTGGGACCCTTCCCGCCTTCTGCCATGCGTGCGGGTAAACTGGTAGCATGTCAGATAAGGTCACAGACCAACTCCAAGGGTATCTGCAACCTTGTAAAAAGAATATCCAGGCAGTACTACAACTCCTCTGAACCGTCTCTCAACCCTTCCTGCCCATGTCGCCGGCTCTGGAGGTCAGACTCTTCCACTAGGCACAAGGTCCTCTGGGCAGGTTGCAGCTGCAATCACCGCCTAAGTCAGGCTTTGCTTTTGTGCTCCTGTCTTACCGCTGCAGGCAAGTGCCACCTCCTGAATTCACTCACCAGGCATCTCCTTATATTCGCCTCCGTCCAGGTCAGTCACAGACTGCAAGCCCAGATGTCTCACCAATTACAAAATCCAAGTCAGGTCTATATATCACATCACCAGACACCACAGGCCCATGTCCGCTTTCAGTGGGTAGACTATAGGAAAAACTGCGCCTCAAGCTGTTGGGAGACTGCGCGCCCTACAGGGTTCCTCTAGTGTGAGTGTTTGAAGATGGGACAGTCTTATTTCATGGCCTCCTCCTCTGCCCCCAGTCTCTACCCTTCAGTGGAGTGCCCGATCCCCATGGAACTACCAGGCCTACTCATGTGCATCTGTTCAGGCTTCAAATGGGCGCCAATCTTTAAACAGTTGTATCAAGTCCAGCAGGAGACTCAGGCCCCACGTGCATCTGTGCAGGCACTGCCGCTCTATAACGTCAGGCACCTAGGGCAGCAGACATGTCCATTTGATCTAGTAATCTGCACCACCTGTTCCTGCTGAGCAATCCCCCATGTGTGCTTTTCATTTCTGGGCGCCCCTCACCCAGTGTTCAAGTCGCCGCCCCACCTGCTGCTCTCTTACCCCCAAACAAAACAGGTGATGGACCGAATGTGGATCAATGTCACACATTCACCCCAGTCCAAAGATCTGGGCCCAAATCCATCGTTTTTTTGCACTCCACACCACCCTGGGTTAGACAATGGCGATATGCAAATCAGCTCTGACCCTGTGCCCCATGGGAACAGTCCAGTCTGAACTACAAAAGCCATGTCCTTCCCAGAACGGAATCAAGCATCCGAGGACCGAACCGGTTTCGAGGTAACACCTCTCATCAGCCCGGCTAGCTTGACTCCAGTGGTGTGGAGTGCCTGGGACCCACGTCTGAGCATCCCCAGCGCACTTATGGCGAATTTGCAAACAAAACAGGTGCCTCACCGATTGCAAGATCTGCAGTAGCCCTCAAATCCGGAGCCTCGATTTGCAGCAGAGAACCAAATACAGCAAACTTCCGGCCTCCATGTCCAGTCAGGTGTGCCGGCTGAGCCTCCAGGCCTGGCCTCAATCCCCGGCAGTACCAGTCAAACACCTCCGGCCGGGCTTTCTTACCTCACGCCGTTGAGGTCCACACCAGCTGCTCTACATTCGGCTCTACATTCGGCAGTGCCCGGGTCGCTGATCCGGGGCCTCTGGCCTCAACCGCGTCTCCTTGTCACTCACCAATGCTCCTCAGGTCGAGCAGCCATGAAAAAGGCAGCGCCGCTCAATCTCCCCCAGGCATCACCAGCTTCTCCTTTGTGCACGGGGCTCCGCCGGACAGCCACTGGATTCTACAAGTTGCTGGAATCTCCGCCTCCCTCACTCGTCCTCAGGGATCCGCCATTATCGCTCCGGCCGGAGCTCTGGAAAAAGAGGTCCAAAACTTCGCACACGCGACCAGACCGGACAATCTTCTCAGGGGGGAGGTAGGTAGGGAGTCATGGCACTTTTAGCAAATTTCTAGCCGTTGATGGCGTAGGATTGGGCAGGGTAGGAATACAGGAAACAGGAGCTTTGTAAGGCAGCGGCCATTCTCGTTGGCTGCTAGCCACGCCCCCTGGCATTTAAATATTAACAGTGAAATAAAGATTGTATGGCGTCAACATTTTAAAATCAATCTACTTATTGAAGTATTGCTCAAACAATCTACAATTAGTTTTTCTATCAGTCAGTCAATCAGTCAAAACTCTTTATTTCAATTAATTAAAATCATAAAAGAAGCAACAATACATACATCCGTTGTGTATAAAATGAATAAAATAGATACAAATAAATAAATATGCGTACATTTGCAAACATTCATATATATACACTATTTACAGTTCATGATTTGTACCAAACAGTTAATAAGCAAATGTCTCCACCTAAGTTTCCATAATTAAAAGAACAAAAGTGCCCCCCCTCTCGATCTGCTGTACTTAATGCATACAGATACTTCTTTTGTTATTCACTCTGGCTGCGGCCACCAAAAAGCTTGCTACGCTAAAAATAACACGCACACTTCTCAGCAGTTGCAGATGTAAGAGTGCAGGCCTCACCTGCAGAAACCCAGCTTCACATAATATGGGACATAGGAATTTTGTACGTGCCTTGGAAAAATTTTCACAAAACATAATCAGGTGGAGGGTGTCTTGTATCGAGAAACTATCATAAGAACATGGTGGAGACTCATCTGGTTTACCCCACTGCGGAGAAGTTCCTAAAATGAGGTGAATTAAGTTGAACCTAAATCTTGTCAACAAAAAGCGATGGAAAGGCTTAGTGATGATCTTCAGGTAAGGTTCAATGGATGGGGAGGTCTGTAATACATAAATACTTCTTGCTCCTGGTTTTTTAAGCTCCGCCTCCTCCCTATCTGCCTCCAGCATGATCCGGAAATTATGTTTAATCCACACCAAATCCTCTTTCTTAATTTCCTCTGGGGCTGTATATAGTTCAGGACGTCCCAGACTAACACACACCGCTCTAACGTATGCCAGCCATGGAATACTATCTGCCTTGTCGAGGGCCAAGCAGTCTTTTAGGATAAGGTGATTGAGAGTGATTTCCTCATTTAGCCACGTCTTTGCCCAACAGATCAGTGGGACTGCTTTTAGGTAGTCTGTGATGTAACCCAAACCTAATTCTGAATGTACAGACAAAGTCGGAGAAGACTGAGGTACCGCCAACAGGGATCTAAGGAACCTGTTTTCTGCTAATTGTATTTTACCCACAGGCGCGTAACCCCATATCGATGCCCCATAGGAGGCAATCGCACAACACTTAGACTTATATATTTTAAGCATAGCCTCCATGGGCCTAGATCCCAACCTTTTGGCGAAACTAAGGAGGGCTGCTGTGGATCTTACAACGGCATTGCTTTTATGCTTCTGCTGAGGGCCCCAATTGCCCTTCTCATCGAAGAGTACTCCCAAGTAGGTGAACACTGGGACCCTAGAAACTTCTGCACCCAAGCATCTGAATGTTTTAACCTTACTGATCTTCCTGCGGGCCCCAACGATCATTACATGGGATTTGTTGCTATTTACTTTTAAATCTAGGGACTCCATGAATGTGCCAAAGTTATCCAGGAGCCTCTGTAAACCCAGGCCTGTGCGGGCAATGAGTACGGCATCATCCGCGTACAGGAGGACCGGGATACCCGATCCCCCTGCACGTGGAATGTCCGCACTAGCCCCAGTTAGAGATTTTTCCAGGCCATTAATATAGATCGTAAAAAGAAGAGGGGCCTAAATGCAACCTTGTCTGACCCCCCCTCCTGGAGCTGAATTGGCCCGTACATCTGCCGTCCTGCGTGACCCTAACGGCTGCCGCGAGGTCTTGGTGGAGGTCGCTAGGAAAGTAAACCAGGGGTGCATCTGCGCCCATTTCCAGCAAAATACGCCATAATCTGGAGCGGTTCACCAGATCAAAGGCTGATGATAAATCCATAAACCCGAGTTATTAAAAAACCCTCTTTTGCTATTGTATACTTATTAATCAAAAGATGCAAATTTAGGCATTGGTCCATGGTGCACCTATGTTGCCTGAAGCCGTACTGGAGATTCGAGAGCACCCCCCTACCATTCATCCAATCTCCCAGTTTCTGAAGAATGACTCTGCCCATGATCTTAACGGCAGAGTCCAACAGGGAGATTGGCCTATAGCAGGCGGGGTCCCCTCTGCTCCCCTTTTTGAAAATGGGCACAATAATGGAGGAGGCCCAAGAGGTAGGGAAACCCACTAGGGATGCTGCATTGAACACATTGGTTAAAATCTTCACCCAGAAGTAAGGGTACATGATGTAGAGGTCAGCAGGAACCCCATCGGGTCCTGGAGCCTTATTTTTAGATGTATCTCGAATAGCCCTTTCTACTTCAGCCGGGTCAAATTTGACAGGGTTTGTGGGACAGCCCATGATGGCTATTCCTGATGTTGGCTCCTGATGCTCCTTATCACCATAAATGCTCTTAAAGTCCTGGAGCCAGATGTTGTCTGGAATTACGCATTCTGTATCTAAATTATAACTTTCTGAGAAGAATGGCTGATTTATTGTGGCCCAAAACTTTCTGCTGTCCCTTAATACATCAATAGACTGCAAATTATCCCAGGCCTCCTCTTTAATTTTATGTTTCCGCCTGGTGGTTGCTTGTTTATACTCCTTGCGTAGAGAGGACCCTAGAGCCCTGTCCCTCGGGGTCCTCTTAAGAGCATTAAGAAGAGCCTCATGTGCATGATCATCCAGGCAGATGCCAATATTGGTTTCTGCCTTGGCGACCAGATCCTCAAAAAAGGCCTCCAGGACTACAGCATCCCTCGTTATCCGTCTGCCTTGATCTTTTGTAGATAAGTCCCGTACTGCCTCCCTTCCTTGATCAGTGATGGCAGTCTTAACCCCCAGATCAACTTCCAATACAAGGGGGTTGTGATCGCTGAAGGTTGACGTCACTACTCTATAGTCCAAGGTCTTAATCAGAACTAAGGGGGACAAGAAAATTTAGTCAATAACAGACTTAGCTCCCCGTCCTATAAAGGTGGGGACAATCTCACTACCACTTTCCTTGCCTGGTTCAAGTAAATTTAAATTGGAAAGTAGTTCCTCCAGGGCCTCGCCCTGTTTACCATGTTCAAAGTGGGGTACCCTCCCATTCACATGCCCATCAAAATCATCACCGTAGCAATCCCACGGGCAAGGGTGTATATTAAAATCTCCCATCAAAAACATCTCTGGCACAAAAGAATTATTAAGCTTATAGACTGACAAAAATTGATCTAACACGCTAAACTGCTCCTTCTGTACGGAGCCTTCCATGGCATTATACAAGTTAATCAAAAGATAATACTTATCGGAGACAAACCATTCTAATATGAGGAAATTATCTGACTCCCCATTAAGTTTTCTGAATGTTCCAGCAAGGTTTAGAGAAATAAGGAAGAGTAAACCCCCCTTAGGCCTCCCCACTGTCCCTCAAACCGCAGGAATAGTGAAGCTATGGTAGCCATCCAAAATAAAGCTGGACTCTGAATCCCAGGTTTCCTGGAAGGCCAGGATATCGAATTGTTTTATAAATTGCAACCAAATGGGGTCAGTGCTTTTGGATCTAATACCTGCCACATTCCAGCTTAGGATTTTACATGAGACTGTCCGATTTTTTGCTATATGGGTTACACAAATTATCCTAGACCCCAGACCTGAAGTTTCAGGACCCAGTCAATCGTTGGACTCCATCTGGGACAGGGGCGAGAATCAGTTACAAAGCTCTACCTCCCCCCTAAGTTGGAGATGTACCGGGGATGCTGATGATATAGTTATGGGTGCAGTATCCCCTCCCCTGGCAGGTCCCTGGGCAGATCTCATCTGTGCGCTCATCATGGCCTGGTATGATGGGGTACATTTGTTATTAGGACGGGTATAAAACTGGGTCGGTGGCTGCGGGTATCTATAGGCCCTAGCTGGGGGATAGAAAAACCCCACGGGGAGTGGTCTTATACCTTTGTTATCAAGATCTGAACCGTCCCAAAATAGTCTTTCAGCACTGTTCCTATTGTTAAAATTCCCCACCACACAGTCCCCCGGAATGTTCTTGAGGCGGTGCCCAACCCAGCGAACCCTCCTTGCAATGGTAACAGAACTTGCAACATCGGCTCCACCCTTGCAAAACTGATCGCACCACTGTCTAGCTTGGTTCATCAAATCAGCGGTTGTTTCACTGGAGCCCCCATGACAGGAGGCACCCCAGTGAAGACAGCCACCAGAGGAGCCGCTTCCGGGGGAGCTCCAGGGTGTAGCCAGGATGACGAGTATGTCTACTACTGTCATATGCCTGGCTGCCTCTGACATTTACTTCAGGCATAGAATTCCCTGCCACATCCCTTGCGGTTGGCTGCCCTACTGTATCTGCAGTCCCTGCCGAACCACGGGAACGGCAAGGTATAGGGTTGATGTTCCTGCTATCAGCTGTAGGCAGGTTATCAGCTGAGACCGCTGGCTGACTCAAGCCCCCCTTTAGCCCCCTGTGTTGTTTCAACAGCGCATCAATTTTCTCACATTTGGACAGAAGCCCCGCTAAACAAGTGTTTAAAGTGTCCACAATATCTTTGGCGATGGACACGAGTGCTGGTTCCAGACGTGAGATAAATAGGTCCTCTATAATTTTCCTGATTTGGCCCTTAAGGCGATGGTCTGTTCGGTTAGTCTGAGCCAAGTCTTTTTTCATCCTGCCTGCTGTGCTTAGCAACTTTCGCTTCTTGTGCGACTTATGTGGAAGAACAGCAGGCGTTATGGGCAAAGGCTGACGTGAAGCCTCTTATGGGGTGGGTAATACGGTGTGGATTGAGTTCACTTCCCGATTGGTAAACACAATGTTTGGCTCCAACCGTATCACCCTACTATGATCTGTAGGTGGGACTGGGCCAATCTCCCCTGTATTCAAACCCAGCTCTTTCTCCGCATTTGCGATCTCTTTAGTCAGTACCCCCACTGCAGTGGTTAGATACGAGATGATAGATTCAGACTTTCTAGGGTTTTTCGCTTTGGACCCATCGTCATCCCTGGCACATACTTGTTTCCTCTTGCCCATTGTAGATGTTAGGGGGGTGGTCCGGCCCGGCCTCTTCCGGCCCCTGACGGCCCCTGACGGCCCCTGACGGCCCGCCCTTTGCCCGGGCTTTGCCCGGTGCCGCCCGCGCACTTCCAGCGAGGCGGGAGGCTCTCCATGGTCTTATGGAGGCAGCAGGCGCAGCAGGAGCATCACAGGAGTGCCGGGGCTGCTGGGGGATGTAGTCGCCGGTGCTTGCGTTGTTCACGGTGGCCGTTTCCCTCACGGCAGGACTGCAAGGCTGGCCGTTTCCCTCACGGCTCGTCGGCGCCCTTGATGGCTCAGAAATGCTCCCCACTGGCCGCTCGACCCTCCGTGGTCTTATGGAGGCAGCAGGCGCAGTGGAAGCGTCACAGGAGTGCCAGGGCTGCTGGGGGATGTAGTTCCCAGTGCTCGCGGTGTTCACGGTGGCCGTTTCCCACACGGCGGGACTGCAAGGCTGGCCGTTTCCCTCACGGCTCGTCGGCAACCTTGATGGCCCAGAAATGTTTTTCTATCATTTTGAGTTAGTAAGCTTTAAACCTACCTCATTTTATGTGTTGAGCGATTGGAACCAGTGAGATGTGTGTGGCAAGCAAACAAACTGTGCAGTTGCTGATGAAAACATGGTAGTTTTATTACTGACGTGTCCACCATGGTGGTGTGGGCGATGAAAAAAAAAGCTGCAGCCGCCATTTTGCTTATTACAAACGGCTTTCATCGGTGCTTTATAAAAGCGGGCACTTAATCTGAAGAAAAAAAAAGGTGTGGCCGACATTGTTTTTTTTGCACTCATGTTGTTATGAAACCGGGCTGTGGTATTAGAGAAGGAAGATACTACACGGGCTAAAATATTAATGGGTGATGAGGAGTAGACACAGCAGAGAGTTGAAAAGCGGTCCCCTGCAGGAAAGCATGCACTGTCTGCAATAGGCGACAAGCGGTCGCAATTGTCCTTGCAGCTTGGAAAGTGAAAGCGCGCACAGTGCGCTGAATGTAATTAAACAGCGTAGTGCCTCACGTAGGACTAACTCATTAAAGAGCCATGGAAGAATACAAACGAAGACATGGCTGTACTAAGGAGGAACTAACAAGCCTATGAAGGAATCAGAAGACAGCATTTATGAAGGACAAAGACACAAACCAATGAAAAATGTGGACGGGGTTCTCCTCAGTACAGCACCTACAGCAGATCGCCAGAGCAGCGCTGGGATACAAATGACAACATGGCTATACTATGGAGGAACTAACAAGCCTATAAAGGAGTTCAAAAACATCATTACGAAGGACAAAGGCACAAGCCAATAAAAAATGTCAGTGGGGTTTCTGCGTTTCTCCTCAGTACTGCACCTACTTCAGATCACAAGAGCAGCACTTGCGTGCTGGCTCAGGCTCAGCCTAAAAATGCACAGTGCTTCGCCTCTTTCTCACACATCCTTCATAGCTTCTCTCTCTGCCAGTCCTGGAGTAATACTCTCTGCTCTGACCGAGCGAAGATCCTGCGCTGTTCAGTGAGAGAACAGCTGTCTGCAATCCCGTGCCAGGAGGTATGGCACAGATTCATCTTGACAAGGGGTGCTTGATTGGGAATCTCCTGCACAGTTTCATCTGTGGGGATCCATGACTGGCAAGAGTAGGCTGTTGAGACATATCATACCCCACCATTCTACTGCTTTCCGTGAGAGTCTGATGACCTCCGCCGAGTATAGAAATGCAGAAAAATACAGTGCTTTAATTGCTGACATTTGATAACTCCTACTATGTCATAGAAACGAATACCCAGGTTTAGAAACAGAGATTCACACTAATGCTGTCTGTGAGCAGCTGTGAAGTGATGGTCCAAGATGGCCCAGCAAATGAATGGTCACCCCTATTGAGGAGCATTAGTGCTGCCCAATTCAAACAAAAAAAGTAATTTTTCTGGATAACTTTCTCATGAAAATTATGGCGGACTGCAGGAAAGTGTCTGCAGAGTAGAGTTAAAGGTATGACAACAAAGTTAGGAAGTGTAGGTGCATTTCAAGAAAGGCACAGGAGCCTTGGTAAAATATTTACATTTTACAATAGATATATTTAATTCACTGTTGTTATTAGCCATAAAGGTGTAGCAATATTTATAAAAAATATTGTTCCTATTCCATTAAAGGTATGGCACCCATAGTGAGAAGTGACTATTTCTTAGGATGGAATAATTCAGTAGATTAAAAAATGTTTCAAACGACTTGAATTTTTAAAAATTCTCTCTACATTATACCATTAGTACCCGAGATTCGGTATGAATTAATGTCAAAGCTCATTCTACCTAGAAATGGAAGTGAATGGGATCAGAGGGGCACGACTTGCCTTTACGTTTTTAATTTACGAAAAAACTGTTCCCCTCTTTTTTGTAAAATGACTACTGTCTCTGGATAGTTCATTCCAATGGTTTGAAGTTTCATCCAGGGAGTCTCCTGTGCTGTGATAGCGAAGTGGAACAGACAGCTAAACAAGCCTTCTTGCCAGAGTGCCTGCTTTCCTGAAAAAAGGCAAATATGCACAAGTGGCTAAACTGCAAATGTAAAGTGTGTTTGGAAGCAGGGAGTGTCTTTAATTGATAGAAACATTTGAAGCTTTGTGATGACAAAGATTGACTCTTTTTGAGTAGTATTGCAAAGGAGTTACGAACTGAGTTGTGAAATGCTTGCTCTTAAGTGACAGTTATATAAGGAAAATTGCAGTACAGACAGTCTAGGTGTTACGAAAATCTGTATTTTGGAAGCACCATTTTATCTTGAACCTTTTTGCACCTTTTGTAGCAGTCTATTTTATAATCTGTGTAATTTAATTCTGTTGCTCTCTAGTTAGACAAAAACCTCTGAAGTGCATTAACTTATATAGGTTTAATAATGTAGTATAGTGCATTTGTCTCTGATTAACATAACTTTTTTAAATGAATTTTTCAGTTAAGCTGCACACCATTTTATATTTAGCTAGCTGAAAGTGAAAGACCAAAAAAACATACATAATCCATATAGAATATTTTGGTTTTTCAGCCCCCCATTTCACCCTGCCCCCACGTACACTGACCCCACCCCAATTGCATGTAGCAGCACAGACCCTTTCTATGGTCCCCCGCATAGCAGGGCCAGAGCAGGTGGCAGATCCTTCTCCTACCATGTTGCCAAGGTCTGGAAAAAACACCCTAACCGCATCTGACGAAGCCCGACACTGCAGTAATTCAGTTAGGACCTCAAGACCTGGCTCTTCGAGTGACCAACGGAGCTGCTCGCACACCTCTCCCCTCAGTGCCTTGAGGCCCTCCTGTGTGAGTAGTGCTCTAAAACCCCTGATTCATTGATTGATTGAGTTCCCATGTCTTTTTTGAATGCACTTCGACTGCTGACACCACCATTTCGATGTTATTAATTAGGATACTTGCATGTGACACAAACACCAGGATATGTGCTTTGCATCTGCAGTGGTGAGAAGGTGGATGACCAATGAGCTACCAATCATATCACCAAGAGACGCTGTTTTCGCCAGTGCCAGATAGAACATCCGTGTCCCAAAAGGAAACCCTGCTCCTCCTCTTGGAATCCTCTCAGTCCTGATAGTTTCTCATGCCCTTGTGCAAACTCTGCCTAATATTTACACTTCTGAATTTTTGGATTGCATTCTTTGTTTGTCTATCAAAATAAACTGTAAATGCCAAGGCATTTTTTAATCAAGGTGCGCATGCTTGGCTCCTTAAGCCACAGATTTTAAGATTCAAAGCGACAGATGGATTCCAAATTAATACGCCCAAACTTTTTTTTACATGTGTTTTATTGGCTCTTAATGTGAAAGAATAAACCTGTTTTTTCACATCTGTTTTAGCGGTTTCAGTACAATCAACACGAAGCCCTCTGTTCCATAATCTCAATGTTCACAATAATTCAGTAAAACATTTTGCTTGTAATCCCATGGTACCAGATACATTTCATAATTTCACATAACGCACTTGGTTTAATGAAGCTATGCTGCCTGTCTCACCAAGCAAGAAAAAAACTGATGGTATCTAGGAGGAAAAAAAATAACAAGCCACTCTGTTGTATATATCTAAAGAGAGCAACTGGAACATTATATGATGTTGATAGGGAGGAAAGGTGTGCTAAAACACAATATCTTTTGTTTACTAATGAATTTGCTAAGAACGGGAGGCGTAGCTTGGCCGGCTGCAAGAAGGCCACACTCTATGTGGGCGCTGGTGGCTCAGCTCTTTTATCCGCCACCATCCTGCAGGTATCTCTATTTTATCTGCACCTAATGTCGATTTCCTGACTCCGGGGAGCATTGTGCCTCTACTGCCCCAACTCCGGCGCTTTTACCTACCTCCCCGGCGGAGCTTCAAACCTTGTGGCTGGCGCTGGGCTCCCGCGCCGGGAGGTGGCTCCCGTCCCTCCATAGCTCTGTGAGCCTGTGGAGCCCTGCTGAGGCGGCAGAGTTGCCGGGGACCTGGGACTGCAGTAAGCGGTGAGTTGTGCTACCGCTGGGGGGGTCGCTGGCGGGGTTGGGGGCCGTCTGTTGTGCGGCTTGGTCTGGGGGTGACGCGGCCTGGTGTCAGCCCTGCGCTACATCCCCGCCTTGCGTGAGTGCCGGGGTGCCTGGGCCAGGCTGATGGAGCGGCAGACCCCCCTTGCTTCCCTGCTGGTATTCTCCCCCCTCTGGAGTGCACCAGCTGCGAATCCCCACTCCTGCTCTGCTGTTCGGCTATGGGAGGCCGCCCGCCCTCCTGCACCTGCTCCGCCACGAGGCCTGCCGGGGACGCTCTGCCTCCAGCTTCACGGCCTGCTGCTGTGTGCGCGGTGGGGAGGTCTCCTGCTGTTCCCCGGCCTGGTATCCTCACGGGCCGCACCTAATGCTACATCGGCTGCCCCTGCCTATGCGTGGCTGGTCTTGCCAAGTCTCGTAGCCTGATTCCCAGGCAAATCACCTCTGCTACGATCTCCTGTGCTTTCAGATTCCTGGTGTAGCTGGGCCTGGTGGGCAGATGCTTGTTCACCCTTCCTCCACTTCTGCCCGGGCCTTCCCTGGTTGACTTGCAAACTGCTTCACTGCCCCCCGGACTATCCTTAGGCCCCCTGCTGCGGCTGCCCGGAGCCTACTGGGTGCCTGCGCTAGCTTCGAACTTGGGCGCATCACCTTCTGGAGTGTGACACTCAATCCTTCTCTGTTCCCAGGAGTTGTGCGCCATTCCTCCATACCCTGCTGAGTTCACCAGTTGCCGCGTCCGTTATAGCCTGGCACCACCTGCACGCTGTTTGGACCTGGGGTGTTCCACACCGAGTTCTGCTCCTGCCTCTCCTCGCATATTATCTGCTGGCGGCGGCTGGGCAAAGGACTGTATGGCTGGCTCCCATCTTCCACCTCTGGTCGTTGGCTGCCTTCTGCGCTGTGCTGTGGGGGACACGTCCCCAGGCTTGCTGGAACTGTCTCTCTGCTGGTCCCCGGAGTGTTTTCCCCACCTGACTCTGTGCTCGTGGCCGCTGATTGCTAGTGAATCTCCCCCCATCTCCGGCTCCTCTCCCACCCTGTGTAGTTAGGTGCCCACCTGAAGTGCTCATCGCTATGGGGAAATCCGACCCTAAGCAGCCCAAGATCACCTTCGAACTTAGGAGATCCTCATGTCAGGACAGCGCAGGCTCAGACGGAGCCAACTCTGCTGTCACAGTGGATCCCCCTCCGAGCCGAGATGACGACCTAAAGGCGATTATGCTGGAGGTAAAGTCAACTGTCACCGGAATTGCGTCCCAGCTTCATCTTCTATCGGCCCGCCTTGGCTCAGTGAAGGCTCTTGTTGACTCCCACGATAATAGACTGCTCCATGTTGAATGCAGGGTGTCAGAAGCCACGAGATCTGGCCACCCAAGACAGGCAGAAATGACTACAGATGGACAAGATCCTGGCTATAATTCGGGAGAAAAATGAGGACTTAGAAGCCCGCTCCTGTCGGAGTAACCTTCGCATCACGGGCCTTCCGGAGTCCACCAGAGGAACTCTTCGGGGGACGTATTATCTCAATTCCTTGTCGTGGAACATGCCTACTGCTCTCTTGGTCCGCGTCCGGGTCCTGGTCTGCCACCCCCCCGCCCATAGTGGCGAAGATCCTGAATTTCCGGAATCGCAATGCTATCCTCCGGGTGGCACGCGATAAGAGCACCATCAAGCACCAGGGAAACACCCTCTCTTTCTACCCAGATTATACCCTTACTGTTCAAGCTGCCAGGAGAGAGTTTTTGCCAGCCAAGCGAATCCTGCAGAAGCACGACGTCTCATATTCCCTAGCCTACCCGGCGAAGTTTATTGTCCGGCAGGGTTCCAAGACACTTATCTTTCCTGACCTGAAGGAGGCTCTGGCTTTCGCTAAGAGACTGGAAAAAGAATCTCGATCCTCCCCTCTCAAGTCCCCACTTGAAAATGCTGACTGCCTAAGTGACAATAATTGACTGTGCGGACAATGACTTTTTGGTTAATCTGTTATCTATCTTTGATGCCGCTTCCTAACCCAAGCTTGGCAACCATGCTTCTTTGCAGGGGTGTCCGCCCAGTCCTGCAATGCCCCCACTGGGATGATTCCCATTATTATCACTGTGTTGTCCCCTCCCAGTTTTGGGCTCTTGGGGTGGAGTAGGTGGTCTTCTTAGCCTGATTAGGGGGTTGGAGTGGGTGCAGAGTGGTTGGATTTCTTTAGGTTTGGGTTGGTGGGGATGTTTCGGAGTGGTGGGTGGTCGGGATTGTGGGTTCTTCTTGTTTGGTTCTTGACACTGCATTGTGTTCCCTGCACAGCACCATTGCATGTCTACTTCAGCCCGCATTCCGTCTAGTTTGGTCTTCCACACAGCATACTGTTCTCTGATTCGCCTTGATTATACTTACTGGCAATGTTCCCTCTAATTATTTTCCTCTGTGTGCAGCAGAGTAAGGTCTGTGTGCGCTGCAGCCAAGGCTATGTGCGCCAAGAACCTGACCGCGTGTATAGATCAGGGCTTTGAGTTGGATGAAAATACTCGGTGATCATTCAAAGGGGCGTAACCGATGCATTTAAGGGTGTGGCGTAAAAGCAATTACACTAAAAATATATGCATCGCATAGTGTGCCACCCTACTGATATATTGCTGCTTCTGTCATTGCATCCAGATATATAAGACAAGTAACATTACACCTACAAGAAGTGAAGACTATTGGCTTTTTCAATGGTTGTTTTTTGCATCAAGTTGTATATAATATTGAAAATGCTTCCGCTCTTGTGGTTGGGGTTGTGGCTAATGCTCGAGCTATTGATTTATGAGATGGGTTTTTAGTCTCGGGTCAGCCTAACATCCTGTGACTGGCCAAATCAATTAATCTCCCCATGCGTACAAAAAAATATATCATATTAAATCATGATAAGCACTCCAATACTTTTGGGTTGAGTTCGCACTATCTAAAAATTTACTGCAATCCTTTTTTAAATGCGGGGTAGAAACCATAGCAGATGGAGAAACACAGCCTTCCTTACATTTCATCTTATTAACTACTTCAGCTTATTCTACTCCACCATAACAGATGGAGAAACACATCATTCCTTACATTTCATCTTATTAACTACTTCAGCTTATTCTACTCCACCATAACAGATGGAGAAACACAGCCTTCCTTACATTTCATCTTATTAACTACTTCAGCTTATTCTACTCCACCATAACAGATGGAGAAACACAGCCTTCCTTACATTTCATCTTATTAACTACTTCAGCTTATTCTACTCCACCATAACAGATGGAGAAACACATCATTCCTTACATTTCATCTTATTAACTACTTCAGCTTATTCTACTCCACCATAACAGATGGAGAAACACAGCCTTCCTTACATTTTATCTTATTAATTACTTCAGCTTATTTTACTCCACCATAACAGATGGAGAAACACATCCTTCCTTACATTTCATCTTATTAACTACTTCAGCTTATTCTACTCCACCATAACAGATGGAGAAACACAGCCTTCCTTACATTTCATCTTATTAACTACTTCAGCTTATTCTACTCCACCATAACAGATGGAGAAACACATCATTCCTTACATTTCATCTTATTAACTACTTCAGCTTATTCTACTCCACCATAACAGATGGAGAAACACATCCTTCCTTACATTTCATCTTATTAATTACTTCAGCTTATTTTACTCCACCATAACAGATGGAGAAACACATCCTTCCTTACATTTCATCTTATTAACTACTTCAGCTTATTCTACTCCACCATAACAGATGGAGAAACACAGCCTTCCTTACATTTCATCTTATTAATTACTTCAGCTTATTCTACTCCACCATAACAGATGGAGAAACACATCCTTCCTTACATTTCATCTTATTAATTACTTCAGCTTATTCTACTTCACCATAACAGATGGAGAAACACATCCTGCCTTACATTTCATCTTATTAACTACTTCCGCTTATTCTACTCCACCTCTCACTACATCACCTCTGTTTATCTGACCACTTCTTTCTATCTGATCTCTCTTCCTTTCTTCTCTCTCTACCTCTATTCCTATCAATCACTACTTGCTCTCGCTCTCTTCTCTCTCTTTCTGTACCTCCTTCTCTATTTCATTTTACCCTCTTTTAATTTACGTACCCTCTTTATACATCTCTACATCACCACTGTGCCTGTTTTGCCACTTTCCTTTCTACCTCACCTTGTCTCTCTGCCTCTATATCAACACTGCCTCTCTTTAACTACGTCACCTCTATATCTCTGCTTCACCTTCTTTCTCTCTACAACTTGTCTCTCTTCCCATCACTCCCTTGCTTTATTTTTCTCTTAGCTTTACCACTGTCTTTTCCTGACCAGTCTACCTACGCCTCTTATCATTTTTCCACCCTTTGATCCTCACCACTTTTTGTCTGCTTTGCATCTGTTGTCTCCATTCCTCTAAACACCTCACTCGTCTCTCCCTCTTTAGCTCTTCATACTCCCCTCCTTCTGTCACAATTCTCTTTTAACTTCTTCCCTGTCCCTCGTTTGCATTTCCTTGTCACTCGACCTGAATGTAAAACCATCCGCCTACCTCTTCCCCTCGGCAGCTTTCATTTTGTCTACCTCACCTTCATCTCTTTAGCTTGAATCTCGCCATATGTTCAGCATCTCTCCACCTTACCTGTACTACTACCCTGCCTGTCCCCTTCGTTACCTCTCTTCCTTTGCCATTCACAATACCTCTCTATTCTTCCCCTGCCTCATTTCTCCAACTCAGTAGAGCAAAAGGTCACACTCAGAATGAGGAGAGAAGGGATGACTGGGCAAGAGTATTAAAGAGGAAATTATTCCATATCATTAAATAAATGGTGCGCTTTAGTAATGCATGGAGGGTGGCAGGTATAAAGGTTGATGTATCTGTGATTGGTAATTTCCGTCACTTAAAGGTACAATTTCAAGCACTATGCATGTTTCTTATTCTGATATTAGCTATTAGTCCACTAAATAGCCATCCTTACTGTATCTTCCCTACACCGTGGCTATTGACACTGAATCCCACATAAAACATTGTTGCAAGACAAAAAATATCTAACTCCATCCAGCGCACATTAAATACACGGCAACTCGTAATAAAGTTATTTTCAACTTTATTGCGAGCAATTTTTTATTGTTTCTCATTTGTCTTTCTATGCCTGTATATTTCTATTCATCTCATGCCTCATGTGGTTATTGTGATAACCTTTGTGTTATTTGTCACTGGCTGTGTTGGTGCTGGCGAGACTATATGTAGTACAGCCCTCTAGCAGTGACCTCCGCAGTTCTTACAGTGCTCTGCATCCTGCCATGCTAGCGAGTGAGACCGCTTCTTAAACACTGGACTGCCAATCAAATGTGGTTCTCTGCATGACGTAGGTTTGTTTATGCACGTTCTGTCATACTGGAAAAATTCTACATCTAGTGCTGGGAAAGTAACTGCTCTGGTAAGTTTAATATTGTGTAACTTGCCCATTATGCAGGGCCGGCCTATAGCATGGGCGAGCCGGGCCCAGGCAGAGGGCGCTCCCCTTCCGAGAGATACCAATGCTTCCTGGAACAGTTTTCCTTCCACATAGCAGACAAGTAAAGTGTGCACACTTTGTAGGAATCCTATTGGTGACCGTGTCATTATATCGTTTCGTTCTCTGCACGTGGAGCACCTTAACCTTGGCCCCCCTCCTTCACCCTCATTTTTAGTCTTTTCCCGCCAAAGTTTCAAAATGCAGAAATTTAAAGACGAGTAGGAAAGAGGTTCCTTTTCCATGCTTCACCTTGCCGCCAGTTGACTCGCCTGCTCCATTTGTGCGCTGCGTTAGTCTGCGCTGTCTGTGCCGCAAAGTGCTGCACCCTGCCCCACCCCCTTATGGGTGACATCGTCTGCTGGACTTGGAATGTCCGTGGCCTGAATGACTACCGCAAGGCCCGTCTGATACATTCACACCTACAGCACCACAGGGTGGATATATGTCTCTTACAGGAGACGCACCTGCTGCCTGGTACCGTCTCCAGACTCCAATCTCGCTACTGGGAGGAATCCCACTCTTCAACATACTCGTCATATGCCTGAGGCGTCTTAATCTTGCTGCGCCGTGGCCTTCCTTGGCAGACCTCCCCGGTACTCCTCGATCCGGAGGGTAGATACGCAATCCTCCACGGTTTGCTACTGGCCCAGCCTGTCACGATTACCGCGGTTTACGGCCCCAACTCTGATGACCCAGACTTTTTCAATCATGTTTGGCACCTCGTCTCCTCCTGCGGCCCTGCGGCAATGGTTTGGGGTGGAGATTTTAATGTTACTCTCTCAGCGACCTTGGACCATTCTGGCTCTTACACATCCCATCCACGTGCAGCGGAAGCTGTCACGTCTATCTTAACCGGCAACGCACTTTATGATGCCTGGCGCCACCTCCGACCTGGTGCCCATGAAGGTACCTGTGTGACTGGCGCGAGGGGCTGTTGGTCGCAAATTGATCTCTGGCTGACTTCGCCGGATGTCTAGTCCTGACTCGCTGATGCAGAGCATATGGCTCGCACCTTCTCCGATCATGCGCCGGTCCAAATTTGTCTTAGGCCTCCTAATTCCCAGCGACGTGCCTTTACTTGGCATGTTCCTCCCAATGCCCTCCGGGACTCTGTGTTCTGTGCGGACATCCATACTGCGATCGCAAATTATTTATCTAAACACAGACTCCGTTGACTCTGCCTGCACCCTATGGGAAGGTTTCAAGGTTGTCATCCGGGGCAAATGTATCTCCAAATAGGTGGGCATACTCCGCTCAATTCGCTCCACCGTGGCTAAGTTTGAGAGGGAAATCAAGGCTCTGGATGCCGCCCAGGCGGCGTGCCCCTGCCCGGAGATGCTGGCGCTGCTACGCCAAAAGCACACTAAATTCTCGTATGAAGCTAACCGTGAACTGTGCTTCCTTGGCAGAAAGGGTTGGCCGTGCCGCTTTGGGGAAGGGGACCGCCCGGGGCGTACCCTTGCTAACCTCCTACGCCCACCGCGTGTAGCCTCCTATATTACGGCCCTCAGTGCTGACTGCCTGGATAGGACCACCTCCCCGGAAGATATAAAATCACGGTTTCTCAATTTTTATTCACAACTCTATTCTGCGGGCACTCTTTTGCCACAGGAGTAGTTTAATCATTATTTTGAGTCCATTGCCCTTGTCTGGCTCGGAGATTACCATCGAAAATTTGTTAATGAGCCATTTTCCAGGGAAGAAATATTGGCAGCCATCAACAGCCTACCTAGCGACAAGGCCCTAGGCCTGGATGGCCTGCCTGCCTCATTCTACAAATCGCTTGCTGACATCCTGGAACCACATATGGCGGCCATGTATAATGAGTCTTTTGACACTGGTCTATTTCCGCCATCCCTGCGGGAGGCTTTAATAACCCTGCTTCTTAAACCTGACAAGCATGCCCACCATTGCGACTTCTACCGCCCACTTTCACTTATAAACATAGATAACAAAGTTTTAGCAAAATTGATAGCCCCCCGTCTTCTTCAATTAATGCCTACCATCGCCCTCCCTGATCAATCTGGCTTCATACCTGGTAGGGCAACCTCACATAATATTCATACCATCTTCTCTGTTTTACATCAAATTAATCCTAACTTGCCAGCCATGGCCGCCCTACTCGACACCACTAAGGCGTTCAATATGTTGGAGTGGCCTTTCCTATTTTACATCCTACCGCGTGTGGGTTTCAGCAACATCTTTTTGCGTAAGTTCAGACTCCTTTATACCAATCCGTCGGCACTTCTTTGCATTAATGGTCAGGTTTCTGACTCCATCCGCATTGCCCAAGGCACTCGCCAGGGGTGCCCGTTATCGCCCATGCTTTTGCCATCACGATGGAGCCCCTGGGCGCCATGCCATGGCAGCACCATACGCACAGGGGCATTGGTATCTCGTCCCGCTCCCTCTTTGTCTCAATGTATGTGGACAATCTTACCTTTTATGTCCGCCACCCCGGGAAAACCTTAGCCCCCTGGTCTGAGAAATCATACGTTTTGGCGGGCTCTTGGGCATCAAGGTGAATTGGAGTAAGTCTGTTCTATTCCCCTTGACTGATGCCTCTGTCCCCTTCCCACCTGAATTCCCGTTCGAGTGGGAATCTGGCCCCACGCGGTACTTGGGCATCTGGTTAAGTAGGGATTTGGATGAATTGTGAAGGTCGAACTTTGGGCGGGCGGTGGATTGGCTTGAATTCAGGATCCCTTCGTGGAACCGACTACCGTTGTCTCTGGCTGGCCGGATCACCATGGCCAAAATGGTGGTCCATCCTAAATTCCTTTATCTCTTCTTGAACATACCTATCCCCCTTACTTCTCATTTCTTTCACAAAATACAATCTCTAGTCATATCGTTCGTTTGGGCGGGTAAACAACCTAGGGTGGCCTATGGTATCAGCCCCACGTCGCGGTTGAGACCGATGTGTCTTCTCCCTGGCCCCTGTCTACTGCTCTGTTCGCACCTGCGGAGCGCCTCTTGGCGGAGGTTGACACGATCGAGATGCTGCGTTGGGCTTGGTCTTGCCGGCGCCGGCTCTCTGGACTCTCTCTTCTCTCTGCCAACGCCATGCCAATTGTAAACCACCCAGATTTCCCCTCTCTTCAGACTTCCAGCATGTCCCGACACGTGGCGCGATTGGGTCTGAGGACTGTGGCAGATCTCTACCCAGAGAACTCCTTTTACTCTCTTCCGGATTCTCCGGGGTTGCAGGACACGCTGCTATTCTATCAGTTGCGCGCCACTTGCCGGAAACTGCACCCTACATTCCCTCAACCCCCTCCCACCATTCCGGCTCTGGACTTCATATACACTTCCTCGTCGCCGCAAAAGTTAGTTACCAAACTGTACATTCTTTCCCTGGCGTCAGCCCCCATTTCCTCGGATAGGGAGACATGGAGTGTGGACCTGGGTATTGATATTTCATAGGTTTTATTGCTGTAACCAAACCAAAAAGCTGTCACAGAATTACCAGCTCCGCCTGATCCACTTCAAGTACTTGCATAGGTTATACCGCACCCTGTGCAGCTCCACCGGCTCAGGCTTACCCCTGGGGATAATTGTGTGCGTTGCACTGCTCCCGCCGCAGACTTTGCTCATTTAGCGTGGCCCTGCCCAAGATTTCCGTGTTCTGGTTGGTGGTGTTTTCCACCATTTCCGACATCACCGGCGATGCAGTGCACCAAACCCTCCCCTGTGCCTTCTCGGCTTCGTTAAGTTTTGCCCTGATCTTTCTCGCTGCCTAATCTCGAAGCTACTGGTCCTCGCCAGAAATAGGGAGGCCATGTGTTGGGTTTGGCGGCCTACTCCTAAGGTCGAGAGTTGGTTGGAGGATGCCTCCCGGTGCCAGACTCTCCTATCGGAGTTCTGGGACTTAATGTCTGCCAGATCCCGCCGGTTGACATTTGGGTCCCCTTGGTCGCCTATCTCCTTTTCTGCTCCCACCTCAGCGGTGCAACCTCTCCCGCGCTCCCCGACGGCTATGGGTCCACGGCGGCCGCTGTCGTTGGTTAGTGACTGCCCCCCCCTACTCCCCATCAGTGCCACTGCTGCTTTAGAATCCCCACTGATATTGCTCTTTTATGTGTGCTCCCCCCTCGGGGAATGAGACCCTCGGAATTTGGAGCAGTGTCCTTAACCCCCCTAGTTTACTACGTTGCTCTAAATGTAACCCTATTGCAACTCAATGATTGACTTGTAATGTATCTTGCTGCTGCATTCGGTGGATTATGCACAGTGTATTGTGTCTGCAATGTTTTATTCCTCAATGTGTTTGCAAAGAACGGATATGGAAGTCCATAGACTGGCTTAATACAGCCTCATTATCACTTGGAAGTCAATAGGGGAAGTGGACAATTAGTACAGAGAAGAAGGAGATGAGTTGAAAAGAGTGTAAGATGAAAGGAATTTGCTACCACTCAAATTTATACGAATATACTAGAAGCAGGTTTGTGGGCATTCTGGGGACAGTCGCAGTATAAAACATGATGAAAATCCAACAATTTGCAGGAAGTCTTCAAACACAAACAGAGTTATAAATTCCATCAAAAGCATGAATGGATGTATTTATCAGAGTACATAGAGATCCTTAATATATTTAGTGAAGATACACAGGGGCAGATTTCCAAAGAAATATTCAATGCAGTGCCTCAATCAAAGCTGCTTTGCTGTCTTGCGCTGGGGTAGAGCAGCGCAGAACATATTGACTTAATATGGTCTGCTTCCTACTCTTTAAAGCTTCCTAGAGTCATGGACCCATCTTTGCTCCATAGTGCACGTATCTGCATGCTGTCTAGCATAGGCTTATCAATAAAATGTTACCCTTCTAGTTCTAAATCTTAGGCTTTGACATTTTTTATCATTTCTCACGCAAAATATGTGCTGTACTGCCCTACGCCAAATCCCCATATGGCCTACCCCCCTGTATTGGTGTCCTTTAAAGCTTACTAGAGCCATTCACCCACCGTTGCGCCACAGTGCAAAGGTCTGTTCATGCTGTCTAGCATAGGTTTTGCAATGGAATGTTACCCTTCTAGTACTAAATATTATGCTTTGACATTTATTAGCATTTCTCACACAAAATATGTGCTGTACAGTGCAGCATATATGGAGCTTGAAAATGTATTTTTAAACTAAAACATTTCTCTGACTGCACCAGCCTTAAGAAGGCGTTATTTTATTGTGCAAAGCCAGGCATTGCAATCTTTGTATATTTGACATTGCATCAAAAACTATTGGTTGAGGTATTGGAACACCTGAGAACCACCCATTGTTAGAGCTGACAGCCTTTAGTGTGGTCTTCCCCCAAACTTTTTTGCCTTCTTCCCTCCAGTTGCTGAAATTCTTTTTTGTTGGCTTTAGCACTCTGTTAATTTTACCACTGCCAACCAGTGCCAAAGTGCTTGTGCTCACTCCATAAAACAAGGTAAAACCCGGCCTATGCTGATTGGCATATTTAATGTACTGATCTGTCCTAAGTAAAGTGGTACAATGTATAGACGGGCCTATAAATGGCCATTCAGCACTTATGTGAACCCACTAAAGAAGCCCTTTAAGCACCATGGGTGCAGTTTTATAAGTCCCTAGTAAGATAAGCCCTAAACAGTCTATAGAGCAGGGTGCAATGTATTTAAAAAGTCGGCCATGCACTTTTAAGTATTATGTCCTGGTAATGGAAAACTCCCAAATTTGTTTTTACCTATTGTGAGGTCTACCTCTTCCAAAGGGTAACATTTGGTTGCCTTATTACATTTAATAGGTGATAACTTTTTAGGCGGAACAGGTGGGAATGGTATGTTTGTTCTTAAAGGAATTGTAATTATAAAAATTCATGGGCCCGATTCACAAAAGTAATCTGACACAAATTTCTAACTTTACGACTTTCGGTATTCACAAATGGCATTTAGGAGTAGTAAAGTTAGGATTCCTAACTTTTAAGATCTTTTTAAGTTCTTGAATCAGTATGGTCTCGGAAATATATCTCATGGTGGGGAAGACTTCAACCTCTTAAGATGATGATATCTTCGATTATTAATTTTTTATCTGCTATGCTACCTGTTAGGCTGTCTTAATCCTTTTTCTGTGAAATTGATTCACCAACCTCCAAATTCTTATGGAGTGATAAACATGCTACAATTGCATATAAGTATCTTAGGAAGCCATCTGCTTTCGGTGGATGTAATCTTCCTGATTGGAACCTATACCAAATTGCTTTTTTATTGTCTCAGGGGGCTCTCTGGTTTTTGCCTGATTCTCGACATGTCTCTCTTTACATTTATATTGAACAAGAGCTGTGCTCTCTTCTTTTTACCCCCTCTCTTCTCACTGCGTCTAAGATTGTGTTCCCTCATTCAAATCATATTATTTCAGGCACAATTAATGCTCTAAAACATATAGATAAAAAGGTCTCCAACCCCTCATATGTCGAGATGGTCCTCATTATGGTATAACCCTAAACATTGTTACTGAGATTGACTCGGTTAGGATGTCCTCTTGGGCTAATAGTGGTCTTTTGTTGGTCAAGCATCTATACAACCCTAATCATGATCCACTTTCCTTTTCTTCTTTGGCGAAGAAATATAATCTTAATAATATGGATTTCTATTCCTTTTTAAAATTAAAGGTGGCCCTGTCTAAAGTACCCCTATGTACTGATTCGACTACTATTTCACTTTTGACTGTGTAGTCTGGTTCAGGTCATACTACCTCGAAAGTCTATACATTTTTATTGGTGCATCTGCCAGCACAGGCTTCTATTACACAAAATAAATGGTCACATCATTTTGATAGTGACATTTTCAAACACATCTCACAAGAGTCATAGGAGTTAATTGGGAAGGTTTCACTGCGGAATAAGATTGCTCCGTCTCTTATGCAATCTAAATTCTTTACTATGAATCTTCTTCATTGGACCCCAGATTGTCTATTTAAGTTGAAACTGAGGGTTAATGATCTGTGTTGTAATTGCAATTTGGTCTCAGGCAATCACCAACATATGTTTTTTGAATTCTCATTTTTACATTCCTAATGGGATCTAATTCAGAAACACTTATCACTAATATTTGATACTCCATAGAAGCTTTTGTTTCCTATGACCTTATTGGGTCTGTGGCCTGCCTGTACTCCTCTTCACATGGATGATACTTATATGCAGTTATTAGACCTCCTTACATCAATTGCAGTCAAGATCATTTTAACTGAATGGAAATCCTTTAAGGTCCTGTCATATCATACTTTTTGGGCTTGGGTATCATTTCTTGGTGAGGCTCATACTACAGTTGAAGAGAAGCACTGTACTCCTTCCCTCTCTAATACTAATTGGAGGTCACTAGATAAATATATTAATTTGTCCTCTCAGGGTTTGGTGGCCCAATATCCTTTTTGACTGTACGTCTTTATTTTCTCCGTTGGTGCAGGTTTCCCCATCCCTCTATCTCTCTTTCTATATACTTATCTTCATTTAGCTATCTATTTTTTTTATTTATGTGTCTATCTCCATGTTGTTCTCTCTTCTCATTTCTTTCTTTCCTCTTTTCTCCTTTTTTCCCATTTCACTCCTATCCTTTCTTTTTCTTATCCTTTCTTTTTTTCCGCTCATTTGTTCTTCCTGTGATTTATATGCAATACAACTCACTTTTTGGCTTTCAAACTAACTCAGATAACTATTTTTTATTGTTCACGTTCTTCTGTTGTAATGTATTCAATTATACTGTATGAATTCCTTCTCTTTAAAACAATAAAGATATTTGAAAAGATAACTGTTTTCTTGGGCATCCCACTGCCTTGTTTCTTTCTTTGTCTTTCTATACGTGGAAAAGGTTGGATATGTCCTTGTATCTCTTTGTATGTGTTGGGGGGGGGAGGGGGTTGTGATATTGTTTTGAACATTCAGATTCTGATAACGTCACATGGCCACTTGTATGTATTAAAATAGATATAAGTAAACGTCAATAATAGGATTGTTTTCTACTAGTATTTCCAGGGGATGGCAGACATAGAACACCCCCACTTTACTGAGAGCCACCTGTTACGTTTGACCCATAATTCTCTCCCCATGTAGCTGAACCAGTGAATGAGCTCTGCCAAGCAGGAGGATTCATAGTAAAGACATATACAAGAATGCTTCACCTACTTCAGCCATGTCTGCCGTCTGCTTCCCATCCCCACTGAACTCGTATTTATTACCTCCTCCCATATACTCAATATGCTTGGCATCCTGCCACCCCTACACAATACTGTCTAAAACATCCATTCCAAGCCAGCCCCTATATATAGAAATAGGGCCACTTCTCATCCCATTCTAATAAAAAATCCATTATCACTCCCTCTCATAAAGTAAGTTAGAATTTGCAATGCAATAGATCTCATATTTTCGAAAGTTTGATCTATTGCCATTGTAAAATGGCATTGCCTTTTATTTATGTGTTGTTTTTTTAAACAGATACATAAAAGGCATTCCCCCAGATGCATCAAGCATACATTTTGTGATTCCTTATTTGCGAAAAATAAGGAATCGCAAATAAGGAATCCCAAACTGCAATGCATCAAGAAATTGCCAAACAAATTGCGATTTCTTAAAATTCCTTAATAGCGACTCGTAAATTGCGAGTCGCAATTAAGGAATACCTCCCCATTCATTCCTATGGGCCTAGAGGCCCATAGGAATGAATGGGAAGACAATCCAAATTTGCGAATTGCAAATAGCGATTCGCAAATTGAGATTGCGATTTCAAGGGTGCAGGGGTGTCTAAAAGACACCCTGTTGCACCCCTGAAATTGATCTGTGCACATACGTTGCGCATGTGTGTGCGCATCATGAAACTTTGAAAAATGCACTTTAGTGCATTTTTCAAAGTTTTTGCAAATTATCATGAAGTTGTACTTCATGGTAATTTGCATGCCCTATTAGCGAAATCGCTATTTTTTAAACATTAATGCATTGCATTTAAGGAATCTCAATTTGGGATTCCTTAAATGCAAGTAATCGCAATTTAGCGAATTCTCAATTTGCGATTTTTGAATTTGGGATGATGCATCCCAAATGCAAAAATACTGGTCGCAAAGGGGCAGATTCTGAGAATCTGCCCCTTTGCAGGTGGATTTTTGTTTAATGCATCTGGGCCATGGTCATTTACAATGACAATAGCTTAAACTCTTGCAAATGCGAAACCTATTGCATTGCAAATGCAGTCGAGCTATCAATTTCTTTGAAAAGCGTTAGTAGAGAGCTTCTCCTGCCTGCTGCTTAGAGGCTGTAATTAAAGCCTACCAAGTAACAACAGATGTAACAGGGGTGTAGCCATGGGTGGTTACAAAATGTTACACGGCAGTACTAAAGAAGGACTAATGAGCCTATTGACCAATGAACAGCCACAGTTTACAGTGGACAATAACACAAGCCAATGAAAAATATGGGCGGAGAGTGGGCGGGGCTTCAAGTTCCTACCTGAATACAGCATGCCTCCCAGGGCAGCGCATTCTCTCCCCAGGCACAAATTAAAAACATTGGCATTTCTTATGCCATTAACTCCAACTTTGCAGGCTGCAGGGTCACATATGGTACTGCATCCTGCTACATGGGAAGGGAAAATACATTAGCATTTGTAAAGCCAATAACTCTCGAGTCCAAAAAATGTGAGACCTATAGCATTTTTAATGCTTGTTATTATACTGATCGGAGCATACTAATTCACTGGTTAGGACAATTTCATCTAAACAATATGGAGTGTGTAAATGTTACTGGTGAGTTGTCAAGTCATTTGCGTAAAGTATTCCTACCTATGATTTTTTTTTAATACAATTTTTCCTAACAACAAAAGAGTGAATATAGCATATGCTCCAAGCTTTTCTGAACATTATTTTTGAAAATTATGTTTACTAGTAAACATTGACGTGTGCGTGTCTCTTGCGCAACCAATACAACCGGCTGCCCACTTTTTCCTCCCTCGGGCTCCGCAGAAGCACAGTTTTGGCAACAGTAACTAAAGCAATGTTCGAACAGAGAAGCTCTTGCAAAGCACGAAGAGAAGTTGTATTATCCCCTATGCTCCTGTCCTTGCTTTGCTACAAAAATTCCAAAGGCCGGAGTGTGGCCCGTTACCGGCGAGTGCCCTTAACTGTTATTTAGCCCAGTGCACACAGTTTTGACAGGTTTGGCTTAGAGGGAGAACCGTCCATGGTGTCAGAAGTGAGCCGTTTCTGCATAGCGTGCTATGAGCGAAAATATGTTTTAGGGCGTTGACCATTGGATGGCATGCGCAGTCTTTCTAGATTGCTTTGTTTAGGGGGAAATTTAATAAATAAATGGACTTTGCTCGAAAGTGAGATAGACTGGTTTTGAACCGCAAATGTGACTGTTTCACCAATATTGTGACGCTTAGGCACCTTGCCTCATTTACCTCCTGGAGTATGCACCAGGTACTCTCTGCAATTACCAAGCCTGATTGAGCAGAAATACGCAATGCTTTCTCTGCAAAAATGGCATTGAAATATTTTTTTTTATTTTTACATATGTTTATTGGTATTTTACAGCCTTACATATAAAAGCATACATCACTTTCCAAAATAAAGCAGGAGAGTTTCCGGGCAAGCAGTAAACAAATTAATCGTTACAAAGCAACATTGTTCTCAACATTTCTCCGCACCTCCAATTTCACTACAGGGGATATACAAGGTTCACCATGATATTTGTTCCACATTGACCACTTGTGATCCCATTTTCTAGGGCATCTTCTAGCCACAAACACCTCGTTCTCCACCAGAAAGCACCTGTCCATTTCCTTCGCCCACACAGTGATAGGTGGCACACTGGATCCCCCATCCCGTCGCCAGCTCCCGCTTAACCAATGTGTATCCCAGTGTTATGAACTGTTGTTCAATTTCAGTGAGATCAGTCACCTCCCATATATTAAACAGTCCTAATTGTGGTTTCAACACTACCTCTTTGCTCAGGGCTGCCTGCATATGGTCCGAGGCTCTATCCCAAAGTGTACGTATTCTCGGGCAGCTCCACAGAATATGATTAAAAGTGGCCTGCTGACCACACCCTCTCAGACATTGGTTGTCGGGTCTAAAACCAATTTTAGCCAAGGTCTTTCCTGTCATGTATGATCGGTGAAGTATCCTAAGCTGTATGAGCCTAAACTTAAGTGTGATGGCGGCTTCTCAAGGAGACATAGGAGCCCCCTGCCATTCTTCGTCAGTTTTTTGGCCCAGATCATCTTGCCACTGCTCCCTGAGCTGTGAAAAGGTGTCCAGCAAGTTATTACTTAGCTTTTTATATGTAGGGGATATCACCTTGGAGCTTAAGGGCTCATCTAACAACGGGTCTTCCAATGGAGACGAATCGGGTATGTCCGTAAAGGATGGGAAAGCCGTCAGAAGCGCATGTCTAATTTGCAAATATATGTACAGTTCACCCTGGGCCAAATGATATCGGCTCTGTAGCTCCCCAAATGTCAGTACAGCCCCCTTCTGATCTAGGTCCTTCACCACCGAGATCCCTATAAGGTCCCACTTAGCAAACCTGGGCTGATAGCACAGCATTCCCAATATCGGCATGTACCACAATGGCGCCATATTAGATAGGACGCCTGCCCAGCCCAGGCAGTAATGTACTAAGCGCCAAACATTCAGCATATGTGTGGTGGGTCCAAAGAATTTCTGCTTGTTCTTCCTATCAGTGTTGTAAAGGGCTCCCAGATACCCGGAGTGGTCAGTTTGATAACAGTCGAGAGCATTCGCTGGGTAATTGGGGGGGGTGGTATATCCAGGGGTTTACGGTCACCAATTGTGCCGCCCAGTAGTAGAGTTGTAAGTCGGGCAAAGCTGTGTCCCCCGTCGTACCACCATTTGTGAGTATCTATAATGCCACTCGGGAGGCCCTCCCGTCCAACAGCAGTGTTCGAAGTTCCCCCTCCACTTCATTGAAATACGAATCAGGGACTCTATGCAGGCAGTTTTGAAGAATGTAAAGGAAGCGAGGGAGAGCCAACATCCTAAAGAGTGCAGCTCTCCCTTCCAGCGAGAGAGGGTGGGATCTCCAATGCTTCACATCCGCACGCAGACTAGCGAGTGGGGGGCCTAATTGGAGCTATAAAAACGAGCCTGATCCGGAGTAACGAAAATCCCCAAATATCAAAAGCCTTCCTCTGATACCGCTATGGTGTACACAGCCGGAAGCCGGGGAACTGGACCATGCAGCATAAACAGGACGGACTTGTGCTAGTTAATCGCATACCCAGAATATTTTCCGAAGTTTGTGAAGTTGTCAAGTACCACACTTATTGACTTGTATGGGGATGCCAAATACAGTAGTACGTCATCGGCATATAGAGATATACGATCTTCCACATCAGCCGCACAGCACATCCCCCGCACCGCACCATCACAACTCAGCGCACCCAGGCCGTGAGGGTCTCCAGCAAAGGGGAGAACATAAGCGGGGACAGGGGGCATCCCTGCCTAGTGAATCTGTGTAGTCCAAATGTCCGGGATGTGTATCCATTGACCCTCACCTGCCCCAAAACGTCTGTGTATAGCAGCTTCACTCAATATATAAATTTAGGACCCAGTCTCACCCTCTCTAGGACCTCAAACAAGTAGGGCCACTCTATGGTATTGAAGGCCATTGAAGCGTCAAGAGACAGCACCGCAGCGTATTCCTCGATATATTCCCTCCAAGCCAGCACGTTATGCAAACGCCAGATATTGAGGGCCATATTCCTCCCTGGCATAAACCCAGACTGGGCCGAGTGTACCAATTATGTAATAACTGTCCCTAATCTGTTGGCCAGAACCTTAGCCAAAACCTTTGCTTCTATATTTATCAACCAGATAGGTCTATAGGAACTACTGCTATCTGATGGGTTATCTTGCTTATGGATCACTGCTATAGTAAAACACACAAGATGATGGACGGAATGTTTCACAATAGCAAAACATTCACCCCCAGTCACAGATCTGGGTTTAATCCATCGTTATTTTGCTCACCAAGCCACCCCAGTTCAGACATGGCCATATGCAAATCAGTCTTGACCCTGTGCATCATGGGAACAGTCCAGACCGAACTACCAAGCCTTGTCTGCCCTGGACCGGAATTAAGCATCCTAGGACCAGTTTCAGCCTTCATCAGCCAGGATAGCTGGCCCACTGGTAGCCTAACTTACTCTAGACTTTGCAAAATACTTGGCCTTCAGGTGTGGCACAGTTAGAGAGGCATTAGCTTTAAGAAACTCAATCGGGATGCCATTGGGCCCCATTGCTTTCCCAGATTTAATCTGTCCTACGGCCTTGCTGATTTTGTCATGTGAGAGGTCACCATCTAAGGTGTTTCTCCTCATCTGTGAGGGCTGTTACATCACTATCCTGGAGGAGCTGTCTCAAATCTTCAGCTGTGTAATGGGTAGAGGGGGAATACACCCTCTCTATGTGGGTAGCAAAGGCCTCTGCAATTTCCTGGGGGTGTGTCACTGTGTCCCCCTCTGGCGTCCTCAGTTTATGTACCCATCTCATACCCTATTCACGCCTTTCCAGCCACGCCAATGTCCTGCCTGCTCTATCTCCCATCTCATATATCATATGTTGGGTCTGTCGATGCTTGGCCAGAAGGAGCTCTCTAGTTTTTATCCGATATTCATCCTGCTTCAGCAAAAGCCTGTGGCTAGTGTCTGGTAAGGGATCTCGTGCATGTTCCCGCTCTGCCACTAGGAGGTCTTCCTGCACCTGGACCAGAAGTTCACGCTTCTTGGCAATATACCCCATCTTCAAAGATAGAGCTTGGCCTTTCAGGACTACCTTATATGCTTCCCAAATTGTGTGCATGGACTCAACTGAGCCCACATTTTCAGTAAAATAGTTCTCTTACTGCGTGCGGAGTTCCTCCCTTATGTCTGGGATATGTAAGAGCCAGGGATTGATTACAATGGTGGTACGCATCTGGCGCTCCCAATGTGTGTAGTCTACCCCGACTGGGGAGTGGTGCAATATGCCTCGCGGCAGGACTCGAGACTGGGCAAAATTTCCTATGGCGGACATGTGCATAAGAAAGAAATCAATGCGCGACAAACTACAGTGCACGTTTGAGAATTATGTGTATAGGTTCCCAGCGGGTTGAAGCGCCCGGCCTATATCCGCCAGTCCCATTGCCTTTGCAAATTCAGCCATTTGACCATCAGATTTCGCATTAGGCCTCGGCGGGCATCGATCTACTGTATCATCAAGAGTCATATTGTAGTCCCCCCCATGATTAAAGTGCCTTCCCTGAGTCCCTCAGCCTACAACCAAGATCTTCTAGCACTGTTTTACCGCAATCTGGTGGTAAGTAAACCAAAAGTTTATTTATATCTCTACCATCCCATTGGGCCTCAACCCCCACGAACTTGCCTCTTGGAAAGGCCCACGTCTTATGAACTATAAGGGGTGTAGTCTTTTTTAACAGGATTGCCGTCCCACGCAAACCTGTGGTGTAGTCTGCGTGTATCAGAAGTTTGTATCCCCATCTAGTGAGGGCCTTAGTCTTTTTTCCCACCAGGTGTGTTTCTTGCAGTAAAACCACATCAGGTGCCTGACGCTTCATGTACTGTTGCACTATCCCCCTCTTGATCTTATCCCCCAATCCATTTACATTCCATGTCAATACAGAAAGCACCCAGTCTCTATCCCCCCCATAGTCACCTGCAACCCCAGTTTCCAACCTAGGGATCAATTCGAAGTGAGAAAAATGTTGCAGTACCCCACTCATCTTAATTCGCTGTAGCTTATGTAAGGCCATATTTTGCAATACCTGATCAACACCACATTTTGCACCAATAAAGCAAGAAACATTTAAATTCTCCCTCCTACCCCTCCCCCTAACCCCTACCCCCCTCCCTGCCCCAATGCCCGTGCATTTAAAACTACCCACTCACGAATATGGCAGAGTGCCTCTCACCCCCCTGAAATGCTGAAAATGCACGGGGATATTAAACTCCCGTCCCCTTGGGTACACATCACAATCGTCTTGCGTGTTAGCCATCCACTATTCCCATTGTGCTAGTTTCAATCAAATTACATCTATTTGTCCCAGCAGTCTTGGTTGCATATTGGATCAACTCTAACCTTTCTCACTCCAATGGGGATTTCACACTGGATCCCCCCTCCCCCCATACGTGCGCTCTCAACACGGCCCCATCACTGCACAGCCTTCTCTAGGGGACCTCACTCCTGCTCCTTTGGCCGAGAATCCTCCTCCGCTATGCTATTAGTTGTTGTCTCTGAGCTATTACCTCTTGGGTGATCAGATCTACCAGAACGATCTCTTCTCTGTCCCCCAACCGTGTTCCATCCTTCCATCCAGTCCCAAACTGCGTCTGGTGACTCAAAGAACCTCAATTTACCATTTGATTCCACTAGCAACTTTGCAGGAAAAAGCATTGCATATTTAACCTCTCCGTCGCACAGTTCACTCTTATCCGCCTTAAAGCTGCGTCGCTTGGCCTGAACCTTAGCCGTGAAGTCTGGAAAGAAGGCAACCTCATAGTTATCAAGACTAGATCTTGCTGTCTGAAGGACTATGTCCCTATCTCAATAGTTAAACACTCCGGCTTTGAGGGTCCTTGGCGGTGCTCCCAGATTCGGCCTTCCACCTGACACTCTGTTGGCCCTTTCAATGGAAAAATAGCTGGACAGAGTCTTAGGTGCTTGGTAACAAGATCTTCCACAAATAGGTCTGCCGCCGACCCCCCTGCTCTCTCCGTAACTCCTAGGATGCGAATATTGTTGCAGCGTGCCCGTCCTTCGTAATCATCCAACTGTTGCGACATCCGCTCCTTTTCCTTTTGCAATTCGAGCATCTACATTTGAAGTTCCGAGGTATCCGTCTGCAGGGCGCCTGTAACTATCTTAAGCTCTTTTACTTTGTCATCCATCTACCGGAAATCCGCCTTGATAAGTGAGACCTCTACCGTCACCGTGTCCAGCGAGGCACGCACCCCATTAATAGCCGCCATAACATCATGCAAGGTTGGCTCCCATCCCTGCTTGGGGGCAGCGGCCCCCCGTCTTTCTCCATCTGTGCCAGATCACCCTTGTCTCCTGCCTTAGACCAGGCAAACTTGGCAAGTTGTTTTTGAGCATTAGCCTTGGGACTCTTCCCGCCCAATGCCATGAGAGCGGGTAAACTGGAAGCACGTCCAATAAGGTCACAGACCAACTGCAGGGGTATCTGCAACCTAGTAAAAGGAATATCCAGGCAGTACTACAACTCCTCTGAACCGTCTCTCAACCGATCCTGCCCCTGTAACCGGCTCTGGAGTTCAGACTCTTCTACTAGGCGCGAGGTCCCCCCGGCATGTTGCATCTGCAATCACCACCTAAGTCAGGCTTCGCCTTTGCGCTCCCGTCTTACCGCTGCCGGCAAGTGCCACCTCCTGGATCCACTCACCATGCACCTCCTTATATTCGCCTCTGTCCAGGTCAGTCACAGCCTTTAAGCCCAGATGTATCACCAATTACACAATCCAAGTCAGGTCTATATATCACATCACCAGACACCACAGGCCCCAGTCCACTCTCAGTGGGTGGACTAAAGGAACAACTGTGCCTCAAGCGGTTGGTAGACTATGCACCCTACAGGGTTCCTCCAGTGTGAGTCTAATCTCCTGGCCTCCTCCTCTGCCCCCAGTCTCCACCCTTCAGTGGAGGGCCCGGTCCCCATGGAACTACCAGGCCTGGTCATGTCCAGCAGTTTGGGCATCCAAATGGTCGCCAATCTTTAAACAGTTGTATCAAGTCCAGCAGGAGACTCAGACCCCACGTTCGTCTATGCAGGCCCTGCTGCTCTATAACGTTAGGCACCTAGGGCAGCAGACATGTCCATTTGATCTAGTAATCTGCGCCAGCTGTTCCTGCTGAGCAATCCCCCATGTGTGCTTTTCATTTCTGGGCGCCCCTCACGCAGTGTTAAAGTCGCCTCCCCGCCTATTGCTCTCTTACCCCCAGCACCTCACCGATTGCAAGATCTGCGGTAGGCCTCAAATACAGGGCCTCGATTTGCGGTGGAGTGCCACCTACAGCAATCTTCTGGCCTCCGTGTCCCCTTCCGCCATCGTCTCCCGGCAGTCGGTAGTGCCGGCTGCGCCTCCTTGCCTGGCCTCAATCCCCAGAAGTGCCAGTCAATCACCTCCGGCGAGGCTTTCTCACCCTAATGCCTTTGAGGTCCGCTCCGGCTGCTCTACGTTCGGCAGCACCCGGGTCACTGATCCGGGGCCTCCGGCCTCAACCGTGTCTCCTCGGCACTCACCAATGCTCTGCAGGTCGGGCGGCCGCGAAAAAGGCAGCGCAGCTCCATCTCCCCCAGGCGTCACCAGCTTCTCCTTTGTGCACGGGGCTCCGCTGGGTCACCACTGGATTCTACAAGTTGCTGTCACCTCTGCTCCATACAGGCAGCACCCCCCTCACTCGTCCTCAGGGAGCTGCCACTATCGCTCCAGTCGGAGCTCCGGAAAAAGGGGTCAGAAACTTCGCACACGCCACCGGACCAGCCAATCTTCTCAGGGGGGAGGTAGGTAGGGAGTCATGGCATTTTTAGCAAATTTCTAGCCGTGGATGGCGTAGGATAGGGCAGGATAGGAATACAGGGAATGGGAGCTTCGTTAGGCAGTGGCCATTCTCGTTGGCTGCTAGCCACGCCCCCCTGGCATTCAAATATTAACAGTGAAAGAAAGATTGTATGGCGTCAACATTCCAAAATCAATCTACTTATTGAAGTATTGCTCAAACACTCTACAATTAGTTTTTCTATCATTTTGTGTTAGTAAGCTTTAAACCTACCTCACTTTACGTGTTGAGCAATTGGAACCTGTGAGATGTGTGTGGCAAGCAAACAAACTGTGCTGTTTTTGATGAAAACATTGTAGTTTTATTACTGAGATGTCCACCATGGTGGTGTTGGCGATGAAAAAAAAAGCTGCAGCCGCCATTTTGCTAATTACAAATGGCTTTCATCGATGCTTTATAAAAAAGGCCACTTAATCTGAAGAAAAAAAGGTGTGGCCGACATTGTTTTTATTGTGCTTGTGTTGTTAAGAAACCGGGCTGCGGTCCCCTGCAGGAAAGCATGCACTGTCTGCAATAGGAGACAAGCGGTCACAATTGTCCTGGCAGCTTAGAAAGTGAAAGCACGCACAGTGCGCTGAATGTAATTAAACCGCGTAGTGCCTCATGTAGGACTAACTCCTTAAAGAAAATAGTGCTTACCATGTAAGAACAGAAGTAAAGGGGCCAGTAGCCATGGAAGGATACAAACAACGACATGGCTGTACTAAGGAGGAACTAACAAGCCTATGAAGGAATCACAAGACAGCATTCATGAAGAACAAAGAAACAAACCAATGAAAAATGTGGGCGGAGCTTCGCCTTAGTACATCACCTACAGCTGATCACCAGAGCAGCACTTGCGCGCTGGCTCAGGCTCGACCAAAAAGCGCGCAGTGCTTTGCTTCTTTCTCACACATCCTTCATAGCTTATCTCTCTGTCAGTCCTGGAGTAATACTCTCTGCTCTGACAGAGCAAAGAGCCTGCGCTGTTCAGTGAGAGAACAGCTGTCAGCATGTCTGCAATCCCGTTCCAGGAGGTATGGCACAGATTCACCTTGACAAGGGGCGCTTGATTAGGAATCTCCTGCATTGTTTCATCTGTGGGGATCCATGACTGGCAAGAGTAGGCTGGTGAGACATATCATACCCAGCCATTCTGCTGCTTTCCATGAGAATCTGATGACCTCGGCCGAGTAGAGAAATACAAAGAAATCAAGTGCTTCTATTGCTGACACTTGATTAACCCTGGGCAAAGAACTACGCTCCGTTCGCGGAGTTTGCGGAGTTTCGGCAACTCCGCGCTCCGCGGAGAACGCGAAGTTGTCGAATACTCCGCAAACTGCTGCGTAGCGTAGTTCTCGCGCGCTCAATAGCATTTTCGCGTGCGCGAGGATGCTTGTCGGTAAGATCGAGTTGCCGAACACGCAGAAACTGCAATCTGGCACAGAATAACTAGCGAACACGTTAGTAGTGACCGGAAATAAGGGGACGCGAGCGGGCGGGACAAACCTCATGGGTAACTTCGCGTGCTACACATCCCGAGCATGCAGGCAATCAATCAATCAATCAATCAGGATATTTGTATAGCGCGCTACTCACCCAGAGGGTCTCAAGGCACTTGGGGGAGGGGGGTCCGCTACTGCTCGAACTTCCATGTCTTGAGTTGCTTCCTGAAGCAGAGGTGGTCTTGGGTCAGGCGGAGGTGGATGGGGAGGGAGTTCCAAGTCTTGGCTGCCAGGTAGGAGAAGGATCTTCCTCCCATGGTGGATCTTCGGATGCGTGGCACGGCGGCGAGGGCGTGGCTGGTCGATCGTAGCTGGCGGGTGGGAGTGTAGAAGGTCAGGCGGTTGTTGAGGTACCTGGGGCCCAGGTCGTGGAGGGCCTTGTGTGCGTGGGTGAGGAGTTGGAACGTGATTCTCTTGCTGATGGGGAGCCAGTGAAGGTCTCTCAGGTGTCCGGAGATGTGGCTGTGTCGGGGGATGTCCAAGATGAGTCGTGCGGAGGCGTTCTGGATGTGTTAGAGTCTTTTCTGGAGTTTGGCTATGGTTCCGGTATAGAGGGTGTTTCCGTAGTCCAGTCGGCTGGTGACGAGTGCCTGTGTGACCGTCTTCCTGGTTTCGTGGCGAGCCATGGGAAGATCTTTCGGAGCATGCGTAGGATGTTGATGCATGATGATTGGACGGCGTTGACTTGTCTGGTCATCGAGAGGGAGGAGTCCAGGATGAAGCCCAGGTTGCGTGCGTGGTCCGTTGGTTTGGGTGCGCTGCCCAGGGCAGGGGGCCACCAGGAGTCGTCCCAGGCGGAGGGTGATGATCCAAGGATGAGGACTTCCGTCTTGTCTGAGTTCAGTTTCAGGCGGCTGTTCCTCATCCACTCGACTACGTCTTTCATCCCTTCGTGTAGGTTGGTTCTGGCGGTTCCTGGGTCGTTGGTGAGGGAGAGGATCAGCTGGGTGTCGTCGGCGTAGGAGATGATGTTGAGGTTGTGTTGGCGTATGATGGCTGCGAGGGGGCTCATGTAGACGTTGAAGAGGGTGGGGCTGAGTGATGATCCTTGTGGTATGCCGCATATGACTTCGGTGGCCTTGGATCTGTACGGGGGGAGGCGGACTCTCTGGGTTCTTCCGGTGAGGAACGAGATGATCCACTCCAGTGCCTTCTCTTGGATTCCGATGTTGCTGAGGCGCTGCACTAGGGTGCGGTGGCAGACCGTATTGAATGCTGCGGAGAGGTCCAGGAGGATGAGGGCCGCTGTTTCCCAGTTGTCGAGCAGGGCTCGGATGTCATCAGTGGCTGCGATGAGGGCGGTCTCGGTGCTGTGGTTGGCGCGGAAGCCGGACTGCGAGTGGTCGAGGCTGGTTGGGCGAGCGCAATTGGTGATCCACTGTGTGAGGTTGTTGGCTGCTTGGTTGGGGTCCGTTGAGCTGGCGGGCGGGTTCTGGCTCAGTGAAGTGGTGAGCTGGTCGGTGGTGATCTTGTTCCAGTTCCTGCGGGGAACCTGTTGCGGGTGGTGGTGAGTCGTGGTCTTTCTGAAGCTGAAGTGGACGCAGCTGTGGTCTGTCCAGTGGAGTCCGGTGGAGTGGCTGAAGGAGATGTACTTGCTGGAGGAGAAGACTGGGCCAAGCGTGTGTCCGGCGTAGTGGGTGGGGGTGTTCACCAGTTGCATGAGTCCGAGGTTGGCGAGGTTGTCCAGCAGGGTGGTGGTGGTGTTGTCGTTGTTGTTCTCCAGGTGGAAGTTGAGGTCCCCTAGGAGGATGTAGTCAGCGGAGGTGAGGGCGTGCGGGCTGATGAAGTCTGCGATGTCTTTGCTGAATTGTGTGCGAGGTCCTGGGGGTCTGTAGATGAGGGTGCCTCTGAGTGTGGTCTTGGGGTCGGTGTGTATCTGGAAGTGAAGATGTTAAGCGGCTGTGAGGGTGTCGTCTGAGTTGGTCGTGATGCGGATGGTGTTCTTGTGGACGATGGCGATGCCTCCTCCTGTCTCGTTGACGCGGTCTCTCCGGGTGATCTTGTATCCGTCCGGGATGGCGACGGCGATGTCGGGCGCTGAGGAGGCGTTCATCCATGTTTCCGTGAGGAAGGCGACGTCTGGAGATGTGGTGTCGAGCAGGTTCCAGAGTTCCACGGCGCTCACGAAGACGAAAAATGGCTAGCGAACGGGTCAAGCAAGCTACTACGCATGCTCGCGGAGCTATGCGTAGTTCGCGGAGTGCAAGTGCATCTTCGCGTAGCTCGCGGAGTGCGGCTACGCGAACTACGCCCAGGCTTACACTTGATAACTCCTACTATGTCATAGCAATGAATACCCAGGTTTAGAAACAGAGTTTCACACTAATGCTGTCTGTGAGCAGCTGTGAAGTGATGGTCCAAGATGGCCCAGCAATTGAATGGTCACCCCTATTGAGGAGCATTAGTGCTGCCCATTTTAAACAAAAAAAAAAAATTGTTCCGGATTACTATTCCCATGAAAATTATGGCAGACTGCAGAAAAGTGTTGGCAGAGTAGAGTTAAAGGTATGACAGCAAAGTTAGGAAGTGTAGGTGCATTTCAAGAAAGGCACAGGAGCCTTGGTAAAATATTTACATTTTACAATAGATATATTCCATTCACTGTTGTTATTAACCATAAAGGTGTAGAATATTTATAAAAAATATTGTTCCTTTTCCATTAAAAGGATGGCGCTCATAGTGAGAAGTGCTTGACTATTTCTTAGGGTGGAATAATTCAATAGATTTAAAAATGTTTCAAACGCCATGAATTTTTTTTTATATCTCACTACATTATACCATTTGTACCACAGATTCGGTATGAATTAATGTCAAAGTTACTTCTACCTAGAAATCGAAGTGAATGGAATCAGAGGGCCATGACTTGACATTATTATTTTTATTCACGCAAAAACTGTTCCCCTCCTTTTTGTAAAAAGACAACCGTCCCTGGATAGTTCATTCCAATAGTTTAAACACTTAAGCTGAAGTTTCATTCAGGGAGTCTCCTGTGCTGTGATAGCAAAGGGGGACAGATAGCTAAACAAGCCTTCTTGCCAGGGTGCCTGCTTTCCTGAAAAAAGGCAAATGTACGCAAGTAGCTAATCTGCAAATGTAAAGTGTGTTTGGAAGCAGGGAGTGCCTTTAATTGATAGAATTATTTGAAGCTTTGTGATGACAAAGATTGACTCTTTTTGAGTAGTGTTACAGGGGAGTTACGAGCTGAGCTGTGAAATGCTTGCTCTTAAGTGACAGTTATATAAGGGAAATTGCAGTACAAACAGTCTAGGTGTTACGAAAATCTGTATTTTGAAAGCACCATTTTATCTTAAACATTTTTGCACTTTTTATAGCAGTCTATTTTATAATCTGTGTAATTTAATGCTGTGGCTCTCTGGTTATACAAAAACCTCTGCTGTGCATTAACTTATATAGGTTTAATATTGTAGTATAGTGCATTTGCCTCTGGTTAACATAACATTTTTTAAATGTATTTTTCATTTAAGCTACACACTATTTTATATCTATCTACCTGAAAGTGAAAGACCAAAAAAGACATACATGATCCATATACAATATTTTGGTTTTTCAGCCCCACATTTCACCCTGCCCCCACGTACACTGACCCCACCCCCTTTCATGTAGCAGCACAGACCCTTTCTTTGGTCCCCCGCATAGCAGGGCCAGAGCACGTGGCAGATCCTTATCCTACCATGTGGCCAAGATCTGGAACAAACTCCCCCAATGCATCTGACGAAGCCCGACACTGCAGTAATTCAGAAAGGACCTTAAGACCTGGCTCTACGAGTGACCAACGGAGCTGCTCGCACACCTCTCCCCTCAGTGCCTTGAGGCCCTCGTGGGTGAGTAGTGCTCTAAAACCCCTGATTGATTGATTGATTGAGTTCCCATGTCTTTTTTTAGTGCTCTTTGACTGCTGACACCACCATTTCGATGTTATTAATTAGGATACGTGCATGTGACACAAACACCAGGATATGTGCTTTGCATCTGCAATAGTGAGAAGATGGATGACCAATGAGCTACCAATCTTATCACCAAGAAACGCTGTTTTCGCTAATGCCAGATAGAACATCCGTGTCCCAAAAGGAAATCCTGCTCCTCCTCTTGGAATCATCTCAGTCCTGATAGTTTCTCATGCCCTTGTGCAAACTCTGCTTAAATATTTACAGTTCTGAATTTTTGGATTTCATTCTTTGTTTGTCTTTCAAAATAAACTGTAACTGCCAAGGCATTTTTTAATCAAGGTGCACATGCTTGGCTCCCTAAGCCGTGGATTTTAAGATTCAAAGCGGCAGATGGATTCCAAATGAATACGCCAAAACTTTTTTTTTACTTGAGTTTCATTGGCTCTTAATGTGGAAGAATAACCCTGTTTTTTCACATCTATTTTAGCCGTTTTAGTACAATCAACACTAAGCCCTCTGTTCCATAATCTCAATGTTCATATTAATTCAGTAAATCATTTTGCTTGTAATCCCATGGTACCAGATACATTTCTAATTTCACATAACGCACTGGCTTTAATGAAGCTATGCTTCCCGTCTCACGAAGCAAGAAAAAAACTGATACTGTCTAGAAGACAAAAAATAGCATGCCACTCTGGTATATATATCTAAAGAGAGCAACTGGAACATTACATAATGTTTATAGGGAGGAAAGGTGTGCTAAAATACAATAACTATTGTTTACTACTCAATTTGCTAAGAACGGATATAGAAGTCCATAGACTGGCTTAATACAGCCTCATTATCACTTGGAAGTCAATAGGTTAAGTGAACAATAAGTACAGAGAAGAAGGAGATATGACGGAAAGAGTGTAAGATGAAAGGAATCTGCTACCACCTAAATTTGTACGAATATACTAGAAGCTGGTTTGTGGGCATTCTGGGGACAATCACAAGATAAAGCATGATGAACATCCAACAATTGCAGGAATTCTTTAAACAAAAACATGGTTATAAATTCTGTCAAAAGCATGAATAGATGTATTTATCAGAGTACATAGAGGTCCTTAATATATTTAGTGAAGACACACAGGAGCAGATTTCCAAAGAAATATTCAATGCAGTGCCCCAATCAAAGTTGCTATGCTGTCTTGCGCTGGGGGAGAGCAGCGCAGAACATATTTACTAAATATGTCTGCTTCTTACTCTTTAAAGCTTCCTAGAGTCATGGACCCACCTTTGCTCCATAGTGCACGTATCTGCATGCTGTCTAGCATAGGCTTTTCAATGGAATGTTACCCTTCTAGTACTAAATCTTATGCTTTGACATTTTTTAACATTTCTCACACAAAATATGTGCTGTACTGCCCTACGCCAAATTCCCGTAAATTAGGGCCATGTGTACCACATATGGTCTACCCCCCTGTATTGGTGTTCTTTAAAGCTTCCTAGAGCCATTCACCCACCGGTGTTCCACAGTGCAAAGGTCTGTTCATGCTGTCTAGCATAGGTTTGGCAATGGAATGTTACCCTTCTAGTACTAAATATTATGCTTTGACATTTTTTAGCATTTCTCACACACAGTATGTGCTGTACAGTGCAGCAGATATGGAGCTTGTAAAATGTTTGATTAAACTAAAATATTTCTCTGACTGCACCAGACTTAAGAAGGTGTTTTTTATTGTGCAAAGCCAGGCTTTGCAATCTTTGTATATTTGACATTGCATTAAAAGCGATTGGTTGGGGTATTGGATCACCTGAGAATCACCTATTGTTAGAGCTGACAGCCTTTAGTGTGGACTTCCCACAAACGTTTTGCCTTCTCCCCTCCAGTTGCTGAAATTCGTTTTTGTTGGCTTTAGCACTCTGTCCATTTTACCACTTGGAACCAGTGCCAATGTGCTTGTGCTCACTTCATAAAACAAGGTAAAACCCGGCCTATGCTGATTGGCACATTTAATGTACTGATCTGTCCTTAGTAAAGTGGTACAATGTATACCCAGGGCCTATAAATGGGCATGCAGCACTTATGTGAACCCCCTTAAGTAGCCCTTTAAGCACCATAGTTGCAGTTTTAAACTGCCAATTCGACCTAGGAAAATAAAACTTTTGTCAGGCCTATACCCCGCGTTTTATTATATATATGTCCCCACTAAAATAAGCCCTAAACGTCAATAGAGCAGGGCACAATGTATTTAAAAAGTCGGCCATGCACTTTTAAGTATTATGTCCTGGTAATGAAAAACTCCCAAATCTGTTTTTACCACTCCCAAAGGGTAACATTGGGATGCCTTAATACATTTAATAGGTGATAACTTTTGTTTGGGAACAGGTAGGAATAGTATGTTTGTTCTTAAATGAATTGTAATTGTAAAAATTCATGGACCCGATTCACAAAAGTAATCTGACACAAAATCCTAACTTTACGACTTTCGGTATTCAAAACTGGCATTTAGGAGTAGTAAAGTTAGGATTCCTAACTTTTACGATCTTTTTAAGATCTTTTATCCGTATGGTCTCCGAAATATGTCTCATGGTGGGGAAGACTTCAAACTCTTCAGATGATGATATCTCCGATTATTAATTTTTTATCTGCTATGCTATCTGTGAGGCTGCCTTCATCCTTTTACCGTGAAATTGATTCACTTACATCCAAATTTTTATGGAGTGATAAACGGGCTTGAATTGCATATAAGTATCTTAGGAAGCCATCTGCTTTCGGTGAATGTAATATTCCTGATTGGAACCTATACCAAATTGCTTTTTTATCATCTCAGGGGGCTTTCTGGTTTTTACCGGATTCTCAACATACCCCTCATTGGATTCGCATTTTACCCCCTCTCTTCTCACTGCGTCTAAGATTGTTTTACCTCATTCAACTCATATTATTTCTGACCCAATTAATGCTCTAAAACATATAGATAAAAAAGTCTCCATCCCCATTAATAAGTCGAGATGGTCCTCTTTATAGTATAACCCTAAACTTGTTTCTGAGATTGACACGGTTAAGATGTCCTCTTGGGCTAGTAGTGGTCTTTAGTTGGTCAAGCATCTATACGACTCCAATCATGATCCACTTCCCTTTTCATCTTTGGTGAAGAAATATAATCTTAATAATATGGATTTCTATTCCTTTTTAAAATTAAAGGTTGCCTTGTCTAAAGTACCCCTATGTACTGCTTCGACTACTATTTCACTTTTTACTATGTGGTCTTGTTCAGGTCATACTGCCTCGAAAGTCTATACATTTTTATCTGCGCCTCCACCAGCACAGGCTACTATTACACAAAATAAATGGTCACATCATTTTGATAGTGACATTTTCAAACACATCTCACAAGAGTCATAGGAGAAAATTGGGAAGGTTTCACTGCGGAATAAGACACATCTCACAAGAGTCATATGAGAAAATTGGGAAGGTTTCACTGCGGAATAAGATTGCTCCGTCTCCCATGGAATCTAAATTCTTTACTATGAATCTTCTTCAATGTACCCCTGCTTGTCTATTTAAGTTGAAACTGAGTGACAATGATCTGTGTTGGAATTGCAATTTGGTCTCAGGATATCACCAACTAATGTTTTTTGAATGCTCATTATTACTTTCCTATTGGGATGTAATTCAGAAACACTTATCACTAATATTTGATACTCCATTGAAGCTTTCGTTTCATATGACCTTATTGTGTCCGTAGGCTGCCTGCACTCCTCTTCCCATGGATGATACTGATATGCAGTTATTAGACCTCTTATATCAATTGCAGTCAAGATCATTTTAACTGAATGGAAATCCTTTAAGCTCCTTTCATATCATACTTAGTGGGCGTGGGTATAATTTCTTCGGGGGGCTTATACTACGGTTGAAGAGAAACACTGTACTCCTTCCCTCCCTAATACTATTTGGAAGTCATGAGATAAATAAATTAATTTGTCCTTTCAGGGTTTGGTGGCCCAATATCCTTTTTGACTGTACGTCTTTATTTTCTCCATTGGAGCAGGTGTCCCCATCTCTCTATCTTTCTTTTATATACTTCTCTTCATTTAGCTATCTATTTTTTATTTATGTTTCTATCTCCATATTGTTCTCTCTTTTCTTTTCTTTCTTTCCTCTTTTCTCCTTCTTTCCTAATTTACTCCTATCCTTTCTTTTTCTTTTCTTCTCTTTTTTTTGCTAATTTTATCTTCCTCTGATGTATATGCAATACAACTATCTTTTTGGCTTTCAACCTAACTCAGATAATTATTAGATATTATATATGGACTTGCACTATGTTTTATTGTTCAAGTTCTTCTGTTGTATTGTATGCCATTATGCTATATGAATTCCTTCTTTTTAAAACAATAAAGATATTTGAACAGATAACTGTTTTCTTGGGCATCCCACTGCCTTCTTTCTTTCTTTGTCTTTCTATATGTGGAAAAGGTTGGATATGTCCTTCTTGTATCTCCTTGTATGTGTTGGGGGGTAGTGAAAACATTTTGAACATTCAGATTCTGATAACGTCACATTGCCACTTGTATGTATTAAAATAGATATAAGTAAACGTCAATAATAGGATTGTTTTCCACAAGTATTTCCAGGGGATGTCGGATAGAAAACACCCGCACTTTATTCAGAGCCACCTGTTACGTATGACCCATAATTCTCTCCTCCCATGTAGCGGAACCTGTGAATGAGCTCTGCAAGGCAGGAGGATTCATAGTAAAGTCACATACAAGAATGATTCACCTACTTCAGCCCTGTCTGCCGTCTGCTTCCCATCCCCACTGAACTCGTATTTATTACCTCCTCCCATACACCCAATATGCTTGGCATCCTGCCACCCCTACACAATACCGTCTAAAATACTCTTCCCAAGCCAGACCCTATATATAGAAAAAGGGCCACTACTCACCCCATTCTAATAAAAAATCCGTCATCAATCCCTCTCAAAAAGTAAGCTCGCATTTGAAATGTAATAGATCTCACATTTACAAATAAATAAAAAGGCATTGTCATTTACAATGACAATTGCTTAAACTCTCGCAAATGCAAGACCTATTGTATTTGAAATGAATTTGTGCTATAAATTATTTTGAAAAGCGTTAGTTGAGAGCTTGTCCTGCATGCTGCTCAAAGGCTGTAATTAAAGCCTATCAAGTAACAACACATGTAACAGGGGTGTAGCCATGGGTGGTTACAAAATGAGACAAGGCGGTACTAAGGAAGGACTACTCAGCCTATTGGCCAATGAACAGCCACAGTTTATAGTGGACAATAACGCAAGCCAATGAAAAATATGGGTGGAGAGTGGGCAGGGCTTCAAGTTCCTACATGAATACAGCATGCCTCTCAGAGCAGCGCATGCTCTGCCCAGGCTAAACTTAAAAACATTTGCATTTCTTATGCCATTAACTCCAACTTTGCAGGCTGCAGGGTCACATATGGTACTGCACCCTGCAACATGGGTAGGTAAAAAACGTTATAATTTGTAATGCCAATAACTCCCAAGTCCAACAAATGTGAAACCTATGGCATTTTTAATGCTTGTTATTATACTGATCGGAGCATACTAATTTACTGGTTAGGACAATTTCATCTAAACACTATGGAGTGTGTAAATGTGAATACCTAGTAGACTAGTGAGTTGTCAAGTCATTTCGTAAAGTATTTCTACCTAATTTTTTTTTTTTTAATTTCATAACAACATAAGAGTAAATAGAACATATGCTCCAAGCTTTTCTGAACATTATTGTTGTAAATTATTTTTACTAGTAAACAGTGATGTGTGCGTGTCGCTTGATCAAAATACAAACAGCTGCCCTCTTTTTCCTCCCTCGGGCACCTCAGAAGCACAGCTTTGGCAACAGTAACTAAGGCAATGTTTGAACAGTGAAGCTCTTGCAAAGCACGAAGAGAAGTTTTATTATCCCCTATGCACCTGTCCTTGCTTTGCTACAAAAATTCCAAACGCCTGAGTGTGGCCAGTTACCGGAGAACGCCCTTAAGTGTTAATTAGCCCAGTGCACACAGTTTTGACAGGTTTGGCTTAGAGGGAGACCCGTCCATGATGTCCGAAGTGAGCAATCTAACCTGGGAGCACAGAGCGCTTTCCGTGTTTCTGCATAGTGTGCTATGAGCAAAAATATGTTTTAGGGCGTTGACCATTGGATGGCATGCGCAGTCTTTCTAGATTGCTTTGTTTAGGGGGAAGTTTAATAAATAAACAGACTTTGCTCGAAAGTGAGATAGACTGGTTTTGAACTGCAAATGCGACTGTTTCACCAATATAGTGACGCTTAGGCACCTTGCCTCATTTACCTCCTGTAGTATGCACGAGGCACTCTCCGCAATTACCAAGCCTGATTGAGCAGAAATACGCAATGCTTTCTCTGCAATAATGGCATCGAAATATATATATATATATTTTTTAAATTTAGTTTATTGGTATTTTACAGCCTTACATATATAAGCATACAACACATTCCAAACCAAGCCGGAGACTTTCCAGGCAAGTAGTAAACAAATTAATCATTACAAAGCAACATTGTTTTCAACATTTCTCAGCATCTCCAATTCCACTACAGGGTATATACAAGGCTCATCACGATATTTGTTCCACATTGACCACTTAAGATCCCATTTTTTAGGGCATCCCCTGGCCACAAACACCTCGGTCTCCGCCAGCATGCACCTGTCCATTTCCTTCGCCTACACAGTGACAGGCGGCACACTGGATCCCCCCCATCCCCTCGCCAGCTCCTGCTTAACCAATGTGTATGCCAGTGTTGTGAACTGTTTTTCAATTTCAATGAGATCAGTCGCCTCCCATATATTAAGCAGTCCCAATTGTGGTGTCAACACTACCTCTTTGCTCAGGGCTGTCTGCATATGGTCCGAGGCTCCCTCCCAGAGTGTACGTATTCTCAGGCAGCTCCACAGGATATGATAAAAAGTGGCCTGCTATCCTCACCCCTCATACAGAGGTCGTTTGGTCTAGAACCAATTTTAGCTAAGGTCTTCCCTGTCATATATGATGGGTGAAGTATCCTAAACTGTATGAGCCTAAACTTAAGCGTGATTGCCGCGTTTCAAGGAGACATAAGAGCAGCCTGCCAGTCTTCGTCACTTATTTGGCCCAGATCGTCTTGCCACCACTCCCTGAGCCGTGGAAAGGTGTACGGCAAGTTATTACATAGCTTTTTATGTATGAGGGATATTGCCTTGGAACTTAAGGACCTATCTAACAATCGATCTTCCAATGGAGACGAATCAGGTATGTCCGTAAAGGATGGGAAAGCCGTCAGAAGCGGATGTCTAATTTGCAAATATCTGTACAGTTCACCCTGGGCCAAATAATATTGGCTCTTTAGCTCCCCAAATGTCAGTACTGCCCCCTTCCGAACTAGGTCCTTCACCACGGCTATCCCTATAAGGTCCACTTATCAAACCCGGGCTGATAGCACAGCATTCCCAATTTCTGTGTGTACCACAATGGCGCCATCAAAGGAAGGACGCAAGCCCAGCCCAGACGGGAATGTACTAACTGCCAAACGTCCAGCGTATGTTTGGTGGGTCCAAAGAATTTCTGCTTATTCCTTCTATCAGTGTTGTAAATGGCTCCCAGATACCCGGAGCGGTCAGTTTGATAACATTCGAGACGCTGAGGAGCACACGAGCTGCAGAGCAGTGGTGAGGAGGACAACGAGGAGACGCCGACTCCAGCCGCCACCTTTTGCTCACTGCCGGGCATCCCGGGCGCGGTTGCACTGTTCTGTGCCCTCGGACGTGGCTGGTGCGCAACGACTCCCGAGATTGGCGAGCAGGCTGCGGCTGGAGCCGCGTGTCAGCGGCGGCTGGCGCTTGGGGTGCGGCAGTAACTGCAGCTGGATCCACGAGCCGGACGCTGCAGGGCACGGCAACTACCCCAATTGTCGTTCCGGGTGCCGGCCGCCAGCACCCGCCAGACGCGGTAATAGCCGCGAGTGGTTTTTGTGTGCTTTTTGAGTGTGTGGCCAGGCTGAGACCCCCGGACAGCCACGGCGGTAGGCTGTGCACACTGCACACTGTAGAAACGCCAGCGGGAGCGGCCCGAGAGAGGCAGGAGAGAGCTGCCCAGGGGGTCGTGGGAGCAATCCCGGAGCCATCTTGGAGGGACTGCGAGAGGGACGGCGAGAACGGAAGCGGGACCCGTTCTGTGGGTTCTGTGGGTCACCCCGTGAGCCGCCTCCCCCCCCCCCCAATATTTGTAAAAAATTTGACTAACGAAGAGACTGCTTGCATTCAGCCAGCCAGCGTTGGTGGAGTTACTAACTGTGCTTTGGAACAAGTGAGCAGGCGCCAGCAGGGCCAGTAAGGTAAGAGGCGGAGGCGGAGGGGGAGTTGAAAGCAAGCGCGGCAGCCATTAGAGGCGGCTGCAAAGTAAGAGCCGGGGGCAGACACAGAGAGGCTGGTTGACTAGGTCCTCCCAGCCTGAGTGCCTCCCCGTGTGCTCCGCTTGCTACCCTGCTCACCTCACTCGCAGTCTGCAGTCATTTCTGCAATTTGCCTCCTGCCATCCTCCACCACCCCACCATTCCTGTTATAAGTGGCAAAACCAAACACTACAACTCATTATAAACTTTTTACAAAGCAAACTGAGTTAATACACATGTTAAACTGTAAACAGTGACAAACGCTATAAAGAAGGGGAATATTCAACACCAACGCTTCCAGCTTACCGCGCTACCTCGTTACCTCATTACTGACCACAAGTCAAACGGCACTGTCCACCTAGAATCAGCATGAGGTCGGGGAAACCACGGGGCACGGATGCCACAGCTGCGACATCACAGGGGAAGACAAAGAAGGTTAAGGGTAGCCCCACACGTATGACCAGCGTGGTGGTAGAAGAGGAGGAGGTAGCCGAAGGGTCAGCCGTGGGTAGGAGTAGGATTTCCACAAAGTTATCCCCGGAGGACCAAGGCTCTAGGACAACAGCCCCTGCCACTGTTCCCACAGACCTCGTAAACTCCGCAATAACCCCCCTAGGCATGTCGCACCAATCTGACAATCCTGGTTCATTAAGCTTGGATGAGGGAGCCAAATGTATCAATCAGGACAGCACAACCAGCAGTCCCGCAACGAAGAATGAGGGAAATCTTTCGAGAGATGTAACGCCACTTTCGGTACATAGTGAACAAGCCCCGCATTTAAATGCAAGCAAAAGGGCATTGATCACAGACTTTCTCAAAGTTTGCCAAAGACTTTCCACCGAGAGCGTGAGTCGGAACACATCCCGACCTCACGACTCCGGCCCCAAATGCAACAGTACACAATATAACGCCTACATGGAGGGAGCAAACAAGGAAGTCCTACAGTCCGTATCACCACCAAACCGACCAAGGTGTTACAGTGAATCCTGCAAAGTCCAAACGGTAAAGTCAAGAAGGAACTCCGGGTGCAAGGGGCCTGGCCCCCTCTGGTCAAATGTTTTAAAGACTCAACAAATAGCTAAAGACTCAGAGCAAGCTAAGGGGGAACCACCCTCTCAGCCTCTACAACCTACCCATTCACTACCTGCGCGCGCCCTAGTACACTGGGCCCCGGACGCAACTGACGACTCGGTCTTCCTAGAGCAGAGTCTGCAGAGTGCACATTTAATCCAGAACACGTCCCCAACAACAATTGAGGAATCCCTTCTGCAGCCTCAGGCGCTACCCCGTGTTGAAAAACGGTGCCCAAATCCACAGGCAAACTCTCACAGTCCAACGACTAGTCAGCTTATGCAGGGTTTGGAAACAAAGTGCCGCTCTCCACCAACTGGACGAGATACTGATGACACCGATGCCATTAAAGATCGCTTGACACCGAAGCCACAGGAACTAAATCTAATAGCAACTGAGTCTGTAACACTCAAACGAAGCACACAAGAGTTATCAACTCAAAACAATCTAGGCCCTGGGAAGGAAGAGAGTAGTGACAAAAACTCAGGGAGCGACCAACTGCGGGAGCGGATCACTGACAGAATATCGAAATCACAAATATCGACCTACAAGAATATCGAGTCAACAATATCGAAGGCAAAAATATCGACATCCTATCTACAACATGGTAAGTACAAAAATATCGAAAATTTAATATCGATGTAAAAAATATCGATGTTAAAAATATCGATATTTTTTTAAATATATATAAATGTAAAATTAAGTATATAACACTAATAAATAAATTATACATATTGAAAAGTATCTAAAAATGTTTAAAATTAAATAATTAATACATATATATTACTAATACATTAATTAAATATATACACTAAATATATAATATATAAATACAGAACAATAAGTATTAATACTTATTTTACTAATTTATAAATTAATAAAATATATTCTAATTTACTAATTAACATTTACAAACATAAAACAATAACATAAATAAAATGTAAGTAATAAAAAATGAAAAAAAAAATTTTTACAATTAATTATATAAAACATTGGATAACATAAGGGTAAAAATTACTATTCCTACTCCAGAGAGTGCAACAGTAGTCAAAACTGACCCTGATCCCTAAAAATACCCCTTTACCCAAAAACTGAAAACTGACCCTGAAGCCTAAAAATACCTTTACCCAAAAACTGAAAACTGACCCTGAAGCCTAAAAATACCCCTTTACCCAAAAACTGAAAACTGACCCTGAACCCTAAAAATACGCCTTTACCCAAAAACTGAAAACTGACCCTGAAGCCTAAAAATACCCCTTTACCCAAAAACTGAAAACTGACCCTGAAGCCTAAAAATACCCCTTTACCCAAAAACTGAAAACTGACCCTGAAGCCTAAAAATACCCCTTTACCCAAAAACTGAAAACTGACCCTGAAGCCTAAAAATACCCCTTTACCCAAAAACTGAAAACTGACCCTGAAGCCTAAAAATACCCCTTTACCCAAAAACTGAAAACTGACCCTGAAGCCTAAAAATACCCCTTTACCCAAAAACTGAAAACTGACCCTGAAGCCTAAAAATACGCCTTTACCCAAAAACTGAAAACTGACCCTGAAGCCTAAAAATACCCCTTTACCCAAAAACTGAAAACTGACCCTGAAGCCTAAAAATACCCCTTTACCCAAAAACTGGAAACTGACCCTGAACCCTAAAAATACCCCTTTACCCAAAAACTGAAAACTGACCCTGAAGCCTAAAAATACCCCTTTACCCAAAAACTGAAAACTGACCCTGAAGCCTAAAAATACCCCTTTACCCAAAAACTGAAAACTGACCCTGAAGCCTAAAAATACCCCTTTACCCAAAAACTGAAAACTGACCCTGAACCCTAAAAATACCCCTTTACCCAAAAACTGAAAACTGACCCTGAACCCTAAAAATACCCCATTACCCAAAAACAGAAAACTGACTCTGAACCATAAATATACCCCTTTACCCAAAAACTGAAAACTGACCCTAACACTAAAAGTAGTCCTTTACCCAAAATTAATTAATATTACAATTATATTACTTCCCACCCTATTCCCCTATAAACCCACAACCCGCTCCAGTAGTAAAACATATAATTTACTTAAAAATATACATAAATTATCAATTAATTAATCAATTAATCAATTAAAATAATTAATTGACAATTAATATTTAATTATAAAATAATTAATCTTTTAAAAATAATTATTTAATTAAAAATAAATTACTTCCCACCCTATTCCCCTATAAACCCACAACCCGCTCCAGTAGTAAAACATATAATTTACTAAAAAATATACATAAATTATCAATTAATTAATCAATTAATCAATTAAAATAATTAATTGACAATTAATATTTAATTGTAAAATAATTAATCTTTTTAAAAAAATTATTTAATTAAAAATAAATTACTTCCCACCCTATTCCCCTATAAACCCACAACCCGCTCCAGTAGTAAAACATATAATTTACTTAAAAATATACATAAATTATCAATTAATAAATCAATTAATCAATTAAAATAATTCATTGGCAATTAATATTTAATTGAAAAATAAATTAATCATTAAAAAATAATTATTTAATTACAAATAAATTACTTCCCACCCTATTCCCCTATAAACCCACAACCCGCTCCGGTAGTAAAACATATAATTTACTTTTATATTTCTTTAAGTTATAAAAACATATTAAACACATATTATAACAATTACTTTAAATACTTAACTAAAATTTCTAACACATATTAGTAAATCGAAATTACTTACATCGATATATATGCTATCGATATTAGTGATTTCGATATTACTTACATCGATATATATGCTATCGATATAAGTAATATCGATATTACTTACCTTAGGGTCGATATTCTGGCCATCGATATTCTGGCCATCGATATTCTGTCCTATCGATATTTGCAACTCGATATTAGTGTGGTCGAAATTACTGCAATCGATATTTTGACTGTTTACCGCGGGAGCATCTAACGCATTCAGACCCCTTTGCATATCCGCCTATATCACCTATTCCCATTCATTTTCAGGGGGACTCGTCAGAGAATAGTCAAAAGGTTTCCATCTGGCCGCAATTATTAAAAACAATGGAAACCATAGGAGCGGCCATGTCCTATCACGCGGACAAGATGGATACTCAAGTTGATTTGCTCCACCTCCTAGCGTTTCACGTCCAGGGAATTGAAGCAAACCTACAAGACTTAAACACTATGATTACCAAGGTCCAATTAAATAAGGATCACACATTCTACACTTGTCACTGCTCCAATATAATAGACAAGCTGGCCACATTACCCAACCTGATGACCCAGATACTGGAGGCCGTCAAGGACTCGCCAAAAGACTCTCCCACGGAAACAACCTCAACAGCAAAGGAACCAACCGGTAATCAGCACTCCATAGAGGGCACCGGCAGGGTGACAAGGCAGACCAAAGCCAGCAGGGGCGAAGAGCGCTCGGAATTTCCAGACCATCTACACTCTCCTCCAGCAAAGGAAAACCGGTCGCCAGCAAGACCAGATGAGCATAACCCGATTAATCGTACAGAGGCGGCCGAGCTAATTCAGGGGCAAATTTCCAACGTCGTGCCAATCGCCAACCAGATCAAACAGGCTCCAACGCTTACAAAGAGAGAACGAAAGCGACTAAGGAAAGCCAGAAATGCGAAAGCACACAACCGATGGGTTCCACAAACTTTCCTGGAAAAATCTACCAACAATCCCGAGAATAAGGAAGCCAAACAGCATCCCGAGAACGTTCCATTTCAAACTAGAACAACGTCAGAGCAAGGGTGTACACCAACGGCCCACCCACCGACCAAGGCGCCCTTGACTTCAGAAGTAGCAAAATGTGAAACAACGACAAAGACGAACGCATTAAAAGTGTTCAGCATCTTTAAACCCGTGAGTCAAAAACCAGACCATAAAGTACCACTTCAAGAGCCGGGAAAAAAAATAAACATTGATCAAAAGACGGATTTAAGTGACAATAACTCACCTAATCAAGCCCCAGACTTTAAATGTCAAGTTAACTTAGACAATGTCGCAACGATAAAGGGAATTAACCCTCGAGATACACAGGGTGGAGATTCTCACGTATCATTAGCCCCAGTCCCTAACAGACAAGATTTTGCTAACAGCGCACTGATGGTAAACTCACAAACACTAGTGCCAGAGGCGGACCAAGCAGGAACGGTCCATCGCTTTATTGAAGAGAATAGACAACCTAAAATCCAAAAACGGCCCACGACAAGTAATAAAATCGAGTTTAACCCACAATACAGTTCAAGAGGGTCTTATGATATTCTGAACAGAGGGGCCATTTTAAGACTTTTAGAAGAACTACCAGGTCTGCGACATTTAAAATCGAGCGACCTCGAATCAATTGAGTTTAAACCGAACCCTCTTCAAGCAGGCTCCGACTCAACAATTACAACGTGGACCAACCATTTCACCACAGATCTAATCCTGTCTCATAGGGAGGCTTTCGCCGCATGGGGCATTGAACTAAAAATAGTGGAGCCAGCGCGTTATCCCAGCCCACTGCGGAAACAAAACCCAAAAATATGCCTTCTAAAAAACGCCAAAGGGCCAGATTTAAGAAGTAGTACTGAAGTGGAAGTGCAGGGATTGAGGCAAATTACAATCACTTTCGCACACCAAGAGGCAGACATGCCCGAAAGGCCCCAACACACTATTCGGGCACAATTACATAGGAACATAGTTTGAACTGACAGCAGCCCAATGACGGGTAAAAAGCAAGGCTGCAAGATTTGCTCATGGAATATCAACGGTTTAAATGCGAAGCTGGAGGAAGAGGACTTTATTGAGTTTATAACCCAATTTAAAATTCTATTGTTTCAAGAAACATGGCAGACCAAAAATTCCCCTCTAGTGGGGTACAAAGAATTCCTCGTTCCAGCTCAAAAGGATGGACGCTCCGGTAGGGCCAAAGGGGGCCTATCCATTTTTACATCAACAGATTTCACCTGGTCACCAACTTGCATCGACTTAGACTCCACATGGATGCAATGTATTAAAGTGGAAATTACCCCTAACCTGGGACTTCTGATCGTGAATATCTATATGCATCCCCGTGGAAAATATAAAGGGAAAAGGATAAAACAACTAGTCTCTACAATCAAGTCATTGAAATCAATCTACCCAAGTGAAAACATGATAATAACGGGAGATTTTAATCTGAACCTAATTGGTGGACAGGAGGGACCCCTCCCCATTAATATTGAACCACGGCAGGGCAATCAATGCAGACAAAATGCATTGGGCAGGAAATGTGCTTCAGAACTAGAAGCTCTACATCTGTACACTTTAAACGGGAGAGGCCATTTGGACAGACCAGCCGCTCTAACGAGGGTCTCCAAGAACTCGGGCTCCACCTTAGATTACACCCTGGCTGACCCCGACTTATTCCACCAAATTAGCGACTTTCAGATTCAGGAACGCGGAGAAAGCGATCATTTCCCACAGACCCTCATCCTGACCACCCAACCTACAAAAACGGAGAAGGCAGCACCCTTGTCCTCGAACACAAAAATCTTTAACCTAAAACGGCTAAATTGGAACGAAGGAAACCTCTCTACTCTAATGGAGTCATGCCACGTATTGTACCAACCAGCTGAAACATCAAGAGACATAGTTAAAACTTGGGAAAATTTTGTGATGGAGATCAATAAGAAACATCAATTCAACAATAGAGGATCCAAACCCATAAGGAAAAGAGGCGGGGAATGGTACACACCGAAACTGCGCCAATTAAAAAGGCAAATAAATGCATTCCTTAGGGCCGAACGTAAAAAAGTCTCTCAGTTATCACAAACCACGCTGAACAAAATTGATTCTCTAAAAAAAGAACTAAAAAGAGAAATCAATCTGGCCAAGCGATTGCATAGGGAAAACTAGCATGCTCCATAGTAAATTGAATAACTCAAAAGATTTTTGGACAAAAATAAACTTTATGCTAAACAGCAAACATCGCCAGTTTAACGCGGACATGACGGACCAGCTTTGGAGCAGTCACATAGACTTATTATATAATTCCACTGATAATAACAACGAGTGTCCAGAGGAGCCTCCCCGGTTCAGCCCGAGCACAAAGCTGGCTCCAAAAAGCAGTGGGCACTCACCGATATCTAAGAACACAGGAGACATGGAATTGTTCTCTTTAAAGCAGGTCTCGAACACTATAAAATCATTGAGAACAGACGGAGCACCTGGACCAAACGGGCTTCCCAATGCCTTATTCAGGAAAGATCCAACATTTTGGGCCAGCCAACTAACACCCTTATTTGGTCACAGTCTAAAAACCGTGAATATTCCCGAATCATGGAGAGGCAGTATTCTTCATCCAATTCACAAATCCGGGTCCCGCTCAGACCCTAACAATTATAGGCTAATAGCCTTAATAGACGTGGAGGCCAAGATCTATGCCTCCAATCTGCTGGTAGAACTGGATTCTTGGGTGAGCAGTACAGGGATAATTCCCCGGACACAAACAGGCTTTCGGCCAGGACTGGGCACCTTGACCAACTTATCCGCCTTAACCCTCCTTGTTAACAAAGCAATTCACAATTCCACCCCGCTGTACACTTGCTTCTTGGACCTAAAAGCGGCTTTTGACAAAGTGCCCAGACCCATTCTTTGGGCCAAAATGAAAGCTTGGGGCGTGCCGCCAAAGTTGCTGGGAGCAATCATTGAGCTTTATTCAGACACTTGGGTCCAAGTTAAAAAAGGAGATGGTCGACGCCTGACAAGGAAATTCCACACAACCAATGGCTTAAAACAAGGTTGTGTACTGGCCCCCAGCCTCTTTAATATCTACACCGCGGATCTAGAAAGCGACCTATGTACCACTCAGGGTGATCCTCCAAAATTGGCTAATTCACCTATAATATCTCTTCAATATGCAGACGACATAGTGCTCCTGTCAAAAACCCCCATCGGCCTACAACGCTTGATCTGCAAACTGTCGCAGTACCTCGCGAAGGCACAGCTGACTATAAACCTAAAAAAAAACACTCTATGCTTCTGCGGCTCTAGAAAGAAAAAACAAAATTTTGTCTGGAAGATAAATTGTACTGCTTTATCCCATGTAGACAAATATAAATACCTAGGAATCTTATTGGACCATCGACTAAAGTTTAAACAGCACCTGGAACAGGGGAAATCCAAAGCCAAGCAGCTTCAATTTGCTTTTAAAACTGTTCAAAAGCAACTAAACGGACTAAACGGACATTCCACCGGCCACATTCTTAAGATTGTAGCCGCTAAATTTCTGCCATCACTAACATACGGCTCAGAATTACTGGCAACCCGGGACTCCACAGCGTTAAACCTCGCCCAATCCAGGCTGTTCAAAAACCTCTTCCTAATTCCGCGCCATATTTCTCAAGCTCAAATTCGCTTGGAGTATGGTCTTACCAACCAGCTCCCGGCAAGACAAGGAGCACTAGCCAAATATTACTGGCGCATGAGGGACGCAGCAGACGAATCCCTGGCCCACCTTTGCTGGTCAGAAGTCGAAAAACAAGCTGGCCTACCAAACTCAACATATAAGACCTTGAGGCAAGCTCTTGAGGCACTAAAACTGGAAGAATCCTGGCTTTTGCCCATGACTTACTCCGCTTTCAAGCTGATAACCAAGAAAGCAGTCAAACAAGCATCATTACTCATGGACAAAGCAGCAGTGGCCGGCAAAAACCATGCCTGGATCGTTTTGCCATCATATACCAACTTAAAACCTCAGGAATACTTAAATGAATGCTTCAGGGACCATCACAAAAGGAAACTTAGTCTCTTAAGGCTGGGCTGCTTCTCTTCCAAAGAGCTTACTCCTAAATGGCTACGGTCGTGGGCAACTCCCGAGTGCCGTCTCTGTGGCAACGGTGCGGAATCTTTGCTGCACCTTATATGCATATGCCCGGTTCTTCAGAATCTTAGAAAAATGCTTCTTCGACCACTTCTAAGAGAAGCTCAGGTGAGAACTTGCAGAGCGGCGGTGATAAGATGCTTAAGTGGATCTTGGATAGTACTTTCATGTAAAACCATAACATTTTTGAACTTCGCCGCCATAGAGCTGGAAAACAGGGCGGTAACCAAAGAGGTCTCTGGACAATAGGCCAGGCCTCTGCCGGCTACGGACTCTTCTCTTCCTTTTCCTCCTTTCCAAACGGATGTCTTTTTGCACTATGAGTTAAAAATAACGTGCCCCCCGTTTGAACTACTGTTATTTTCCCACACCTCCTACTCCTTTCCCTTTATCATGAGTTAAAAACATTGTGCTCCCTGATAAATTTGCATATTTTATGATACTAGTTTTTTACAACATTCAAAGTTGAATTTGTTTTGTTCTTTTTTATGATGTACACGTTGTTCGCATGGTGGTAAGCCCACCCTTTTATGATTTTTTAAATCAAATAAAGTATCATTATTATCGAGAGCATACGCTGGGTCATCGGGGTGGTAAATCCAGTGGTTTGCGGTCACCAATTGTGCCGCCCAGTAGTAGAGTTGTAAGTCGGGCAAAGCTGTGCCTCCATCGTACCACCCTTTTGTGAGTTTTTTTAACGCCACTCGGGAGGCCCTCCCATGCCACAGCAGCTTTCAAAGTTCCCCTTCCACTGCCTTGAAATACAAATCAGGGACTCTATTCAGGCACTTTTGAAGGATGTAAAGGAAGCGAGGGAGAGCCAACATCTTAAAGAGTGCAGCTCGCCCTACCAGCGAGAGAGGGAGGGATCTCCAATGCTTCACATCCGCACGCAGATGAGCTAGTGGGGGGGGCCAAATTGGAGCTATAGAAACTAGCCTGATCCGGAGTAATGAAAATCCCCAAATATCGGAAGCCTTCCTCTGCTACTGCTGTGGTATACCCATCCGGGAGCCGGGGAACGGACCATGCATCCTAAACGGGACAGACTTGTGCCACTTAATCGCATACCCAGAATTTTTTCCGAAATTTGTGAAGATGTCAAGTACCACACTTATTGACTTGTAAGGGGATACCAAATACAGCAGTGTGTCATCAGCATATAGAGATATACGATCTTCTAATCAGCTGCCCAGTGCATCGCCAGCACCATCACATCTTGGTGTACCCAGGCCGTGATGGGCTCCAGCAAAGGAGAGAACAGATGCGGGGACAGCGGGCATCCCTGCCTAGTGCATCTGCGTAGTCCAAATGTCCAGGATGTGTATCCATTGACCCTCACCTGCCCCAAAATGTCTGTGTATAGCAGCTTCACCCAAGCAATAAATTTAGGACCCAGTCTCACCCTCTCTAGGACTTCAAACAAGTAGGGCCGCTCTATGGAATCGAAGGCCATTGAAGCGTCAAGAGACAGCACCGATATTGAGGGCCCTAGTCCATCCCTGGCATAAACCCAGACTGGTTCGGGTGAACCACTGATGTAATACCCGTCGCTAACCTGTTGGCCACAACCTTAGGTCAAACCTTCGCTTCTACATTTATCAACGAGATAGGTCTATAGGAACTACAGCTATCTGGTGGCTTACCTGGGTTATGGATCACCACTATAGTAGCCAACCGTTGGTTCACTGGTAACCTACCTTCCTCTAGACTTTCCAAATACATGGCCTTCAGGTGCGGCACTGTTAGAGAGGTAGTAGCTTTCAGAAAATCAGTTGGGATGGCATTGGACCCCATTGCTTTCCCAGATTTATCCGGCCCTATGGCCTTGCTGATTTTGTCATGTGAGAGGTCACCATCTAAGGTCTCTCTCTCCTCATCTGAGAGGGCTGGTACTTCACTCTCCTGGAGGAGCTATCTCGAACTTTCAGCTGTGTAATTGGTAGAGGGGGAGTACACCTTCTCTAGGTGGGTAGCGAATGCCTCAGCAATTTCCTGTGGGTGTGTCACTGTGTACCTCTCTAGCATCCTCAGTTTATACACCCATCTCGTACCGTGTTGACACCTTTCCAGCCACGCCAATGTCCTGCCTGCTCTAACTCCCATTTCAAATATCCTATGTTAGGTATGTCGATACTTGGCAAGCATGTGCTCTCTAGTTTTTATCCGATATTCATCCTGCTTCAGCAAAAACCTATGGCTAGTGTCTGGTGAGGGATCTTGTGCATGTTCCTGCTCTGCCACTAGGAGGTCTTCCTCCACCTGGACCAGAAGTTTACGCTTCTTGGCAATATACCGCATCTTCAAAGATAGAGCTTGGCCTTTCAGGACTACCTTATATACTTCCCAAATTGTGAGCATGGATTCAACTGAGCCCACATTTTCCGTAAAGTAGTTCTCTGACTGCGTGCGGAGTTCCTTCCTTATGTCTGGGATATGTAAGGGCCAGGGATTGATTACAATGGTTGTATGCATCTGGCTCTCCCAATGTGCGTAGTCTACCCAGACTGGGGAGGGGTCCGATAAGCTCGAGACTGGGTAAAATTTCCTATGGCGGACATGTGCGTAAGAAAGTAATCAATGCGCGACAAACTACAGTGCACGTTTGAGAAGTATGTGTATGAGTTCCTAGTGGGTTGAAGCATCCGGCCTATATCCGCCAGTCCCATTGCCTTCGCCAATTCAGCCATTTGACCATCAGATTTCGCTTTAGGCCTTGGCGGGTATCGATCGACTGTATCATCAAGAGTCATATTGTAGTCCCCCCATGATTAAAGTGCCTTCCCTGAGTCCCTACAGCCTACAACCAAGGTCTTCTAGCGCTGTTTTACCCAGAGCTGGTAGAAAGTACACCAAAAGTATATTTATATTTCTACCATCCCATTGGGCCTCAACCCCGCGATCCTGCCTCTCGGATTGGCCCACGTCTTATGAACTATAAGGGGTGTAGTCTTTTTGAACAGGATTGCCGTCTCACGTGAACCTGTGGTGTAGTCTGCGTGTATCAGAAGTTTGTTTCCCCATCTGGTGAGGGCCTTAGTCTTCTGTCCCACCATGTATGTTTATTGCAGTAAAACCACATCAGGTGCCTGACGCTTCAAGTACTGTTGCACTATCCCCCTCTTGATCTTATCTCCCAATCCATTAACATTCCATGTCAATACAGAAAGCACCCGGTCTCTATCCCCCCCACAGTCTCCTGTAACCCCAGTTTCCAACCTACGGATCAATTAGAAGTGTGAAAACTTTTGCAGTACCTCACTCATCTTAAGTCGCTGTAGCTTACGTAAGGACATATTTCGCAATACCTGATCAACATCACATTTTGCACCAATAAACCAATAAAGCAAGAAACATTTAAACTCCTCTTCATTCCCCTCCCCATAACCCCTACCCACCTCCCCGTGGATTTAATACTACCCGCTCCCGAACATGGCAGATTGCCTCTCACCTCCCCTGAAATGCTGAAAATGCACAGGGAAATTGAACTCCCGTCCCCTTGTGTACACATCACAATCGTCTTGGGTGTTAGCCATCCACTATTTACATCGTGCTAGTCTCAATCAAATCACATCTATTTATCCCAACAATCTCAGTTTGTATACTGGATCAACTCTAACCTTTCTCACACCAATGGGTATTTCACACCCCAATGCCCCCTCCCCCATACTTGCGCTCTCAACACATTCCCATCACTTGTGAGCCTTCTCTAGGGGTCTTCACTCCTGCTCCTTTGGCCGAGAATCCTCCTCCGCTAGGCTATTAGGTTTTTTACCTCTTGGGTGACCAGATCTACCAGAATGATCGCTTCGATCTCTTTTCTGTTCTCCAACCGTGTTCCATCCTTCCATTCAGTTCCCAAACTGCGTCTGGTGACTCAAAGAACCACGATTTTACATCTGATTCCAATCGCAATTTTGCAGGAAAGAGCATCGCATATTGAACCTCTCAATCACGCAGTTCCCTCTTAACCGCCTGAAAGCTGTGTCGCTGGGCCTGAACCTTATCCGTGAAGTCTGGAAAGAAGGCAACCTCGTATTTTCCGCTGGGGACTAGATCTTGCTGTCTGAGGGATTATGTCCCTATCTCGATAGTTAAACACTCGGGCTATGAGGGGCCTTGGCGGTGCTCCCGGTGCTTCACCCTCCCACCTGGCACTCGGGGGGCCCTTTTTATTGGAAAAATAGCTGGACAGAGTCTTAGGCCTGAGGTGCTTGGTAACAAGATCTTCCACAAATAGGTACGACGCCGGCCCCTACGCTCTCTCTGGAACTCCTAGGATGCGAATAATGTTTCGGCATGCCCGGCCTTCGTAATCATCCAACTGTTGAGACATCCGCTCATGCTTCTTTTGCAATCCGAGCACCTGCGTTTGTAGTTCCGAGGTATCCGTCTGCAGGGCGCTTGTAACTATCTTAAGCTCCTTTACTTTGTCATCCATCTTCCCGAAATCTGCCCTGATAAGGGAGACCTCTACCGTCACTGAGTCCATCGAGGCACGCACCCAGGGCCGGACTGGGAACCAAAACCGGCCCTGGCAAAGTGCTCGGCCGGCCTCCCCCTGCCCCCCAGGGGGTGGATTGGGATGCGACCGCACTCTTTGCCAGGGCCGGTTTTTGCCGGTTTTGTTACTGCAAAAACGGCCCTGTAACAAAAACGGCCCCCTGGGGCCCAAAACCGGCCCCCACCCATGCGGCCAACCGGGGTATTGCCCGGTGCCCGCAATGGCCTGTCCGGGCCTGCACGCACCCCATTAATAGCCACCATAACATCATGCAAGGTTGGCTCTGATCCCTGCTTGGGGGCAGCAGCCCCCCGTCTTTCTCCATCTCTGCCAGATCACCTTTGTCTCCTGCCTTAGACCAGGCAAACTTGGCAAGTTGTTTTTGAGCGTTAGCCTTGGGACCCTTCCCCCCTTCTGCCATGAGTGCGGGTAAACTGGTAGCACGTCAGATAAGGTCACAGACCAACTCCAAAGGTATCTGCAACCTGGTAAAAAGAATATCCAAGCAGTCCTACAACTCCTCTGAACCGTCTCTCAACCCTTCCTGCCCATGTCACGGGCTCTGGAGGTCAGACTCTTCCGCTAGGCGCAAGGTCCTCTGGGCAGGTTGCAGCTGCAATCACCGCCTAAGTCAGGCTTTGCATTTGTGATCCCGTCTTACCGCTGCAGGCAAGTGCCACCTCCTGAATTCACTCACCAGGCACCTCCTTATATTCGCCTCCATCCAGGTGAGTCACAGACTTTAAGCCCAGATGTCTCACCAATTACACAATCCAAGTCAGGTCTATATATCACTTCACCAGACACCACAGGCCCCTGTCTGCTCTCAGTGGGTGGACTAAAGGAAAAACTGTGCCTCAAGCTGTTGGGAGACTGTGCGCTCTACAGGGTTCCTCTAGTGTGAGTGTTTGAAGATGTGACAGTCTTATCTCATGGCCTCCTCCTCTGGCCCCAGTCTCTACCCTTCAGTGGAGTGCCCGATCCCCATGGAACTACCAGGCCTGCTCATGTCCATCTGTTCGGGCTTCAAAATGGGCGCCAATCTTTAAACAGTTGTATCAAGTCCAGCAGGAGACTCAGGCCCCACGTGCGTCTATGCAGGCCCTGCCGCTCTATAACGTTAAGCAATTAGGGCAGCAGACATGTCCATTTGATCTAGTAATCTGCACCACCTGTTCCTGCTGAGCAATCCACCATTTGTGCTTTTCATTTCTGGGCGCCCCTCACCCAGTGTTCAAGTTGCTGCCCCACCTGCTGCTCTCTCACCCTCAGCACCTCACCATTTGTAAGATCTGCAGTAGCCCTAAAATCCGGGGCCTCGATTTGCAGCGGAGCGCCATCTACAGCAAACGTCCGGCCTCCATGTCCCCTTCCGCCATCGTCTCCCGGCAGTCAGGAGTGCCGGCTGAGCCTCCAGGCCTGGCCTCAATCCCCGGCAGTGCCAGTCAATCACCTCTGGCCAGGCTTTCTTACCTCACGCCGTTGAGGTCCACACCGGCTGCTATACATTCGGCAGTGCCCAGGTCGCTGATCCGGGGCTTCTGTCCTCCACCGCGTCTCCTCGTCACTCACCAATGCTCCTCAGGTCGGGCAGTCGTGAAAAAGGCAGCGCCGCTCAATCTCCCCAGGCATCACCAGCTTCTCCTTTGTGCAGGGGGGTCCGGCCGGACCGCCACTGGATTCTACAAGTTTCTGGCACCTCCGCTTCGTACAGGCCGCACCTCCCTCACTCGTCCTCAGGGAGCCGCCATTATCCCTCCGGCCGGAACTTCGGAAAAAGGGGTCCGAAACTTCGCACACGCGACCGGACCGGCCAATCTTCTCATGGGGGAGGTAGGTAGGGAGTCATGGCACTTTTAGCAAATATCTAGCCGTTGATGGCGTAGGATTGGGCAGGATAGGAATACAGGGAACTGGAGCTTTGTTAGGCAGTGGCCATTCTCGTTGGCTGCTAGCCACGCCCCCTGGCATTTAAATATTAACAGTGAAAGAAAGATTGTATGGCGTCAACATTCCAAAATCAATCTACTTATTGAAGTATTGCTCAAACAATCTACAATTACTTTTTCTATCATTTTGATTTAGTAAGCTTTAAATATAACTCATTTTATGTGTTGAGCGATTGGAACTAGTGAGATGTGTGTGGCAAGCAAACAAACTGTGCAGTTGCTGATGAAAACATGGTAGTTTTATTACTGAGGTGTCCACCATGGTGGTGTGGGCAATGAAAAAAAAAGCTGCAGCCACCATTTTGCTTATTACAAACGGCTTTCCTCAGTGCTTTATAAAAGCGGCCACTTAATCTGAAGAAAAAAAGGTGTGGCCGACATTGTTTTTTTTGCGCTCATGTTGTTATGAAACTGGGCTGTGGTATTGGAGAAGGAAGATACTACACGGGCTAAAATATTAAGCACGGCGCCTGGGTGATGAGGAGTAGACACATCAGAGAGTTGAAAAGCGGTCCCCTGCAGGAAAGCATGCACTGTCTGCAATAGGCGACAAGCGGTCGCAATTGTTCTGGCAGCTTAGAAAGTGAAAGCACTCACAGTGCGCTGAATGTAATTAAACTGCGTAGTGCCTCACGTAGGACTAACTCATTAAAGAGCCATGGAAGAATACAAACGGAGACATGGCTGTACTAAGGAGGAACTAACAAGCCTATGAAGGAATCAGAAGACAGCATTTATGAAGGACAAAGACACAAACCAATGAAAAATGTGGGCAGGGCTTCTCTTCAGTACAGCACCTACAGCAAATCGCCATTGCAGCGCTAGGATACAAATGACAACATAGCTATACTATGGAGGGACTAACAAGCCTATAAAGGAATCAAAAGAAAGCATTTACGAAGGACAAAGACACAAGCCAATAAAAAAATGTGGGTGGGGCTTCTCCTCAGTACTGCACCTACATCAGATCACCAGAGCAGCACTTGCGTGCTGGCTCAGGCTCGACCTAAAAACGTACAGTGCATCGCCTCTTTCTCACACATCCTTCATAGCGTCCTCTCTGCCAGTCCTGGAGTAATACTCTTTGATCTGACAGAGCAAAGAGCCTGCGCTGTTCAGTGGGAGAACAGCTGTCAGCATGTCTGCAATCCCGTGCCAGGAGGTATGGCACAGATTCATCTTGACAAGGGGTGCTTGATTGGGAATCTCCTGCACAGTTTTATCTGTGGGGATCCATGACTGGCAAGAGTAGGCTGTTGAGACATATCATACCCCACCATTCTACTGCTTTCCGTGAGAGTCTGATGACCTCCGCCGAGTATAGAAATGCAGAAAAATACAGTGCTTTAATTGCTGACATTTGATAACTCCTACTATGTCATAGAAATGAATACCCAGGTTTAGAAACAGAGATTCACACTAATGCTGTCTGTGAGCAGCTGTGAAGTGATGGTCCAGTAAATGAATGTTCACCCCTATTGAGGAGTATTAGTGCTGCCCAATTCAAACAAAAAAACTAATTGTTCCGGATAACTGTTCCCATGAAAATTATGTCTGACAACAGGAAAGTGTTGGCAGAGTAGAGTTAAAAATATGACAGTAAAGTTTAAGGGTGGGCGTAAAATCCGTTTCGCGGGCGAACTTGCGGATTTTCCGCGATTCCTGCTGCTAATTGCTGCTAATTGCTTCCTGGCGCCTCTTTGCCTACTTGCAACTATTCTCTGACCCTGCTCTGACCCTTGAAGCAGGGTCAGAGAATAGTTACAAGTAGGCAACGAGGCACCTGTCCAAGGAATTAAACCTCATCAGGAAGCACTTACAGATATAAAAAACAGGAAGAAGGGAAAGGATGGCAAATACACCCATTTTGAGTTGTCAGGAGGGGTTAAACTAAAAGAGACCTTTACAGCACAATTTTCATATGCATTCTGCTAAAAATAAAAAGCTGTATATTCTGTAGGGGCAACTCAGGAATCTGGCCCTTCAGAGATCCGGCCTCTCTTTCTTTCTCTCGTTCTCTCTCTCCCTCTCTCTTTCCCTCTCTATCTATCTATCTATCTATCTATCTATCTATCTATCTATCTATCTATCTATCTATCTATCTATCTATCTATCTATCTATCTCTCTCTCCCTCTCCCATAAACGACTGCATGGGTAACTTCGCTATGCAAGCGGCTCGCGAAGACGCGAAAATCCCCGCGAACACGCAAAAAACCCCACGAACATGCAAAAGACCCCGCAAATACGCAAAAAAACAAAAATCCGCAAATTCGCAAAAATTCGCGAATTTTGCGGATCGCGAATTCGCAAATCCGCAAATTCGCGGATCGCGAATTTGCAAAATTCGCCCATGCTTGGTAAAGTTAGGATGTGTAGGTGCATTTCAAGAAAGGCACAGGAGCCTTGCTAAAATATTTACATTTTACAATAGATATATTCTATTCACTGTTGTTATTAGCCATAAAGGTGTAGCAATATTTATAAAAAATATTGTTCCTATTCCATTAAAGGTATATGGCACCCATAGTGAGAAGTGCTTGACTATTTCTTAGGGTGGAATAATTCAGTAGATTTAAAAATGTTTCAAACGACTTGAATTTTTTCAAATTCTCTCTACATTATAGCATTAGTACCCCAGATTCGGTATGAATTAATGTCAAAGCTCCTTCTACCTAGAAATGGAAGTGAATGGTATCAGAGGGGCACGACTTCCCTTTACTTTTTTAATTTACAAAAAATCTGTTCCCCTCTTTTTTGTAAAATGACAACCGTCTCTGGATAGTTCATTCCAATGGTTTGAAGTTTCATACAGGGAGTCTCCTGTGCTGTGATAGCGAAGTGGGACAGACAGCTAAACAAGCCTTCTTGCCAGAGTGCCTGCTTTCCTGAAAAAAGGCAAATATGCGCAAGTGGCTAAACTGCAAATGTAAAGTGTGTTTGGAAGCAGGGAGTGTCTTTAATTGATAGAAACATTTGAAGCTTTGTGATGACAAAGATTGACTCTTTTTGAGTAGTATTGCAAAGGAGCTACGAACTGAGTTGTGAAATGCTTGCTCTTAAGTGACAGTTATATAAGGAAAATTGCAGTACAGACAGTCTAGGTGTTACGAAAATCTGTATTTTGGAAGCACCATTTTATCTTAAACCTTTTTGCACCTTTTGTAGCAGTCTATTTTATAATCTGTGTAATTTAATTCTGTTTCTCTCTAGTTAGACAAAAACCTCTGAAGTGCATTACCTTATATAGGTTTAATAATGTAGTATAGTGCATTTGTCTCTGATTAACATAACTTTTTTAAAATAAATTTTTCAGTTAAGCTGCACACTATTTTATATTTAGTTACCTGAAAGTGAAAGACCAAAAAAACATACATGATCCATATACAATATTTTGGTTTTTCAGCCCCCCATTTCACCCTGCCCCCACGTACACTGACCCCACCCCAATTGCATGTAGCAGCACAGACCCTTTCTATGGTCCCCCGCATAGCAGGGCCAGAGCAGGTGGCAGATCCTTCTCCTACCATGTTGCCAAGGTCTGGAAAAAACACCCTAACCGCATCTGACGAAGCCCGACACTGCAGTAATTCAGTTAGGACCTCAGGACCTGGCTCTTCGAGTGACCAACGGAGCTGCTCGCACATCTCTCCCCTCAGTGCCTTGAGGCCCTCGTGGGTGAGTAGTGCTCTAAAACCCCTGATTGATTGATTGATTGATTGAGTTCCCATGTCTTTTTTGAATGCACTTCGACTGCTGACACCACCTTTACGATGTTATTAATTAGGATATGTGCATGTGACACAAACACCAGGATATGTGCTTTGCATCTGCAGTGGTGAGAAGGTGGATGACCAATGAGCTACCAATCATATCACCAAGAGACGGTGTTTGCGCCAATGCCAGATAGAACATCCGTGTCCCAAAAGGAAATCCTGCTCCTCCTCTTGGAATCATCTCAGTCCTGATAGTTTCTCATGCCCTTGTGCAAACTCTGCCTAAATATTTACAGTTCTGAATTTTTGGATTGCATTCTTTGTTTGTCTATCAAAATAAACTGTAAATGCCAAGGCATTTTTTAATAAAGGTACACATGCCTGGCTCCTTAAGCCATAGATTTTAAGATTTAAAGCGACAGATGGATTTCAAATTAATAAGCCAAAACTTTTTTTACATGTGTTTTATTGGCTCTTAATTTGAAAGAATAAACCTATTTTTCACATCTGTTTTAGCGGTTTTAGTACAATCAACACTAAGCCCTCTGTTCCATAATCTCAATGTTCACAATAATTCAGTAAAACATTTTGCTTGTAATCCCATGGTACCGTATACATCTCATATTTTCACATAACGCACTGGCTTTAATGAAGCTATGCTGCCTGTCTCACCAAGCAAGAAAAAAACTGATGCTATCTAGAAGACAAAAAATTAGCAAGCCACTCTGGTATATATATCTAAAGAGAGCAACTGGAACATTACATAATGTTTATAGGGAGGAAAGGTGTGCTAAAATACAATAACTATTGTTTACTACTCAATTTGCTAAGAACGGGAGGCGTGGCTTGGCCGGCTGTAAGATGGCTGCACTCTAAGTGGACTCTGGCGGCTAAGCTCTTTTATCCACCACCATCCTGCAGGCATCTCTATTTTATCTGCACCTAATCACGATTTCCTGACTCTGGAGAGCATTGTGCCTCTATTGCCCCAACTCCGGCGCTTCTACCTACCTCCCCGGCAGAGCTTCAAACCTTGTGGCTGGCGCTGGGCTCTCGCGCCGGGAGGCGGCTCCCGTCCCTCCATAGCTGTGTGAGCCTGTGGAGCCCTGCTGAGGCGGCAGAGTTGCCGGGGACCTGAGGCTGCAGTAAGCGGTGAGTTGCGCTACCGCTGGGGGGGGTCGCTGGCGGGGTTGGGGGCCGTCTGTTGTGCGGCCTGGTCTGGGGGCGCCACGGTCTGGTGTCAGCCATGCGCTACACCCCCGCCTTGTGTGAGTGCCGGGGTGCCTGGGCCAGGCTGGTGGAGAGGCAGACCACCCTTGCTTCCCTCTTGGTATTTTCCCCCCTCTGGAGTGCACTGGCTGCGAATCCCCGCTCCTCCTCTGCTGCTCGGCGTTGGGGAGGCCGCCCGCCCTTGCGGCCCAGCCACCTTGAAGTATCATGCACCTGCTCCGCGATGAGGTCTGCCAGGGGACCCTCTGCCCTCAGCTTCACGACCTGCTGCTGGGGAGGTCTCCTGCTGTTCCCCGGCCTGCTATCCTCACGGGCCGCACCGAATGCTACATCGGCTGCCCCTGGCTATGCCTGGCTGGTCTTGCCAAGTCTCGGCGTTTGATTCTTGAACCACGGAGACCCCCCACCCGGGCAAATCACCTCTGCTACGATCTCCTTTGCTTTCAGATTCCTGGGTGTTGCTGGGCCTGGTGGGCAGATGCTTGTTCACCCTTCATCCACTTCTGCCCGGGCCTTCCCTGGTTGACTTACCAACTGCTTCAATGCCCCCGGACTATCCTCAGGCCCCCTACTGGGGCTGCCCGGGGCCTACCTGGTGCCCGTGCTAGCTTCGAGCTTGGGCGTGTCACCTTCTGGAATGTAACACTCAATCCTTCTCTGTTCCCAGGAGTTATGCGCCATTCCTCCATACCCTGCTGAGTTCACTGGTTGCTGCGTCCGTTATAGCCCGGCACCACCTGCACGCTGTTTGGGCCTGGGGTGTTCCACACCGAGTTGTGCTCCTGCCTCTCCTCGCATATTACCTGCTGGCGGCGGCTGGGCAAAGGACTGTATCGCTGGCTCCCATCTTCCACCTCTGGTCGTTGGCTGCCTTCTGTGCTGTTCTGTGGGGAACAACGTCCCCAGGCTTGCTGGAACTGTCTCTCTGCTGGTCCCTGGAGTGTTTTCCCCACCTGACTCTATGCTCGTGGCCGCTGATTGCTAGTGAATCTCCCCCCATCTCCGGCTCCTCTGTCACCCTGTGTGGTTAGGTGCCCACCTGAAGTGCTCATCGCTATGGGGAAATCCGACCCTAAGCAGCCCAAGATCACCTTCGAACTTAGGAGATCCTCATGTCAGGACAGCGCAGGCTCAGATGGAGCCAACTCTGCTGTCACAAAGGATCCCCCTCCGAGCCGAGATGACGACCTAAAGGCGATTATTCTGGAGGTAAAGTTGACCGTCACTGGAATTGCGTCCCAGCTTGATCTTCTATCGGCCCGCCTTGGCTCAGTGAAGGCTCGTGTTGACTCCCACGATAATAGACTGCTCCATGTTGAATCCAGGGTGTCAGACGCTGGAGATTTGGCCACCTAAGACAGGCAGAAATTACTACAGATGGACAAGATCCTGGCCATAATTCGGGAGAAAAATGAGGACTTAGAAGCCCGCTCCTGTCAGAGTAACCTTCGCATCACGGGCCTTCCGGATTCCACCAGAGGAACTCTTCGGGGGATTCCTTGTCGTGGAACATGCCCACCGTTCCCTTGGCCCGCGTCCGGGTCCTGGTCTGCCAACCCGCCCCATAGTGGCAAAGATCCTGAATTTCCGGAATCGCGATGCTATCCTCCGGGGGGCACGGGATAAGGGCACCATTAAGCACCAGGGAAACACACTCTCTTTCTACTCAGATTACACCCTTACTGTTCAAGCTACCAGGAGAGAGTTTTTGCCGGACAAGCGCATCCTGCAGAAGCACGACGTCTCATATTCCCTAGCCTACCCGGCGAAGTTGAGAGTCCGGCAGGGTTCCAAGACACTTATCTTTCCTGACCCGAGGGAGGCCCTGGCTTTCGCTAAGAGACTGGAAAAAGAATCTCGATCCTCCCCTCTCAAGTCCCCACTTGAAAGTGCTGACCGCCTAAGTAACAATGATTGACTGTGCGGACAATGACTTTTTGGTTAATCTGTTATCTATCTTTGATGCCGCTTCCTAACCCAAGCTTGGCCACCATGCTTCTTGGCAGGAATGTCCGCCCAGTCCTGCCATGCCCCCACTGGGATGATTCCCATTATTATCACTGTGTTGTCCCCTCCCAGTTGTGGGCTCCTGGGGTGGAGTAGGTGGTCTTCTTAGCCTGATTATGGGGTTGAAGTGGGTGCAGGGTGGTTGGATTTCTTTATGTTTGGGTTGGTGGGGATGTTTTGGGGTGGTGGGTGGTCGGGATTGTGGGTTCTTCTTTTTTGGCTCTTGACACTGCATTGTGTTCCCTGCACAGCATTGTTGCAAGTCTACTTCAGCCCGAATTCTGTCTTCTTTGGACTTCTCCACAGCATACTGTTCTCAGATTCGCCTTGATTATACTTACTGGTCATGTCTTACAGTTCCATACGCTGCTCCACTGGTATTTCCCTCTCTCTATAGTTTGCGCCCTGCTGTGGTCTGGAATGTGGGGCGATCTTGCCACCTGCCGGAGTGCTTCGCCCTTTAAGCCGCACCTGCTGTCAGACCCCCATGCGCATTTCCCACACTGCTCTGTAGGTGGCAACCTATTGGGTGCTGTCTCTATTCACCTGCACTGCTCCTTATCCGCGCTTCACCTAGCCGCCATTTGACTCCCCTGCTTTGTGCGCTGCGTTAGTCTGTGCTGTCTGCGCCGCAAAGTGCTGCACCATGCCCCATTCCCTTATGGCTGACATCGTCTGCTGGACTTGGAAAGTCCGTGGCCTGAATGACTACTGCAAGGCCCGTCTGATACATTCATACCTACAGCGCCACAAGGTGGATATATGTCTCTCACAGGAGACGCACCTGCTGCCTGGTACCGTCTCCAGACTCCAATCTCGCTACCGGGAGGAATCCCACTCTTCAACATACTCGTCATATGCCAGGGGCGTCTCAATCTTGCTGCACCTTGGCCTTCCTTGGCAGACCTCCCGGGTACTCCTCGATCCGGAGGGTAGATACGCAATCCTCCACGGTTTGTGTTCTGTGCGGACATCCATACTGCGATCACCAATTATTTTGATCTAAACACGGACTCCGTTGACTCTGCCTGCATCCTATGGGAGGGTTTCAAGGTTAATGAATTGGGAGGTCCCCCTTCCGGGAGGAAGGGGGACCTCCCAAGGTTTTGTCTTTCAAGGTTGTCATCCGGGGCGAATGTATCTCCAAATAGGTGGGCGTCCTCAGCTCAATGCGCTCCACCCTGGCTAAGCTAGAGGGGGAAATCAAGGCTCTGGACGCCGCCCAGGCGGCGTGCCCCAGCCCGGAGATGCTGGCGCTGCTACGCCAAAAGCACACTAAATTCTCGGATGAAGCCAACCGTGAACTGTGCTTCCTTGGCAGAAAGGGTTGGGCGCGCCGCTTTGGGGAAGGGGACCACCCAGGGCGTACCCTTGCTAACTTCCTATTCCCACCGCGTGCAGCCTTCTATATTACGGCCCTGAGTGCTGACAGCCTGGATAGGACCACCTCCCCGCAAGATATAAAATCATGGTTTCCCAATTTTTATTCACAACTCTATTCTGCGGGCACTCTTTTGCCACGGGAGTAGTTTGATCATTATTTTGAGTCCATTGCCCTTGTCTGGCTCGAAGATTACCATCAAAAATTTCTTGATGAGCCATTTTCCAGGGAAGAAATATTGGCAGCCATCAACAGCCTACCTAGCGACAAGGCCCTAGGCCTGGTTGGCCTGCCTGCCTCGTTCTACAAATCATTCGCTGACATCCTGGAACCGCATATGGCGGCCATGTATAACGAGTCTTTTGACACTGGTCTATTTCCGCCGTCCCTGAATGAGGCTTTGATAACCGTGCTTCTTAAACCTGACAAGCATGCCGACCGTCGCGACTTCTACTGCCCACTTTCCCTTATAAACATAGATAACAAAATTTTTGCGAAATTGATCGCCCCGTCTTCTTTTGTTAATGCCTACCATCGCCCTCCCTGATCAATCTGGCTTCATACCTGGTAGGGCAACCTCACATAATATTCGTACCATATTCTCTGTTTTACATCAAATTAATCCTAACTTGCCAGCCGTAGCCGCCCTACTCGACACCACTAAGGCGTTCGATATGTTGGAGTGACCTTTCCTATTTCACATCATACCTCGTATGGGTTTCAGCAACATCTTTTAGCGTAAGATCAGACTCCTTAATACCAATACATCGGCACGTCTCTGCATTAATGGTCAGGTGTCCGACCCTATCCACATTGCCCAAGGCACTCACCAGGGGTGTCCGTTATCGCCCATGCTTTTTGCCATCGCGATGGAGCCCCTGGGCACCAGGCCACGGCAGCACCATACGCACAGGGGCATTGGTATCTCGTCCCGCTCCCTCCTTGTCTCAATGTATGGGGACGATGGTACCCTTTATGTCCGCCACCCCGGGAAAACCTTAGCCCCCTGGTCTGGGAAATCATACATTTTGGCGGGCTCTTGGGCATCTAGGTGAATTGGAGTAAGTCTGTTCTATTCCCCTTGACTGATGCCTCTGTCCCCTTCCCACCTGAATTCCCGTTCGAGTGGGCATCCGGCCCCACGCGCTACTTGGGCATCTGGTTAAATAGGGATTTGGATGAATTGTGGAGGTCGAACTTCGGGCGGATGGTGGATTGACTTGAATCCAAGATCCCTTCATGGAACCAACTACCGTTGTCTCTGGCTGTCCGGATTGCCCTTGCCAAAATGGTGATCCTTCCTAAATTCCTTTATCTCTTCTTGAACATACCTATCCCCCTTACTTCTCATTTTTTTCACAAAATACGATCTCTAGTCATCTCGCTCGTTTGGGGGGGTAAACAACCCAGGGTGGCCTATGGTATCCTCACTCTCCCTATGTCTGCCGGTGGGATGGAGGTGCCTGATTCTCAGATCTAGGCCTAATGTGCCCAGGCCAGCTTCCTGCGTTTTTGGATTCACCCTACCCCCTATCAGCCCCCCGTCGCGGTTGAGACCGATGTGGCACAAATTAGTTACCAAACTGTACGCTCTTTCCCTGGCGTCAGCCCCCATTTCCTCGGATCGGGAGGCATGGAGTGTGGACCTTGGTATTGATATTTCGGAAGCTTTATTGCTGTAACCAAACCAAAAAGCTGTCACAGAATTACCGGCTCTGCCTGATCCACTTCAAGTACTTGCATAGGTTATACCCCACCCTATGCAGCTACCCGGCTCGGGCTTACCCCTGGGGATAATTGTGTGCGTTGCACTGCTCCCGCCGCAGACTTTGCTCATTTAGCGTGGCTCGGCCCCAAGGTTTCCGTGTTCTGGTTGGTGGTGTTTTCCACCATGTCCGACATCACCGGTGCTGCAGTGCATCAGACCCTTCCCTGTGCCTTCTCGGCTTTGTTATGTTTTGCCCTGATGCTTCTCGCTGCCTAATCTCGAAGCTACTAGTCAACGCCTGATGTAGGGAGGCCATGTGTTGGGTTTGGCGGCCTGCTCCTAAGGTTGAGAGTTGGTTGGAGGATGCCTCCCGGTGCCAGACTCTCCTATCGGAGTTCTGGGACTTAATGTCTGCCAGATACCGTCTGTTGACATTTGGGTCCCCTTGGTCGCCTATCTCCTCTACTGCTCCCACCTCAGCGGTGCTACCTCTCCCGCGCTCCCCGCCGGCTATGGGTCCACGGCACCCGCTGGCGTTGGTTAGTGACTGCCCCCCCCTACTCCCCATCAGTGCCACTGCTGCTTTAGAATCCCCACTGATATTGCTCTTTTATGTGTGCTCCCCCTCGGGAGATGAGACCCTCGGAATGTGGAGCAGTGTCCTTAACGTCCCTGGTTTACTACGTTAATAATAATAATAATAATAGGGAAGCTTGTAGAGCGCCTGGTTACGCACATCGGCGTGTCCCCGCGCTATAGTGAATGGAAACAGCATTGCCGCAGCAGTCTACATAGCCAGTCTACTGCACGAATAGATGGGTTTTAAGTTTACCCCTAAACTTCGACTCTAGCGGTTCGAGGCGCAGTTCCATCAGGAGCTTATTCCAGCTTCTGGCTGCCAGAAATCGTAAAGACCTGCCCCCCATGCGCGCCCTTTTTAATTTGGGAACTACCAGAAGACCGGAGCCAGAAGATCTTAGGGCCCGAGTGGGCTTATACAGAGTAACAAGGCTCTGTAACGGCTCCGGTGCTTTGCCAGTAATAATCCGGTGGCATGTGCACAGGGCCTTGAACTCGATTCTACTCCTCACCGGAAGCCAGTGAAGTGCCTGCAATGCGGCCTTTGAGGCCCATCTTCTAGGTAGCCTCAGGACCAAATGAGCAGCAGCATTTTGTATCACCTGCAGGCGATCAAGGCTCCTCACCGTAGTACCCAGATAAAGGAGATTACCATAATCCAGTCGAGCGGTGACAAGGGCATGCAGCAGTGTCCTTCTAGCCTCCGTAGGAAGGAGTTTCATGACCTTCCGAAAGCTTTTCAGGACACCAAAGCACACCCCCACCACTCGGCTGATTTGGGGCACAAAAATTAATTTAGCATCGAGCCATACGCCCAAATTGTTTGCTTGCTGATATGGCATAGGAACCGGACCAAGACAGTAAGGCCACCACGCCGATGACCACACAGACGGCCCCCCCCACCACGAGCACCTCCGTCTTGCTACCATTCAGCCTCAGGCAGTTGGTCGACATCCAGGAGGCAAACACCTGCATACATGCTCTGAAGCTGTCTGCAGCAAGACCGGGCGCACGCGATAGGGAGATGACCAGCTGCGTGTCATCTGCGTAGGACACAATACACAGCCCATAGCGCTCAACTATAGTTGCTACCGGAGAAACATACAGATTGAATAGAGTTGGGCTCAGGGACAAACCCTGCGGTACGCCCTGACCCAAACTAATCACTCTGGAGTAACAGTCCCCCTGCCTAACCTGGAAACCCCGATCAGACAGGAAGGGTTGGCTCCATTTCAGCGCAGCACCCGAGATCCATTCCCACCCTCATTCAGACACTGCAGCAAGGTGTAGTGTGCTACAGTGTTGAATGCTGCACTCAGATCCAGGAGGATCAGGGCCATGGTTTGGCTCTCATCCACTCCCTGTCTGATGGTCTCGACAGCCATAAGCAGAGCCGATTCTGTGGAATGGCGGGGTCTGAAAACAAACTGAGTAGAATGTAGGAGATTAGCTTCCTCCACAAATGTCATCAGCTGGATGTTCACGACCTTCTCCGCCACTTTAGGCAGATAGGGTAACAATGAGATAGGGCGCAGGTTCTCCATTTTCTCAAAGCTAATATTGGGTTTCTTCTGGAGGGGAAGCACTACCGCCTGTTTCCACCCTTCAGGTACCGTCTGTGTCCTGAAGGATACATCCAGCAGGTGTCTGATATAGGGCTCCAGGATTGATAGGCTTTCTATAAGCAGCTTCGGTGAGGCAGGGTCCCTAAGGGAACCCAACTTTATCGATCTACAGATCTGTCTTAATGCCTCTGGGGAAGGGGTAGTGAAGTTCTCAAGAGCGTACAATCCCCTGGCTTCCCTTTCGGCCTCCACAAACTCAGTCCCCATTTTAGTTTGTCACGGAAAGGATGAGTAGATCTTGGCCACTTTTTCAGAAAGAAATTCTGCAATCCGATTACATGAGTCAGCTGAGCAATCCACGGGAACAGTGAGATAGCCTTATAGATTTTAAACAGCTCCTTTGCTGTAAATGTAAACCAATTGCAACTCAATGGTTGACTTGTAATGTATCTAGCTGCTGCATTCGGTAGTTCTCCGGTGTATTGTGTCTGCCATGTTTTATTCCTCTATTTGTTTGCTAAGAACGGATATGGAAGTCCATAGACTGACTTAATACAACCTCATTATCACTTGGAAGTCAATAGGGGAAGTGGACAATTAGTACAGAGAAGAAGGAGATAAGTTGGAAAGAGTGTAAGATGAAAGGAATTTGCTACCACTTAAATTTGTACGAATATACTAGAAGCTGGTTTGTGGGCATTCTGGGGACAGTCGCAGGATAAAACATGATGTACATCCAACAATTTGCAGGAAGTCTTTAAACACAAACAGGGTTATGAATTCCATCAAAATCATGAATAGATGTATTTATCAGAGTACATAGAGATCCTTAATATATTTAGTGAAGATACACAGTGGCAGATTTCCAAAGAAATATTCAATGCAGTGCCTCAATCAAAGTTGCTATGCTGTCTTGCGCTGGGGGAGAGCAGCGCAGAACATATTTACTAAATATGGTCTGCTTCCTACTCTTTAAAGCTTCCTAGAGTCATGGACCCACCTTTGCTCCATAGTGCACGTATCTGCATGCTGTCTAGCATAGGCTTCGCAATGAAATGCTACCCTTCTAGTACTAAATCGTAGGGTTTGACATTTTTTAACATTTCTCACGCAAAATATGTGCTGTACTGCCCTACGCCAAATCCCCATATGGTCTACCCCCTTGTATTGGTGTCCTTTAAAGCTTCCTAGAGCCATTAATCCACCGTTGCTCCACAGTGCAAAGGTCTGTTCATACTGTCTAGCATAGATTTTGCAATGGAATGTTGCCCTTCTAGTACTAAATATTATGCTTTGACATTTTTTTGCATTTCTCACACAAAATATGTGCTGTACAGTGCAGCAGATATGCAGCGTGTAAAATGTTCGATTAAACTAAAACATTTCTCTGACTGCACCAGCCTTGAGAAGGCTTTATTTTATCTTGCAAAGCTAGGCTTTGCAATCTTTGTATATTTGACATTGAATCAAAAACAATTGGTTGGGGTATTGGAACACCTGAGAACCACCCATGGTTAGAGCTAACAGCCTTTAGTGTGGTCTTCCACCAAACATTTTGCCTTCTCCCCTCCAGTTGCTGAATGTTTTTTTTGTTCGCTTTAGTGCATTTTACCACTGCCAACCAATGCTAAACCAATGCTAAAGTGCTTGTGCTCATTCCATAAAACAAGGTAAAACCCGGCCTATGCTGTTTGGCACATTTAATTAAGGCTCTTCCACAAACTGCTCTCACAATCGCCCTCCCAAACAAACCGTTAATAAATAGTAGTACTCCCACTCACATGTCCTCAATCACCCTAAACCATCCAGCCACACGAAGCACTCCAACCTCAATCAAAAACTATAACACCCATAATGCGCAATGCATATTGCAAAGGGAAAAGGTCCCACTAAAAGCAGTGCATCAATTTGGCGCGTTAGGCACGTGCATTTGTGTTTTCATTTTCAAAAAAGTGACCGGGGACTGGTCACTCATAACGGTTTACACGCAATTCAAGAATACGTATGACTACATGGATTACACGAAAGGGAAGGAGTGCACTTTGGTTTAGATTTTCTTGCTGTTCACAATATTTCCTTCCCAATGATGGGTGCACAACAAAGCGCTATGGTTGAGTTATAAGTTTAAGATCTGGACAACTGAGACATCGGAAGATTTGACATCGAAGAGAGCCCTGATTACGCATGGACAGTACATACTGTATGACATGGGACTGTTGTACTTCATTTGTTTAGTTAAGCACAGTGTCGAATTGTTTATTAATTTTCTCACGTTTTTGTAATTTATTTGTTGTTCAATTGAGGGGAATCAGTACAGAAACACAGGCAAGTTTTTAAGTTACATAATGGTGAGAACACTTGTTAGGGAGTGTTAGAATTGGGGGTCTCCAGTTGGCACAGGTAGGTACTTGTGACAAGTAGGGACCATCTCCTCTAGTCAGGATAAGGGGATTACACTCCTAAAATAACCCCGGCTCACCCCTTTGGTAGCTTGGCACGAGCAGCAAGGCTTTATTTCAGAGGCTTTGTAAGTTAAGCATTTGTGGCCACATACAGTAACCCAGTGACAACACTACAAATGGACACCATACAAAGTTTTATATAAAACATAAGTATATTTTATCTAGAGTTACCACAAGACCAATAAATGACAAAAAGAATCCACAGTACTATTAGATGTTAAGAGTTCTTGTAAAAATACTTAAATCAAGGTTCTGTGCGAGTTGGTAGCCTGCTACAGCGCTGTTGAAAATAGCACAGAGTCTAGCAAATCCAGCGGACCGTGTCGGTATGGGCCCACTCAAATGTCGACAGACTCAGTCACAGTACCTTTTAGTTGAGGCAGCCGGCACGGATGTGAGAGCCGGTTCCGGCGTTCGTCGCTGTGCGGAAAGCGTTGCAGGACGGGTTGTGCCTCGATGCGGTGCAGGCAGCGGCCCATTGACAGAGTTGGTGGATCCAAGGCTTGCGTTGCAGGGTGAGACGATGCTTCAATGCGGTGCTTGCAGCTTGCGGTGCGGCGAAAGAGCCGGAGTTTGGGAGCTGGCGTTGATCAGGCCAGACAGCGGTGCGAGTCGGGCGGTGCGTCGTGAAGCGTGCGAGGCGGTGCCCAACTCCGGTGCGGTCACAGGACTCGGAGTCAGCAGCAGGGACCGCTTCGGTCAGACCAGTACGAGTCGGTGTAGCGAGGTGTTGCACGTCGCAGTGTCCTTCCAGTGGCGGTGCAGGCTACGGCTCGGTGACGGCGTCAGGACGGAGTAGGTGAGCTCAGAGCATGCGTTGTTAGAGGCGGACGTTACTTGATGCGGTGCCTACAGGACACCGGGCTGGTCGTGAGAGTCGGTCACAGCTCCCTGCCTCTATAGCCACTGAAACAGCGTTTCCAGCAGCAATTCACAAAGGCGGATGAAGTCCACAGGTCCTGGGACTTCGGTAAGGGGGCAAGCTCTCTTCCAAGCCCTTGGAGATCTTTGCACAAGTTGAAAGTAAAGTCCACAAAGTTCTTTCTCCTCTCTTTGGCAGACAAGCAACCACTGCAGGCCAATCCCACAAGAAGCACTTCAGCTTGGGAATAGTCTCTCCTCAGTTTCTTCAGGTTCCTCTCCTCAGCAGAGGTTCCGTCTTGTAAGTCCAGAAGTGATCTAATTTCTTGGGATCAGGGTCCCAATATTTATACTCCAAACTCTTTTGTTCTCTGAGGGGAGAGGGGCCTGTGCCCAGTCCAAACCAGTTCTGAAGCACTCTGTTTACCAGACTTCTCCTTTCCTTTCACAGCACAGGGCAGGCACATCAGACGCCCCACAGGAGGTAGAGCCAGCATTGTGGAAGGCAAGTACAGTCCTGGAGCACTTTGTTGACAGTCTTCCTTCTATTCTTTCAGTGTGCAGGGCAGAGACATCAGACGCACCACAGGGGATGGAGCCGACATTGTAGAGGGAAGGCTCAGCCCTATTCAGATCCAGGGTGCAACTCCTCCCTCCCATCTAGATGCAGATTCACCACCGGGATGCCCAAGCCTGTCTCTTGGAATCCCCCAGCCCTGTCACTCACAGAACCAGACGAAGGAATACGCAACCTCGCAGAGGCAGGCTCAAATGGTTAGGCGAGCAAATACCTACTTTCTAAAAGGGATATTTGCAAACACAGAATATTAAAATAAACTTCACTAAAAGATGTTTTTTATTATTCTGTACTTTAGTATTCTATTTATTAGTCCAGGGATACTAAACTCGCATTTCTACCATGTTCTCTGAGTCTGCTAGGATTATAAACATGTAACAATCCAGCAGCCCATTCTGGCCTATGGGGAACAGGTAGCCTTGCAATAGTGAAAAACGAAAATGGCTGTAATTCACTATTAGGACATGCCACATACATCAGGGATTGTCCTACCTTATACTTACAATGCAGCCTGCCCTTGGGCCTACCATAGGGGTGACTAATATGAAGTCAAGGGAAGGTTTAGGGACTGGCAGATGGATGCATTTGCCCAGTCAGCATGATAGTACCAGACTGCACTGCAATGGCAGACCTTAGACACGCTCTACAAGGCCGCTTCGGTAGGTGGCACAACCAGTGCTGCAAGCCCACTAGCGGCATTTAGATGTACACACCCTGGGCACACTCAGTGCACTGTACTAGGGTCTGACAAGTAAACCAAATATCCAATTATGGAACCACTAATCAATACATCAATTTACATTAGGGATCATTCACACTGTGGCACTGGACAGCAGTGGCTCAGTGCCCAAAGCATCTAACACCAGCAAAAACACAAGAGGCAACAGCAAAACTGGAAGGGAGACCCACGCCAATGGTGCCAGGTCTAACAGGGAGGTAAGGTAGCATTGTGACGTGTGATGAGTGGTCACTGTGGTTTGTATGGAGCTTAGTGAGTTTGATTTGTGTGTGAGACGTGACGGTAGAGGTGAGGGGTGAGAGAGGTGCATGTGAGTATGTGGTTTTGTTGATGGTTTCATTAGGTTATGAAAGAGATTCGGGCAGGTGAGGTTTGATGTTTTAGTTTGATTCTTTTTCAGGTTAGGGTAGTGCATTATGGGTATTATAGTTTTTGAGTGAGGTGGGAGTGCTTCGTGGGGCTGGATGGTTTAGAATGATTGAGGACATGTGAGTGGGAGTACTACTGTTTATAACGGTTCGTTTGGGAGGGTAATTGTGAGAGCAGTTTGTTGGCGAGCCAGAGAGGAAATTGTTCGTTTTAAAAGCACAGACATTTGTTCCAGGTAAATAGCGGGCACAGATTAGGGAGTTTTTTTGCTTCTTTTAGGGTTAAGTTTAGGACAGTTTTGGGGTTGGTATAAGTTGGGAGGTTTCAGTAGGGGCCGCATGATGACTGCGTGTGAACACATTTGGGTAAATAGTTTGTATAGCACCAGGGGGTGGGAGAATAGCAGGGTTTAGTGTATTTTGTTTTGCGCAAATTGTACAGCTGATCTTGATGTATTTTTCAAAGACCCCTGACGAAGAGCCTATGGCTCGAAATGCATTGGGTTGCATGAACAGGGTCTACGTTGAAGGTTATTAAATTACATGTGCTGTTGTTTAAAAGCCTGGATTGGAAAGCAGCAGCATTTGAAAATGTTCAATAAACATCTAAATAGAATTTCGCTGTCTCCGTGGTTTCTACAAAAAGAAGTTGGATTAAATCAGTGGTTATAATGTTAAAGTTTTCATGAAATATGGATGAAAATTATATATTTCAAAGGGAAAAGGTCCCACTTAAAGCAGTGCATCAGTTCGGCGTGTTAGGCACGTGCCTTTGTGTTTTCATTTTCAGAAAAGTGACCGGGGACGGGTCACGCATGACGGTTTGCACGCAATTCAAGAATACGTATGACTAAATGGATTACACGAAAGGGAAGGAGTGCACTTTGGTTTAGATTTTCTTACTTTTTGAAAGTTGGCATTTGCTTGTCCTAACCATTTGCTGACTACAGCCTGTATACAGGGTCACTTGACAGTGACTAGAATAGAGTGGAAGTTGGCCTTTGTGTATTCCCCCCAGGCAAGGGAAACTAGGTGTTAGCAGATTGGGCCATCCTGACAGGATAGGAGGGTCAGAGCTGTTCTCTGCCCCACTTACATATTAAAGTGGCTGCCTCCAGCACACTCACAAAGAACCTGATACCAGCCTTTTGTCACCCTAAACCTCTTGAAGTTTGGGCAGGGGAAGAACATTTCCCAACCCAGATGTGGGGGGAAATCTAGGGGTTTCTCCCACTTCAAAGTCTGGCACCAGGTATACATATTGGAGTCTCAGACTAACTCTTCAGTTCACTCCTGGACCTGAGGAGAACACTCAGAAGGGCTGACTTGCATTGTAGAGCACTGCTCTGCTGCTTGAGGTCTGATTTGTATCTCAGAGGACTGCATTGCTGCTACCAGGGGACTTCCCTTGTGCTTGAAGACTGCCTTGAACCATCAGAGGACTGCCCTGCTGCTTGAGGCCTGCTTTTCTGCTTGAGCACAGGACTTCCAGAGTGAGTCCTGCCCTCAAAGCAGTGCTTACCCAGTATGAACCTTTGGAAGTGATTCTGAAAAGTGCCCAATCAAAATCTAACATTTTCATCTTAGGACATTTTCTACTGAGATGTGGTCTGAGAACCAACAGGAGACTGGGACCTACCTGCTCAATCAAGGACATGCAATTGCTCCCCATGCAGGAATTATGGGAAGACAGTGATATCATGTTCCCCGATCATTTCACTAATCCATTGATAGGTTCATCCCAAAAGTAGGTGGGACAGAGTGGGAAAAAATTAAACTAAAACCTTTACTCAAATGCAGCATGGTGAGGCGATGTGAGGCAACCGAGAACTGTTCCTACATGGCCATTCACACCTCTACTGAGATGAGAAGTGTGAAGTAAGTAAGAATGAACATCGTAAGACATACCATGATTAGGGCCACACAAGTTAACGTATAGCTGCAGCTGATAAATACTTAGCACCCAACTAGAGTTCATAGTGTGGTTACTCTGTCACAAATGTGACAGATATTCTGTCCACCATATTGCAGGTGCATTTGATTCAATGGCATTTGTAATGCAGCGGACGGGATATCTGTCACATTTGTTATGGAGTAAACCATTCTCTGAACTCTAAACCAGGACTAAAGTTCAGATATCCCTTGTTAGGTCCATTCAGGTGAGTATGAACTAGATTAATTTTTTTTTTTTATCTAGATGAGATATAAGGAGGCAGCAGAGGTGTATTTTTTCTATAGGCTTCCTAATAAGAACTGTACAAATGAGAGACACAAAGGCAGTTGACAATTACTCAGCAAACAAATCCACTGATAAATGGCCACTGAAATAACAGAAATTCACTGAGAATCGGTGGTTCCATGACACTAAAGCAAAACAACATCGAAAATTTTGCAAAACAAATATTTTCAACAAAAATATTGTGACTCTATATTTAGCCCCTTCGCTGCTTGGCTTCCCCCCCTCGCTCTGAGCCTTTTGTTTGCTATTTCTGGTAGTTTGCGCTTAGGCCCCTGTAACTTTCTGACCACATAAGGTATCCACAACAAATTTGCGTTCTTTTTTTCCAACATCATGGGGATTCTAGGGGGCAGATTTTCGAGCCCCTTATGCCATTTTGCGTCACTTTTAACATGGGAAAAGTGACGCAAAAGTGGCGCAAGGGGCTTGTAAATCTGCCCCATAGGGTACCCAGGGTTTTTGGACTCCCATGGAGGGGAACCAGAAATTAGCCCAAAAAAAGCTAAATTTTGTTCTTTTTGGGAAAAATAAAAAAGAAGGGTTACAGGTGAAAGCAAAAGTGTTCTCCTCCTTGCAAATGGTGTCAAAAAAGGGGGTGTGGTGCTGATATCACCATCTTCCCAGCTTTCTGGTACAAGCAGACTTTTGTCAGAAAACTAACAGTTAGTACACAGTTTTGACATTTTTCTGGGACATAGCCTATTTTTTTTAATGCTTTCAACCTCCTTCCAGTTAATGGTAGAAATAGGTATGAAAAAAATAATGGATCCTGGAAAGCTATACATTTTTTAAAAGTAAACAAAAGTCTGAATTTAGCAAGGGGTCATTTGTGTAGATCCTTCAAGGTTTCTTTATAGAAACTAACTGTTAATTATAGGAAAAATTGAAAATCAGTTGAAAAAAACAGCCCTTTGTGTCAAAGTTTTTCACCTGTAACTTCTTCTAATTATGACAGCAGTTTAAAAGCAATATACTGTTAAATTGACTGGACCTTTCTGGTTGTGGGGATATATAGGACTAGTAGGTTCACCAAGAACACGACGAACCCAGAGCCAATAACTGAGCAGCGTCTTGCAATTTCTTTTATTATGTACCGGGTATATAGCAATTATTCTGGGAAAATGTATACATGGAAAAATCGGTATGAAAGACACCTATTTATTTCTGAAATGGGAACAACATATAGAGTTTAGAAACAGTAGATATTCACAAATTTACGAAATTGGGAGTACCCATACTAGCATCAGAATTATAGGTCATTTTTCAAAATGACTTCTTTTTTTCACATTGTCTTTCATTTGGAAGGCAGAAATGCATTGAAAGTCAAAAGGTAAAAACAGTTGCTATATAATTCTGTGTTACCCTAAGTCTCCCGATAAAAAATGGTACCTCACTTGTGCGGGTAGGCCTAGTGCCTATGACAGGAAACACCATGGTGAAAATGTGGACACACCACATTTTCACAATGAAAAATGACCCTTTTTTTGCAATGTGCCTAGCTGTAGTTTTTTAACCCTAGCTCTGCCGGCACCTAGGTAAACCTAGAAAACCTATACATTTTTGAAAACTAAACACCCAGGGAAATCCAGGATGGGGTGACTTGACTGGCTTTCACCAGTTTATGTTACCCAGAATCCCTTGCAAACCTAACAAATTGACAAAAAAACACACTTTCCTCAAATTTCTGTGGTAGAAAGTTATGGAATCTACATGGATCCACAAAATTCCACCAACCCCCTGTTCCCCAAAGTCTTTCAAGAAAGACGGCACCACACTTGTGTGGGTAGGTCTATACCCATGACAGAAAATGGCACAAAACTCAACTTGGACACCCAAATTTTCACAGTGAAAATTTACCCTTTTTTTGCAAAGTGCCTAGCTGTAGTTTTTTAACCCTAGCTCTGGCGGCACCTAGGGAAACCTAGCAAACCTATACATTTTTTAAAACTAGACACCCAGGGAAATCCAGAATGGGGTGAGTTGACTGACTCTCACCAGCTTCTGTTACCCGGAATCCCTTGCAAAACTTAACAAATTGTCAAAAAACACATTTTCCTCACATTTCTGTGGAGTAGAGGTCTGGAATCTATGTGGATCCACAAAATTCCACACACCCCGCATTCCCCAAAGACTTCTGAGAAAAATGGTACCTCACCACTCAACTACTAGCACTCTAGGAACCCAGTCACTGTCTATGCACTTGCAAAATGACTCAGGCATTGAGACAAGCAGTGGTACAGTCAAATGTGCACTAAATATGCGGTCCCTTAACCCCTTGCAGACTACTGAGTCAGTCCTGCAAAAGTCCAGGTAATAGTCATGCTTGTCTGGAATCACACTGGGAGTCTGTGTCCACTCCTACAATCATCCTGACAGAAATATGTCCTTATCTAATCCCTCTGCTGACACATAAGTCCTTATAAACTTATCCTGCTTCAACTACTCGCACTCTAGGAAGCTATTCACTGTCTATGCACTTGCAGAATGACTAAGTAATTGAGACAAGCAGTGTTACAGTCAAATCTGCACAATGTATGTGGTCCCTTAGCCCCTTGCAGACTAATGAGTCAGTCCTGCAAAAGTCCAGGTTATAGTCATGCTTGTCTGGAAACACATTGTGAGTCTGTGTCCACTCCTACAATCGTCCTGACAGGAGCATGTCCTTATCTAATCACTTTGCTGAAACATAAGTGCTTATAAACGTATCCTGCTGTAAACTAGTAGCACTCTAGGAACTCAGTCACTATCTATGCACTTGCAGAATGACTCAGGCATTGAGACAAGCAGTGTTACAGTCAAATGTGCACAATGTATGCCGTCCTTTAACCCCTTACAGACTACTGAGTCAGTCCTGCAAAAGTCCAGGTAATAGTCATGCTTGTCTGGAATCACACTGTGAGTCTGTGTCCACTCCTACAATCATCCTGACAGAAGTATGTCCTTATCTAAACACTCTACTGAAACATAAGTCCTTATAAAATTATCCTGCTGTCAACTACTGGCACTCTAGGAACCTATTCACTATCTATGCACTTGCAGAATGAATCTGGCATTGAGACAAGCAGTGTTACGGTCAAATGTGCACAATGTAGGAGATATTGGTTCATAGAGAGGAAGCAAGGCAAGAGAGTCGGAAGTCTCAGGCGGCTGTCAGAAAAATGCAAGGGGTGGTGAGAAAGCTGACCAAGGCCTGTGTGAACCTGGGCGAGCGAGTGACTAATCTGGAAGACAGAGTGGTCTCCACAGAAGCTGATTCAGCAGCCGCAGTCAATAAAGTCGATACGCGAGCAAAACAGCTTACCGATATCCAGTGGAAACTGGAGTCGTTAGAAAATAGATCGCGGCAAAACAACCTTCGTATCCTTGGAATCCCTGAAGGGGTTGAGGGGACAGATGTGAAATCATTTATCGTTAAACTTTTTGTGTCTGCCTTCAAGGAGTTGAAAGATTGGGATTTTGATAGGGAGATTCAGAGAGCACATCGCACCCCGGCCAACATTTATAAAAAGGCGAAGGAGGGAGACAAGCCTAGGGCAATCTTAATTTTTCTGGGCAACTTTAATTTGAGACAAGCAATCTCTGAGAGGGCGAGACCTGATAAAAAAAAGACAGTTGACGAATATACCTTCTTCGTTCGCCCTGACTTTTGCCATATTACAGTTGAGAGACGCTGGAGACTACGGCAGATGATCAAACCTTTTCAGGACAAGGGTATGCAGGCCTATTTGATCAACCCCGCCCAGCTGAAAGTAATACAAGACGGAAAAACATTTTATTTCTCTTCAGAGATTAAAGCTAAAGAGTTTTTGATGTCGTAGAGGGAGTAATTGGAGTGCTAAAATGTTGATTCCAGTTGGAAATGGGGCTGCTGATGTATAATATTTCTATGTGGAGTGAACAGAGTAGGGGATACTCTTTTGTTTTGGGTCTCACTGAGGGAGTACAAATAAAATGGCAGATTCTAACCCGGTAGATAGGATGTGAGGTGGAGGGATTTGAAAAAGGTGGGGGACTACAAGGGATCATAATGTAAATTTGGTGGGGGGCAAAACTAAAAAAAAAAAAAAATCGGTAGTGTAGTTGTCACTTCTCCTCACGCTAAGCTGTAACCATCACGTGCACAGACCAGCGGTCTGAGCGCCTCAAGACAAGGGGGGGTTGAGGGGGGCTCCATCCCGGAGCTCGGCAGGGGGAGGGAGAGAGTGCAGAGGGAGGAGTGGGTGGGGGTGGGGAGGGAAGGGGGGGTGAAAATTTTGAAAAGGCATGAGATGGAAAGGAATAGTCTTCAGGTTGATATCAGTTATCCGGATAAGAGTCAATGTAGGAAAGGTAAACATTTAAAATATGTCAGACATTAGAATTTGTAGTATTAATACAGGGGGTTTGAATGATTGGAAGAAGCGGCAGAGACTGAGCCATTTGGTTAGAACAAACAATATCGATATAGTTTGTGTTCAGGAAACCCATATTCCCTGGAATAAAAGGAAGATCTTGGAAATGTATGGGTATACCTTGATTGGATGTTCCACTCAATCACCAATGATAAGAGGAGTGGCTATATTAGCCAAAAATCATCTGGGCGGAGCGAAACGTATTAAAACGGATGGCTCAGGAAGATGGCTATTAGCGGAAATGAACATGGGGCTCACATTATGTGTAATATATGGTCCGAATGAGGATGACCCTATGATCTATGATAAGTTAGAAGAGGGAATGGCCAATTGGACTGCCCCAATGATAGTATGTGGGGATATGAATATTTCTGCAGACTGGCACCAGGGGAATAAATATACAGGCCGCAAACGAAAGGTTAACGCAGCTATAAGCTCCATGATCCAGTCTCATGGCCTGTTAGACGTATGGGGAGAAAAGATGCCAGGTGATCGTGGTTATACATATTTCTCCCATCCAGCACAAAAGTATTCTAAGTTAGATTATTTTTTTATTACAATAGGGGAGATAGGTAAGGTTAACATTCAGAAATTACCAAGAATAATTTCTGATCATAATCCTCTGATACTCTCTTATAAAGCTCCCAGTGTATTAAGGAAAACTTCTAGATGGACATTTGATAGAAAATTATTAAATGATGAAAGGTTTTTAAAGCATATGAAAAGATGGTCAAAGGAATTTTTTGATTGAAATAGATATAGCGCCTCCAGAAATGGAGTCTGGGAGTCGTTTAAAGCTGCATTAAGGGGGGAGACGATCAGTTGTGCAACAAGAATTAGGAAAGAGGATAAAAGCAAGATAGATAAGCTTATAGTAGATCTGGCGGAAATAGAGAGATATCATATTGACGAAATAACAACCGGCAAAGATAGCAGGGAGACTACTAGAAATATGGCCAGGATCAAGGGTGACCTTTTAAAAATAATCACTCAGAAAGAGATATGTGAATATCAGACGCAAAGAGCAAGGCGTTATGAGACAGGTGAACAGGCTGGTAGAGCATTAGCACTGGGTATAAGACAAGATTTGAATAGAAATAAAATCAGTAAGATAAAATACAATGGGAGAGAATATAATGACCCAAACTCTATAATACAGGCGTTCCAAGAATTCTATCAAAAACTTTATGATCAGGAGCCAGGAGTGGCATTACCTATGCAAGACCAATTTCTTATAACACCTAGGGTGGAGGAGGAAGATAGAGATCGATTGGAATTGGGTATAACAAGTGAGGAGATAAAAAATGCTCTGAGTGAACTGGCACTGGGTAAAGCAGCAGGTCCAGATGGGATCCCAATTGAGGTTTACAGGGCTTTGAGTGAAGAAATCCTTCCCATACTGGAGGATCTTTTTAATGGAGTCATATGTTCAGGTGTTATTCCGGATACTTGGAAGCAGACTAATATTGTGGTATTTCACAAAAAGGGAAAGCCAGAGGAGAACCCCGGCTCATATAGGCCGATTTCTTTAATAAATACAGATGCGAAATTATACTAAAAAATATGGGCTAAAAGACTAGGAGGGATTATAGGTCAACTCGTATCACCCTGGCAGCATGGGTTTGTCCCAGGGCGAGGCACCACCGAACATACAGCCAGGGCTATTTCATTATTTGATGCTGTTACTGTTACGGGGAGTGACATGGCTATGATTTTATTGGATGCCGAGAAGGCGTTTGACCGTGTTGTTTGGGATTTTATGTGGGAGGTGTTGGAGAAAAGGGGTTTCGGAGAAAACTGTAGGAAAGGTATTAAGGCAATGTATACGGACCCGGTCGCCAGAATCACTACTATGGGGCTCCAATCAGAGGAGGTAACGATCAAAAGAGGTACACGCCAGGGTTGCCCCTGTTCACCCATATTGTTCTCATTATACATAGACCCGCTGATTAGGGAAATTTTGGCTTCAGATAAAATATCCCCTGTTATATCTCATGGTCATACTACTAAGATATTGGCGTATGCGGACGACCTGGCAATTGTTACAAATAAGCCGGATATAGCAATACAGGAATTAAATAATTTGGCTCAGCAGTTTGGGACATATTCAGGGTATAAACTCAACACTGAGAAAACTATAATAATTTGTACAAAGAATATTCAGAAAAGAGATCAAAGATATGTCGATGCTGCAATTTATCTAGGAGTTAAAATTAATGCTGACGTGGGTAAAATCATTCAGGAAAACTATTTGCCAGTATTAGCGGCGATGGATAAGGATTTGAGGAGAATCGATGTATTACATCTGTCTTTGATTGGTCGAGTTAATGTTCTCAAAATGACAATGTTTCCAAAACTGTTGTATTTATTCCGTGCTATTCCCTTATTAATTAATGAAGCCCTGATGAAAAAAATGGAATTCGTTTTCTCACAGTTTCTCTGGCAATATGGGAAAGTAAGAAGATCACTAGCTAAACTGTCATTACCTTTAGAGAGAGAAGGGCTAGCAGCTCCTAATCTCAGATTGTATCATTGGGTATGTTTATTGCTGCATATGAAACATCTATTATGCTCTGATACTCCCGTATGGTTGCCTGGCTCTCCCAGAATCCCCACGATCTACGAACTAGTAATAGGTGAAAAAGCCAAGGGGATTTTAACTCGGGAAGTGAATGTGCGATTTTACAAGAGGAGTAAAAGTAAAGTGATGTTAAGTGTATGGGGCGTATGGAATGGAATGCTGAAATTTCTTAAGATTCCTAAGATCAATGGAATTTTAGACCTTTGGGACTCAAGCCCATTCAGACATCTTGGACAGAATTGGAATAGCGTCCTTTGGAAAAGGTTGGGTATCCGGTGTTTGGGTGATGTTATGAGCAAGGATGAGTTGTTAGGGTTTGAGGTCCTGCAACAAAGATACGGTATCTCAACGAACCACTGGATGCTGTATAACCAGTTACAACAATCAGTGAAATCCATAAGACCTAGGATTTCTATCCAGGAGTTAAATCCGATTGTTCAATATATAAGGAATGGGGGTAGAAAGATTAAAATAGGATATGGTCTTCTGTTACAGGGCATGGAAGAGGATGTTGCGCAAGTGGAAAACGCCTGGGCCCTTAGAATAGGGGATCCAAATGTAGATGTGGACTATGCCTTGGCATTGAATAAGAAAACATTAAGAGCAACCAACTTAAAAACACAACATTATAAGATGATCTTTAATTTATATTACACCCCCGCGAAGCTGTTTCAATGGGGTAAAAGGGATACGGACAGATGTCCAAGATGTGACCAAGGCCCAGCAGATCTAACCCATATGTTCTATTCCTGTCCAAATCTGAAACCTGTCTTAACTGAAATGGAGAAATTTTTATCGGGGCTGCTAGAGGGCCAAATCTCTCTATCCCCAACGACTGTGTTAATTGGTAGGGACGAAAATCTTAAAATTACACATGAAGCGGAAGCTTTTGTCTTTCTGTGCGTTGCAGTGTTAAGAATTTTAATAGCGGCGGCCTGGAAAGATCCAGTAGCCCCTTCATTTCAGATCTGGCTAACTAGATTGCTTGGGATCCACAATATTGAGGAGTGTTTATATAATTTTAAGGGACAAAAGAAGAAAGAATATGGAAAAAAAATCTGGGCACCTCTTAGTAAGTGGAGGGAAACAAGATGATGAAAGTGTCGAGCTCATGCCTGTTTGTAAAGCACTTTTAGTTAGTGTTTCTTATCTTTTTCTGTAATCTTAAATGTATTCTATTCTAATCTGAACGCTTTATAGTTTATAAGAAAGAGGCATTTATGTATATATGAATCCTTTTAAACCCTCGTGTATTTTGTTAGGGTATCTTTTTCTTTTATCCATCTGATATTCCAACTGTATTTATGTGCGTTTTCTTTTTTGTATTCTAATCCATCTCAATAAAAAAAAAAATTAAAAAAAATGAGTCTGTGTCCACTCCTACAATCATCCTGTCAGAAGTATGTCCTTATCTAATCACTCTACTGAAACATAAGTCCTTATAAAATTATCCTGCTGTCAACTACTGGCACTCTAGGAACCTATTCACTATCTATGCACTTGCAGAATGAATCTGGCATTGAGACAAGCAGTGTTACAGTCAAATGTGCACAATGTATGCGGTCCCTTAACCCCTTGCCGACTACTGAGTCAGTCCTGCAAAAGTCCAGGTAATAGTCATGCTTGTCTGGAATCACACTGGGAGCCTGTGTCCACTCCTACAATCATCCTGACAGAAATATGTCCTTATCTAATCCCTCTGCTGACACATAAGTCCTTATGAACTTATCCTGCTTCAACTACTGGCACTCTAGGAAGCTATTCACTGTCTATGCACTTGCAGAATGACTAAGTAATAGCGACAAGCAGTGTTACAGTCAAATGTGCACAATGTATATGGTTCCTTAATTCCTTGCAGATTACTGAGTCAGTCCTGCAAAGGTCCAGGTAATAGTCATGCTTGTCTGGAAACACATTGTGAGTCTGTGTCCACTCCTACAATCGTCCTGACAGGAGCATGTCCTTATCTAATCACTTTGCTGAAACATAAGTGCTTATAAACGTATCCTGCTGTAAACTAGTAGCACTCCAGGAACTCAGTCACTATCAATGCACTTGCAGAATGACTCAGGCATTGAGACAAGCAGTGTTACAGTCAAATGTGCACAATGTATGCAGTCCCTTAAACCCTTACAGACTACTGATTCAGTCCTGCAAACGGCCAGGTAATATCGTGCTTGTCTGGAATCCCACTGTGAGTCTGTGTCCACTCCTACAATCATCCTGACAGAAGCATGTCCTTATCTGATCACTCTGCTGAAACATAAGTGCTTATAAACTTATCCTGCTGTCAACTACTAGCACTTTATGAACCCAGACACTGTCTATGCACTTGCACTTGCAGAATGACTCAGGCATTGAGACAATACCTAAACACTTATAAATTAACTGAACACTCTGTTTGCAGCACTGTCATCATTCTAGTTACTAGTGATGTTCTTATAGAATGACCTAGGCCCAACACAAGCACACGTACACTATTCTGTGCAAAATCCCTACAAACCTCTAAGCAGATACATACTATTGGTACACTCCACTAAATACTGAAGTAGTACTCATGCAGCCTAGGATACCTCCTGTCAGTCTCATGCAGTTTGTCAATCAGCCATCCAGCACTATGTTCTTATTGTATCACTCTGCCAATACCTAGGCACTTATGGGGCAGATTTACAAGCCCCCTGCACCACCAGTATGTCACTTTTTGTAACATAGTGATGGCGCTGGGGACTCCTCCATATTTACAAAGAGAGGAAAAACCACCCAGCGTGGCTTTTCCTCTCATTGAAAATAAGACCCATTCAAACTGAGCACTTTGCATTGAAGGGGCGTTCCATGGGTGTTGCTGTGTCTGTTCCCACATAACACCCATGGAATAACACATCTCAAGACTTACGAGAAAGTGTAAATCTGTAGATACGTGTGAATGGTGTGCCACCCTAGAGGTGGTGTAGCGAGGCACAACAAGGAGAAATATTTTAATTTCTCCTTGTTTTTTCCTCTTTCAATGCATTCTGCATTCCACAGCACACATTGAAGGAGGAAAATGCCTTTAGTGATTGTTTTTGTGCAGGAAGTAGGCCCTTCCTGCAAAAAAACAATCTCTCCACAACACAGATATCCTTGCAAAGGTGCCTGCGTCACTGCATGGCTACAGTTTGTGTGCTAGTGCAGAAGGAGCACAGCTTTGCGACATATTCATGTAAATATGTCACATCCCTGTGCTTCAGAAGTGCCGCAGCGTGGTGCAGCTAAATGGCTTGCAGTGTCACGCTGCAGCATATCCTCATAGATTTGCTTAGATACATTCACCATACACTTATGCAGTCCTATACATTCACCATACACTAATGTAGTCAATCATGCTCTACACATAAATTCAACCAAACATTCAGACATTACCATGTAATTATAGTTCTTTTTTAAAGCAGGTAAGGTAGTTCTGAACTTTTTTTGTTGTTTTTTAACAATTTTGTACTTTTTTTGGTGTTTTTAAAAAATTTTACGAAGATGGAACCAAGTAAAATGTTAGCTTTTGGAATTCAACATCATTCCAAAAACAAAAAACAAAAAATTGGATTTGTGGTTCCGTTGAGCTGCACAAATAGCATCCACTGACTGTTCCCCATAACAGATGATGGTTTTGCAATTAGTGCCGTGCTGCTGCAGAAAAGTAAATTCTTGGCGAATGTCTACTGATGGTGCTGAAGTGGACACTCCGGAGGTGATAGCAATGCCTGTTGGTGGTTAGATTGCTGCACGCCTCATTTCTTCTCGTGCCAGTTTCTGCGGGTGAATGGTCCGCAGATGTTTATACATACTCGCTGTTCCGCAGGAGTATTCCTTGTCACTGCCTCGTGACAGGACCCTGTCACACAGCAAGCATGTGACTTTTCTTGCGTTGACCTTTTTTTTCTCTGGTAGGAAAGGTGAAACATTTCCATGCCCCTGATTCAGGCCTCTGCTTGGGTGGATCTTCCGCCAAGATATCTTCATCTGAAGAATGATGAGGAGTTTGCGAACCAGATGCCATTTCTCCAATGCAATTTTTTAAAAACACCCAAAAAATTCCAAAACCAGCTCTGAAAGAAGAAGAGATGTCCCTCATCAACTGCTCCAAACAGAATATTTAAAATTGGTGGTGTCCTTCAATAGTTACAGGCAAGCTTTGTGTACTGTAATACGCATGTGTTGCGAATGCGCAGGAGCAGGAGTCGCGGACCGGTCGCATACCGGTTACGCACACCACATAACATTGTACGTATATGACATAACTGAAAAAAAAACATGCACTCGTCACTCACGATACGCGGATCCCTCACGACTTTTCCAACATGGCAGCTAGAATACGCGGACCAGCTGCAGTAGGTACGCTTTGGGTGCGCATCTCCCCAAAACATTTTGAATTTTTTTTAAAAAGAACATTATATAAATATATTAAAATACAACAAAACAAAATAACTAAAAATATTTCAGTTTTAAATGTATTATATTGTGTTTTGCAATTTTCAAAAAAAATGTATAATGTTGTTTAATAATTACATTTTTTATAAATAAACAGTTAAATAACTGCAGAAATTCAGTACAAAAATAGGTATAACTACTCTTGCACTTAAAAATTAGCAGTTAAAAAACCTTTGAAATTCACTGAAAAAACCATAGGTTTCAGAGACGTTATAGTTAGAAATTAGCATTTAAAAAAACCTTTAAAATTTATTGAAAAAAAACATAATTTTGAGAGACGTTATAGTTAGTAATTAGATTTTGAAAAACCTTTGAAATTCACTGAAAAAAACATAGATATTGCATGACTGTTAAAGTTAGCTGGACATTTCACTTGTACAAAACCATAGAAATTCCTCCGTTATAGTTAGTTGTGTTAACTATAACTCGCGCCCACAATGCACTGCTGATGATGTCACATATTACATCATTCATGACATGGTCAGTGACATCACTGATGACATCACTGATGACATCCCAATTGACATCACTGATGACATCACTCATGACATCATCCACGTGACAATCTGATACACCTCATCACACACTAGTATAACCTTTGATCACTCACTGTAAAATACAGAGTACCATATTTGAAAGCATTGACACGTCTACACACAAAACTGTCCATTCACCCACAGAATCACTTATACATGCAGTCACAGATCAATGGTATCACTATCAAATGTTCTCACACACCTATATAGACATTGACATATCAGCAGTCATCCTAGTCGGTTATGCAGTGATGCTACTCACTCATGAAAAGAATCAATCACACTTACATTTACTCACCTACACAGTTATACACACAACACCTCATTTATACATACACATAGTAAATCATAGTTACTATGTTAAAAAAATCACTATTACAATTATATACTTATTCATACAGTTACTTTCACGATCACTGACTCTTACGTATACTTATTTATATGTACCTACTCTCACATACAATGCTTTTTATTTTTCTACTTTATAGGAGATGTACCACTGACACATATATTCATTTACCAACACACAAATAAACACACTCAGACACCCAAACAACTGTTTCGATAAACACTCCTAAACTCATATGCCTAGACAATCAACCACTCACACATCTATGCATAGTGTTACAACTCCCCCACCCAACCACAGATACACTCAGTCTCCCTTACAAATACTCAGCCAACTAATCAATAACTAATATAGACACTCATGTAGTTAGTGACCAATTGATGCAGCAGGTTATACAACAACAGAGACAGTGATACACACGTTCACATAGTTTGGTTACTAACCCATATAATAGAGAGACACATTTAATTACTCACTTAAACAAACAGTCAGACGGCTACTAAATCGTCCATCCAGACAGTTATATATCCACTCAATCTTCATTACAGATTGATATATATATATAATAGATATTTAAATTTCAAACAAAACCACAATCACTGGATGATGTCATCAGTGATGTCATCAGTGATGTCATCAGTGATGTCATTTGAGATGTCATCTGAGATGCCATTAATGATGTCACTGACCATGCCATGAATGATGTAATATGTGACAACATCAACAGTGTATTGTGGGCGTGGGAGTTATAGTTAGCACAACTAACTATAACAGAGGAATTTCTATGGTTTTGTACGAGTAAAATGCCCAGCTAACTATAACACTCATGAAACCTATGGTTTTTTCAGTGAATTTCAAAGGTTTTTCAAATGCTAATTCCGAACTATAACGTCTCTGAAACTTATGTTTTTTTCAGTGAATTTCAAAGGTTTTTTTAAATGCTAATTTCTAACTATAACGTCTCTTTGAAAACTATGTTCTTTTCAGTGAATATATATATCTATATCAATACATATATAAACATATATATAATCTTCATATCTATATAAATACAAATGTAAATGCATGCATACATATACATATACGCATACATATGCATGTTATGTACATGAAAGTTTGAAAAACACTAATAAAAGCATAGTTAAAAACCCACCTAATTACAAACAGAATTGCTTTAGCTTAAACGAGGGCGAGACCTATTGCATTTTCAATGCTTGTTTACTTTGGTTCCATCAAGAGGGCATTCAGATGTGTCATACATTTGCCATAAATTCTGAATGTTAACACTCTAGTTGCTCATTAGATCACTGTAGTAAAGCTACTGCTCACCAGGGAAGTCTGCTGTTGGTATTCAGAGTGCATGTTTCAGTCTGCATGTCAGAATTTTTTAATGAAATAGAAGAGGATTTGAGGAGTCAAAATGAGCACTAATTTTTCTTTCTGCAGCACTACTCATAATTTCTATGGCAGAATGAAGCCCCTCATTTTGTTCCTTTGCAAATTAAATGTTTTAAGTGTTACCACTTTATTCCAATCAAGATGGCTTCAGGTGTTCCATCCTTTTGTCATAATTAAGACTTTTAGTGCTCTAGTTGTTCTTCTGAACACTCTGGGACATTCTGTCATTGGGCTATGCTTGGGCTACATCAGGATGATATTTGTGCTACATTTGGGCTATATTGTCTCTGGTGGCCATCTTGGGAGAATTATTTGTTGTGAAGTTTCCTAATTTCCTCATTTACTACAGTCTCCTCAGTAAGAAATACTTTCAGTTTTTTACTTTGGTTCCATCAAAAAGGCATTCAGATGTGTCACACATTTGCCATAAATCCTGAATGTTAGCACTCTAGTTGCTCATTAGATCACTGTAGTAAAGCTACTGCTCACCACGGAAGTCTGCTGCTGGTATTGAAAGTACATGTTTCAGTCTGCATGTCAGAATTTTTTTTAAATGAAATAGAAGAGGATTTGAGAAGTCAAAATGTGCCCTAATTTTTTCTTTCGGCAGAACTAATCATAATTTCCATGGCAAAATGAAGCCCCTCATTTAGTACCTTTGCAAATTAAATGTTTTAAGTGTTACCACTTTTATTCCAATCAAGATGGCTTCAGGTGTTCCATACTTTCGTCATAAGTAAGACTGTTAGCGCTCTAGTTGTTCTTTAGAACACTCTGGGGCATTCTGTCATTTGGCTATACTTGGGCTACATCTGGGTGATATTTGTGCTACATTTGGGCTCTTTTTTCTCTGGCGGCCATCTTGGGAGACTTATTTGTTATGAAGTTTCCTAATTTCCTAATTTACTACAGTCTCCTCAGTAGGAAAAACTTTCAGTTTTTTACTTTGATTCCATCAAGAAGGCATTCAGGTGTGTCCACATTTGCCATAAATTCTGAATGTTAGCGCTCTAGTTGCTCATTAGATCACTGTAGTAAAGCTACTGCTCACCACAGAAGTCTGCTGCTGGTAATGAAAGTACATGTTTCAGTATGCATGTCAGAATTTCTTTTAATGACAAAAGGATTTGAGAAGTCACTCAAAATGTGCCCTAATTTTTCTTTCTGCATCACTAATCATACTTTCTATGGCAAAATGAACCCCTCATGTTGTTCCTTTTAAAATTAAATGTTTTAAGAGTTACCACTTTATTCAAAGGAATCAACTGACAGTCTCTGCCCTCGTTGGATATACATGTTTTACTGAGACTGTCAGACTTCATTCTCACATGACTGAGAAAGATAATGTGAAATTACAGAAAATATGCTCTTAGTTTAGCTTATAGATCACCTTCCAAACCTCTGCAGGAAAATCATTAGAAAATAGTTTTCTCTCAAACATGATTTATGATATCCCAGCAGAAGGCTTTTTCACATGGTAAAATCACCTTAGAACACACCACAATTCCTAACATGAGTATGGTACCATCAACAAATGATTTATAATGTAACTAAAGTCTTAAAACCTTCTATTAACTCCAATGCTTTTTAATGAGGTGCTATCATGCATAATGGTCCCAAGATGGCTGCCAACACTTCTTGGAGGAAGTGCTGACAGCCAATCAGAACTCACGATGAGATGTGTGGTTAGGCTCTGCCTCGATATATATATATTTTTTTCCTTTAATATCTAAGGAACTACTCAACAGATTTACACCATTTAACCAAAAGGCACGACTCTGAACCAAGGGCTACATTTTTGCCAAATTTGGTGTAATTCCGTTCAGCAGTTCGGGCTGTAGCTGCGACTAAAGGTTCCTATGGAAAATTGCATAGGGAAAACACGTTTTGGCACCCCCTTTATTCTCGGCCCCCACTTGACGAATCACCCTGAGACTTTCAGGATAGGAGCGGACTGGAGCGCCCCACGAATTTTAGAATTTTCGTGAAGATTCGTCAACCGGCACTAAAGGTATTGGGAATCGAACTTTGCGGATTTCCTATGGAAAATAGGTCCTAACTATAATTACCTACTGGCGACCGCCAGTAGGTAATATATATATATATATATATATATTCACTGAAAAAAAACATAGGTTTCAGGGGCGTTATAGTTAGCTGGACATTTCACTCGTACAAAACACTAGAAATTCCCCTGTTATAGTTTGTTCATAACTTGCGCGCCTGCAATGCACTGCTGATGACGTGGTTCTGGCCTTTCGGGCCCTGCATCAGCAAGGCCCACAATATTTGCACAAGAGGTTTACCTTTTATACGCCTCATCGTGCTCTTCGATCGGCCAATCTCCGTCTGATGTCTATGCCTAAAGTCAGATATGCGAGACTGGGTGGTCAGTCAATTTCTGTCCAAACAGCACGGGCCTGGAATGCCTTACCGCTTTTTCTGAGATCATCAACTACACTAGCAGGATTTAAGAAAGGGCTAAAAACCCATCTTTTTAATCTCAGTATTTAGCTCTCTGTCTCTTTTTTGGATTGGGTCAGCTTAGTGCTCACATATCGCGCCAGGATACTTTGTAGTAGCAGGGCGCGCAATAAAATGTTTTATAACATATAACATATAACATAACATATTACATCACTCATGACATGGTCAGTGACATCACTCATGACATCACTGATGACATCTCAAATGATATCACTGATGACATCACTGATGACATCATCCAGTAAATGTGTGTTTTTCTGAAAATTAAATGTTTTATATATGTGTATCCCAAGGTCGATGGAAGAATAAATGGGTCTATAAGTGTCCAAATGGATTTTTTTTTTAATTGATTGTATAACAGACTGATTAAGTGTATCTTAGTGAATACATGGGTAAGTGAGTAATGTTTAAATATGTAAATATCTGTATCAGTCTCCCACTTTGTGTATAAGTGACGGCATGGGTTGGCGAGTAGCTACATGAGTGTCCATATTATTATTAGGAAAATTTATAGAGCGCCTGGTTACGCGCCCCGGCGTGTCCCCGCGCTATGGTAAGTGGAGTAAACAGTCCAAGCAGCCATCACAGTCGCCTACCTCCTGTATAAGTGAGTCTTATATGGGAGGTAGGCGACTGTGATGGCTGCTTGGACTGTTTACTCGACTTACCATAGCGCGGGGACACGCCGGGGCGCGTAACCAGGCACTCTATAAATTTTCCTAATAATAATTTTCCTAATAATAATATGGACACTCATGTAGCTACTCACCAACCCATGCAGTCACTTATACACAAAGTGAGAGACTGATACAGATATTTACATATGTGTTATTACTTGTTTTTTTGAGTATCCATATGAGTGTCTGCATAGTTCAGTGAGTCACTGTTTGTATGTGTTGAAGACAGTATGTGTGCAGGACTGTGGGGGTGGTTGAGTGTGTGTATGGGTGTGTTAGTGAGTGAATGACTGTCTCAATAGTGTCTTTATAAGTAACTACATATATTTTAAACTAGTATATCTGAATATTGGTGTATTTAAGTGAGTATATGTGAGAGTGAGAGATTGGAAGAGTTCCTGTATGAATAAGTATGTGTTTCTATAAGTGATTGTTTAAAAGAGTGAGTATGTGTAAGTTCTGTAGAAGTAAGTTTGCTGGTGTGTGTATAACTGTGTATGCAAGTAAATGGATGTTTGATTCTTTGTTAGCATGAGTTACTATGTGTGTGAATAACTCTATGGATGAGTGGCGGTGTGTAACAGGATGTATAAGTGCATGCATACATATGATGAGTGAATACATGTATGAGTGACTGTATAGGACTGTTCGTAAATGAGTGGATGTGTATGTAGATCTTGGAATTACTGAATAAGTTGTTGTAATTGGTATTGGTATGTCCATTGTTTTGAAAATGGTAGTTTCTATTTTTGAATGTGTGTATCAAAGGTTATATTAGGGTGAGAGGAGGTCTGCCACTTTATCACAAGGACGATGTCATCAGTGATGTCATTTGAGATGTCATCAGTGATGTCATGATTGATGTCCCTGACCATGTCATGAGTGATGCAATATGTGAGGTCATTAGCAGTGCATTGCGGGCGCGTGAGTTATAGTTAGTTGAACTAACTATAACAGGGGAATTTCTAGGGTTTTGTACGTGTGAAATGTCCAGCTAACTATAACGCCCCTGAAACCTATGTTTTTTTCTGTGAATTTCTAAGGTTTTTTAAATGCTAATTCATAACTATAACGTGTCTGAAACCTATGTTTTTTTTCAGTGAATTTCAAAGGTTTTTTAAATGCTAATTTCTAACTTTAACATGACTGAAACCTATGGTTTTTTAAGGGAATTTCAAAGGTTTTTTAAATGCTAGTTTCTAACTATCCCTACAGACGTTGGACATGTGAAGAAAGAAAAAAACACACAGAAATAACAAAAAGGAAATGAAGAAAGAAGCAACCGAAGTCCTCAAAGATGAAGAAAAATGCAGGAATAAGGAAAACGTGCAGAAATAAAAAACAGAGGAGCCGAAAGAAGCCTTGTTGCAAAATCATCCTGTACTCTCATGTTTTTCAGACGGGTACTGGTGGTAACTGAGTCTGACTAACCAGTCCTAGAGCCAGTGCTATGTTAAAAGACACTCAGAATACAGTGAAAACACCTACATACACTAGGGAACACTATGCGTTGCGTTACCCCTGTGATTACCATGGCCAGCTCTGTAAGACCCTAGTACATAATAGGGCAGGGGGATTAAAACTACCTCTTAAAATGCACCACAGGGTGTGTTTGCACACTAGTGAAGGGTGGGGGCTGAGGTGACATGTGTGCAAACACGCCCTGTGGCCATTTTAATTTGGGAGATAAAGTCCCCATGAATCCTGAGAGTCCCTAGGGTCAAACTAGCCCACTAGGAACCTCCAGTAAGCGCTGTTGTAGAGATGTGTAAAAATGGGCATGGACTGGACCACCTCTCTACAAGGCAGCGCAGTGGCGCTTACTGGAACAAGCTGGTAGGCTAGTTGGCCCCCGGGGCCCTCAGGATTGAAGGGAAATTATTTCCCCATCTTAAAATGCACCACAGGGCGTGTTTGCACACGTCACCTCAGGCCCCGTCCCCTCCCTTCCCCACTGTTTGAACATGCCCTGTGGCCGTTTTAAGTTGGGAGATTAAGTTCCCTTGAATCCTGACAGTCCGTAGGGTCAAACATTCCCACTAGGTACCTCCAGTACGCGCCGTTGCAGAGAGGTGTAAAAAGTGGCACGACCTGGACCACCTCTCTGCAACACAGAACAGTGGTGCATACTTGAAGCACCTGGTGGGCTAGTTGGCCCCCAGAGGCCTTTGGGATTGAAGTGGAATCATTTCATCAACTTAAAACACACCACAGAGCGTGTTTGCACACATCACCTCAGGCCCCACCCCCTCCCTTTACCACTGTGTAATACAGCGCCTTGTAGCCGTTTTAAGTTGGGAAATTAAACCCCTTGAATCCTGAGGGTCCCTAGTGTCAAACTAACCCACTAGGTACCTCCTGTTAGCGCCACAGAGCTTCATTGCAGAAAGGTATCAAAAGGGGCGTGGCCTCAACACCTTTCTGCACCGCAGCTCCCTGACGCATACTGGAGTTACCTAGTGAGCTTTTTGGCCCTCAGGGACCGTCAGTATTGAAGGAGAATTAATTTCCGAACGTACAACTCACCAGGGGGTGTATTTGCACAATGTAGAAGGAAGCGGGTGGGGCCTGAGATGACATGCCTGCAAACACGCCCTGTGGCGCATTTTAATTCGGGAAATTAATTCCTCTTCAATCCTGAGGCTCTCTGGGGCCCAACTAGCCCACCAGGTACCTCCAGTATGCGCCAGAGAGCTGCAATGCAGAAAGATGTTCAGAGGCCACACCACTTTTTACAGCACTATGCAACGCAGCTCCGTGGCGCTTACTGCAGGTACTTGGTGGACTAGTTAGCCCTCAGGGACCCTCAGGTTTGAAGAGGAATTAATTCCATAACTTAAAACATGCCACAGGGCATGTTTGCACACATGTCAACTCAAGCCCCACCCCCTCCCTTCACCACTGTGCAAACATGCCCTGTGGCACGTTTTAAGTTGGGGGATTAACTCCCCTTGAATTCTGAGGGTCCCTGGGGTGCAACTAGCCCACAGGGTACCTCCATCAAGCGCCACAGAGCTGCGTTGCAGAGAGGTGTAAAAAGGGGTATGGCCTCAGAACACCTCTCTGCAATGCAGCTCCCTGGGGCATACTGGAGGTTCCTGGTGGGCTAGTTGGCCCCCAGGGAACCCCAGTATTCAAGGGGAATTAATCCCCAATCTCCAAACACGCCAGGGGGCGTGTATGCAGAGTGCTGCAAGAGGGGGGCGGGGCCTCCGGGGCAATGCCAGTCTTTTTTTCCTTTTTTTAAGAAGGGGCATAGTGGCCCCCCTTCTTTTCCTAATTTATTGCCTCTGGGGACCCCATTCTCCAGGGCCTGACCCATATTTTATAAAATAAATTGGAAGGGGGCCGTGTGGTCCCTCTCCTGAGGCCATAAGAGTTTTATTTTTTGAATTGATATGTCGCAGTGTGTCACCTCATGCAATATGTGACTTCAGTGAGCCTGAAAGATAAATTAATCCCTATGAAGTCTGATTTTGGGTTTAAATAGTTTCAAAAATATTTAACCCTACCACCTGCCTCCAAAATGGCTACTTATGCGTGTTTTGGCATTATTGTTTGGAGACCAGGGGTTTCATGTGGAATCCATACTATGGGATCAGTGCCTGCTGTGCTTAATTTGTGCCAGTGGTTGCAGGTGGTGGGCGCTGGCTTTATTTGTGGGGGCTGCAACTTATTTTTCATCAACAGGCTTAGCCCAGAGACAGGGTGATAAAGTCAGAAAAGGGAGAAAGACAGAAGTAAAGCAAGGTATGAAAACAGAGGCAAGCGGATAAAGCAGAGTTGCAGAAGAATCAATGGTTGATTCCAACAGGAAGTACTGGGTGGTGGAAGGGAGAGGCATTAGGTGGAATCAAGACTAGGCAGCATTTTTAGTGGGCAACCGTAGCATGTGAGAGAGCTAGCAGCAGGTTTCTAGAAGAACTTGTATTTGATTGTTTGTTTTTGCATTTTTATATAGGGCAAACGTGACCAGAAGGTATCAGGGAGCTTTACATGATCACCAATTGCATAACAGACAGACACATTCATTTTGAGATTAAGTGAGTTGTCCAGAATCACAGGAGACTCCGGCCAGACTCAACCTGGATGGATCCCCAGCTTCAAAGCCAGCTGCTCTAGCCTTTAAGCCATATCCTCACTCTGGTCCTGTGCACTTATCTTTTTACAGATCTAGGTCCTAGGGTGTGAGTGGAGTGGTTCAAATGCTTTCTCCACTTGTGAACCCGAGATGTAGGTTGGCATTCTTTATTTAAACTTATGTAGATATTCTGATACTTTGACTCTTAAGCTGCCAACTAATAAAATATAGCTTGTGGGAGTGCGGGGGGACAGGAGGGACTGTGGAGAGAATAGCTCCAAATGTAACAGAGGGAGCAGAAATGGTCAGACAAGATGGGTGGAGTGAGCGATGAGGATGGAGTAACCCCTGCAGTGCCTGCACTCGGGCCAGTCTGCCTGACCCCCAATCAAACACCGTCTTTGGTATTTAGCATGCATTTACGACTGGCAGCCAAAACTTGGAGTTATAAACTGACTGGGGTTTATTCACATTTGTTAACACACGCCCCTAAGACACAACGCAGACTAGAGAAAGATGCCCCCTCCTCGCCAATTCGCCCAGCACCTGAAGGAAGAGCAGTGGAAGCAAGAAGGGCTCGAGCTCCTGCTAATCTAAAATACTAGTTTGGGTATAGAGCCCAACAGAAGGATGAGCTGTCTCAGACTGATTTACTTATGCCTCGTTTTTGTTAAAAGCGAACCAGGCCAATCGACACAACATGTCTAATCAAATCAAGTAGTCACAGAATCCCAGAGAACCAAAGCACTAAGAGGGGCATATTCACAAGGATTTATCCCCGAATTATCCCCACTTTAACACATCAAAAGTGGTGACAGAATTAACACCCCATTCACAAGCTGGTGCAAACTGCAGACATCGCCAGAATTCCCGCGATAACATCCTCAAAACCTAACACCATGACGGACACCACCAACTAACGCTACTGAGATGCAGAGTAGGCGTTCCCGTGCAGAAACACATGAAAAACAGCAACACTGCTTTCACAATGAACTGACATATCCGCAAAGCGAACCGAAAACACTCAATAAGCCGTGTTATCTGCAGGTATTTAACACCTGCCTCAAGCAGGTGAAAAGACGGACGACTAGCTGCAGCAGGCAACAGAGCCCTGCACACAGACCCATCCGAAGACCGAATGAAGCCATGGACCTACTCATCATGCAGCCCGGACCACCAATGGGGCCACAACACCTACCACCACCACCCCCAGGACCGCCACCACCCCCTGGACCCGGACCCACCCACCCCAGACCATCACAGAGGCAGCACAGAGTAAGTCAACAGACCTACCGAAAAGGCACCACACTTACAGACCTAATGCCTTAGGAAATCATTGCCCACTACAGGCTCAAAAGGAAAATCTTTCACTGCATCCTGACCCACATTGCCCACAGGCTGACGGTCCCAACACAGTGGAGTACCAACATCCCTCCGCAGACAAAGCTGCCGGCTGTGCTGCATGCACCTGTTGACCTCTGGTACTTTCCAACCAACAACTACTAGAGTCAGAGGGGTCTCACAGCAAGCCCTATCCAAAGTCATCACACCTGTCCTGGATGCCATACTCATCTTCATACCCCAGTACCTTCACTTCCTTAACAATGCGCATGAACAGCAGGAGACCAAGCAAAGATTCTACTCCATAGCCGGATACCTGGCTGTGTTGGGGACAAACGACTGCACACATGTCCCACTTGTGCCCCCTGCGGATACTGAACACCACTACCGCAACAGAAAGCACACGCATTCCAACAATGTGCAGGCAATATTGGACCACCGGGGACTCTTCACCAATGTTGTCACCAACTGCCCAGGCAGTGTGCATGATTCCTTCTTCTTCCGACAGTCCATTATCAAGCAGCACCTCCAGGATGGCGCATATGGAACGGGACTGCTCGTTGGTAAGTATCAAATAAACACACCACACATCACAATGCCTCAATAGCACAATGCACAACTGTGGTGATGCACACATGACCAAATCATATTCAATATGTCAAACTACACGTCCACCTACCAGACACGACAACAACACTCCATGGTCATCCTGGCTAAGCATGGGCATAAAATCCGTTCCGCTCGCGGAATTTGCGGATTTTCGGCAAATTCGCGATCCGCAAATTCTCGCGAATTTGCCGAAAATTCGCAAATTCGCAGGCAGCGGATTTTTTTGCTTGGTCGCGCATGACAAATACAATATTGCGGCGCGCGGCGTTCACTTATCGTCATTCAGCGTTTGAAGAGTTGTTTTTCTCCATATTTGCGTGTGCTGCGCCATTTTGGATCTTGCTGCGTGATCCCGCGGGAGTTTGCCAACCGCGATTACGTCATTGCGCCTGCCACCTTGCACAGCGAGAGTTTGTCAACGCGAGTACGTCATAAAGGCTCGTGATCACGCATCGCGGGAGTAAACAATTGCGAACACGTAGATGCGGCGGACAGCAACAATCTCGCACTCGCAAAATTGCAAAATTTACAATTCTGCACAAGAAATCCATCAGCAAGCAGCATAAACCTTCTGAAAATGATGATTCTTATCAGAATAACTCCTCAGGTTGACATTTGCCTGCACTTTTCTTTTCAAGGAGTCCATTTGGGGGGGGGGGGGAGGAAGTGCCCACAGTCTCCAACTTCCTGTTCCTGTCCAGCAGGCTCCTCCCAGTGTTTTTTTCATGAGCTGGTCACTTTCATTTGGATTCTTGACCTGGAAGGATTACTTTTTGTGGATGCTGCTGGATATTTGGATTTGAGGCCTTTTTGACTTTCTTTGGATCACTTTTGGATTAGAAATTTCACAAGTAAGTTTGTTTGGGGCATTACAGTTGCTGGAACTACAATTTTGGAATTTTTGATTTTTGGGCTGTTGTTGGGGCCTTTTTGGCATAGGGGTACTCAGTGGTGGATGGACTGAGTCTTTCTGTGGAGTCTCTTTAATGTAAACATCATGGAGGGCATGGATGGCATGGGATTGTGCTGATTTTTGTGTGTTTTTCGATTTTTTGGGCTGCTGTTGGGGCCTTTTGCCCAGGGGTAGTGAGTGGTGCATGGACTGAGTCTTTCTGTGGGGTCTCTTTAATGTAAACATCATGGAGGACATGGATGGAATTGGATTGTGGTGATTTTTGTGTGTTTGTCGATTTTTTGGGGTGTTGATGGGGACTGGCCATGTGGGTGGGGGCCATTTTGAGTGCTGGTACAGGCAGGCACTGGCCATGGGCTTGGGGGCAAGGGGCCATTTTGAATGCAGGCAGTGTTCTCAGGCCTGCACCCATTTTACCTAGCTTCCATCCATTATGCCCAGGGGTAGTGAGTGGTGCCTGGGCCTAGTCTTTCTGTGGGGTGTCTTGAATTTAAACATCATGGAGGGCAAATCTCATGTAATGATTGCAGGAGCTGCAGGCAGGAAAAGAAAGTCGAAAACATTTTTCTGTGCTGGGAAAGAGGTCAGGAGAATTCCATCGTTTCCATATTTAGGGGTGACCTTTGATGAAAAGGGCACTTGGGGTCCCCAGCATTCCGTTAAAAGCAGCGCTGTTGCAAGAGCGGCAGCAGGGTTGCTTGGCTTTGCTAAAAAACTGGGAGCCCGCCCCATGGAAAGCATTATAAAGGTTTATAAAGCAAAATGTTTGTCTGTTGCCCAGTACGGTTCTGTTATTTGGGGGTACACTAATCATGACAAAATCGAGAAAGTAGAAAACAAATTTCTGAGAACCCTGCTTTCTGTCCCCCAATCGACTTCCACCTATGTAATACATACAGAGCTAGGATTGGGCTATATAACTGACATCTTAAAACTAGCCCCAGTTATTGGATGGATGAAAACTTGGCTTAACAAGGAGCTTACATTAAATCACATCATCTTAAAAGATTGTTTAGCCCTGGACAGAGCCCAAAACATTCCGTGGGTAAAATATGTTCAAACGCAGCTAATTTTAGCCGGCCGACCGGAGCTTTTCTCATCTCCAGATTTGATAAGGCAGGAAGATCTTAAAATAGTAAAAAATACCCTGACAAATGTATATGTTATGGAGAGGGAAGCCATAGAGCTAAAAAAAACCATGGTTAGGAAACACTGTTTGTTGACATCTGTTCCAGGAATGGAACCATACCTTTTCCTGGTAACTAAACCATACCATTGTTTCCTTCTAACGAGATTTCGTTTTGATTTGATCCACTTCATTCTGGGCAATTTTAAAATATGGAATAGACCCGATAATGCTGAACCATGTGATTGTGATCACTTTTCCACCAAGGACACGATTCACTTTACCATGTTCTGTGGCCATTATACTGAGATTAGAAAAAGATATTTGCTTCCAATTTTGTGCAACCTAGGTTTTACTCAGGTAAAACCAGCCCTGATGTTCCTGCAACTCCTTCCCAATTAAGCATGGGCGGAAAATCCGTTTCGCTCGCGGATTTTGCTGATTTTCGGTAAATTCGCAATCCGCGAGATTCGCGAATCTCCCGCAAAATCCGCAAATCCGCGAGCAGCGGATTTTATGGCTTGCTCGCACTGTTCGCGTGAGTTCGCCGCTTCCCAGTACAACTTTGCGCCCCGCGAATAAGCGCTAAATTGCAGAAATACGATCTTAGCAAAACTGAAACTACTTACCAGGTTCAAAAGTTCAGGCTCATCATTAGTAGCCATTTCCTGTAGTGCTTCCTGAGGGGCCCCTCCAGAGTTCAGTTGCCTACTTGCAACTATTATGTGACCCTGCTCTGAACCTCAGAATAGTTACACATATGCCACAAAGGTCCTGAATTACAGCTAAGGGAGACAAGCAGGAGCCAGGCTGGAAGTTCAAATCCATTAATCAGCCCCTAATTCATTATTGTCAGTTGGGGCAGGGCAGGTGTTGTAACTAATTTTGCAACAATGAAAGCACTTAGCAAGTGCAAAAGATCACTAATCAGGAAGCACTAAGGAAGCAGGTGCCAGCTAAAAAAATATTCTGTGACACATTAATCAGCCCCAAATTAATTCAGGTCACTTGAGGCAGGGAAGGTGTGCTTTGCTTTGCCACAATAATGTACACTGACTGGACAACCAGAGGGTGCTGTGATGAAACAGAGGGTGGCATTGTTGGGCCAGAGGGTGGCATGAGTAGTCAGAGAGTGGCAGTGGTGACAGAGAGTGGCAGTGATGAAGAAGAGTGTCCCAAACAGGCTGGACACGTAGAAACAACAAGTTCGCAAAACTTGCGACCCGACAGATAAGTTCGCATTTGCGAAATTGTACAAAACCCTCGCGAACTGGCAGAAACCCGCGCAAACACAAAAAAAATCCGCAAATTCGCGGGAATTCGCGGATTTTGCGAATTGCGAGTTCGCAAATCCGCAAAATTCGCGAACGCGAGATTCGCAAAATTCGCCCATGCTTATTCCCAATGTAAGATTAGCTTTTCATGTTGCTAGTTTTTTAGTTGCAGGAGCACGTATAAATAAGCACCGCACAAGAACTAGGCACCTTATTCATGAACATTGATTTCCCTTTTTTTATCCCATTGATTTTAAACGCTTTTTTAAAAAAAGTCTCTTCCTAATATTCTTAATATTTTCGTATCTCATTTTGTACTTTGTGATTTTAGAGTTTTTTAAATATTGATTGTCTGTTAAAATTATGTATTAATTCGTGTCCTGATGAAATGTTGCTCTGTAATAATGCTCGTTCTTTTATGATTTTTAATAATCGAATAAAGATAATTGACTGAGATCATGGAGGGCATGGATGGCATGGGATTGTGCTGATTTTTGTGTGTTTTTCGATTTTTTGGGCTGCTGTTGGGGCCTTTTGCCCGGGGGTAGTGAGTGGTGCATGGACTGAGTCTTTCTGTGGGGTCTCTTTAATGTAAACATCATGGAGGGCATGGATGGCATTGGATTGTGGTGATTTTTGTGTGTTTTTCGATTTTTTGGGGTGTTGATGGGGACTGGCCATGTGGGTGGGGGCCATTTTGAGTGCTGGTGCAGGCAGGCCCTTGCCATGTGCTTGGGGGTGAGGGGCCATTTTGAATGCAGGCAGTGTTCTCAGGCCTGCACCCATTTTGCCTAGCTTCCATCCATTATGCCCAGGGGTAGTGAGTGGTGCATGGGCCTAGTCTTTCTGTGGGGTGTCTTGAATTTAAACATCATGGAGGGCATGGATGGCATGGGATTGTGCTGATTTTTGTGTGTTTTTCGATTTTTTGGGCTGCTGTTGGGTCCTTTTGCCCAGGGGTAATAAACGGTGAATGGACTGAGTCTTTCTGTGGGGTCTCTTTAATGTAAACATCATGGAGGGCATGGATGGCATTGGATTGTGGTGAATTTTGTGTGTTTTTCGATTTTTTCGGGTGTTGATGGGGACTGGCCATGTGGGTGGGGGCCATTTTGAGTGCTGGTACAGGCAGGCCCTGGCCATGTGGTTGGGGGCAAGGGGCCATTTTGAATGCAGGCAGTGTTCTCAGGCCTGCTCCCATTTTGCCTAGCTTCCATCCATTATGCCCAGGGGTAGTGAGTGGTGCATGGGCCTAGTCTTTCTGTGGGGTGTCTTGAATTTAAACATCATGAAGGGCATGGATGGAATGGGATTGTGCTGATTTTTGTGTGTTTTTCGATTTTTTTGGGCTGCTGTTGGGGCCTTTTGCCCAGGGGTAGTGAGTGGTGCATGGACTGAGTCTTTCTGTGGGGTCTCTTTAATGTAAACATCATGGAGGGCTTGGATGGCATTGGATTGTGGTGATTTTTGTGTGTTTTTCGTTTTTTTGGGGTGTTGATGGGGACAGGCCATGTGGGTGGGGGCCATTTGGAGTGCTGGTACCGGCAAGCCCTGGCCATGTGCTTGGGGGCAAGGGGCCATTTTGAATGCAGGCAGTGTTCTCAGGCCTGCACCCATTTTGCCTAGCTTCCATCCATTATGCCCAGGGGTAGTGAGTGGTGCATGGGCCTAGTCTTTCTGTGGGGTGTCTTGAATCTAAACATCATGGAGGGCATGGATGGCATGGGATTGTGCTGATTTTTGTGTGTTTTTCAATTTTTGGGCTGCTGTTGGGGCCTTTTGCCCAGGCGTAGTGAGTGGTGCATGGACTGAGTCTTTCTGTGGGGTCTCTTTAATGTAAACATCATGGAGGGCATGGATGGCATTGGATTGCGGTGATTTTTTTGTGTTTTTCGATTTTTTGGGGTGTTGATGGGGACTGGCCATGTGAGTGGGGGCCATTTTGAGTGCTGGTACAGGCAGGCCCTGGCCATGTGCTTGTGGGCAAGGGGCCATTTTGAATGCAGGCAGTGTTCTCAGGCCTGCACCCATTTTGCCTAGCTTCCATCTATTATGCCCAGGGGTAGTGAGTGGTGCATGGGCCTAGTCTTTCTGTGGGGTGTCTTGAATTTAAACATCATGGAGGGCATGGATGGCATGGGATTGTGCTGATTTTTATGTGTTTTTCGACTTTTTGGGGTGTATAACCGATGTTCCTCTGTCTTCCATTGCTTTTAGGTGCACAAGAGAACCACCAGTGCCAGGAAGAAGTCCTGCAGCGGTGTGTGTGCAGCATAACGTCACGCGACGTCACGTGTGGCCACAGACAAGACAACTCTGCAACTCGTGCAACTGCGGCCTGCTGTTCTGACATCTGAAGAAGATGGCCCCAAAAAAAGTTCCCCGTAGCTCCTCTAGCAAGAAAGAAAGCTGCCAGTAAGGAGCAGAAGAAGCAAGTTACCAAGGAGACTGGTGTGCCGCCCGCCACATTTTTTGGGAATAAAAAAAAAGTACGCCTGCAGCAGCAGCGGGATCTGCTGGGGACCAAGCTGGGAGCAGCACCCCTGCTCCATTGGGCTCAGTGCCACGCCAAAGTCCAAGCCTTTGAGTGCTGCAGAGGCACTTATTCGAGTTGTTCAATCACCATCGACCAGTGATGTTGGCTCATCGCAAGAAAGTAGCAGAAATGTCCCTCAATCAACACAGGTTGTTGTAACTCATCTGACGAGTGTTCAACAACCACAGCCGCAACAACAACCACATGTGCAAGTACAAGCCCAAGTACATGTGGAAGGAGAGGCAGCGCAAGGAGATGCGCAAGCAGAGGTGCATGGAGGGGCACAAGTGCCCACAATAGTTGTTCCTCCCGAAGTAGGGGCACATCAGGAAATCGACATTCAAGCCGAGGTATCATTTGAGGAAGCCACTCCTCCTGATCGTTCAATGTCTTCCACATCCCTAGCAAGGAAAAGATCAAGGATGGTGTCTACATCTTCTTCAAGCCCCCTTCCTTCTGATGATATGGATCCAACTTGGGAACCACCACTGCCGTCTAAGAGTGAGGCACACCATGATCTGACAAAGGTAGCTAAGCGTAAAAGGAAGGTCCCCAAAAGACTCATAGTTATGGGGTGTGATGATGACGCTGAAGAAGTGGCGTATACTACTCCTGCTGATGAAGACTCTCACGACGACGACGCAGTCATCCTACACGCCACTCCAGCCTCAGCGGGCATGCAGCAAACAGACATTTTACCCTAGCCCGAAAAGCTGCTGAGAGTGATCTGGTCGACGAGGAGGCAATGGGACCACCATCATTGGAGTTAACTAGTACACCACCACCTACCGCTTCCATATTTTTTTCTCGCCAGAAGGGACCTCCATCCACCTCGACCTCAATTAGTGGTGGTGCAAGTGCACAACGTAGTAAAGTTTGGCAACACACATCCTCCACTTCATCTGGCATTAGCAGCATGACCAGTATCGCCTCCTCCGCCCCCCACAGACATTTGAAATCCGCAGTTTGGGACTTCTTTAGTGTTTGCGCAAGAAGGGAAAACATAGCCATTTGTAGCATTTGTAAGCTTGCAGTTAGTCGTGGTAAGCTTGGTACCAACTATGGTACCGGAGGCCAGAGAGGTCATCTTGAGAGACAGCCCACTGTCCAATGGCATGCGCACCTAAAGGAGATCAAGGAAGCCCGAATTGGAAGTCAACAAACTGTATCCGTTGATGTTTCATCTAATGATGACGAGGAGGAAGAAGCGTTAAACATTTCTTCACCTACACCCAGTACCCCTGTCAGCAGCACACCCCCTGTGAGCCACACTTAGAGTGTGGGAGAGAGTGAGACACCAATACGAAAAAATTCATCATCACCGAGCGTAACTAGGTCGAAGAAGTCATCATCATCATCCCGTAAAATCATGGTCCAGCCCACCATTAGAAGCATGTTGTTTTCAGAAGCACCATTTGAACGCAACCATCCAATGACGCGTCTGTATAACACTAAGCTGGCTAAAGTGCTAGCTCTGGACCTTCTCCCTTTTTCTTTTGTGTAAGGGGTTGGTTTTCTTGAATTAGTGGCAACGCTCTGCCCTAAATGGAAGGTTCCTAGCCGGTTCTATTTTGCCAGAGTTGCGGTTCCAGCACTACATGCAGATATGCTGGAGGCAATTGGGGCAGGCTTTGAAGAAGAGTGCAGTTCACACTATACATCTGACAACAGACATGTGGACCAGTGGCGCAGACACTGATTACATGTGCATCACTGCACACTGGGTCTCTTTTTCAGGAGTTACAGCAAAGCTAAGGGCAGGTGTTGACCCGGACAACGTTTTTAAAGCTGCTCGGAAACATGCAACACTAGCCATGTTTGGCATGGAGTCAAGTCATACAGCAGAAAACATTTTGCAGGAGTTTAACACAAAGGTCTTTCAATGGCTGTCCCCAAAAAAACGCAAGATTGGTTATGTTTCCACGGATAATGGCGCCAATTTAGTTAAGGCCATGGATAAGGGTAACCATTTCAGAGTGCCGTGTTTGGCGCACTGTATAAACCTGGTTGTTAAAAAATTCTTGAGTGAAGAAAGTCCAGCGTGCGAGTTACTGACCACCTGCCGAAGAATGTGCACACATTTCAGCCATTCTTTTAAGGCCCGGAAGCATCTGAGGGGCCTGCTACATGAACGTTGACTGCCAGTGAAAGCACTCATCCAGGAGGTGGCAACACGTTGGAACTCAACCTTCTACATGCTTGAGCGTCTGTATGAGCAGTTTACGGTAGTCGATCAGTATTTCCTTACACTGGGTACAGCTGTGAAGGACCTGAGGTTACATGCGGAGTAATGGGAGCTAGTTAAAAGCCTGACAGACATGCTTCTTCCTTTTGAGGTCTTCACGCGTGCAGTCAGCAGGTAGGACTGTAATTTGGGAAAAGCTATCCCATTGTTGCGCATGCTAGAGCACCAACTGAAGGCGGTGTCTTTTGATTTGGTGGAGAAATTATTACAGCGCCTACTTTGCTATGAACGTCTTCAAAAGATCCACACAGAACAGCATTACATTTGTGCTACTATTCTGGATCCACACTACAAAAAGGCACTGGCAGGCAGAGCATTCTTTCCTTAAGTGACGCAGAAGTTTTAAAGTACAAACGTTGGCTAGCTGTGTCAGCCATGAGGTTTGAAAGAGAATGGCAGGAAATTGAAGGAAAGGCAGTACATCAGCATCAGCAGGCCATCCAGAGTCAAAAGAATCCACTTCTGCACCTGTGGCTGTGGCAGAAGTGACCTCTCAGCCGTTAAAGACACCAGCAACCGGATCATCTGCACCAGACACAACAGTAACATTGTGTGAAGAAGAGGATTGGCTAACTCAGCTTGGGTTTGCTTCTCAAAAGGTCCCAGCAAAAAGTAAGCAAAGTGGAGGAACCGTGGAGAACCTTGAGTCGATGGTACAGGACTATCTGAATGACTCAACAGAGGTCTATGTTCATGATGACCCATTGGCGTATTGGCATGGGAAAAAAGAATTGTGGCCAGAGATCTCCAACCTGGCTATAAGCTACTTGTCTTGCCCACTCGCAAGCGTGTCTTCTGAACTTGTTTTCAGTGCTGCTGGTGGCATTGTAACTTGCAAAAGGACCCGCCTCTCGCCCAAAAATGTGGAGAGGTTAACAATGATCAAGATGAATCAGCACCTCATACCACCAGATTACAAAGTACGAGAATACACGCCGGAAGAAGACGAGGAGGACACCAACTTAGATTAGGGAATTTTTTCTCTGTTTGGTGACCTACTCCCGCCTGAATTCGCAGAGTATGAGGACGAACTCTTCTTCCCTGACACCGAGCCCTGAAAATGAGCCAATGAATCAATAACTTTCTTTTTCGTCCTTATTCACTTTTATCCCTGTGTGTATGTCTTTCTTTCTTTGGCAAAGTCAATATAAATAAAAACTTTAATCACCTAATCACAAAAACAAGCCCATCAGCAGAACTGTCTTCACTTATTTGCTTATTGATTTGAAGGTGCCGCAGTCTGCATTCCTCAGGTTCACAAGTTCACAAGAACATGCTCCTCTATCCTCCTCCTCCAGACTCCTATTTCCCTCAAAGCAGAGGGCTGGATTACGCCCAATGAAGAAAGACTCTGCACTTGTGGGGGTGTTCTACTTCTTTGCGGGTGAGTTGACGGCTCTGGGGCCATTGCTGGGAAGGTCTAATACCGGATAAAAGTGGTTTGGCGAAAATCAGACTTGAAAAAGTTTTTGCCTTTTTGCTCAGTGGTTTGACGAAAATCAGACTTGAAAAAGTTTTTGCCTTTTTGCTCACTATCATGTTTTCGGGGGCCTGTGTGGGGGGCTTCCTGGTGTTTGTGGGTGGGTTTCGGGGTCTGGGAGCACTGCTGGCACAGTCTAATGTTGATTGCATTTGTTTTCTAGGACATCCATGGTGGAAAAGTGGAGTCATGACCTAGCTGCACAGCGCATTTGGACAGAAGGCCGAAAAATATTGTAAGAATGAGATTTTCCATTTTTGCTTTTTGCCTGTTTGGGGGTGTTGTGCTTTTTGCGGGTGGGTTGGCGGGTCTTAGGGCATTGCTGGGAAGGTCTAATACCGGATAAAAGTGGTTTGGACAAAATTCATGCGGAAAAAGTTTTTGCTTTTTCTGACATTTCGCTCAATTTAGCGTTTTCGTGGGCCTGTTTGGGGGGCTTCCTGGTATTTGTGAGTGGGTTTCGGGGTCTAGAAGCACTGCTGGGTATGGATACTTTTGATTGCAAGAGGTTTGAAGCAAATCCATGGTGGCAGAGGGGAGTTAGGGCCTAGCTGCAGAGCGCGTGCGGAGGGATTTTGGAAATTGGGCTGAAAATGACTTAGTCCCCATTTTTGTAGTTTTGCTTTTTGGCTGTTTGGGGGTGTTCTACTTGTTTTCGCCTGGGTTTACGGCTCTGGGGCCATTGCTGGGAAGGTCTAATACCGGATAAAAGTGGTTTGGACAAAATCCATGCAGAAAAAGTTTTTGCTTTTTCTGACATTTCGCTCAATTTAGCGTTTTCGGGGGCCTGTTTGGGGGATTTCCTGGTGTTTGTGGGTGGGTTTCGGGTCTGGGAGCACTGCTGGGTATAGATACTTTTGATTGCAAGAGGTTTGAAGAAAATCCATGGTGGCAGAGGGGAGTTAGGGCCTAGCTGCAGATGCGCGCGGAGTGATTTTGGAAATTGGGCTGAAAAATGACTAAGTCCCCATTTTTGTAGTTTTGCTTTTTGGCTGTTTGGGGGTCTTCTACTTGTTTTCGCCTGGGTTGACGGCTCTGAGGCCATTGCTGGGAAGGTCTATGTTAGAACCGGCTGTCTCTAGTTGGCAGAGGTATGCACTTCTGACAAATAGGGACACACCTTTTCTAGTCAGGGCAAGGGGACTACACACTTAGATAACCCCTGCTCACCCCCTTGGTAGCTTGGCAGAGCAGACAGGCTTATCCCAGAGGCTGTTGGTTAAGCATTTATGACCACATACAGTAATAAAGTGAATACACTACAAATGGACACGACTCAGTAGTATTATAAAAATAAGGATTTTTATATAAGGCTTAGCACAAGACCAGATAACGACAAAGATGTACACAATCGTAATAAATACTTCGGGAAGGAAAAAAATAGTTCAAAGGTAGTTTCTTCTGTAGCACAAAGTCTTTTGTATCAAAGCAAATCTTCTTCTTGGGAACACAGTTCTTTAGCAACAGGGTAACCCACACGGGGGCTACACGACATCGAGGCAAAGTTAATCCAAAGGTTCGACCGCGAGGAGCGCTACGTCGAGCCCGGGGTCACACGGACCTCCCACAACACAGTACCTTAGGAAAATGAAGCACACGATGATCAGCGGCGTCGGTCCCTCAGGCGTCGCGTCTCCGGTGTCGATCAGGCCTCAGCAGGCGTCGTCGTTGATGATGCGGTTGCAAAGAGTGAGCAGCGCTCATGGCGTCGAGAGGGCACACAGTTGATGCAATCAGCAGCGGTGCAGACACGAGGTCCATTGGAGCTAGAGCCGTACTCCCACTCACTGGCAATGCTGCTGGCGTCGGTCGGGCCCGGCGGCCGGTCGTCGAGGAAGCGGGACACTGGGGCTGTTACCCACTACGTCGAGCTGCATTCGGCGATGTCCGTCGGCGGCGAGATTGCTGGTTCTTTCAGAGGTGCTGGATTCATAGTTCCAGCAAATAGCACTTTAAGCAGATGAAGTCCTTTAGCCCTGTGACTTCGGCAGGAGACTGGCACTCTTCCAGTCCTTGGAGATTTTCTTAGCAAGCGTGAGAGTACACACCTAGTTCCTCTCTCCTGGTTCCTTGGCAAAAATAAAGAAGCCCTGCAGGATTCCCCCAACAAACAGCACACTGGCAGAAGGGGTAGGCAGTCCTTGGATCAGCAGGCTTCTTGTCCTTGGTTTCAGGGTTCCTTGTCAGAAGTGATCTGATTTCATGGTTCAGGGGTCCTTCTCTTATACCCCTTTTTGGCTTTGATCCCTTTGTCCATGCAGGGGAATTTCCCAACATCCTGGGTCTGTTGTGGGTGGAGCCAGGCAGTAGCACCTGGCCTATTCACTGAGCAGGGCTGGGTCCTCAGACACCCAGCAGGAGGTGGAGCCAGCATTGACACTGGCAGGAGCAGAGCTATCGGCCTCCTGGCAGGAGGTGGGGCTAGGATCGTCCATGGCAGGCACAGAGCCATCAGCCGCTTGGCAGGAGGTGGAGCCAGCATTGTATCAGGCAGGGCAGGCTATCAGCAACTACTCTCCCCCTACTCTCAACGCAAATGTCCCACTCATCCCCAACTGACTCATCCAGACCTGTGGAGCCACCCAGCTCCTGTCACACACACGCAAGACCAGCAGAAACCAGATATGGTTGGACAAGAAAATAGACACTTTCTAAAAGTGCTATTTTCAAACTCAGAGTCCAAAAACCATCCACACCAACGGATGCGTAATTAAACCCCGAGTTCAGGGATACCAAACTCGACATTGCACCATGCTCCCCGAGCCAGCTAGGATCATAGCGTTAATAATCCCGGCGGCCCATCCTAACTAATGGAGAGCAGGCTACCTTGCAATAGTGAAGAACGAAGATGGCGGTAATTCAGTATTAGGACATGCCAACCTGGTCAGGCGTGTCCTACCTTATGCTTACAATGCACCCTGCCCTCGGGCCTACCATAGGGGTGACTAACAAGAAGTTAAGGGAAGGTTCGGGGACTGGCAAGTAGGTATACTCGCGCAGCCTGCGTGACAGCACTAGGCTGCACGTGGGTCTCGCAATGACCGACCCGTAGACATTCTTTTACGAGGCCGCTCTTGTGGGTGGCACAACACGTGCTGCAAACCCACGAGCGGCATTTGTATTTACAAGCCCCGGCACTCCTGGTGCACTAGACAAGGGACTGACAGTAAACCAAATAAGCCAAACATGGATATAATATATACATCAATTTAACATAGGGAGCACTTGCGCTGTGGCACTGATCAGCAGTGGCACAGCGCCCAAAGCATATACCAGCAAAACATCGAAAAACAGTGGAGGCAAAACAGAAAAAATGGAGGAGAGACTCAAGCCAATGATGTCAGGTCTAACAGTCTAATACCGGATAAAAGTGGTTTGGACAAAATCCATGCGGAAAAAGTTTTAGCTTTTTCTGACATTTAGCTCAATTTAGCGTTTTCAGGGGCCTGTTTGGGGGGCTTCCTGGTGTTTGTGGGTGGGTTTCGGGGTCTGGGAGCACTGCTGGGTATAGATACTTTTGATTGCAAGAGGTTTGAAGCAAATCCATGGTGGCAGAGGGGAGTTAGGGCCTAGCTGCAGAGCACACGCGGAGTGATTTTGGAAATTGGGCTGAAAAATGACTAAGTCCCCATTTTTGTAGTTTTGATTTTTGGCTGTTTGGGGGTCTTCTACTTGTTTTCGCCTGGGTTGACGGCTCTGAGGCCATTGCTGGGAAGGTCTATGTTAGAACCGGCTGTCTCTAGTTGGCAGAGGTATGCACTTCTGACAAATAGGGACACACCTTTTCTAGTCAGGGCAAGGGGACTACACACTTAGATAACCCCTGCTCACCCCCTTGGTAGCTTGGCAGAGCAGACAGGCTTATCCCAGAGGCTGTTGGTTAAGCATTTATGACCACATACAGTAATAAAGGGAATACACTACAAATGGACACGACTCAGTAGTATTATAAAAATAAGGATTTTTATATAAGGCTTAGCACAAGACCAGATAACGACAAAGATGTACACAATCGTAATAAATACTTCGGGAAGGAAAAAAATAGTTCAAAGGTAGTTTCTTCTGTAGCACAAAGTCTTTTGTATCAAAGCAAATCTTCTTCTTGGGAACACAGTTCTTTAGCAACAGGGTAACCCACACGGGGGCTACACGACGTCGAGGCAAAGTTAATCCAAAGGTTTGGCGTCGACCGCGAGGAGCGCTACGTCGAGCCCGGGGTCACACGGACCTCCCACAACACAGTACCTTAGGAAAATGAAGCACACGATGATCAGCGGCGTCGGTCCCTCCGGCATCGCGTCTCCGGTGTCGATCAGGCCTCAGCAGGCGTCGTCGTTGATGATGCGGTTGCAAAGAGTGAGCAGCGCTCACGGCGTCGAGAGGGCACACAGTTGATGCGATCAGCAGTGGTGCAGACACGAGGTCCCTTGGAGCTAGAGCCGTACTCCCACTCACTGGTGATGCTGCTGGCGTCGGTCGGGCCCGGCGGCCGGTCGTCGCGGAAGCGGGACACTGGGGCCGTTACCCACTACGTCGAGCTGGATTCGGCGACGTCCGTCGGCGTCGAGATTGCTGGTTCTTTCAGAGGTGCTGGATTCACAGTTCCAGCAAATAGCACTTTAAGCAGATGAAGTCCTTTAGCCCTGTGACTTCGGCAGGAGACTGGCACTCTTCCAGTCCTTGGAGATTTTCTTAGCAAGCGTGAGAGTACACACCTAGTTCCTCTCTCCTGGTTCCTTGGCAAAAATAAAGAAGCACTGCAGGATTCCCTCAACAAACAGCACACTGGCAGAAGGGGTAGGCAGTCCTTGGATCAGCAGGATTCTTGTCCTTGGTTTCAGGGTTCCTTGTCAGAAATGATCTGATTTCATGGTTCAGGGGTCCTTCTCTTTTACCCCTTTTTGGCTTTGATCCCTTTGTCCATGCAGGGGAATTTCCCAACATCCTGGGTCTGTTGTGGGTGGAGCCAGGCAGTAGCACCTTGCCTATTCACTGAGCAGGGCTGGGTCCTCAGACGCCCAGCAGGAGGTGGAGCCAGCATTGACACTGGCAGGAGCAGAGCTATCGGCCTCCTGGCAGGAGGTGGGGCTAGGATCGTCCATGGCAGGCACAGAGCCATCAGCCGCTTGGCAGGAGGTGGAGCCAGCATTGTATCAGGCAGGGCAGGCTATCAGCAACTACTCTCCCCCTACTCTCAACGCAAATGTCCCACTCATCCCCAACTGACTCATCCAGACCTGTGGAGCCACCCAGCTCCTGTCACACACACGCAAGACCAGCAGAAACCAGATATGGTTGGACAAGAAAATAGACACTTTCTAAAAGTGCTATTTTCAAACTCAGAGTCCAAAAACCATCCACACCAACGGATGCGTAATTAAACCCCGAGTTCAGGGATACCAAACTCGACATTGCACCATGCTCCCCGAGCCAGCTAGGATCATAGCGTTAATAATCCCGGCGGCCCATCCTAACTAATGGAGAGCAGGCTACCTCGCAATAGTGAAGAACGAAGATGGCGGTAATTCACTATTAGGACATGCCAACCTGGTCAGGCGTGTCCTACCTTATGCTTACAATGCACCCTGCCCTTGGGCCTACCATAGGAGTGACTAACAAGAAGTTAAGGGAAGGTTCGGGGACTGGCAAGTAGGTATACTCACGCAGCCTGCGTGACAGCACTAGGCTGCACGTGGGTCTCGCAATGACCGACCCGTAGACATTCTTTTACGAGGCCGCTCTTGTGGGTGGCACAACATGTGCTGCAAACCCACAAGCGGCATTTGTATTTACAAGCCCCGGCACTCCTGGTGCACTAGACAAGGGACTGACAGTAAACCAAATAAGCCAAACATGGATATAATAGATACATCAATTTAACATAGGGAGCACTTGCGCTGTGGCACTGATCAGCAGTGGCACAGCGCCCAAAGCATATACCAGCAAAACATCGAAAAACAGTGGAGGCAAAACAGAAAAAATGGAGGAGAGACTCAAGCCAATGATGTCAGGTCTAACAGTCTAATACCGGATAAAAGTGGTTTGGACAAAATCCATGCGGAAAAAGTTTTAGCTTTTTCTGACATTTAGCTCAATTTAGCATTTTCGGGGGCCTGATTGAGGGGCTTCCTGGTGTTTGTGGGTGGGTTTCGGGGTCTGGGAGCACTGCTGGGTATGGATACTTTTGATTGCAAGAGGTTTGAAGCAAATCCATGGTGGCAGAGGGGAGTTCGGGCCTGGCTGCAGAGCGCGTGCGGAGTGATTTTGGAAATTGGGCTGAAAATGACTAAGTCCCCATTTTTGTAGTTTTGCTTTTTGGCTGTTTGGGGGTCTTCTTCTTGTTTTCGCCTGGGTTGACGGCTCTGGGGCCATTGCTGGGAAGGTCTAATACCGGATAAAAGTGGTTTGAACAAAATCCATGCGGAAAAAGTTTTAGCTTTTTCTGACATTTCGCTCAATTTAGTGTTTTCGCTGGCCTGTTTGGGGGGCTTCCTGGTGTTTGTGGGTGGGTTTCGGGGTCAGGGAGCACTGCTGGGTATGGATAATTTTGATTGCAAGAGGTTTGAAGCAAATCCATGGTGGCGGAGGGGAGTTAGGGCCTAGCTGCAGAGCGCGCGCGGAGCGATTTTGGAAACTGGGCTGAAAAATGACCAAGTCCCCATTTTTGTAGTTTTGCTTTTTGGCTGTTTGGGGGTCTTCTACTTGTTTTCGCCTGGGTTGACGGCTCTGGGGCCATTGCTGGGAAGCTCTAATACCGGATAAAAGTGGTTTGGACAAAATCCATGCGGAAAAAGTTTTAGCTTTTTGTGACATTTAGCTCAATTTAGCGTTTTCGGGGGCCTGTTTGGGGGGCTTCCTGGTGTTTGTGGGTGGGTTTCGGGGTCTGGGAGCACTGCTGGGTATGGATACTTTTGATTGTAAGAGGTTTGAAGCAAATCCATGGTGGCAGAGGGGAGTTAGGGCCTAGCTGCAGAGCGCGCGTGGAGTGATTTTGGAAATTGGGCTGAAAAATGACTAAGTCCCCATTTTTGTAGTTTTGCTTTTTGGCTGTTTGGGGGTCTTCTACTTGTTTTTGCCTGGGTTCACGGCTCTGGGGCCATTGCTGGGAAGGTCTAATACCGGATAAAAGTGGTTTGGACAAAATCCATGCGGAAAAAGTTTTAGCTTTTTCTGACATTTCGCTCAATTTAGCGTTTTACGGGGGCCTGTTTGGGGGGCTTCCTGGTGTTTGTGGGTGGGTTTTGGGGTTTGGGAGCACTGCTGGGTATGGATACTTTTGATTGCAAGAGGTTTGAAGCAAATCCATGGTGGCAGAGGGGAGTTAGGGCCTAGCTGCAGAGCGCACGCGGAGTGATTTTGAAAATTGGGCTGAAAATGACTAAGTCCACATTTTTGTAGTTTTGCTTTTTGGCTGTTTGGGGGTCTTCTACTTGTTTTCGCCTGGGTTGACGGCTCTGAGGCCATTGCTGGGAAGGTCTAATACCGGATAAAAGTGGTTTGGACAAAATCCATGCGGAAAAAGTTTTTGCTTTTTCTGACATTTCGCTCAATTTAGCAATTTCGGGGGCCTGTTTGGGGGCTTCCTGGTGTTTGTGGGTGGGTTTCGGGGTCTGGGAGCACTGCTGGGTATGGATACTTTTGATTGCAAGAGGTTTGAAGCAAATCCATGGTGGCAGAGGGGATTTCAGGCCTGGCTGCAGAGCGCGCGCGGAGTGATTTTGGAAATATGGCTGAAAATGACTAAGTCCCCATTTTTGTAGTTTTGCTTTTTGGCTGTTTGGGGGTCTACTACTTGTTTTCGCCTGGGTTGACGGCTCTGGGGCCATTGCTTGGAAGGTCTAATACCGGATAAAAGTGGTTTGGACAAAATCCATGTGGAAAAAGTTTTAGCTTTTTCTGACATTTAGCTCAATTTAGCGTTTTCGGGGGCCTGTTTGGGGGGCTTCCTGGTGTTTGTGGGTGGGTTTCGGGTTCTGGGAGCACTGCTGGGTATGGATACTTTTGATTGTAAGAGGTTTGAAGCAAATCCATGGTGGCAGAGGGGAGTTAGGGCTTAGCTGCAGAGCGCGCGCGGAGTGATTTTGGAAATTGGGCTGAAAAATGACTAAGTCCCCATTTTTGTAGTTTTGCTTTTTGGCTGTTTGTGGGTCTTCTACTTGTTTTCGCCTGGGTTGACGGCTCTGGGGCCATTGCTGGGAAGGTCTAATACCGGATAAAAGTGGTTTGGACAAAATCCATGCGGAAAGTTTTTACTTTTTCTGACATTTCGCTCAATTTAGCATTTTCGGGGGCCTGTTTGGGGGGCTTCCTGGTGTTTGTGGGTGGGGTTTGGGGTTTGGGAGCACTGCTGGGTATGGATACTTTTGATTGCAAGAGGTTTGAAGCAAATCCACGGTGGCAGAGGGGAGTTAGGGCCTAGCTGCAGAGAGCACGCGGAGTGATTTTGGAAATTGGGCTGAAAATGACTAAGTCCCCATTTTTGTAGTTTTGCTTTTTGGCTGTTTGGGGGTCTTCTACTTGTTTTCGCCTGGGTTGACGGCTCTGGGGCCTTTGCTGGGAAGGTCTAATACCGGATAAAAGTGGTTTGGACAAAATCGGAGGTGAATTTTTTTTTGCGTTTTTGCAGACTTGCTTGTCTTTGAGGTGCTCTTTGGGGGGGTTCCGGGTATTTGTCGGTGGTTTTTGGGGTCTGGGAGCACTGCTGGCACAGTCTATTTTTGATTGCATTTGTTTCTCAGGAAATCCAGGGTGGAAAACGGGAGTTATGGCCTAGCTGCACAGCGCATTTGTACAGAATTGAAAGAAGGCCGAAAAATATTGTTAGTATGAGATTTTCCATTTTTGCTTTTTGACTGTTTGGGGGTGTTGTGCTTTTTTGCGGGTGGGTTGGCGGGTCTTGGGGCATTGCTGGGAAGGTCTAATACCAAGTAAAAGTGGTTTGGACAAAATCCATGCTGAAAAGCCTTTTGGCATTTTTTGCAACTTAGGGTTCGTTAGGGTTAGCACAAGCAGCAGTATTCCATGTGTTTGGGGGTGTTCTAGATTTTTGCAACTGGGTTCTGGGGTCTTACAGCACTCGTGGGAATGTGTAATCTTGGTTGCAAGTGGTTTGAAGAAAATCCATGGTGGGAAAGGGTGGATTTGGCCTAGTTAAAGAAAGCGTTTGCCACTATTCTTAACTTAGGGCTCGTTCGAGTTAGCAGTATTGTATTGCATGTGTTTGGGCGGGGGTTATGATGTAAATAATTAATTTACTCTCTTAATTTCTATGCAGGTAAGTACTTAATCAATAATAACTCAATCGGAAAGAAGGAAAACAGAGTCCGTGGTGTAAGAGTTTCTAAGGGTTTTATTCCTCATAAAGGAATCAGGATATCATGTTCTGACCACCACACAGGGTATCAGAAGGGATAGATGAGCGCGCCGTCGTTTATTGACAATACATAGCTTATATACTTGATTTACATCATAATGTTCAATGTAAGAGGCGTAACAGCTGAGAGAAGACAAGATAACAGTATACACGTGGTGCTAGTACATCATCAAGAGGCGTAAACTAGGCGTGAACTAGGGTGTGTGCTAGAAAACGTCACTGATAGGTGACGCAAGTGGGTGGCACCAAGGGGTGGTGCTAACAGAATGTTGCAATGTCAGCAGAAATCGGAAGCTTGGATGCGCGCGCAGCTGCATGACGTGTGATAGACGGGGTGCAGGGGACTTGACATTTACACTGGCGGAAAGAGACAGAAGTCTGGCATGTCAGATCAACTTGTGCTTCTATCATATCCGATATCTGATGTTTAGGAACTAAGCTATCTGGGCAGAAAGGTCTCTAGAGCAGAAGCTATTCTATACTTGCTGTGAGTGCGTGTATAAGCGCCTGAGTGTCTGTATGAGAAGCGTGGGGGCATGGGGCCTTCCATGGAAGCATGGCAACAGAGGCTATGAATTACTTGCATAAAGACAGGTCGGCCCTTTAGCCCTGTAGCTGAGGAAGGATGTTTACTGAAGCTAGCAGGCCGGAATGTATCTTCGGGGAGGGAAACAGATAACTCGAAGGTTATAGTCAATCTTGGCAGGCAGCAGGCTGAGCTGAGCACGGAGGGCCGCGCTAGAAGTAAGTCAGAGTTCACGGGTACGGGGGCTGCTCGGGCAGAGGCCCTCGCAGTCAGAAGCCAGAAAAGAGGCTCGGTGGCAGAGATTCAGGGCCTACTTTCAGCCAGGCTGAAAAACGTAGGAGTATACTTCAAAAAGACGTTGGCATAGCATACTTAGGAACGGACCATCAAACCCATTCATGGTGGGTCTGAAAGAGGACAAGTTAACGTTAGACGCAAATGTATTTGCGTCTTCATAGCTGATACAGGAGGGAAGTTACATGCACTTTTAACTCGTACATGGAGTCGGTGGGGTACTCGCTAGGGAACACAACATGACCATAAAATTTATATTACCTCATTCCCTCCTTGTTCCCTACGGACCCTTCATGATATGTCGATCCTCATAAATCGATCGGTTTGTTCTTGTAACATTATATGTTCGTCTTTCTTTCTTTGACTGTTTGAAAGACAACTGGAATGCTCAATGCAGGATGTGGCACACAGTCCACATATCGCTGGCCCACACTGCAGGCACAGGCAACAACTGAATACTATAACAAGGCCAATGCCTAGGAACGATAAGATCTTCCATCCCCAAGCCGTTAACGTAGTCCAGAACCAACCGGACCAAGTCCAGGTGCCTGGATTCTGATGTATCTGATTTGCAATTTTATGTAAACGGGTGATAGCTTGATAGACAGATGGTGCATTTTGTGGAATGAAAACACAGCAACTTGACCCGATGACCTTACAAGCTCCACCTCTATCTGCCAAGATGACGTCAATCACAAGACGATTTTGAAGGACAACAGTCCGTATAGCAGACTGCTCCTCTGTTAAGTTACCTAGAGCGGAGGCAGTTTCGTTCACTACTGCTTCAAGTGTTCTCGTTAATCTGCGTATTAACTTACTGTTTTGGACAGGTCCTAGGAAGAAAAAGAATCCTTTATTGAAATCAGTGTACTGTTCCCATGCCGTTTCTGTGTAGTCGACAAGGGGAATATCTCTTTTGGGTCTATTCGGTGCTAGATTCGTATTTCTATGGTAATCAGGAGGAGCTAGGAAAACAGGTGGCAGAAGGAAGGCAATGTAACAGGTACCATCCCAATCTGGAGGCAAACGTATGTATGCGGTATGACCACAAACAAAATAGGAATGACTGGTAGCTTTAAAAGACGATTTACCATGGTCACTGAACTCGACCACAGTAGTGCATTTACTATGACCTACGTGTACTGAACCTTTCTTGCTAACACATAATTCACCTGTGACTGGTAGTACTAACATATGGGGCAGAACTGGAGCAGTTTCAGATTCAACAGTGAGGATCATAAGGCTGATTGTGTAATTACCTAATCCATATACTTCATTTTCTAGATCAGTTCCTATTCGAGTGGGAAGTCCCTCTTTATCAGGATAACAGACGTTGAGCAGGACTAAGTTCAAGTTTCCCCAAACCCAGCCCCCATCGAAAACAGCAATATCAGGATCTAAAGAATTAATTATTTTAAACCATGCTCCACAGGAGCCATTGTGAGTGAATGGGTACGGAAAGAGGGGCAGAGCTCCCTTGTAATTCTGGTAGGGAGGGAGTCGGCCACATATCCAACAGTCTGTAGCATTATTTGTCTGATGGGAATGGTGTAACATACTAATGAATGTATTGTTGCGCAGCGCAAGTCTGTAAGAGAGTTCATGTGCAGGAAGTTCACTAAAAGTGTGTTCAGCAGAGACATTGTAAGCAGATTGTTCACGCCTGAAAATAGGCCAGTACATAGGAAGCAGAATGCTGGCAATAATAATTAGAATACTCAGAATAAACATGATTATTAGTGTCACTATGCAGTGACTACGAAGTGATTTGCAATATGTTCTTCTCTTTTCCTCTCTCTCTCTAACTCGATCTAGGGGATACATGTCAGAAACTATTTAACCGATTCACCTAAGGGAGGACTTAAACAATTAAACTGTCTGACTTGCTAGATCGAAGCTTCATTCGGTAAAGTTCTTGAGGAGTCTTTTCTCTCTTAGGCACAGTAACGTCTTGTGCTTCGACACAGTCTTTGGTGGGGGTGGACGAGTCAGAGTCCTGTTTCAGTCCGTTTTTTAGTTCATTGCATAGTTTGATGTGACTCGTGTGGACCCACCCCTTTCTCCCCTCGATTTTCACGGCGGTCCTGGTGGTAAGCAGAACGGTCTTTGGAGACTTCCAGCGGGGCTCCAGCGGACTTTTCCGGTCGAAATTCCGGACGACTACCAGGTCACCTGGGCGGACCTCATGCGCCTTTACATCGGTGTTGTCAGGGAAGGCTGCGGCAACCTGTGAACGACATGATTGGAGTGCAGACATCAAGGAGGCAAGGTAATCTGTCAACATGTTACAATCAATATCAGTGATCTTTTTCGGAACGGGCGTCCCCCACATATTCGGCGGTCTGCCAAAGACCACTTCGTACGGGGATAGCCCTGATCTCGAGTGGGCGACCATCCTCATGTAGAATAGTGCCACGGGCAGGGCGACTATCCAGTCGACCCCTTTTTCCTGACAGATCTTGGCAAGACGGATTTTTAGTGTCTGATTATGCCTTTCTACAAGGCCAGCTGCTTCGGGATGTCGGACACAGTGGAACCTCCACTGATATCCTAGCAAGAGGGAAACTTGTCTCATCAGCTCGGACGAGAACGGCTGTCCGTTATCTGAGTACACGACACGGGGCAAACCGTACCGTGGGAAGAATTCACGAACCAACTGTCTGGCAGTGGTCGGAGCAGTGTAGTCCGGGACTGGGTATGCTTCGGTCCAGCGGGACAGAGCACAAACAATTACAAGAACATACTTAAATCCTCTACAGCTATTCATCTGGATATAATCCATCTGGAGGACTTCAAAAGGGTGATCGGGAGGATGAAATCCACCTTGCTCAACAGGGACGCTTTTACCTGGATTGAACTGACAACAGATCATGCAAGTACGCACTTTCTGTTTTGCTGCTGCTCGTAAGTGTTTGTTGTACCAGAGATTCTGTAAACTGTCTAACATGGCTTTCTCTCCAAGATGGGCAGGACTATGTGCTGTATTTATCATGACTTGAACCATTGAGTCGGGGAGAAACCATATAGATTTTCCCTTCGTCACCCAACCTTGGTCTGTCTGAATCCCTCCTAGTTCAGTCCATTTCTTTATCTCCTCTGGAGTAGCATGTGTCTGGATGTCAATTACGTCTAGGGCGGGATCTCTAACTGTCATACACTGTGTTTGTACTATTGTCTTTGTCACATCAGTAGTCTGGGTGTGAGTCAATGCTGTATGTTTTGCTGTCTGGTCTGCCAGGTCGTTACCCTGGGAAACAGAATCTGTGACTTTGGTATGTGCCTTACACTTCATAACTGATATGCCCGAGGGCAAATGTATTGCTTCTAACAGTGCTTGAATGAGGGGGCCATGTTGTATCTTGGCCCCATGAGAAGTCAGAAAACCTCGTTCTTGCCAGAGGACTCCGAAGTCGTGTACAACTCCGAAGGCATAGCGGGAATCTGTGTATATGTTAACATTTCTGTTCTTGGCTAGAATACAGGCTCGAGTCAGAGCGATGAGCTCTGCTGCTTGAGCAGACAGTGTGTCAATACGATGTGTTTCTTTAATTTCAGTTTCAGTGGTCACGGCGTACGCGGCCACTAATTCTCCTGTACTTGTTCTCATGCATGAACCGTCCACATAAAGTGTCAGGTCTGGATTTGTCAATGGGACATCTGTTAAGTCTCGTCTAGGCTTAGTTACTGCATTAATTATTTCTATACAATCATGCGGAGCTGGATCTGTCATAACTGTAGGTAACAGTGTTGCTGGGTTCAGGATGCTGCAACGTCTGATTTCTATGTGTGGCTGGAATAGTGTTAATTCATAACCTGTCAGTCGTGCTATAGTTAAGTGTTGAGTCTGGGTTCTGTTTAACAAAACCTCTACAGAATGTGGTACTTGAACTGTTAACTGATGACCTAAAACAATTGAATCACTTTGTCTTATTGCTAACGCTGTTGCTGCTACTGACTTTAAGCACGCAGGGAGTGCTTGAGCTACTGAATCCAATGTACTAGAAAAATAAGCACAAGGCTTATGTGAACCTGCTTGGTCTTGAGTGAGGACAGACAACGCTGTGCCATCACGTTCTGTAACAAAAAGTGTAAACGGTTTGCTGTAACATGGTGTCGCTAAAACTGGTGCTTGGCATAAAACTTTCTTTAATTCTTCAAAAGCTTGCGTGTGTTCCTGAGTCCAAGGGAGGACAGTCGAAGTCGCTGCCTCCTGTGTCGTTAACTGGATGAGTGGTTTAGCTAGAAATGCATACTGGGGAATCCATTGTCTGCAGTACGAGGTGAGGCCTATGAAGGCCCGCACTTCCTTTTGTGTCTTGGGTTGCGGCATGTTCACAATTAACTGAATGCGATCGGGAGTGAGCTGTCTCCCCACTTTGGACAGCAAGTGACCCAAGTACACAACTTGCTGAACACAGAATTGTAGCTTCGAAGGAGACACCTTGTGTCCCTTGTCGGCCAGGAAATGTAAAACTGTCAGTGATGCTTTTTCACATTCGGGCTCACTTCGTGCGGTGATCAGCAGATCATCGACGTATTGTAGTAAAGCGGTGTTAACTGGCATTTGAATACAATCTAGTTGTCTTTTCAGTGCTTGACTATAGATGCTGGGGCTTTCTGTGAATCCTTGAGGTGCGCGCGAAAATTTGAAACTGCGTCCATTTAAACAGAATCCGAAGAGATATTGGCTCTCTGGATCAATAGGCACGCTGAAGAAGGCGTTCTTGAGATCAATTACAGTAAAGAACGTTGCTTCTGAATCAATAGCAGTCAAGAGAGATGATATATCGGGGACCACAGGATACTGTGGGATAATGCATTTATTCAATTCTCGAAGATCAATCACCAGCCGATATACTGGCGGTGCATTGGGATCAGTACGTTTAAGAATCGGAATGATGGGTGAGTTACAGATATTGGAGTCGGTCTCGACGACCACTCCTTGGGCAATGAGCTCTTCAATGATTTTCAGTAAAGCCGCTACAGCATCGGGTGGTAACTTGTATTGTCTGATTCTGGGTAATACAACACCTGCCTTGAGGGTAACGCGGTATGGTGTAATGTGCATACATCCTACATCAGTTGGGCCTTTTGCCCACAAGTAATCAGGTACATTTTTCAATCTGACGTCAAACTCACGAAGGACGTAATGACCCTTGAAATCCCGCAGAAAGAGTCTAACCCCCTCCGGGGAGCAGCATATTATAGCTCCTAGAGCTTTCAGTGTTTTAATTCCTAACAGATTTTCCGGACATGATTTTGTTAGTAACAGGTCTGTAACGCGTGATAATGGACCCACAGCCAGGGGAACTGGTTCTGAGACTTCATTTACAATAGGTTGTCCTGAAAAACCAAGGGAAACATTTTGTGAGCCTGAGAGGGGTGCCCCTGGAACTTCGTCATGACTTATTGTAGTGCGACTTGCCCCTGTGTCAATTAAAAACTTTCTATCTTTCCCCAATACTTGACTGTGTACATAAGGACCTTCTTGATCTACAGGAATCTCGATAAGAGGCAAGCCACCTTCCCTCTCTAGGCTGTTTCATGTATATCGGGAATATTCGGGGTAAGCAGACTGGGCATACTGGTACATCTGTTGTGAGACTTGCTGAGTTGCAGCAATGGGCTGTGGCTGTGGTACTGCTACGGTCTGTGCTGTCTGTGCGGATGCATGCATGGGCTGTGTATTCTGTGTAGACTGATGCTGGTTATGGTCTTGTCTAGGCGGATGCGGTCTCTCTTTAGTTTTACCTGTCGCTATGTTATGTTTCAGAACTGCACATTCGTGTACGTAGTGACCTGGCTGCTTGCAATAATTGCATGTCCCTTTAACAGGAGCTGCAGCGTGACTTGTCTGGGTCGTACCTTTCCTGTGACTGTCGGATGGGACCGTCTGGGCTACTAACATTTTCATTTTCGTGTCTTTCATACGCTTCTGTTCCTGATCTTGTTCTTCCCTAATTCTATTCTGGTGATATTGTAACATTTGTAACATCTGGGATGGCGTATTTGCTTGCCATGTACTCTCGACTTTATACACTCTATTTTTAACTAACGGTAGGGAATTCTCTACTAACTTTGATACGAAAAGATGTGGGTACGACTCGCTACTTGGCTGGAGGCCACTATTGATAATAAAACATTTCTCGAATCTAGAATAAAAGTCGCTAGTATCTTCATCATGTTTCTGTTTACAGGACGAGATTGCATCCCAATCCTCCTTTCTAGTTGTCAATAATCTGGGCAGGACCTGTACTATTAAACCTGGTAATGCTTTAGTTTTGTCCCCAAGGCCTAACCCTGGAACCCGTTTCTTTTCTTCATCCTCTATTTCTGCCCAGGCAATCTTTGCGTCTCCCACCTCCCAGTCCTTTTCCTTTAATTTCTCGAATATACCCGTAGGCAATAATACTTTCAACATTTTCATGATATCATCATATGTGTAGTCCCCCATCAGTAACATGTCTTTGAGCTCTCTATGAAAACCTGCAGGGTCTTTATCATGGCACGGTACTAATTTCTTCATTTCTAACAGTTCTAACTTAGTCAGAGGCGTGTGTACATACACGCGTTTCAAAATTTTATCCTCACCCATAACAGGGTGCACTTCTCGCAAGGGGTTCTGACTTTCAATACCACCCCCGCACTGCATATGGTACATTTTCCTTTCTGGAGGTGGGGCGGGGACATATTCAGGACTTACAAAAGTATCATATCTGCGTCGTTGTTCTAGAATTATTTGAACTAATTTAGTGCTTAGGCCTCTCCATCTATCCATCAGTAGTGCTTCTAGTGTCTCATGTAAGGGACCTGGATCGGAATAATGTTTTCTGTACTTAATGAGAAGGTGCTGAATCATATATATACCTGCTAATTTCTGTTCGTCGGGGGAGAGGTTCAGAAATGTCTGTGCTACCGTGTCATCATTATATATGCTTGCATTTTCGGCCCATGATACCGCTGATCGGGCTAATTCTTGTTCATCCATAGAATTGAGTACATGGTACCCAACTCGATCTCGAAGCCGTTTATCAGTTTCCTGGAACTGATGTTCAGCAGAATTCGGATTCGTTAAGGCAGAGAAGAAAACTCTCTTGCTTTCTGGACGGATACCCTTCCTAAGATAAGTTCCCTTACCTACATATGCTATAGTGCTTGTAGTTGGTTCTGGTTCTTCAGATTCTTCTTCCTCCTCGGAGGGAGCCTTTTCTTTCTCTTTCTCGTGTACTGCTATCACTGCTTTCTTAATCTTTTTATACATGGCCTCTATGCAATTTTGTCTGTCATGTTTTCCGTCGGCTATATTTTGACCCCACTTGTTCAATGCATCCAATTCACTCTGCTCTGTTCCGGGCCTGTCTCGTTCTCTTATTAGACAATTTATGAAAAATCGTAGTATCAGTGCTTGCATGGTAACTTTCTGTTTCTCCAGGGCATCCTTAATACTGTCGGGGTCCTTTCCCGTTTGAACGAACTCATATATTCTATCTAGGTGCTCCTTCATTCCTGCATAACATAACAAACTATCAGTAGCAGATCTTAACCGTAAAGACGCTAATACCATTAAGTCGTCCTGTCCAGGTTCTGGATCGTATCTACAAACTGACATATTTTCTTTTAGTGCATCAAGACGGGATGAATTAGAAGAACGGGGGGATCTGTACGTAAGAGGACTCTGCAGACCTCTGAGATTTAATCTGTGAGTCGGTGGCGGGGTCTGGAGACCCGCGGTCGCACCTTCTGAAGCGGAAACTTGGGCATTATCTCTGTGTGTAGTCAGTATCTGAATTTGTCTTTTAGTAGGATCTGATTGAAGTGGTTTCGGCAGATCAGTTTTAGGTGAGGGAAGTGGCGGAGCTGGCGGAACGGGACTAGTCTTTTTCGGTGTCGGCTGAGAGTGATCTTGGGGGGCAGTACCACCCCCGGCCCTGTCAGTAGGCAGGGCACGAACAGGCAGATTGGTGTAAGCTGGCGCTACATCTTCGAGATATGAATTTAGGAATATGTCTTTAGTAGTCTTATGCATTACTTTAGTTGGAACTAATGGTGACGGCAAATTTTTCGGTATTTCTGAAATGGCGTCAGGGGTACCATCGGCCAAAAGATACATGTTGTTCACTTTGCCATTTAGGATACGATCTATTTGTTCTACTTTTACTCGAATTCCCTCAGTAACTAATTCGTTTTCTTGGGCCTTTTCTGATTCTTTAAGCCTGTCTTCTCTACGGAGTGCTCTATCAGCACGCTTACGTGATTCCTTACGCCAAAATTCTATGGCGTCTTTCTGAGATTGTCTAGCTTTCTTTTTCCGTAATATTTCTTCTACCTTTATGATGCACTCGGCATCCCATGTTCCGTTAACTGGCCATCGGTATCTTTCCTCTAAGTGCTTGGTATAATCGGTCCATAACTCTAGATACAAGATGGCGTCTATGCCATGCTTATTATACATGAAATTACCTGGAGTGTCCCTAGGGGGGATTGGAATCTCTTCCTCTAACATCCCTTTCCTAGTTCCTATCTGCTTTAATTTGTTGAAAAACGGCATTGTGCCTACTTGATACTGGAATGCTTGATCCTTGATACTTAATGTCAACTGTAACTATTTATACAAAAACACAATAATGCACAAAAACAATCACATTCATACCACGACATTAATCACATGAAACATTTAAAGACATAGCTAACTTCCCCCTAGTCTGAATGTACCGCTCAACGATACAGATACACTGCTGTAACAGTGCAGAAATTCGGAATACTTTATATACTGCTAAACAGTACAGATACACTGCCTAAAAACAGTGCAGACCGGACTTGCGTACCCAAACCCGTCTAGATACGACCCAGCAATGGTACTCACCGGGAAGCACGGAAAACAGAAGGCCTCGGAAAACTCGACTGGACTCGACTCGGAACTTCGGAAAACTTCGGAAAACTTCGGAAAACTTCGGAAAACTTCGGAAAACTGGTGGGCCTCTTCACACCTCGGACCTTGCTTCCTTCGGCTGGGCTCTGGTCGGGATCCTCCGCACTCCTCACCGCCTCGTCTGGGCACTGATCGCAGTCTTCGTCACCTCCGTGTGTCAGAGGGGGATGCAGGAAATCCTGCCAGTACACGTGTTGTCCGTCTAACTGATGGCAGGGGACACGGATTGCAACGCACCTTCCGGCGCGTGAGGTGGGGGAGGGGTCCCTATTCGGGCGCCAAAATGATGTAAATAATTAATTTACTCTCTTAATTTCTATGCAGGTAAGTACTTAATCAATAATAACTCAATCGGAAAGAAGGAAAACAGAGTCCGTGGTGTAAGAGTTTCTAAGGGTTTTATTCCTCATAAAGGAATCAGGATATCATGTTCTGACCACCACACAGGGTATCAGAAGGGATAGATGAGCGCGCCGTCGTTTATTGACAATACATAGCTTATATACTTGATTTACATCATAATGTTCAATGTAAGAGGCGTAACAGCTGAGAGAAGACAAGATAACAGTATACACGTGGTGCTAGTACATCATCAAGAGGCGTAAACTAGGCGTGAACTAGGGTGTGTGCTAGAAAACGTCACTGATAGGTGACGCAAGTGGGTGGCACCAAGGGGTGGTGCTAACAGAATGTTGCAATGTCAGCAGAAATCGGAAGCTTGGATGCGCGCGCAGCTGCATGACGTGTGATAGACGGGGTGCAGGGGACTTGACATTTACACTGGCGGAAAGAGACAGAAGTCTGGCATGTCAGATCAACTTGTGCTTCTATCATATCCGATATCTGATGTTTAGGAACTAAGCTATCTGGGCAGAAAGGTCTCTAGAGCAGAAGCTATTCTATACTTGCTGTGAGTGCGTGTATAAGCGCCTGAGTGTCTGTATGAGAAGCGTGGGGGCATGGGGCCTTCCATGGAAGCATGGCAACAGAGGCTATGAATTACTTGCATAAAGACAGGTCGGCCCTTTAGCCCTGTAGCTGAGGAAGGATGTTTACTGAAGCTAGCAGGCCGGAATGTATCTTCGGGGAGGGAAACAGATAACTCGAAGGTTATAGTCAATCTTGGCAGGCAGCAGGCTGAGCTGAGCACGGAGGGCCGCGCTAGAAGTAAGTCAGAGTTCACGGGTACGGGGGCTGCTCGGGCAGAGGCCCTCGCAGTCAGAAGCCAGAAAAGAGGCTCGGTGGCAGAGATTCAGGGCCTACTTTCAGCCAGGCTGAAAAACGTAGGAGTATACTTCAAAAAGACGTTGGCATAGCATACTTAGGAACGGACCATCAAACCCATTCATGGTGGGTCTGAAAGAGGACAAGTTAACGTTAGACGCAAATGTATTTGCGTCTTCATAGCTGATACAGGAGGGAAGTTACATGCACTTTTAACTCGTACATGGAGTCGGTGGGGTACTCGCTAGGGAACACAACATGACCATAAAATTTATATTACCTCAGTTATAGATTTTTTCGACTGGGTGGGGTCTTGGAAAGCTTGTTGTAATGTCTAATTTTGATTGCAAGTCGTTTGAACATAATCCATGGTGGGAAAGGGGGGTTTTGGGCATACTTTCTGAGTGCGTTTTGACAGGATTTGAAATTAGGCCTCTGTGAGGTAGCAGCAGTATTCGGCACGTTTTTGGGAGGGTAATGTGGGGTGTTCTAGATTTTGGGGATTGTCATCTCTGAAAGTGACAGTATCATTTTTTCACTACACAGCGTGCCTTAAATATTTTTTTCTCCGAGGTGTCTTACTATTTAACACTTACTGTTGTATTTTTCAATCATCAATTACAGGCAGGCTTTTACCCTGTGCCATTGATGTACTACTCAGGCTTACAATTAGCGATCCGCAAATCCGCATCAGGCAGGCAGTGGACAGTGTGTCTGGTCACCAAGATTGATCGACGGAGCATCCGATGGAATGAAGGAGTACCGCGAATAAGAGGAATGGCTGGATGCATCGACTTCACAAATTCAATGGGACAACTACAAAAAACAGTAACAGTATCCAAAATTCTCCTTATCTTTTAAATGATATTGTTGTGAACTTCAACTTACTTCTACGAGTGTGACTCTGTGTGTTTGTTTGATCTTTGCTTCAAATACATCCCTCCCTCCAGCAATTAGATACATCTTTGTTATGTTTACCTCTAATTTAATGTTCTAAGTGTTTATTCTCTCTGAGGGCAGAGAGGCAAGTGAAATTGCGTAATGACTGCATCCCTGTACTGTCAACTTGTTTCTTCGAAGTTACTAGTAAGTTGCAGTAAGTAGTAGTACTACTTTTCAGTAACCTAACCATCCATTTACTACTTATGGCATGCAGTAGTGCACTTTCTTTATGTCCCTTTCAAGATTTATCAATATATTCTAATCCAAAGATTTGTTTCTCTTCATTTGTTGTTTGACTGTCCATGCTGTGTTTTTTTTCCTCTCTACCAAACTTTCCCAAAAAACCCCATTCCCATCCAATTTTCAAACCCTAACCCTCTTTCCCCGGGCTGTGTGGTATTTCATTGAGGTGTGACTGACAACAACAATAAATTCCACACACTTGCTGGGGAGGATAAGGTCAAAGCAACCAGAAGTTCATGTGCGCCATTGTGGATTGATAAGAACATCCTCCTCCTACACGACGTTAACAACAATGAAATGATTAATGCTTACCTTATGTTGGCACTGCTTAGGCTAGGGCACTGTTCTGTACCGTACTATCTATTGTACTGTTTCCAAAGCTACGCTCAGGCCACTCAATGTTTAATTTCCTCTTTTTAGGTCTCGCTCGAGACCTATTGTGATTAAGTCGGCTCTCAAGGGACGTTGGCAGGGGCACGCGGGCGATTTAACAGCGTGGACGCGCATGCCCCGCCCCCCGAGCCGTGCACATCACCAGAAGCCGATTGCCAGGGTCAGCCATGCCTCTCCAGTCACACGCGCACACACACTGCATACACGCACGCGCACACACACACACTGCATACACACACGGCCATGCCTCTCCAGTCACACGCGCACACACACTGCATACACGCACACACACACACTGCATACACACACGCTGACACACAGGTGCCAAGCCCCCCAAGCCCCACTTACCGCCTGAGCCGCCTCTCCTGACTTCTGCTGCCATCCACTTTGTGAGAGTGGGCGCGGGCTTCTCCAAAAGACGGAAGTCCCGCCCCACGACTGCCGTGAGCGTGCACATCTCGAGACCGGAAGTTCGGGAGAGTGCACGCTCACGGCTTGTGTTCCACTGTGGCGGACGCACAGACCTCTCGCAGGATGCTGCCCTTGTTATAAGTGCGTGCGCACATCGATGCCTGCTGCTTGTTATATTTTAGCACGGCTGCCGCTTTATACAAAAAAATCGTGGATACTGCACACCTCTCGGGATGACACATTCAGCGTCTGCAGAGATAACAAGGGTCCCTGTCAGATAATCCTGCCTCCCCTATTGTGTAATGGCTTCGGGAGCAAGGGGAGGAGAGAGATTTAGCTCGCTGCCGGGGTAACGGCTACCAACGATCACACATTTTGCACGCGGAATACCATGTCTAAAAACCTGTGTTCCGCCACCGGATCCACCATGTGCATTTTTAAATGCGTGAGCTCGTACAAACTGTGCTAGCAAATGCTCCGAAGCCTAGAATAAGGGGGCTGGGGGGTATTGTCGTCTGGCTTTAAGCCTTCCATAAAAATCAACTGTAAAAAGGCGTAATTTGAAAACCTCAAAACATTACACAACGTCAGGGAGAGTTTGCAGAAGCGGCCTGCATATCTAAATTAGGCGCTGCATTAGTTTTCCAGCACGTCCCAAAATATGGACACGGCCTGCTTTCAAACTTCCAAGTGCTCCCCCCTGCCGGTCAATCACGTCTCCTCCACATCTGCAAGTGCAGTCGGCTTCCTTTGTTAATTCACACCTCTCCAGTTGACATTACGACTTCAGAAACAAATACGCTTTTGGCACTGATACACTTGCACACGCTGTCCCCTCCGCCCCTATCTTTGCTGCAAGGACTGCATTCTGCATGTGGAAAGCAAAACCGGGTGATTCCTAGCATGTCTAGTGAGTATCTCTGAACGGGATCTCCGCGGCCCTCCACACACGTCACTGAAGCAGGGCCACAGGGCCAAACACACAGCAGCATCGGTAGGGAGGCAATTAGTTAAAAGCATTTAAATAGTTACAGCAGCAACGGGCCATGCCGAGAATGTTCCAGAATAACATGTCAGCTAACACAAGTTAATACATGTCAAGGAGAAGTTCGTGTTTACATGACTAAATAAGATGTTTCTTTTAGTAAGTCTGCAACTGTTTGAGACAAAATGAGCAGATTGGATTTCAGCTCAGATTTAAAAGAGATCGCCACGTTTCACATCCGAGGGGCACAACAAACAACACACAGGTCTCTAGCTTGAAATCAGGGGTTGCCTCCGAGGCACCGGGAACAATGCTTTGGGGGCTATGACGTGTAACTTTGACAGCCTGGTTCGGGGCACTTTCAAATACATGGGAGGGAAACATTGAGAAACGGTTGAGAGAAATCTCCATCAAACATGTCAGGGATATCTGGTGTGCGAAGTGAGAGGACACATAAATGATTTGTAAGGGTAGTGATGGTTGAGAAGTGAGGGAACATTTCAGGGGCAAGAAAGGGAAACTGAGGGCTTGTGAGGAGAAACTTAGGGAAGTGAGGGGAGCATAAGCATAACGAGACTTGTGGACCAAACCTTAGCATACAAGTGATGTAAATCTAAAAAGTCAGGTACAGAAAACGTAAACGAAAGTGCGACATACATAATAATAGTCTTCGCTTCGAAGCCCTGCACAATGGTGCCGGGCTTTCCATGGCACGTCAAAGCGCCCTCCAAGCCCCGAAGGAGAAGCCGAGATCTAGTGGTTTCATAGCGATGACAGAAGCGGATGGCCCGGGCTACCCAAGGATGAGATGAAGATAAGAGTGAAATCGGTAAGAGGGTGAACATGATGAGTCCAGCCTGTTCCACAGCACCTTCCCCGTCTGTGTGTGATTCTTCTTTTTCCCGTGCCAAGGACATGCACTGGCTTTGATGTCAGAGTCCAATGCCATCCCACATCTGGCCACCCATGCTCTATGGGTCCTTTCCTTGCCCTTAGTGCCCACCACTGACTAGTTTGTGCCACCCTCTCTTCGCCACCCCACCTGTAGCCACCCTTGCTCCAAGGGCCCTTTCCTCTTACTCCCCACCACCGACTAGTATGTTTTTGTATCGTGCGTTAAAGCTGAAAATGTAGATTTATAAATAAGTGTGCCCCTCTTGTATAGATCTGTTCCGCTCTGTTTTCTATTTGCGGTAAAACGATAGAAATTGTCCAATTGTATAAAAGGATGAAGTTGTTTGGCGTCGTCTGAGAGTCCAGGTTCTTCACGGCTAGAAAGGGTGAAAAATTGACTTGTTGTTGCCACTTTTTTTTCTTCTTGATCTGCAAAACCTCTGCTAATCTTCTTCCCTTCCCAGCTGCCGGTCTTTTGTTCCCTGAGAATGGAGCTAAAGCGTTTTTCTCCCCCACCAGAGGCAAGCAGGGGAACCCCTCACGCGCTGGGGTGGGCTTCACAGCTTTCATTGCACCGCTCTTACCAGAGACGGATATGAGTGCGTCCATGGAAATACACACATTTGTAGTTAGTAAGATATAATTGATTATAAGGACTGATGGTTACATGTTTTACTTGGAGGCTTCCGCTTTTAGAAAACTCTTAGACGAGTACAGTTATGGCATTGCATATTCTTGTAAATCGGTCGTAGTTTTATATTTTAAAAACCGTAAGTTCGAAACAGTTCTTTTATTTGTATTGTTGCATTGGTACTTAAATGCGTTTGTTGGAATTCTTAAAAATAATTAAGAACATATTGCACTATGATTACGACTAACTGTACGCTTACCTATGGGTGATGTTCTAAAGAAGTGTACATTTCCCACTGGCGGCATCAATTCAAAAGAGGTGTGTATTTTTACTGACGACATACATTTTTCCCCTTTCCTTCCTAAGGAAATGTTAATGCTTCCTGAATTTGTTTAGCAGCAGGCTTATTTGGAATAAGATTTTTCCACTCCCAAAAATATCTGGAAATTCGATACACTCATGTGGCGTTCCCACATGGTTTTCCATTTTTTTTGCGCGACATGTTACCATTTTGTATATCTGCCCCCCTGTATTTTAATCTCGTTTCTTACATTTGAATAGTATTCTTCAAGCTTGTGTTCACAATAGTGGACATTTATTGATGTGACATTGACATTTGCGGGATTGTGTTTCATGTAGCGAGTTATTAATCTTAAGAAAAAATCAAGTCAGCAGCTTTTCGGATTATTTCTCAGGAATCCTGTGCACTACAGTACATTCGGTCCACTTGTTCGCTCCAATCGTGCTCTTATTTTAAAGTGCTGCACTTCTGCCTCACTGCCTGACCAGGCTCCTTTGCAGTCATGGGTTCTGTATTGGATCATCACTTGCTTGAGTTATCGATTACACCAAAGCACATTTTTTAGTGGGTGCAGAGTGAGTGCAGAGTAAGTGTGACTGCAGAGTGAGTGTGACTGCAGTGTGAGTGCAGAGTGAGTGCAGAGTGAGTGCGAGTGCAGAGTGAGTGCAGTGTGAATGCAGAGTGAGTTTGAGTGCAGAGTGAGTGCAGAGTGAGTGCAGAGTGAGTGCAGTGTGAGTGCAGTGTGAGTGCAGTGTGAGTGTGAGTGCAGAGTGAGTGTGACTGCAGAGTGAGTGTGACTGCAGAGTGAGTGTGACTGCAGAGTGAGTGTGACTGCAGAGTGAGTATGACTGCAGAGTGAGTGACTGCAGAGTGAGTGACTGCAGAGTGAGTGACTGCAGAGTGAGTGACTGCAGAGTGAGTGACTGCAGAGTGAATGACTGCAGAGTGAATGACTGCAGAGGGAATGACTGCATTGTGAGAGTGACTGGAGAGTGACTGCAGAGTGAGAGTGACTGCAGAGTGAGAGTGACTGCAGAGTGAGAGTGACTGCAGAGTGAGAGTGACTGCAGAGTGAGAGTGACTGCAGAGTGAATGTGACTGCAGAGTGAGTGACTGCAGAGTGAGTGACTGCAGAGTGAGAGTGACTGCAGAGTGACTGCAGAGTGAGAGTGACTGCAGAGTGAGAGTGACTGCAGAGTGAGAGTGACTGCAGAGTGAGAGTGACTGCAGAGTGCGAGTGACTGCAGAGTGACTGTAGAGTGACTGCAGAGTGCGAGTGACTGCAGAGTGACTGCAGAGTGCAAGTGACTGCAGAGTGACTGCAGAGTGCAAGTGACTGCAGAGTGACTGCAGAGTGCAAGTGACGGCAGAGTGACTGCAGAGTGCAAGTGACTGCAGAGTGACTGCAGAGTGCAAGTGACTGCAGAGTGCGAGTGACTGCAGAGTGACTGCAGAGTGCGAGTGACTGCAGAGTGACTGCAGAGTGCGAGTGACTGCAGAGTGACTGCAGAGTGCGAGTGACTGCAGAGTGACTGCAGAGTGCGAGTGACTGCAGACTGACTGCAGAGTGCGAGTGACTGCAGACTGACTGCAGAGTGCGAGTGACTGCAGAGTGACTGCAGAGTGCGAGTGACTCAGCAGTGTGAGTGTTCCAGAGAGAGCAGGTTATGCTAGTGCGCTTACACGGTGCACTGACACACAGGAGCTAAAACAAAGAACAGCTGAACACGTGTCTTGGGAGCTTCATTGAGGCAGCCGGCCCTCTGTGAGGGGAGCAGCAAAGAGTGGACGCCCCAACCAATGAAGCGCAACTACTGCACTTCTGCCTCACTGCCTGACCAGGCTCCTTTGCAGTCATGGGTTCTGTATTGGATCATCACTTGCTTGAGTTATCGATTACACCAAAGCACATTTTTTAGTGGGTGCAGAGTGAGTGCAGAGTAAGTGTGACTGCAGAGTGAGTGTGACTGCAGTGTGAGTGCAGAGTGAGTGCGAGTGCAGAGTGAGTGCAGTGTGAATGCAGAGTGAGTTTGAGTGCAGAGTGAGTGCAGAGTGAGTTTGAGTGCAGAGTGAGTGCAGAGTGAGTGCAGAGTGAGTGCAGAGTGAGTGCAGAGTGAGTGCAGAGTGAGTGCAGTGTGAGTGTGACTGCAGAGTGAGTGTGACTGCAGAGTGAGTGTGACTGCAGAGTGAGTGTGACTGCAGAGTGAGTGACTGCAGAGTGAGTGACTGCAGAGTGAGTGACTGCAGAGTGAATGACTGCAGAGGGAATGACTGCATTGTGAGAGTGACTGGAGAGTGACTGCAGAGTGAGAGTGACTGCAGAGTGAGAGTGACTGCAGAGTGAGAGTGACTGCAGAGTGAGAGTGACTGCAGAGTGAGAGTGACTGCAGAGTGAATGTGACTGCAGAGTGAATGTGACTGCAGAGTGAATGTGACTGCAGAGTGAGTGACTGCAGAGTGAGAGTGACTGCAGAGTGACTGCAGAGTGAGAGTGACTGCAGAGTGAGAGTGACTGCAGAGTGAGAGTGACTGCAGAGTGAGAGTGACTGCAGAGTGAGAGTGACTGCAGAGTGAGAGTGACTGCAGAGTGACTGCAGAGTGACTGCAGAGTGACTGCAGAGTGCGAGTGACTGCAGAGTGACTGCAGAGTGCAAGTGACTGCAGAGTGACTGCAGAGTGCAAGTGACTGCAGAGTGACTGCAGAGTGCAAGTGACGGCAGAGTGACTGCAGAGTGCAAGTGACGGCAGAGTGACTGCAGAGTGCAAGTGACTGCAGAGTGACTGCAGAGTGCAAGTGACTGCAGAGTGCGAGTGACTGCAGAGTGACTGCAGAGTGCGAGTGACTGCAGAGTGACTGCAGAGTGCGAGTGACTGCAGAGTGACTGCAGAGTGCGAGTGACTGCAGAGTGACTGCAGAGTGCGAGTGACTGCAGACTGACTGCAGAGTGCGAGTGACTGCAGAGTGACTGCAGAGTGCGAGTGACTCAGCAGTGTGAGTGTTCCAGAGAGAGCAGGTTATGCTAGTGCGCTTACACGGTGCACTGACACACAGGAGCTAAAACAAAGAACAGCTGAACACGTGTCTTGGGAGCTTCATTGAGGCAGCCGGCCCTCTGTGAGGGGAGCAGCAAAGAGTGGACGCCCCAACCAATGAAGCGCAACTACTCACTACCTACTGTACGATTACAACACAGGCCGAAGGGCAGAGCTAGTTTTAGACTTGTAAGTAACACACACTTAGGTCTACTCTGGTCTAGGACAAGAATACATCTTCCTTCCATTAACATGATAAACTATGGCTGATTCCCACACAGGTCACACTCACATCCCAAAACAATGCAAGGGCAAAGAATATAACGCTGAATCGTTCTATCCCTGGGTCCTCTTCTATTTTACTGCCCCTTTAAGTGCATCCCACATAGACCAAACAACAAGGCATCGCCCTTCCAACAAAGCGTAATCTGCGGGTACATAGCAGTCCTAGACACATTTCAACGAGCCTTACCAGGTATCAGCCGGATCCCCCGGCTCCCGGTTGTTCTGTGTGATGCTGTCTAAGGCAAATGCCCGTCCACCTTGTGATGGGAAAAGTAGCATAGACATGGCCGAGCGTGGCCCTGCGGGGGCGAACAATACGATTTGTTTCCTGGGAAGGATTCTCATTATACAGTGCATAATAATTGGATCTACATTGCAGATCGTGCCCCAGGGCCAAATGTTGATGTTCTCTAGCCGACGCCTCTTTGTGGCTCTGCATCAATGTGTAATCTTGTTTAAATCAGCATGCTTATAAGCAACAGCTAACCATTCACAAACAATGTTTATATACCAATTGCAAATAAAATAAAAAAATGAATGCAAAGCATTGTCATCTGTGAGCCCGTGCCTGAGGTGCATCATCAGAGCTGTGTGAATAATAACTGCGTCAGCCCCATGCGTAAGGTGCATCATCAGAGCTGTGTGATTAATAACAGCTGTGAGCCCCGTGCCTGAGGTGCATCATCAGAGCTGTGTGAATAATAACTGTGTTAACCCCCCGCGTGAGGTGCATCATCCACATTGCTCAGGTCACCCAAATTCCTGCACTCTCTACCACACTGCTTTCAAGAACAGCATACTCTTGCACACACTCTCACTGCTCACCAATTCAAAGTTTGCTAAACATTTTATGCAACGGCATTGTCATACACAATGCCAATAACTCAAACTTTAATGCTGCGAGACCTATTGCATTGTAAATGCTTGTTTTCATATGGTGATACTGCCAGTGTGTACCACTACTGCTACCAGCACAACAATGATATTGCATCCATTGAGGATTCAAGTCAACAACCAACCTTATTCACCAACCGTGATTCGCAAATCACAGGTAAGATAAGCATATTGAGGAGGTAGTAGAATAATGGGCTAGGACTAAGTTTGGAGGAGAGCAGAGACTAACAGTACTACTAGTAAAGTACAGTAGTAGGGCTACTGAATTGACTAACTCGGTTACTTGCAATTTGGTACATTTCAGGACAAGATGTTTCATTCATGCTGGTAAGTTTGAAAAACCAAACGTCCAGTAACCACCGCCAACCCCCACACAAAATAATATGAGCGCGTATACTGTGTTTTTGAATTAAAAATATAATTATTAAGAAATATAAATTATGGAAGTTGTTGTCGTCACAAAAATAGAATTACCCCAACTCACCCCCCTCCCTAACCAAACCATTGTCCAAAAATCAAAAAGTACCCTTTCCCAAAAACCCAATTCCCACCCCCCCAACAGTCTTTAAAAAAGGGACAAGGGACAGTCACTTCCTCCGGTGGCGTTTGGACAGCTGGCGCTGCACGTCCCGCAGCTCTTTGCGGAGGTCCCGGAGCTGGCGCTGATGTTTTTCGGCCAACCGCTCCAGGTAGTCCACTCGCTTTCGGAGGCGGCGCTGGCGTACCATCCAGGCTCTGGGGGGGGCAGCTGTTGTTTTTGCTGCTGTGCGGCGGCGGCGGCAGCGGCAGCGGGAGGCTGTCGGGCCACGGCTCCGTTTGGCTGGAGGCTTGTGGCTGGTGGACCCGGGGGCAGTGGAGGAGGATGGACTGGAGGTTGGTGTAGTTTCCTCCTCATGCTCCCGAGCCCACAACCATCGATACTCGACACAAATAGCCTCCAGCTTACGGCCCGGACAGCCATCTCCTTACGGGTGAGCTTTTTGGGAGTAGCATCTATGAAAAAAAAAAGAAAAATACTGTAGCCAATAGTCTTTAACATAAAGTCAAAATAATTCAACAGAAAGTTGACACTCAGTAAAACCAGCATCAGTAACAACAGCAAGTAGCAAACACAGTATAACATTTTGAAGATAACGGACCAGGTTTTTTTGATTGTCGATCCACAACTGGCGCCTCCCGTATGTGACGTTATTTATAATTTCTAACCACTATTTTGAGGGTGCTCCAGATAGGAGGAAGAACCTAAACCTCCAATTAGGAGGACCAAGATCCAAACATAATTGATACAGCAGGTATCTGTGCACACGTCGCCTTTCACAGAGTAAATGCTGTTGGTAATCAAACAACACAACCAATAGACAAACAATGTGGAAGTAGTCTTGATAGAAGTTTTTCTTCAATTCAGATTTTATCTACCACGCCCAGCCAACACGTGTTTTGTCAGGGCTAGTAGCCCGCAACTTCATCAGGGCTCCCACGGGCAGAGGTTCCAAAGCTATTGCCACAATGGCTAGATGCTCTCAGCTGGTTCTAATTCCGACCCGGCTACCGGGTACTGTCGAGGTTCTAGCTGATTCATCTCAGTCGTCCGTGTGATGGTTAATACCAAAGATGCGACACACCATAGGAGTATCCGTGTGAGCGGCAGGTTAAGCCGTACTGCTTTCCAGCGTCTCCGCGTGTAAATGCGGAAGTCATTTACAGTTTACACGCGGAGACGCTGTAAAGCTGAGATGGCTGAGATGAATCAGCGAGAACCTCCACAGTACCCGGTAGAATTGGAAGCGGCCGAGAGCACCTAGCCATTTTGGCAATAGCTCTGGAACAGCTGCCCGCGGGAGCCCTGATGAAGTCGCGGGCTACTAGCCCTGACGAAACACGTGTTGGCTGGGCGTGGTGGATAAAATCTGAATTGAAGAAAAACTTCTATCAAGACTACTTCCACATTGTTTGTCTATTGGTTGTGTTGTTTGATTACCTACAGCATTTACTCTGTAAAAGGCGACGTGTGCACAGATACCTGTTGTAACAGTATAACATTTTGGCATGTATCTTTCCGCCGTCTTTGTAAGCCTGTGACATTACTGGGAGTTTCAGGAATTCCACTAGCAGCACTATGGGTGGACTCATTACTACATACATAGTCAGAGAGTACTAAAAAAAGGCCTTTTTTAAACTTTTTTTCTCTTGGGTTGCAAAAGAAATCACTGGTACATGAACTTGTGCTCGCCACCTTAATGGCAGCTCACTCTGCTTTCACCCAAGAAATACAGACACAGGCCATGATGATGCAGACTCGCAGTACTTTAAGCAGTACATGCAAGTGGGGATCTGAATGTCTTACTTTTCTATAGGGGTGGCACTGCCACTGGCCATACTTCTTCCACTCAGCGTCTGCTCTACTACATCATACACCTCTGCTATCGACGAGGAGGATGAAGAAGATAACATCCAAGCTTCGAAAGTACGTCTATGATTCTTCTTGATGTCTCAAATGTACCAACATTTATTTTTGTCAAAAACCAACTAACACCCTTTTCATTATATTTTGGAAAGCGCTGTCTTCTTATGTTGAATTGCATTCAACAAAACCATTCTTTACAGTCATAAATATTAAGACTCGCTCGTCCTTCGTTTTACCCTTCTTTAACTTTTCGTTCTTCACATCCCTAAACTTCATCTGATATGACTTGCCTTCACAAATCACAATAAAAATTTGCCAGCTGAGTTGAAGTGAAATAGAGGGGGCCATTGGTTACCAGAGAAGTACCGCAGCTAATGCTATTAAAAGTCAAGGTTGACTGTCTTCTAGGTGATAGCCCAAAAAGTAGTAAATTAGTAAATGTTCTTGACAGTACAGTGTACTTATACTAGCGTACTGTGTACTACTGTACAGTACATCATCCACTCCTTTGCAAGGCTACTCAAAAAAATTTCAATAAGTAAGGAGTATAATAACTTACCACCGTCCGCCGCCGCTGAGTCTACCCCCCCAGCTCCTCCTGTTGGCGCCGCCGCATCCTGAGTGGACCCCCTTGTAGCGCCGTGACCGTCCTGTTTCCTACAGAAGCGGTCGCTCCTCACGCTGCTCCCCGATCTGCCTGCCACCACTGGTATCGTAGCACTAGACTGCTGTCTGCTGCCTCGCCTCGCTCTCACAGCTGATACTGCCTAATTGAACACCGCATTTGAATCGTAGCGCTAGATTGCATAATTAATAATTAATCCTCGTTTTTGCATCGTAGCGCTGGATTGCCTAAGTACGCTTTGACTAGATTCACTATTGTGCTGCGCTCCAGTGACATTGAGTTGTGCCTGATTGTGCCGGTGCCACTGCCATTTGCATCGCGCTTTCTTGCTGACTGTGCCCCAATCCTGCTCCGCTTTTGGCTTGCAGCCATTTTATTGTTCTTGTTGTTGTTGTGCCTCCCTGCCCGGATCACCACCCCGCTCCCGCCTCCCAGCTGACCCTCCTTCGCCCCTCCCCCCCTCTATCCACATATGACAGATGCTTCAGCGCCCAGCGGTCGCGCCGAAGGTGCGCCAAAGTTAAGCCTTGCTATGCCCGTCCGCTCCTGGACCGCGCACAGCGCCATACCCCCTGGTCCTCGCAAAACCCACTCCACCCGCATATCATATGACGCCGCTACCCTCTTTGCCCTTAACCCCGGAAGCACACCACAATGCTGCGAAGCTGCCCCAGGACACACCCATGGACCCTTCGCCTGCCACTCCCGCAAGTTCGCCTGCATCAGGACCCACACCAAATCCACTAACTCCAAACACAGCCCCGACCCTAACCACCTGAAGTGCATCCTGCTTAACACCCGCTCTGTCCACAGACACGCCACTGAACTCTGGGACCTAATCGACACTGCATCGCCGGACGTCGCCTTCCTAACAGAAACCTGGATGAACACCACATCAGCGCCCAACATCGCCATAGCCATCCCGGACGCTTACAAGATCATCCGAAAAGACCGCACCAACCAAACAGGAGGAGGCATCGCCATCGTCCATAAGAACACCATTCAAATCACGACCAGCTCCGACGATAACCTCGCTACCGCCGAACACCTTCACTTCCAGATCCACACCGGCCCCAGGACCACACTTAGAGGCACCCTCGTCTACAGACCACCAGGAACCCGCACACAATTCAGCGAAGAAATCACTGACTTCATCAGCCCACATGCCCTCCCCTCCGAGGACTACATTCTACTGGGAGACCTCAACTTCCACCTGGAAAAGAAAAACGACAGCAACACCACCACCCTTCTGGACAACCTGGCCAATCTCGGACTCAAACAACCTGTTAACACCCCCACCCACCTTGCCGGACACACGCTCGACCCTATCTTCACCTCCAGCAAACACATCTCCTTCGATCACACCACAGCTCTCCATTGGACGGACCACAGCTGCATTCACTTCAGCTACAAAAAGACCTCGACCCACAACCCCCCACAACCTATTCCTCGAAGGAACTGCAACAAAATCACCACCGACCAACTCTTCACATCGCATAACCAAAACCCTCCTGCCATATCATCGGACCCAAACCAAGCTGCCACCAAACTCACACAATGGATCACCCACAGCGCTGACGAATTAGCAACCTTGAAAAACCACCAGAACAAACAAGGTAGCAAAAAGGCCCCCTGGTTCAACGATGACCTCAAGAAATCCAAGAAGTTATGTTGTACTCTCGAGAAAACCTGGAGAAAAAACCCAACCACTGACAACCTGACCACCTTCAAGGACGCCACTTGCAAACACCACCAATTGATCCGATCCACCAAGAAATCAGCATTCAAGGATCGACTCGACAACAACGCCCACAACAGCAAGGATCTATTCAACATCCTCAAAGAATTTACCAACCCCACCGCCGGCACCAACGACATCACTCCCTCCCAAGACCTCTGCGACTCTTTATCCTCTTTCTTCCACAAAAAAATCGCCGACATACATAACAGCTTCGAAAACCATTCCGAAGAACAGTCCACTCCACCCACCTCCGAACCTAAACAGCACCCTCACAACCTCTGCGCCTGGAACCCAATCACCACTGAAGACACCATCCGCCTGATGAACTCCATCCACTCAGGATCTCCAACCGACCCATGTCCCCATCACATTTTCAACAAAGCAGACTCCATCATCGCACCCCACCTCCACGATGTCATCAACTGTTCCTTCAACTCCGCTACCTTCCCAGAAAGCTGGAAACATGCCAAACTCAGCGCCCTTCTGAAGAAACCCACAGCAGATCCCTCTGAACTTAAGAACTACCGCCCCATCTCTCTCCTCCCATTCCCTGCCAAAGTTATTGAGAAAGCCGTCAATAGTCAACTCGCCGCCTTCCTCGAATCCAACAAATCCCTCGACCGCTCACAGTCCGGCTTCCGAGCCAAACACAGCACCGAAACCGCCCTCATCGCAGCTACAGACGACATCCGAACGCTACTGGACAACAGAGAAACAGCTGCCCTAATCCTACATGACCTATCCGCCGCCTTCGACACAGTCTGTCATAGCACCCTCATACAACGCCTCTGCAACGTTGGAATACAAGGAAAAGTTCTGGACTGGATCACCTCGTTCCTCGCCGGGAGAACCCAGAGAGTCCGCCTCCCCCCATTCAAATCAGACGCCACCGAAGTAATCTGCGCATACCACAAGGATCATCACTCAGTCCCACCCTCTTCAACGTTTACATGAGTCCCCTCGCATCCATCGCACGACAACACAACCTCAACATCATCTCCTATGCAGACGACACCCAGCTGATCCTCTCCCTCACCAGACCCAAACACCGCCAAAACCAATCTACACGAAGGAATGAAAGAAGTAGCCGAATGGATGAAGAACAGCCGTTTAAAACTAAACTCGGACAAAACGGAAGTCCTCATCTTAGGATCATCCCCCTCTGCCTGGGACGACTCATGGTGGCCTCCGGCCCTGGGCACAGCACCCACACCTACAGAACACGCACGTAACCTGGGCTTCATCTTGGACTCCTCCCTCTCGATGACCAGACAAGTCAACGCCGTCTCATCTTCATGCTTCAACATCCTTCGCATGCTCAAAAAAATCTTCCGTTGGATCCCCACCAAAACAAGAAAGACAGTCACCCACGCACTGGTCACTAGCCGACTGGACTATGGAAACACCCTCTACACTGGAATCACAGCCAAACTACAGAAAAAACTCCAACGCATCCAAAACGCCTCAGCCAGACTCATATTGGACATCCCCCGTCAAACTCACATTTCCGGTCACCTGAAAAACCTCCACTGGCTCCCCGTCAACAAGAGAATAACGCTCCGTCTCCTCACCCACGCACACAAAGCCCTCTACGACCTGGGACCCGAATGCCTCAACACACGACTGACCTTCTACACACCCACCCGCCAACTTCGATCATCCAACCAAGCCCTCGCCGCAATTCCGCGCATCCATAGATCCACCATGGGAGGAAGATCCTTCTCCTACTTAGCGGCCAAAACCTGGAATTCTCCCCCCACTCACCTCCGCCTTACACAGATCCACCTCTCCTTCATAAAGCAGCTAAAAACCTGGCTATTCGATAAGTAATACACACACCCTCCCTCAAGCGCCTTGAGACCCTCTGGGTGAGTAGTGCGCTATACAAATCTCTGAACTTGAACTTGAACTCCGCACTGCTGGCCCCGGCACTGGTTGTCATATGTGCCGCGTCAGATGTTGTGAGGTCTAGGAAAAATATGTCATATTTTCAGACGCCATACACAAACCCCATTTTGTCTCGTAACGGAAGAAAATGTTACATAACACGTTTTTTTTATTACTGGGATTGAAAAAAAGTAACGGTTTTGGGGAGGGTGTTAACCTTTTATATGCTTATTCCATTAAATGCTACACTTGTTCTTATGACAACTGATGAATGCTTGCTTAACGGGCACCATTTTTCTCATTACAGAAAGAAGATTCCATTGCCCTTCTGCAAGACAATTCTCCAACTACTAGTAAGTCATCACCAGCAGTACTTTAAGTACTTTAAAGAAGGTGGGGGCTCCCGCACAGTTATTCTAATAATTTCATGTGTCTGTTAACTATTATTAATTTTGAGTCATACTAATTTCATTCATGGGAATGTTGTTGCAACTTTAACGTCATCTTCATCCATCAGAATACTACGCTATTAAAAATAGAGAAATAGTGTTTTTATTTCTTAATTGAAAATAAAACTTTAAAACTAACAAACACTGTGTGGTTTTTGTTTACGAGTGAGTGAGCGGAAAGGTTTGAACTACTGCACTTGGCAGTCATGTTTCAGTGACTCAGATAGGCCGGGACTCGGAGGTAGTCTTCTTCTGTTCTTCTGGGTCGTAAAATCATTGGTCAGACATTCTAGATAGTCGGTCAGGGGATTGGGGGTTCAGCTTCTCTTCGGACTGAGGTATGTCGAAAGACGAACTGCACCTATCATCTTGTCCATACTTCTTTGTGTGCTTACAGAATAGTCCCTAAAACACTAGCGGTATGGGATGTGCTCCTCTGAAATCAAAAAGGACACTGCTACCTTTTACTTGGTGTAAACAATTACATTTTGTTGTTGCAAATTGTCAAAGCACTTACATTAAGAAGACTGGAATAGACAGCAAGGGCAACCCAGAGAACTACACTCAGTGCCTAGAGCTATTGCTGTATCAGAGTTTTGTTGCACACCGTTTGTCGAATGGGCAAGCTTAGCTACCTACACAGACCGACTCATAATTGTAAATAGTAGTAGCACAGAGAGTGATGGTAGAGGCAGGATAAGAATGTAGAAAGTAGTCTACATTAGAAGATAATAAATAGGAGCTGTAAAAGTTAGGGAAGTATAAGTATTAAGATAACAATAAGACAACTTACTGGGGCCAGCAGAAGAGCCTGGAAGGGACTGCTCCTGTCCAACTTCTGCCAGCGGAGTCTCTGTTGCCGCCGTCGCCTTGCCCCTGGGAGTTGCTGGTGATCATGAAATAAAGATACACAACATGGATGATTGTTTTTTGGGAAATGTTTGAATTCTTTGTACTCAATCTAAAATTATGTCGGGGAAACAAATTAACATCAATTGCATCTGATCGGGTCAAGTAAGAGGATAGTAGTACAGTATTGCAGGATTCGCAGACCGTCTAATAGGAAAGTTATGTAATTCACTAACTACATCAACAACAAAAAGGGTTATACTACGACTGCCATCACTCAGCAGCACGAGACGTCGCATGACAGACACAGTCCGTCTTCATGATTGCAGACCACTAACAAATGTCCTAGAACAAGTAATAAATAGTATACTCAACGTATCAATCCACCACTATCTCTTCAAAGTGGCAGCAGCAGGAGTACAAAGAAGGACTAGACTTGAGTCTACTGTCTCTAGCATTACGTAGTAATGCTCTCAAATGACTAAAAAGTTGCAAACAAGTAAGCATAGTAGCAACGCCAATAACCAGGCGAGCACCTGCAATAACAGAAGCTATTTAAACATTAATTTACCTGCAATGTAATCTAATCAGCAGCATTCGTACTCTTCAGGAAAAAAATAGATTAGTAATATAACAGAGCAGAAGGAAAAAAAGTAGTTATTAAATAGCTACTTACCAAGCCCAGGGATCTCCACACCAAGCAGGTCGACCATGTCATGCTCCCGGTCCAAGATGTCACTCCACCGGTGCGTCACTTGGTGGTAGGTGCGCCGGACCCCAGATTCATTATACATGCACCGGCACACCTTCTCCCACAGCTGGCGACGCTCCTGGAGGCCGTAACCGGAAGCAATTCGCCCACCTGTTGCCACGGTCTTAGGGAGGTGGACCTGGACAAAAACCAGCAAGGCGGCCACCTCCACAGCAGAAAAGATCTCCCTGGGCTGCACTTCCTCCCCCCTCCAACGCCCGCAAGGGAGCCGGGTACATGGGGATGGGCCCTTCCCCTTGCCCTTGTCGCCTCCCTTAGCCATGGTCCTGGGCACAAGAAGAAGGAAAGAAGAATAGGTGTGAAAAAAAATAAGAGAGAGAGCAAAAGAAATAAGGAAGGTAATAAAGTAACAAAAAGTAAAAAAAAAACACAAAATATAGATGTAGGAAATTGAAGAGAGAGATAATAAGCAAAAAAAAACAAAAAAAAGTTCAGAAAAACATAGGATTGCAAAGATGTAAGGTGGATAGAAAGGTAGCATGCCCAAAACCATAGCAGTGAATGAAAAACAAGATGGCCGCGCCCATAGAGGACCGCGTGGGTACGTTTGCGGGATATTTCCCCCGCGAGCACGCAAAAATGCCCACGAATACGTAATTGCGCGCAGCATACGACGCGAACTTGCAATGAGCGCCCGGAAACGGAAACACGTCACGCAAACAAGATGGCCGCGCCCGTACATGACCTCATGGGCAACCTCGGGGTCGGTGCGCTGCAAGCGGCCCGCGAATAAGCAAAAAACTACCCGAACACGCAAAAAAAAAAAGAAAAACCGCCCGAACATGCAAAAAAAAGAGAAATCAGCAAATTCGCACGAATTTGCGGATTTGCAAGTTCAATTTTGTGTCCCGCAAATCTCGCGAAATGGAAGAAAAACACATTTTGGAAAACTGAAAGCACTTAGCAGGTGCAAAAGTTCAAACTAATTTGTAACCATTCCCTGTAGTGCTTCCTGAGGGGCCCCTCCAGAGTTCAGTTGCCTACTTTAAACTATTCTCTGACCCTGCTCTGACCCTCAAAGCAGGGTCAGAGAATAGTTACAAGTATGGCAAAATGCTCCTGTAAAAAAAATAACTGCAACAGGAAGGTCTTACAGCTAAGGAAGCAGGTGCCAGACTTGAAGCACAAATTCAATGACACATTAACCAGCCCCAAATTAATTCATCTCAGTTGATTGCTGGGAAGGTGTGCTTTGCTTTCCCCCCATAATCTACAGTGATCAACCAGAGGGTGGTAGTGGTGAACCAGAGGGTGCTGTGATAAACCAGAGGGGGACCGTGAGGATCCAGAGGGTGGCAGTGGCAAACCAGAGGGTGGCAGTGATGAACCAAAGGGTGGCAGGGATTAACCAGAGGATGGCAGCGATCAACCAGAGGGTGGCATTGATGAACGAGAGGGTGCTGTGATAAACCAGAGGGGGACCGTGATTATCAAGAGGGTGGCAGTGATGAACCAGATGGTGGCAGCCTTGAACCAGAGGGTGGCAGGGATGAACCAGAGGATGGCAGTGGCAAACCAGAGGGTGGCAGTGATGAACCAGAAGGTGGCAGGGATGAATCAGAGGATGGCAGTGATCAACCAGAGGGTGGCAGTGATGAACCAGAGGGTGGCAGGGATGAACCAGAGGATGGCAGTGATGAACCAGAGGGTGGCAGCCTTGAACCAGAGGAGGACAGTGATGATCCAGAGGGTAGCAGTGGCAAACCAGAGGGTGGCAGTGATGAACCAAAGGGTGCCAGGGATGAACCAGAGGATGGCAGCGATCAACCAGAGGGTGGCATTGATGCACCAGAGGGTGCTGTGATAAACCAGAGGGGGGAAGTGATGATCCAGAGGGTGGCAGTGATGAACCAGAGGGTGGCAGCCTTGAACCAGAGGGTGGCAGGGATGAACCAGAGGATGGCAGTGATGAACCAGATGGTGGCAGCCTTGAACCAGAGGGGGACAGTGATGTCCACAGGGTGGCAGTGGCAAGTCAGAGGGTGGCAGTGATGAACCAAAGGGTGGCAGGGATGAACCAGAGGATGGCAGCGATCAACCAGAGAGTGGCATTGATGATCCAGAGGGTGGCAATGATCAACCAGAGGGTGGCAGTGATGAACCAGAGGGTGCTGTGATAAACCAGAGGGGGGCAGTGAGGATCCAGAGGGTGGCAGTGGCAAATGAGAGGGTGGCAGTGATGAACCAGAGGGTGGCAGGGATGAACCAGAGGATGGCAGTGATCAACCAGAGGGTGGCAGAGATGAACCAGAGGGTGCTGTGATAAACCAGAGGGGAACAGTGATGATCCAGAGGGTGGCAGTGGCAAATCAGAGGGTGGCAGTGATGAACCAGAGGGTGGCAGGGATGAACCAGAGGATGGCAGTGATCAACCAGAGGGTGGCAGTGATGAACCAGAGGGTGCTGTGATAAACCAGAGGGGGACAGTGATGATCCAGAGGGTGGCAGGGATGAACCAGAGGATGGCAGTGATGAACCAGAGGGTGGCAGTGATGAACCAGAGGGTGCTGTGATAAACCAGAGGGGGACAGTGATGATCCAGAGGGTGGCATTGGTGAACCAGAGGGTGGCAGTGATGAACCGGAGAGTGGCCGCGATGAACCACAGGGTCGCAAACAGGCTGGACACATAGAAACAACATGGTCGTGACCGTTGCGACCACACAAGTAAGTTCGCGTTCCCGAACTTGTACAAAACCCTCGCGAACTGGCAAAAACAGCAAATTCGCGAATTTTGCGAATTGCGAGTTCGCAAATCCGCGAATTTGCGAATCGCGAATTCGCAAAATTCGCCCATGCTTAATCCTGGCCTACCCCTGCACCCTATGCAGACTGGTGGTGTAGTGGCCAGCATCAGCTCATCCCTGCGGGCCGGCGAACACTCCCACTACACACAGCCAGCACAGGCATCACTGGATTGGTGGACCTGCCATCTCATTCTGCTGAACCAAATATTGACTCTTCTCCCCGCACTGTAACAGGTGATCAAGAATATGCACTCTGCCCTTGGATGATGACACCCCTACGAGATCCGAACACACCCGCCCAGATGCAGTTCAATGCGGCCCACATACGTATCAGGGGCATCGTTGAATGCACATTTGGCGTGTTGAAGTCACGTATCAGGTGCCTGGATGGCACAGGTGGGAAGCTCCTGTACGGGCCGGACGTCATGTGCAAGCTGATTGTTGCATGTTGTGTGTTACACAACATCTGTGTTCGCACCAGTACCCCATGGATCCCAGTTCCGGAGGTACCAGCTGATGATGGTGGTGATGGATAAACAAAAAAGGGGGAGAAGGAGGTTAAACCAGACCAGGTCGGCCTCCAGTCAGTATATGCAATACAGGAACCCTATGTGAAGGGTCCAGAGACCTGGTAGGTGTTGTATGGTTACTGCTTAATAAGTCAGTGTGTACCAAAATTATGTAGGAAAGAAAAATTTCTTTCTAGAGTCCCCTCACTCACCGGGGTTGCCCCACGGTGACATGCTTCATCATTGGGGCCATCCCAGTTCTCTACGAAAAGGGGCGTGCTGCGACAAGGCGACTACGCTGGAGCACTGGTTTTGTGAGATGACTATGTGTGGTGCAAGTGTGGTGATGGTGGAGTGGGTGTGGGATTAAAAATACCGTGCTAGTGGGCCTCAACAATTTATTTTGCTCCTAGTGTGGTATAAAAATTAAAAAGGGGTAACACTGTATTCTAACTTTTACTGAGCCTGATCAGTGTTGTGGTCAACATGTTTCAAGCTCCCCCAAGCTTTTCTTCAGGACCATACAGGGTCCAGCCCTGTATTGCCACTCCTGTTTTCAAATGAAAAAAAGTGTTGCTAAAAACTACTTATCAACATTAACCGCTATTGTTAATAAAACATGCGTGTTGTTGTACATACGTTTTGTAATCTACTTGGAATTCTGTAAAAGAGAATAACATTTGTTAAATGATGGACAACCCCTTCAGAGAAGGGGAACAACTCACATGCATCTCACTCCATCTAGGGCGTGGGTGTGCCCTTGGCATCATACTGATGCGTGCTGGTTTTCAAACCGGTGTGGAAAAATAAATCACTGTGAATCAAGTGGTTTAGTGGTTTCACACACAAACATTTAGACTTACTGTGAATATTGACAAGACACACAACATATACACACGAAAATAGAAACATGGCAGATGGTTATATTTACATAAAAGAGTGTTAGATTACACCCCATGGTCTTAGGCAAGGGCAGGAACGCCTCGTGGAAACATTGCTGAAAAGGAGTTTCAAGATTAGAGTTAGAAGGCTCCTTCTCTGTTTGCCCATTTAAAATTGCCGGCATCCTTGCAATCTAGCGTCGTATTATAACTTACTTCCTATCGGCAGACCCGCTCGGTACTACCTGATGCTTCCTCACCCGACCGCATACTGATGTGAAGCGGGGCTCGCGGTGTATTTAAAACGCGCGAGCTTCCGGGTTGTCAGGAAAACTATGTCAACTAGAGCGCTCGCTGGGGCGGCCATCTTGGTAGTATGCTATCGCGCTCGGCGCGAGTTCTGGTAAATAATAGTGATTACTCCTGAATTGTGCCGAAGTTGAAGATAAGAAATAGTTTAGAGTGATGCTAGAAATGGGGGCATCGTAAATAACTAATTTAGAACACAGATGGTGGTGATGGGACAGGTGGACCAAATCCCACTGCAGTAGTGGCAAGAATGGCCCGTAGGAATACCATCATTGCCACTTCTCATGAGCACGTCACATTGTGGCCATTCATGGCAATAATGCGATGGTAGAGAATGTCCAAATGCACTGCATGTGTGAATAAACATTTTTGCAGGTCTCAGCTTGTACTTGTACATTTTGTTGTTACGTTTCCCTGCGTTCCAGATTTGATTTGGCAGGTTGTGCACATTTGCTGAACCAGTTGTTTCCTGTGTTGAAATGTGGTGGGTTTGTTGTTTAACCCTGGATGTTGTTATTGCTGGGGTGCATCCCTGATTGTGTGCGTATGCTGCACAGTGGGTGTGTCGCTCCTGCGGCTCTGCTCTGTCTGCCACTGGTCTCTTTCTTTCGTGTGGTGTGCCTGTCGGTTATGTTCTTCCACGGTGTTTGGATGTTGTGGTGTACATGTTGTCCTCTGCATTTAGCCAGCGCGCATTCGTCGTACTCCGTTGTTGATGATTTTTGTTCAGTTGCATTTTTGGTTTGCTGGTCTTGTACCATTTATCCCGCATTACGCGTTAGTATTGCTGCCCTTGTGCTAGTTGTCACTGTTTTGTCATCACGCTTGTGTCCATCGCATGTTTTGTTGCGTTGGGGACTGTGTTTTTATCTCCATCGCAGTGGTTGTTTCTCGGACAATGTCATTGGTGTCGGCAGACTATCGCATGCTATCGCCATGTTGTGAATTCCATGTTATCACAGGGTTTTTTCCCTGCGATGGGCTGCGATGCTGAAAGTTGCGTTACGCTACTCATGCGGTAGTTATCACACGTTCTTGTGAATATGCCCCAGAGTGCATTAGCCGGCCATCTTCTTACTCTCCACAAAGTCAAACCTCCTCACACCTCCCTTGACAATTCCCGCCATCACCAAACAGGGATGGGCAAAAATGAACACCAGTACAAAGTCGCTCACAGTTTAGAACTGCAATATTTACATTCTTTACAAAAATATTTTCGGATGCTCATTTTTTGACCCATCCCATAAAGCAGCATTTTCAGACAGTCCAGTCAGTGCAAGTCCCACAGACCTGCCAACACATGACAGGATGTGCAGCTCTACCGGAAATTCCACCGCTCCCACCCAGGAGTTTTATGCATATTTACAATAATCACTAGGCGAGCAGGGGAGTGCAAAACATGACAGGAAAGGAGAGAGAGCTGCAGAGGGCATCACCCACACAAGCTTTGCTTCAGGCAAATAACACTTGAATCGAATGTTAAAAATGAACAAAATACCTCCGCTTTCAAATGAAAAGGTTGCAGCAAGCATGACTGGAAACGGGGTCATCGCGGGGGTGGAGGCGGGAGGAGTTTAATTAAAATAAAGTAAAACTTACCTTCCCCCATTCTTGCGCCGCCTGAGCTCCTGGCCTGGCCGGGTCCCGACTCCTGTGTTTTCCTGCTGCTTTCGTCAGGAAGCAGCCACCCACAGGCAGCCTCACTCCCCTCGGTCAATCACAACGCTGCAATAGCAGCATTGTGATTGGTGCGGACGGTGCCCAGCCGGGCGTCAAATGGAATGTCCTTTTCTCTATGTAGCCTGAATGCAGCCTACCTAGAGAAAAGGAAGAGTGGGCATGACTGCTTTAGTCAGCCCCAGAGGGCCGACAAAACAGTCAGGGCCCACAACCGTGGACTAGCCACGCCTCTCCTGCTTTACAGCATTCCCGCCCACTCACCCTACCACAACGAGGCACTTATGCTTTCTCGCAGTGCGAGAGCAGAAACATAAAATGGTAGTTTTACCATGTTATGCTTCTGTTTCTAGCACTGCGAGAAAGCAGTTGGGCAACACCCCTCTGCCCTAACGGAGGAGCCGCCCCTGTTCATGTATGGTCTTTTGAAGTAGCTATCCTTGAACACACCCTCTGTAAAACTAGTCAAAATTTTAATGGATACATGAACGTTAAAAAATATTCCGTTCACACACATTATTCCCGGGTCATGTGCCTCTATGAATCAGAAATATAATAAATAAAGTGAGGGGTGATGTCATAAACAAGGTAAAACACATGCTGGGGCGAGGGAGTAAAAGTAACTTCTATTATGCACCTAGAGGTAATACATGGACAGCCAAGATGCAAACGTTGAAGCTGGAAGAAAGTCGCCATATTTTAAATAAGCAAGAAATGGACAGCACTGCAAGAGGACTAGATTACTTGAATAGCTCCTTCATTGAAATGCGTTGAGTAGTGCTCCGAGATTACATTGTCTCACCTATACTGCAAATTCAGAACAAAGAAAAACAAAATGAACCCAATATTGGATTAGCTTTTCTAAAAAGACTTGGGTTATGTTCTGTTGCTGGCCACCAGAGGGCAGCATTCTTACAAATAGATCATATTTATAATTTTTTTTAATGATCAAACTAGCTCTACATTGGCTCACTGCTCGGAAGCTTAGTAATTTCGTGCACTTTTAAGGGATCACTAGGGAACATGCAGCCGAAGGGGTTTTTATATAGTTTGAACTGACACATTACTGGAGGGGTAGCCCAAAACAAACTCTTACGCTCTCTCAAGTCACGTAGGAGATAATTTCTTCCAAGCAATAGTAAGCCTACTAGGTCTGATGTTTTTTGCCAGCCTTTTGACATATCTTGTTCAGTTTTGTTATGGGTTTCGCAAAACTTTATGGTTTGGGAAGCTGCCAGGCACTTGTCAATCTAAAAAAACATTGACTAAAGGCAATTTATTTGAGCTGAAAAGCACACATAACCATAGTACTCCCTGGCACTGAAGGGTACAACTTTCTTGTGTAGATGTGCTCCTTGTGAAATGTCAGTTTGCAGTAATTCGTAGTGCAGTCAGGCAATGGATGAAGTGGGCTGATCCTTTTCTCCTTGATGCATGATGGAGTGGGTAAGAAAAAAGTGTGAATGACACAACCACATTTTAACGGATGAAGGCAAGAAAGAAGAAAAAAGGAAAAAAAAAGAAAAGAACGAAAAAAAGAAAAAAGTAGGCAAGAAAGAAAGAATGAAAAAGTAGACAAGAATGATGAAAAGAAAGCAAGACAGAAAGAAAGCAAGAAAAAGGAAAGAAACAAACAAAAGAAACATAAAACAAAACTAGAAAAGAAAGAACAAAAGAAAGAAGAAATGCTAAAAAGGAAGAAAGACAGAAAGAAAGGACAAGAAATTACAAAAGAAAGACAATAATCTAGAAAGAAAGAAAGACAAAAGAAAGAAAGCACACAGAATAATCAAGAGAGGAAAGAAAGAAAGAAAGAACAAACAATTGCATTGTAGATCGGGATACCTTACTTAGCATCAACCCACTGAGCTATCTAAGCGAAAAGCAAAGGTATCACTGATTCGACTGCAATTAGCTGTCTACCTGGCTCATGAATGTAAACATAATTGCACTTCCAAAGAGTTATAACACAGTATTCAATTCAATTCAATTCAATTTTATTTCTTTATTCGGTTAATTAGCAATAACCACAAGAGCATACAACATGAAATTTCATATACGGAGAAGTATTACACAAGATTCCTTATAAAAAGCAATTTTCCACACAACGAAACAATTAAAATTCATCCATACAAATTGATTTCCGTAATATAAATACATTTTTCAAAAATTCTGAGACAGTTGCAACAGTTAATACTGTGTCTAATCTCTGCAATTCTAAAAACGGTGGGCGCCATCGATTTAAATTAATTTCCTTTAGGATTGGGATGATGAATTTCCTGCGAGGCAGTGTAAAATTTTTTCTAGAAGAATAAAACATGAATGTCAGATTGGACTGAAGAGTCGTCACAAGGGCACATAATTAAATCATGAGACCAAGAGTTCATAACAGGGAAAGTCAAAAGTCTAAAAAGAATATTTAGTCTAAAACGTGTTAGGGCAAACTTCTCATGATTAGTCATGTATAAAGTTAAATATGGCTGTAGTTTGTCCCCAGTTAATATCAATTGATGCAAGGAAACAGTCTTTTTCTTTACTTCCTCTTTTGCTCTTTTCTCTTGGAGGTGTTCCATACATTGTTTTTTCAGTGACTTCCTAGGTATATTAACCCTTGTAAGTGGATCATCGTAATATTTTTGGCAATCAATTTCAACAAGGAAAATTTTCACATAATCAAGCCATTTGATCCTACTTACATTTTCTAGGTTTAAAACATCCCTAAGAATAGCGCGGTTCAGTACACACTCATTTGTTGTCCAGACCCTGTGCCACATAAGAATGGGCTGAATTTTAATTATGTCTGCGATATGTGGCTGACCAAGTTCTGCATGACAAATATGAGTCGAGACACTCTCAGGTACAGCTAAAATGTGCCTCAAAAACATGTTTTCCGCTATTTGGATTGTTTTTATGTTGGCATATCCCCAGAGACCTGATCCGTAAAGGACAACTGATATACAGGTAGCATTATAGATAGTTAAAATTTCCCTGATCAGTTTTTTCCCCATTTTTTTAATAAATTTTTTTAGGGCCATTATTGTTTTTGAGAACAAAAGAGTTCTCGCTTTAACCGCACTTGCCCATGTGCCAGTCTCATGGAACAGGATACCTAGATAAGGGAAGGTAGGGGTAGAATCCAAGGGGATATCTTTTATATACATAATTTTTCTCAGTTTCTTACTTCCTGTGCCACAATTCATGGAGAACGTTTTTGTACAATTAATTTTTAGATCCAGGTTCAACATAAAGTTATTAAAAGATGTTGTCAGGTCCTGTAGGGCTAGGGGCGTCCGTGCCAATAGGACCTCATCGTCTGCATACAAGAGTGCAGGGATCGATCTTTTAGCTACCATAGGCATATCCCTGCACTCTTGTAGCAGTGTGCGTTCAAGGCCATGTATGTAGACTAAGAATAGAAAAGGGGCCAGTATTCAAAATTATCCATGATTATATTTTAAATGAAATATCTTGCCGTCACATGAAGGAAATTGCAATTGCATTTTCAGATACTGAATCACCAGTAAGTTTCTTTTTTTTTTCTTAGGGTTACAGTATAAAATATTGAATACTAAACCCAAATTACATGCTGCCTCTGTTTAAATAAAACTTTTATGACTGTGCTGCAAATTAAACATGATGAAGTCCTGTTTTCTTCTGAGGCAAAGTTTATTAAACAACCATTGGTAAAATCAAGGCCAGGATAAACGAGTTCTACAAAATTGTACGCTTATGAATTTCCATCCTTCATTATTGAAACTCTCAGTTTCAGAGGTATTTTGGAATAGATACAATTTTACGTATTGCATGAATACTAAAACATTTAACAGTTTCCAAAGGACGCAATCTGGTATGCTGTGAAATATCATCAGTCAGCTTAACAAAGGCAACTCCTAAAGGAATTTACAACAGCATTGGCAGGAAAGAGGAACTGCTACAACTGAAATGTGCCCTGTGCTCACATCAAAAGAGTCCTGCTATCACATTAGGCTCCAAACATAGATGCCACAATAAAGCAAAAACGAATGCACTGGCACTGAAGGAAACTAACGTGTGCTTATGTGCGTTTTGTGAAAGAGCAAAAGCAGTTACTCAAAGAGAAGTTACCCAATGGTTTAAGTAGGCTGACCTATTGCCCTGCTCTGTATGGTGTAATGGGCAAAATCAAAATGTGAATGACATAACAACAAACCAGTAGATGAAGAGAAGTGGCTGAATGCTCCTTTAAGTAAGTATAATATGCACATATAATTTCAGTAAAACCAAAAGGTTTTCGCTGGCGTCAGACCTGAAAAATGGCCTCTATGTTCATTTTACAGCACAAAATGACTGGTGAACAAATCCATAGGTTTAACAGACAATTCTTAAAGTACTCTTTTGTCATACTCTTTGATCACATGCTCGAGAGGCCAGACCCTTTTGAATGCCCAATTTGATTGGGAGTTCCCCTTTAAAAAAACGTTGCAAAGACAGGTGACAAAATGAAGACAAATTGACTAAAAAGTCCTCCGTTTTACACCAAAAACAAATAATCTGAGTGCAGAATTTGACATATTCTGGTTTCTTCACAAAGCATCATGTTAAAGCATCTTTCTTAATTTTCACTTTCCGCCTACTTTCATTTTGTTATACTGTCCATTCCAAGTAGATTTTCACTCATGTATAATAAGTAGTAATAAGCTTAGATTGGTTGGAAAGGGATAAAAAGATCCCTTTCAGTCTTTCTCTTTGAGTACACATCCGGCAATCTCATTCACCACGGCTGCTCATCACGTTACAGAGATTGTATAGGCATGCACAACATACATACACACCAGGGGTTATAATATATACGGTCCAAATGCGGCAAAATGGGCATGTCTGTATTTTTGCTACCCCTGGGGTACTCTATTTATTTATTTGTCAGTCTCACATAGCGCATACTTGACCCGAAGGCATCAGAGCGCTTTACAGAGTAAACACGTTGGAGCACCGGGCCTTATGGGCCTGGCGGCGCAGGGCACGCCTTAAATCCCCGAGTTCACCTGCCTTGTCGAACAGAGACACGAGACACTCTGTTGGACGTAGAAAGCCAGGTTTATTAGCTGCAGCCAAGCACAGTTGTCCCAGAAGTACATACAAAGTATGTTCTGAGGAGACTGCCACTTCAGTCCGTGGCGCACAATCTTTTATAGCACACATATTTACAGCATTTACTCCCAATACATACAAAGCAAGCCAATAGGAAAAGTTGGAAAACAAGCTATCAGGTGTCCCAAATACGCCCCTCTCTCAAACCCCGTGTGTTACCCCTCCCAACAAATTAATCAGTGCTAGTACAGACAATCCAATTTGCAGGTGGCAGGACGTATTTGTGTGCCTCAAAGGATAGTTGTGTAACAAGAGAATACAAGGAGAGAATAGCGAAGGCCAGTCGGATAAGATAATGTAAAGAAAGAATGGGAGAAGCCAAATAGTCAGTCGAGACAGGGATCAATCAACCCAGACATGGATTAGCAAACTCGGCCAGACCCTGACATCGGTTTCGTAAACAAGGGCAGGGGGTTACTCTTTAACCGAAGAGACACGTAGCAGCTGAGAAAAACAAAAACACTCAGTTCGCCGTGCTGCCAGAGTGAGGGCTAAACAAAATGGCGACGAGACACAAAATGGCGGCTAAATAAGGGACGAGGTCAGAAACCGAAGAACCTCAGACCCTCCTTTTGCCATTACTCAGGCAAAACACAAATGACTCAAGTTAGTCTGAGTCGATGTCTATGGCCATGAGGTCATCGAGCTGTTGCTGCAACATCATTTTAATGTTCTCTGTTTTCTGTGACACAGGCCTTGGGACACACATGGTGGCACAAAGACTGCAGATGGCAGGGCCACACTTTAAACAGAGACAACAAGAGAAAATGATGGCCAGACCATTCCAAGGAAAGTTAGTATCTTCCATCCCCAAGTGGACAGTAGTCCCCAAAACCATCCCATCACAGACCAATCTCCTGTGTCCTGATGTATGGAGTCGGAAATTATATGCAACTTAGAGATGGCTTGGTATACCGTAGGGGCATTATCAGTAATGTAAATGCAGCAACTAGACCCGATCAATTTACAGACTTCTCCACGATCTGCAAGGGCAATGTCTAAAACCATCCGGTTCTGCAAAGTCATAAAGCGATCCGCCTGAAGTTCAGCTGTCAGATTACTCAAGGCTCCAGAAGTTACATTTATGGTAGCCTCAACAACACAAACTAGCTGTCTGATGTCTCTGCTGTTGGCCATTGGGCCCCAGAAAGGAAGCAACCCTTTAATAAAGTCACCTCCCTCTTGTCATGCTGTGTCCTTAGAATCAATAACCCCTCTGCCATGTCTTTTTCTATGATGACCTGAAGGAGCAGTATATGTTGGAGGAAGAAGAAAAGCCACATAGCAAGTGCCTTAAAAATAGGTAGGAAGCCACGTATAGGCTCTATCATGACAGACAAAATATGTGCCTTGTGATGGCACTAACGGTGAAGATATCTGAGGTGAATAGATATACGTATGGGAACAGACACTCTTTTCCTGTTGATTTCTAACATTTTGGCCTTTGATCTGTAGACAGAAATTACCTCGATGAGGTACAGTCCAAATTGGTGGGGATCTCCTTCGTCTAGCCATATCTGTAAGCCTAGTAACATAACAAGTCACGTTCCAGCCATCATATGCTCGTTTCTCATCAACGGGAATCTTACTAATCTCAGCGATTCAAGCCAGGGCCACTATTCCCTTTATCAAAGAACTGTGACTAAAATCTGCTCCACCACCATATGGACTACCAGGAGGATATCAAAGTTGGTTCTGATATACATTAGAAAACATGGCCAAATAGGCCCAAGCAGACCCTTCGTATAAAAATGGAAGGACTAAATATGGCATCCCTCTCTCTGTGTTATGGGGCATGAGCCCCCAAACCCAACAGTCAGAGGTGTTGATTACCAGTTGATGCTGATGCAATAACTGAATAAATGAATTATTGAAGTATTCTATTCTCCTAATTTGCTCATGTTCTGGGAGTGTATGAAACTGATGTGGGGAGCCAGTAGTAGGAAAATACAAGAAAACAGAAGTTGGAACAGGTGCTTGCTGCATAGTGTAAACTACCCAACTTACACAAGCCAATAAAATACATGAACATATTAAAATACATTAGGTTATGCCACATGGACTAACCAACAATTCTTTATATTTGCTTTTCATTTTCGCATTCTTATCACTGCTTTCCACTTTAATATCCATTCTCTAAAGCGTTGCTCAAGGCAATTTTCCTAGATCACTTAGCTGAAATTATTAGCCGTCCTATGACACTGCAAGTCCTGCGGACCTACTGTCACTACTCAGGTCACAGCTTAAGACTCCTACCGTGACCCTGCAACTTGATGGATAGTGGATAAGAAATGTCTCTCAACAAAAACGCAATCAGAAAAAGGAAAAAGAAAAGTTCAATTGTCTTTCGTTGATCCGGATCTTAAGTTGTACCGAGTCTTATTAGGGTGGTTTGTTCTTGAAACAAAATCTCTGGATTTACTGTGTTCAGTCGCAGATGTGATGGTACAGCTTCTTGCAACACGTCATCGTCTTCTTTCTCAGAGTTCATTCTATCCAGGCGTGCACTACTGAAAGGTACAAATCGAGGGACCCTTTCGCCTTCACCGTCACTTATACCCTTGCGAACCCACTGATCAAAAGGTAAATGCAAAGGTACCCTCTTACAGTGCACGCCATGGACCCAATTCTTCTTCCCGACGACCTTTACTGCTGCACGTGTTGGTAGCAGAACTTGCCGAGGTGGGCCCCAACGAGGTTCCAGATTCTTTTTCCGCTGGAAATTCTTCAGGCAGACCCAGTCACCAGGTTGGATGGAGTGACCTGGATCTGCAGAGGCCTCCGGCAAAGCGTTTTGAACCTGTTGATGAAGAACACGCTATTTAGTGGTGAGGTCATGCAAGTAGTCAATCAACATTGGGTACGGGATGTCAGAATACTTTTTAGGTCAAGGGACTCCCCAGACATTGGCTGGGCGCCCAAAAACGACCTCATATGGACTGAGTCCTAAACGAGAATGTACAGTAGTTCTCGTGGATAAAAGTGCCAAAGGTAAAGCGTCAGGCCAAGCAAGACCCGTGCTGGCCTCACTCTTCGCCAATTTAAGCTTGAGAGTGCCATTATAGCACTCTACCAAACCTGTTGACTGAGGGTGGTTTGCCGCATGGAATTTCTGCCTAATACCAAGACCCGCACACACTTTCTGCATAATTTGGCCTACAAATTCACTCCCATTGTCACTCCAGACAATTCGCGGCAAACCAAACCTCTGGAAAAATTCCTTCAAAAGGACTTTGGCAGTAGACAAAGCAGTATTGTCCTTTAGGGGGTAGGCCTCTATCCATCTGGAAAAGGCACACACCACCACCAGAACATACTTGAGGTTATTACAACGATCCATATGAAAGTAATCAATTTGTAATACCTCAAAAGGGTACGTAGGGGGAGCAAAATGACCTGCTGGAGTTGGGGTTCCCTTTCCTGGATTATGCATTAAACAAATGATGCAATGTTTCACCACATTCTCCGCACATTTAGGAATTCCTTCATTCTGCCATACTGGAGCCAGAAGTTTACATATGCCTTTTGCACTAATGTGGGCTGGACCATGTGCCATAGTAACTACAGGCAGTACATAGGCGTCTGGTAACAGCCAACGCTGATGTTCTGACAATTCCGTCCAACACCCTGTCGTGTCCAACATTCCCGTACTTTCTTTCCACTTACTCAATTCCTTCTCAGTAGCCTCTTCTTGAATCGTTCTCACACTTTCTATTGTGTCCTCACACATTCCTCCCTCTCTGACCCATCTTGCAGGCCCTGCAACACACATGCGACCCGTAGCATCTCTCGCTGTTTCTTTCGCTACCTCGTCTGCAAAAGCATTCCCGCGACCCACATGATCAATGATCTTCTTATGAGCATTACACTTTATTATAGCTATTTGGGTAGGCAAAACAAGTGATTCAAGAAGGTCAGTCACCAACTGACCATGCTGTATCTTAGTCCCATGGGAAGTAAAGAATCCTCTTTCCTTCCACAAACGACCGAAGCTATGAGCCACGCCAAAGGCGTATTGGCTATCAGTGTAAACATTCACTTTTTTTCCCTTAGCCAACACACACGCTCTCGTCAGGGCAATTAGTTAAGCTGCTTGGGCTGAATTCTGTGGAATGCGTGCTGTCTCCACTACCATATACAAGGTGGTAACAGCATAAGCTGCAGTTGTCTCGCCATTTGGAAGTTTGAAACAAGACCCATCCACCCATAGGATCCCATCCGGGTCCACAAGTGGTGTGTCTTTTAAGTCTATTCTGCCTTTCGTTTCCTCCTCCGTTCAGAGAATGTTCTTGAGTGTCTTTCTCTTCCGGAATGGGCAACAATGTTGCTGGATTCAAAGTATTACACCGCTTGATATGTATATGGCTAGCTAAAAGCGTCAGCTCATATCCAGACAAGCGAGCACTCGTGAGGTGATGTGTTTTCGTTCTGTTTAAAAGAGTATCCACTCCATGTGGTACCATAACAACAAGAGTGTTATCTAGTACCAATCCAGCAGATTGACGAATGGAAATTGCTGCCGCTGCTGTAGCTCTGAGACAACTAGGCAATGGCTTGGCTACTGGATCCAACGTAGCCGAAAAAGAGGCACATGGCCGTTGTTTGTCTCCAAATTGTTGTGTTAAAACTGGCAACGCGCAACCTTCCCTTTTCTTGAACGTAAAGTGTGAAAGGCTTACTGTAATCTGGAGTACCTAACACAGGGGCAGAACACAAGGCAGTACGTAAATCATAAAAACTCCTCTGACATTCATCAGTCCAAGGAAGAGGTTGGGGTGTGTCTTTCAGAGTGAGTGCCAACAGAGGTATAGTCAACAAAGAGAAATTTGGAATCCACTGCCTACAATAAGAGGTAATGCCCAGAAAGGCATGCACCTCCCTTTGTGTGGATGGTACAGACATTTGCGCGATTGCTTGAATTCGTTCTGGGGTCAATCGTCTTCCCTCCTTCGACAAGAGATTCCCTAAATAGGTAACCTCTTGGCGGCAATATTGCAACTTAGAGGGTGACACCTTGTGATGCAGGTCAGACAAATGACGCAACAGTGAAACAGTCACATCCTTACAAACATCCTCTAAATCAGCAGCAACTAACAAATCGTCCACATACTGAATAAGAGTGGCACCCGGGGGCAAAGTGAAAGCATCGAGCTGAGATTTCAAAGCCTGACTATAAATGGAGGGGCTCTCACAATGGCCTTGAGGCGCACGTTTGAATCTGAAACTTCAGCCTCCAAGAGAGAAGCCAAAAATATCCCTACTTTCCTCAGCAATAGTAATACTGAAGTAAGCATTTTTGATATCAATAACCGAGAACCATGCCGCCGAAGCGGGTATCATAGTAAGCAAGGCAGTGATATCTGGGACAACAGGAAACTGGGGGACAACAATCTTGTTGACCTCCCGAAGATCGATCACAAAGTGATATACAGGAGGCTGAGAAGGATCAGTGCGTTTAAGGACAGGTAGAAGAGGACTGTTACAAACATTACCTCTCGTCTCTTCAACCCCACCCTTCTGAACCAGATCATAGATAATAGCCAACAAAGATCGTTCACTATCATTGGAAATCTTATACTGAGGAATGCGTGGTAATTTAACATTAGGCTTAATAGTAATCACATGAGGCGGAATCTGGAGCAGACCAACATCATTCGGACCTGTAGCCCAAAGCGTAGCAGGAAGAGACTGTAATTCAGGTGGGAGTTGGTCTTTAGATAAATACATAGGAGAAACCAATTTCTCACCTAAGGTAAGATGCACACCAGAGGGGGAACAATACAACGTTGCATGAAGACGTTTCAACAAGTTCAAACCCAAAAGTTTCTCTCCGCAACCAGTCGTTAAAATAAGCGGAGCTTCCAGATTATAAGGACCAACCGAAAGAGGCAAAGGACAAGAAACCGGGTTCGTAACTGGGGCACCAGAAAATCCTACTGAAACGTTAGTTAAGCCAGACAAAGGTATCCCAGGGAGTTTGGAGTGAATAATAGAACTTCTCATTGCACCAGTATCCAAAAGAAATGTCTCTGCAACACCCAATGCAAAAACTTCAGCATAAGGCCTATTCTGATCCACTGGAACTGATACGACTCCCTTACTTTGTCCATGGCTGTCCTCACTAGAATGAAAATCCTGAACCTCACCCTCAACACAATAATCGTCATTGTAATATTGCGCAGACTGAGTATTCTGCTGATCAAAATAATTCACAGAATTCTGAGGGGGAAAGAAACGCTGTCCTTGAGGCAACGCACCTCGCCCTCTACCTCTAGGTGCTGTTTGAAAACCACCACTGCCTCGCGGCCCTGGGAATCCACCATTACGCTGCAATAAAACCGGACAGCTATTCTTAAAATGGCCTTCCTCTTTACAATAGGCACATTGATTAGGACCAAGCAAAGGTCGCGGAACAAAAGGGTCAGGTTTTTGTAACAACCTCTGAAGCTGGGGAGGCTGTTGAAACTGGCGCTGGACAGAACGAGGGGGATAAGCCTGTTGCAAAAGAACCTTTGTTTTTAATTCCTTAGTGTTCTTCTCAATCTTATCTTTCTCTTCTTTATCCCTATTCTCATAATACTGAGCAGTAGCTAATATCTGTGCAGACGAAGAAACAGCCCACGAACTCTATGAATCTTTCAGCTTATGCGATAATTCTGGAAGTAAATTAAAGACAAATTCATCCACAAATAATCGCTGTCCACCTTCAGTACTCATATCTTGACCACTATGATCAATAAACGTCTCCTCAAAATGAGTAAAGAAATTGGAAACACTCTCATCTTTCTTCTGCTTACAAGCAGCTAACTTATCCCAGTTAACACGTAAGGCAGGCATCATCGTCTTCATTAAAGCGATGATTCTACCAGGCAATTGTGCAATCAAATCATCTGGCTTAGCACCACCCACTTGTGCTGTATCTGTGGCAGTTATAGCGGCCCAATTACCACCTAAAGCTTGGTCGTGGTCCTCCCTACGAATCCGAGCCCACAAAGCTTGTGGAACTACATTCCCCATCAGCATATCAATATCGGCCAAATTCATAATACACGCATCAACAGTCTGGGACAGCTCTTTATAATATCCAGCAGGATTTTTACGAGGGTCCGGTAGAGACTGTTTGAGCGCCAAAACTTCAGATTGTTTCCAGGGGACATGTACCCATATACACTGGAAATGAGCAGGGATAGGCGGAATAGCACCTGCTTGCGGAACCGCTTCCCTCCAGACTGGAGGAACTTCTCTCATAGGATAATGTTTCATTTTCTGTCTAACTGCAGGATCAGGTTCAAAAATAGTCTGAGAAGAAAATAAAGACCTGAAAGTGACAAGTGACCTCACAGCGTCCTCAACTTCAGGACCCACAATAAGCCCTTTATCAAACTTATCCTGCACGTCCAACAGACCCTGAGGAGTTAATTCCAACTCCATATTCTCCCATCCTTTGACAAGAATATCACACATGACATTAAAACATATCTCTGCGTGGGTGCATTCCACTGGAGAAAGGTACTCAGAATATCGGGTACACTATACTGTGGAACACTCATGATCCATTTGTGAGCAAGAGAGTCCAACGCAACTCGTTCGTCAGAATCTGGGATCTGAATACGGGATTGCCTTCGAGAAAAAGCAGGAGTCCTATTAAAAGACCCAAAGAGGGGGGAGAAAAGACCAGAAACAGTATCAACCAACCGTTTTCGAGTTGGAGAAGAATCAGACAGTAAAACTGGAGACAAGGTATTAAGCAAAGGAAGAGAAGGACTAGTCGCGACAAGAGGAACCGAAGATGAAAGAGACTGAGGTACAGAAGTTAGTGGCAAAGGAGGCGGGGGCGGCAATGTAGGAAGAGGCAATAGCGGAAGAGCCGGACCAGCTGGCTGAACAACAGGTTGCTGGACAGGTGGCAACAAAAAGGGTGCATTAGCTCCTGGTACCTAAGGCGGAGGCAATCTCAACAAATGGGACATTAAGGGATCTTCGTCAAGATCCTTATTCTGTGGAGAAGTAGGCAACACAGGGTAGCATCTATCTATCGCCATACGATGTTGTCTGTCTGAGACCTCAATTGCTCGATCAACCTCATTGTCCTTGAACTGCTGGGCAGCCTGTATGATCGTCATATCCTTCGCTTTTCTATCTCTTTTTGTCTGCTTAATTTCTCTCTGCTTGGCTTCTTTACGCCAAAGGCGGAAAGAGTCAAACATTGCCGGCCGGGCTTTTCTTTTGAACGAAATTGCTTCCAAATTGTCTAATATATCAGGCTCAAAGCTACCGTTTTGTGGCCACTGTAAAACACCATCCTTCTTCGTGTATCGGATCAATGCCTCATTAAAGGCAATGGGGCCAACACCATGTTTAGAATAGAGCTCATAAGTGGGAGTTCCAACCGGAGGAATCGGACAAGAGTCCTCGAGCCGGGAATCCCTATCGCAACCAAAACAACAAAACTTCCTAAATTTGCTAAAACCAGGCATCTTAAAAACACTGGTCCGTTTACCAACTTCAAGGGGTTAAAGCAAAGAACACAGCACAAACGTACTCACCCCTTGGCTTTGGCTATTGCAATGGTCGAATAACAAAATTCAAAAACAAAACCAAGAAGTGGGCGCTACCCACGAATACTTAACTAAGTGGTCTTCTCACGCCAACAGAGGTCCGTCTAACGTCTCGCGATACAGGTCATCACCAGAGGGTCCAAGGCAGGGCGGCAGTCAGGGCAGAAGTCATCAGCAGCCGTCGGAAAGGAGTAGCCGCACTAAAAAAGACCTTCGGTCCACTTCAACATACAGGGGTCGCTTGACGTGGTTGGCGAATCCTCCAGAATTTTCTTGCGAGGCTTCTCACGACCCTCGGGCTGAACCGCTACCACTGAAGCCGCCCCACGTGGGCGCCAGTTGGAGAACCGGGCCTTATGGGCCTGGCGGCGCAGGGCACGCCTTAAATCCCCGAGTTCACCTGCCTTGTCGAACAGAGACACGAGACACTCTGTTCGGTGTAGAAAGCCAGGTTTATTAGCTGCAGCCAAGCACAGTTGTCCCAGAAGTACGTACAAAGAATGTTCTGAGGAGACTGCCACTTCAGTACGTGGCGCACAATCTTTTATAGCACACATATTTACAGCGTTTACTCCCTGCACATACAAAGCAAGCCAATAGGAAAAGTTGGAAAACAAGCTATCAGGTGTCCCTAATACGCCCCTCTCTCAAACCCCGTGTGTTAACACTCCCAACAAATGAATCAGTGCTAGTACCGACAATCCAATTTGCAGGTGGCAGGACGTATTTGTGTGCCTCAAAGGATAGTTGTGTAACAAGAGAATACAAGGAGAGAATAGCGAAGGCCAGTCGGATAAGATAATGTAAGGAAAGAATAGGAGAAGCCAAATAGTCAGTCGAGACAGGGATCAATCATTCCAAAAATGGATTAGCAAACTCAGCCAGACCCTGACATCGGTTTCGTAAACAAGGGCAGGGGGTTACTCTTTAACCGAAGAGACACGTAGCAGCTGAGAAAAGCAAAAACACTCCGTTCTCCGTGCTGCCTGAGTGAGGGCAACACAAAATGGCGACGAGACACAAAATGGCGGCTAAATACGGGACGAAGTCAGAAATCGAAGAACCTCAACAACAATAACTTGATGTGCATAGAGATATGTATAGTAATGGAAAAAATAAGCACAACAATAATAACATGTAGTGCATAAAGGGTGCATGAAAATATATATAGTAAAGGTAAAAGTGAAAACGGTGTACAAGAAGATATGGAACAAAATAGCTGCACGTACCGGTGTAACTTAAAGTGCCAATAAAAATACACACCAACAATTGTATAAAGGAAGAGTTAGAAAGACAGTAGTACACATGAGCGCAGAAAGTCCTGAGGTAGAGATGAAAGGGAGTTGCCATGGAAGGGAGAGTAGATGCATAGATTCACCTGAGGTAGTGAAGGCACATGGCATCTTAGCACTAGTGTTCAAAGCAACATAGCGCTTTACAAAGTAGGAACAATATCAATAACACGAGGTACAAAGGCAGAAATTTAAAAAATATAGTACACCAGGAATAGTGGGATGTGTAAGCAGAATAGAAGTTGTAACCGTGTTACATAATAGTGTAAAGAGCCATACAAATCGACATTAAGACAAAGAAGAGTACGATCTACAGTGTACATAAAAGTACTGAGGTAGGTATGAGGGAGGATGCAGGGTGTGGGACTAGTGGCACAGTTATCCCTGAGGTAGTGGTACATAGATTAACAAGGGGAGTGAAGTGAGACATAGGTCCAAGTTTAGGCCAAATAACAGAGTAATGGAAGGCAGTGGGCAAAATGGAGGGTGAGGTCAAACAGAGAGTGGGGTGTGGCCAAATCTTCTGTGAGAGAGAAATTTGTTGGACAGGAATTTTTTTACATCATTCTTGAAGAAGGATGTGGATGATTTACATCTGATTTCAGTGGGGCGAGAGTTCCAGATATTAGGGGCCATTCCAGAGAATGAAGGAAGAAGGTTTTCTTTTTCTTGAATTTCTGTAGCTTGAGCAGTAAGGAGCTTGTACCTCACGAGGTTCTGTTCCCACCCAAAGTGGTCAGTTCCTGGGCCAGGTAGGAAGGGATGTTGTGGTGCAATGCTTTATAAGTCATGCAAGCAATTTTGGGATGCATCCTGGCCTTAAGTGGCAGCCAATTCAGCACACGAAGGTCAGGGATGATATGAACACTTTTATTAGATGTGATGGGCCTTGCTGCTGAATTAAGAGTGGCATTAAAAGGAGCAAGTGAGGTTTACAGGAGGCCCACAAGGATAGTGCTACCACAGTCCAGTATCAGAAGCACAAGTGCCTTAGTCACAGTAATGAGGTCAGCCACAGGGAGAAAACACTTTAGTTTCCTATGGATATGAAACTGATGGTTGGTTCCTTTGGTGATGGAGCTCATGTGTCCATGCACAGAGAGGTATTTGTTTAGGGTGATAGCTTGGGATTCAACGATGTGTGGGGTGCAGTTTAAGGCAGAGAGCAGGGGAAACATTTATTTGATGTTAGAGGTGGAAGTGGGTGGAACGATAAGTAAGAATTCAGTTTTAAGGGCAGTGAGATTCAGGTGATTGTGAGTCAACCATTGTGTTAATGTTAGGGTGTTATTGAGGGTTTGCATTTTCTCAATGGAAGTATATATATATATAGAAGTATATATATAGAGTTGGATATCATCAGAATTCATATGGTAGGAGATGCTGGAGCACTTGAGGATATCGGTTAGGGGCTCCATGTAGATGTTGAACAGTGTCGGGGAGAGGATAGATCCCTGAAGGACGCCCAAGGATGGTGGGGCTTCCTTGGATAAGGTGTGATTAATTAAGAAGTGCTGTGTTCTATTATGTAGAAAAGAGGTGAACCAGTTTAGCACACTGCCAGAAAGGCCCATCTTCTGTTCTAGAATGTCAAGCAGGGTAGCATGTTTGATGGTGTCAAAGGCTGCTGAAAGATTCAATAGGATCAGGAGGCAAGATTCATTCTGGTCAAGCGAGGGTAGGGCATCGTCAGCAACATGGAGCATGGCTGTTTCAGTGCTGTGACCCGATCGGAAGCCAGATTGCCACTGGTCAAAGAGCTAGAATTGTTCAGTTTGATTGTGAGGCTGTAAGTGCACACATTTTTCTAGGAGTTTGGCCAGAGCAGGGATGTTGGAGATGGGGCAGTAGTTGTTGGGGTCGGACTGATCAGAGTTTGTTTTTTTAGGATAGGGGTAACCTGAGGCAGTTGGATAGGTATCCCTGGGAGAGAGAGGCATTGATTGTCTTAGTCCGCAATGGGGTTAGGAGGTGAATGGACTCATTTATGACTTAGAGAAGAGGGGATGTAATGACCGGATTCTCGGACCAAGAATTACACCCTCACCTAGATGCAACCAACCCGGCCAAAACGTAACACCATTCCTTCCCGGATCCTATTTACAACAGTTCCTGAGTACTTACCCGGGAATGGGGAATTCGCAATATACAAGCTTATACCATCAAAAACACTGCTAGATCTAAGGGATGACTAAGAATAGTTGATAATATCTACGGAATTCCATGTCTCATCCTATGATCTCACCTTATAGCCCCGCGACAATCTGGCCTGGACTATTCTACCCTCCCTCTCATATCGGAGAGCAGCCCAATCTACCACACCAACCACAATTGGTGTTCTCATTAACGCCCTATCTTGAGCAATCTCACTGTCCTATTAATACCTTCTGCTCTCTCTCTGTTTGGAAGTTACTAAGTACCTAATATTTACTGGGAGTACCTTCTATCTTATATGAATTATTATCCCTCATGTGATAGATAGGAGATCCGATCCTCTCACACAAGAACTGCCAAATTGTTACACTTAAGAATTATTTCCTGACATAAAACTTACATCATTCTCCCGCATCAGTTACCTGTAGGAAGGGAATCTCCCATCCTTCCATACGCTGGCATCTGGCTGTAAAGAAAGGTCAGCTTTATCATAAAAACAATACTCAAATATATATATTCGTTACAAACTGGGGTCTCTTTATTACACAATAACAGACAAAGAAAACATTTTATTCTAAAGTCACAATAATACCTAACAATCTAAGCATAGCCTGAAAAGTAAAGGAAAGAGTTAGTATATTTGTACACTATAATAGCAGGACAGACTTCACCTTATAATTACGGAGTCTGGTTCTAGCTGTCATCTGAGTCCCTCCCTCGTCTGTGCCTTGGCTCATCTCAGATTCTACTCTGCACCCACGGATACACGTCAGCACCGTTATGCTCCTTCAAAGCACTGGAACCCTTCTCTCTTCTTCTTCTCTGTTTCTCAGCTCCGCACTGATCACTTTGCACTGGCTTCCTCTCTCCCATGAACTGTCTTCACCTCCAGACTTCAATCTAATGATATAGTTTCAGCCGCTCTGAAAACCATCCGTTCAACTAACTTCTTCACTCTGATTGTTCTAACTCCGACGTCTAACTAGCTCCAACTGCTCTAACAGACTGACTCACGGTCTAACTTCAGTCTCTCCAAAAGATCATCAGCCTTCGATCGTTCCAAACTCCAACTGTCAACTGCCTGCTGTCAACTGCCTGCTCCTCCTCTCTACACTTCGATAATATAAAGAGCTCTTCGTTCATGGAAATTTCCAGACAGTAACCTGCCGCCCACCAGACTCCTGTACCAGGCTCCGGGCCTCCGACGCTCCCGCAGTGGCCAGCTGCTGTTTCGTCTAAAACCCGAGCTCTGCTTACATTCCTCCGATAATGGCCAGCTCTGACCGGTTCCTCTCCAGTGAACAACAGCTCAAAACTAAAACATCACTCTTGACCTACAGGCGCCTCGAGCAGCCGAGGCAGGAAGGAAAATGGAGTCTCTCTCGTTTGGGCCTTGTAGGCCCAAAAAAGGTGAAAGAGATGCATAGCTCTATCAAAATACATAAGCAAGCCCTACCAATAGGTAATATGATGTCAGAAATAAAGGATCTACCCTCTAATATAGGCCTTCACGACCCGAAAGTGATGAAAGGGCATATTATTATGCCAAAGTCAGTAGGCTAACCCTAAGAATAGGCCGAAAATAGGGATATATCCACTGTACTAAGATGGTAGTAGACCAAAGTCACCATCACTCAGAAATAGGACAAAATATCCGGTCACTACAGGGGATCAATGAAGTGTTTAGAATATTTGAAAGAGCTCCGAAGATTCAGAGTGCCAATCTCATCAAGGGTTATGAAGATAGACCAGAGGTATATTTTTTGGGAGAGAAGAAGTGGTTATATGGGCAAGCTTTCTGGTCCATTGAGGTGGGGAGCAGGAGGGGTTAGGGCAGTAGAAGACTGAGTGCAGTCTTGAAGTTGTTGGTGAACGGCATTTTCTCCAAGAAAAAGGAGGCAAACGTTTTACCCTTGGGGGTGCTTGTTATTTGAGGAAACAGGATCACTTTTGCAGGTGTATTGTTTTCTGATGATTTCAAACAGTTTCTTAGGTCTATTAGCAGCAGTGTCAAGTTGATTTTGAAAGACCCCTGCTATAGAGTTCCTAATCTGCCGTTGTAGGTATGGCGTAGTATGAGGTTAGCCAAGGAGGGAGTGTGTCTTCATGCTTTTTCATCAAGCCTAAGGAGATGCTGTTCTTCTTTAAGATCACTGTTAAACCAAAAGTTGGATCAATTGGATGGGATTCTTTTTAGCTGTTTAAAGGCTATGGTATCCATGATGATTGACATAGAATTAAAGTAGTAATCAATGAGATCTTGGGCTGTCAATTGAAGAATTAGGCTGCCGAAACTTGTGTTGACCTTTCTGTGATACAGATAGAGGTGGAGCTATGTTTAGCAGTTCCTAACTCATTAGCATGGAGATCCACATGAGGTCCCATGTGAATGAGAGAAACATTTTGCCTCTGCACTCGTGCCATATTATTGACACGGGTGCAGCAGCAAAGAGACAGTCATGAGGCCCACTGACTATTCAAAAGAATGAAATGACACAATGTCAGTGCATCCTACAGGGTACCCTCAGAACACCCAGAGACTCCACTTCAGGCGATTTAAGTCACTCACTGCACCTGCCTCTAGGGGCATTTCTGTCCCCTCTTAGATTCACAGGCTGGGTGCTGCCTGCAGTGTTACAGAGGGAGCAGCTGGTTCAAACAGGTGCTCCATCTTCACTAATGCACAGCACCCCATCACCACTAATGCAGTGCACACCATCTTCACTAATGCTCAGTCCTCTGGGCATCTATGAGTTTGTGTCTACTGTGAGGGTAGCACAGTATATGCATCAGGGTCCCTGTCTAATCCTTGCACAACTCATTACAGATTTTCTATGGTTAAAACTGGGATTTAGTACCTTAAGTGTAATATAACCTCAATACAGCCAGCACTAATCTTAAATTATGTTACCCCCACACAGCAGCACACATGCCCTACCAGTTTAAGCAGGAGACTACTGTTTTTCATTCAGTATTTCTGTCTATCATTTTTAGACTATATAACCCCATTTTTTTCATAAGGCTTTTTCCATCTGCGAATTGCAGCACTTCTTGGAGATCTCTGGACACTTTTCTTATTCTTCAAAAATGGCCTTGCATGAGGTCAAAGGTGGCCTATTGGCAGGTTTGGTAGATGAGCATTCCCATTATCAGCTGCATGGCTCAGGCCTGGAACAGCCTTTCTTTAGACATTCACTTTGAATCCAATGTCATGCAGTTTCATAAATCTTCGAAAACTCACTTATTCTAGTTGTAAGTTTCATGTTTCTCCTCAACATTTCCTCACCGGAGCGGCACATTTAGCAATCTTTGGAGACGCTGCATATCGTAGGCAGGAACACCGAAATATGGGGCATTACAACAATCCAGACAAGCCTGGATTACAGTTTTTATGATCGGAAAATTAAGAGCTGAAGCTGTTGGAAACAAGAAGAAGTAAGTCTGCTGATCTGAGTTTAAAAAGAGAGAGAATAAAAATTACCCCAACATTTCTCACCGTCTTGACTTTAACAGGTGGTGGACCCAGGAATGCTGGCCACCAAAGTCAAGACTAAGAAGAGACAGAATTTGGAAGGATGAATACCTCAGTTTTTTGAGTGTTTAGCTCCAAGCAGCTGAAAGGCATCCAGGCCCTTATTTATGAGAAGTGAAACATTGCTGCGTTAAAACATAGATGCGTCACATCTCAGTGCACCCTCCTTGTTACATGATGGATGCGTCATGTCGCAAGGAATGACAGATACATCAGTACTACTGACGTATCTGCGGTGCAAAACAGACGCATTGCTGGGGTGTGTCTGAAAACAGATGCAAATCCAGCAGTGTCCTTTCACATGGGGAAAACCCCATGTGGTAGGGTCTGCGTCAGTCTTACGCCTGCTGTGAGGCAGGCGTATTGATGCAGTAGCATTCTAGAAGTGGCGCAGTGAAAGTCTGATAGATTTTACTGTGTCACTTCAATGAGGTTGGGATGCGGGGCAACGCCCACCCTGCATACATTATACCTGACACAGGTATATTGTAGCACAGGGTTTACAAAATGACGCGTCACTTTGTAAATACCGCTCAACTTCTCACATTTTTTTTTACACCGCCGAAGCGTCACAAAAAGTGGCGCACTAGGGAGCAAAAGTGTCAGAAGGGCTTATAAATGAGCCCCCCAAACTGCAGCTTCTTTTAATCCTGACAGAAACTCATAATCAGTCAATACTACTGCATCGTCCAATTTTAAGATGATTTGGTTATTGTCCGCATAACACATGCATAAAAAATGTGCAACTCTTAATTAGCACTGCTAATTGAGTCAAATAATGATTATATAAAATGGAGCTGAGGGAGGAGCCCTCAGGAAATCTGCAATATAGCTGGTGAGAAGAATCTGTGCATACACAGAACCAGATAAGAAGGACAGGCGTGCCCTTTCATAGCTCCTAAAGTGTGGAACAACATCCTATTCCACATCAGAGCTTTCTCCTATTTTCTCGAATTCTGGAAGAAGTTGAAGATCTGGAATTTCAATTGACCACCCTACCATAGGCAGAGCTAGAAACACACACCTGCTCTGCCCCAGGATACCCTTGTGAGTGATGATGCGCTTTATAAACTCACATAACATAACATAACATAAAATAACATAACAAGATGAACAAAGGGAGAATTTGAAAACCAGCCGGCTGCAATACGAAAATGGAACCAGGATAGTCCCTGCTTAGTGATACCCATTCCAGCAGGTTTAGTTAATAGCTTCTTGTAACATACAGCATGCAAAAAACTGCAAAAAGTTGGTAGCTCCACCTTGATCCAGTATCCTAAGTAATTTGTTTAAAACTGCAACAAATGCAATTTGTTCACCATATTAAGAGTGAAAACCCACCTGGACAGTCTAGTAATGAACTGCGTGTAAATACCAATATATTCAGTCAGTGGGTGTTGGACTTGGCCCTTCTGGCAGGTTCACCCCTGAACTTTCTGCCTAGTGATTTCCGGTCTTGGCGCACTTTGACACTGTGGCGCAGTGTAAAGTGCGTCCTCTCCCTGAGTGCATGTGTGAGATTGGCCTGCTCTCCCATAGGAATGCATGGGGAATGTCTGTGTCCCTGGTAGTTCCTGATGCGTGAGGCATGCATGGTCAAGTTTGGTATGTGCGAACTCGTGAGAGTGAATGCTGCGCAATGGTATGTGCAGCGTGTATGTGTCTTGTGCGGAAGCGCCACTTCTAGACATGACTGTGTATGTGCTGTGAAGGTGCTGGCGTGTGATTGGCTGGAGCTGGCTGGGATGCCAGGCTCCAGGAAGTCTGTGTGGGTCTGCCCCGGTGGTGAATGGAGAGATTAGCATGCTGATGTGAGGGAGGGGCTGCGCCTGTGTCCTGAATGAGGCTGGGTTTCCCCCACACAATGCTGGCTCCGCCCCCTGTGGTGCGACTGATGACCCTAGCCTGCCTGATGAATGAAAGGGGTGGTTGAGCCATCAACAGTGCTCTCAGACCAGCTGCGACTGGTTCTGCCCCCACCCTGCACCTACAGACAAAAGGGAAAAGGTGTATAAAAGAGGGGCTGTGACCCCATGAAGATGTTCTTGTTTGCTGCTTGAATCTGCCAGGGGCGTGCTGCTGCTTGGGCCCAGGGGAAGGCTTGCCTCCCCTGGGCTCTGCCCAGCCCCTGGACTCCTGAAGAACTTTTGCTGGAACTCTGCCCTGCTGAGGGCACCTGGGAGCGCTGGATTTCCCCTCTAAGCGCTTAAGAGCGCTGTAATTTGCATTTAGCGCAGGGAGCGCTGTAAATTGCCTTTTAGCACCTAGGAGCGCTTTGCCTGGCTAGCGGCTACCCACGCCGCATTTTGGCCGCTGATTTAAACCCCAGCGCTAGAGGCGCTTTACTTTTGGGAGCCGGTGCCCACCCGGCGTTTGTCCCGCTCCTGGCCAATTTTCGAGTCCCCTTGGCAGGTGCCACCCTGCCAGGGACATTGCCGCTGTTGTCGATTGCGAGTGCCCACCTCGCTGCTAAATTTAATTGGAGGCCGGTGCCCACCCGGCATTGCCCCCGGATTGCCACTTCAAAAAGGAGCTTCCTTCGGGCCGCCGCTCTGCCTACGGCGACCCGGAAGTCCCGCCTCCAGTCTCCCAGGGCCGCCTGCCATTGGCTGCAGCCGCGACCCGGAAGACAGGCACAAGACGCCCGGACGAGGGCAGGACCGGCGAGTCTCCCTCCTGCTTCCCCCGGTCTGGGGAAGCCTAGGAGCCCCTCGAAAGCGGCCCCAGCAGAGGAGCCGAGCCGCGAGACACCCGGTGAGTGGCAGACAAGGGAGAGGGGCGTCGGGACACATTGTCGGTGTCCGCCCCCCCCCCCCCCCAGCGCGACCTCGCGCTTGTGATTATTTGAAGCCATGAGAAGGGCTCCGGGGCCATATTCCTGTATCGAGTCCCCCGAGAGGGACTCCACCGCCCTGGCCAGCTGTATTGGAGCCTAGATAGGCTCCTGGGGGAAATCATAACGGCGCAATTTCTGTCGAGCCCGGAGAGGCTCGTGGGGCATCTGATGATTCTGAGTCCCTAGAGGGGGGACTCCAACCACGGCCATAGTTTGTTTAGAGCCACAAGGCTCTGGGGGCATTTTCCTTGGATGCAGAGTCCCTCGTGAGGGACTCCCACGCACCACATTTGTTCTGTGGAAGCCACGAGGCTCCCAGGGGCCAGTTCATTTGTTATGGAGCCTGGAGAGGCTCATTGGCTGCCAATTTGTGTTCAGAGCCCGGAGGAGGCTCCCGGGGGCATTTCCTTCTGCCCCAGCCATGTTCTTGAGCCTGTGAGGCTCCAACGTTGTCCCCACCAGCATTGCTCCCCAGTTGCCCAGCACTTTGTGGGCAACTGCCACGTTTAGGACCCTGACTTTGGACACAGGGCGTCCTAGCCCTAGAGAGGCCAGTTGGCCTAGGGACTGCCACAGGTGGTGGCTAATGTGATTTTTGCTCTATTGTGTTGTCCTGCACCGCTGAATGTGTTGTTGATACATCATGTGTTTTGTCCCCAGGTCTATACCCCTAAATGTATGGTGATATTTAGTTGGTTGTTCTTGCTAGTACAGGTGGTGCTAGTGAGGTCCTGATTCCCTGCGTGACCTGTTCCTAGGGTGGTTAGGATTGCGTAGGTGGTACTTACCTTATTACCAGTAGTTACTTGTATTGAGCTACAGTGATTTTCTGTTATATTCTAAGTGCTATTCCAAGGGCGTGGTACTGAGCTCGCCCCCTGACCAGAGTCCCAGGACCAGTGGACTCTATTGTGCCTGCCCTGACAAATTGCTGGGACTTGTCTGATCTCTCTTGGGCCCCTGGGGCCTCGCTGAAATGTGCCTCGCTCATTCCCCTCGGCAGCTCGTGCACGGCAGCCCGTCCAAGCCTCGAGCGGCACCGCTCTCCCCTGAGCCGCGCCGCTTCGCTGGGTCGCCTGCATCCTGCCTCCCCCTCCTCTTCTGAGCCGCACACATTGGTCGCCCCAGAGAAACGCTTGTACCTTGCCGGTGGCCCGCTCAAGCCTCGAGCCGCACCACTCTCCCCTGAGTCGTGCCGCTTCGCTGGGCCGCCCGCTCAAGTTTACTAAGAAGGTCACTCGCATTATCCTTGCAACCAGGTCGGGAGGTACTGTCCGTTAGGCTCTATGTTTAAGTTCTAGGCCTACAAGTATTGTGTTCTAAAAGTGCTGATTCCTGACAGTGGTCCAGGTGGCCCTGTCTTGTAAATATCCCTTGTAAATACTGCCCGTGCCTCTGGCACAATGTAAAGTGTGTGTTTTATCTAATGTATGTTATTGGAATACAAAGGCTATTTTTATATATACCCTTGTGTGGAGTTTCCTTTGTGGTGGGCCTTGGGTGTTGTTGCTGGGGTGCGTGCGCAGATACTTAACTCATATCGCCTCCAAGTTTAGCCTTGCTGCTCGCGCCACGTTACCTAGAGGGCGAGTAGGGGTTATCTTGGTGTGTAACTCCCTTGCCCTGACCTTGGGAATGGTGATCCCTGACTGACCTCGACGCGAGTCTTGGCCAGCCAGGGTCCCATTTCTAACATTGGACGCAGCGGTGAGGATAAGGATTTGTGTTTGCGATGTACCACAGTGGCAACTGGCCACTACAAAGCTCTGCATTTTAGATAAATCACATTTTGGGGATTATTGTATGGTGCTTTTGCTAAAAATGTCATTTCTGTGGAAATGTGTTTCTTGTGCACTTTGAGTTAGGTGTCCCTAGCTCGGGAGGGTAGATCATCCCCCTAAGTGCAGTGTGTTTTCTGGATTCACCAGAAGGGTGGGATCCAGTGGTGGCAGCATAAGTGTGTTCAGTGCATGTGTCCCCCGTCCCTGCCCTGGAGTGATGGTACCTGTGTCACGTGTGGTCAGGTTGAGAAATCAGGGGTGGTAGAAACTGCCTTACCAGTCTGGGAAGGGGTGTGTGGACGAATGGTGTGTTGCACTGAATGCTTGTGTAATCTTGTTTTGCTCAGATACCTAAAGTTCCGTGTGTTAAACTTTTCCCAAGAACGTCTGCAGACAGTGGAACCTGCTTTTGATTTCTGTGGTCTATTTAGAGACAGATGTTTGCAGTTGGTAATGTTCTGGGAGGAGAGAGGCATAGGGGATGGAGTGATTCCAAAAGGAGTGGCTGAGGTGTCTTCCAGCCCAGTGTGGTGGAAGAGGTTAAGTGTAGCCCAGCTAGGTCTCGGTGTAGGGGCTCACGTCCTGTCTCAAGAGGAGAAGGAGTGGGTGGGACTGCATGTCTCCAGGTGCCCGAAACCCAGTGTCAGGGCCTAGAATGTTTCTGAAGGGAACGTCAGGTCGGGGGCCTAGGCTGTACCAATAGGTCATTTGAGGAAGATCTCCCAGAGTGTTTGAAGAATGTAGAACATCAGTGAACATGATTTCATGGGTGGGCCTGAAGCTCATGGGAGTTTCCCCTGCCCCTGTGCTATTGTGTTAATTGTTGGGGAGTGACCCTAAGGAAAGGTTCTGGTCTTCCAGCCCAGTGTGGTGGAAGTGGCTCGGAGGAGCACAAGCCTGGTCTTCGTAGTCTGGGTGTTTTCTTTCTTAGGAACACCAGGTGAGGGAGCCTAGCATGTCCGTATGGAGCGTCCTTCTAGGGAGATCTCCCAGCGTGGAGAGAACGTGGAGCGCCTCTAAGCAGGGCTCTAGTAGTTCTGTTATCTGGCAGTACCGCTCCAGTGGGGAGGGTGCAGAAGTCCAGATGGAGGGGTGCGAGGGGGATAGATTCCCCAGTGGAGTAACCAGTGGGTCAGGGGCCAACCAGAAGGGTTGTGTCGCCAGGGAGTGACCAGGGTGATGCCACTTCTGTCCTGAGTGTCAGGAAGACTTGTACACGACACATTAGTTATGTGTCACCCTCAAGGAAGTCCTGGTGCGCCAGGCATCTGACCAAAGGGGTACGTCCCTAGGTTGGGGAGCCAGTAGCCGGTGTTTCCGGATCTGGACGTAAGGGCAACTGTATGTAGTGTCCTGAAGGAACTCCTGCCTGAAGAGAAGGAACCGGGTAAGCTGCATGGGGGATTGACCTGCAGTGGTTGCCTTGCTGCTGAAGGAGGAGTGAATTCGAATCCCAGGTGGTAGACCAGTTAGGGGAGCTGTGACTCTGTCATGACCAGCCTGGTGTCCTGTAGGCACCGCACTGAGCCGCGTCTGCCTTCGGCCGCGCAGCCTATGCCGCTTGCCGTCCCCGTCTCGACGCGGTCCGTGAGCCGCCGCCTGCGCCGCACCTGGCAACCCGCAAAGTGCAACGCCTCACTACACCGATCTTGTGCTGGTCTGACCGTGGTCACTGCTGCTGAGGGAGTAAAGGTCCCGAACTGGTGGTAGAGTTGTGTTCTGGAGGGTGCTTCAGAAGTAGAGGTAGGGTGGGGCATTCTTGCCCGTGACCTCTGGTCAGCCTGAGGGTGCGGACCCTAGGTTGAAGAATCAGTGGTAGTTTGGAACTACACTGAGAAAGGGAGTGGAGAATGGCTATGTAGGCCAGGGGTTACCACCCCCCACTCTGTGGATTGGTAGGGACCAGTGGTATCTGGGTGGCCTAGGGCCTGGTCCTAGCCGTGGAGAACTAAGGAGTACCAGTGGGGTAGCCTAGTTGGGCCTGTTTTTTTTTCGTATGTGCTTGTCTTATGGATTGACGTGGCGTAGAACCGGAGGGTGTCCCTGCAGTGCGGGCCCGCGTCCGTGTTCTATCGCCCCAAGCAGGGAAGTCCATCACGGTGGTGATTGTTCTCCCCTGCGTTTTGGCTGGAAGGGGGTTGTGTTGGACTTGGCCCTTCTGGCAGGTTCACCCCTGAACTTTTTGCCTAGTGATTTCCGGTCTTGGCGCACTTTGACACTGTGGCGCAGTGTAAAGTGCGTCCTCTCCCTGAGTGCATGTGTGAGATTGGCCTGCTCTCCCATAGGAATGCATGGGGAATGTCTGTGTCCCTGGTAGTTCCTGATGCGTGAGGCATGCATGGTCAAGTTTGGTATGTGCGAACTCGTGAGAGTGAATGCTGCGCAATGGTATGTGCAGCGTGTATGTGTCTTGTGCGGAAGCGCCACTTCTAGACATGACTGTGTATGTGCTGTGAAGGTGCTGGCGTGTGATTGGCTGGAGCTGGCTGGGATGCCAGGCTCCAGGAAGTCTGTGTGGGTCTGCCCCGGTGGTGAATGGAGAGATTAGCATGCTGATGTGAGGGAGGGGCTGCGCCTGTGTCCTGAATGAGGCTGGGTTTCCCCCACACAATGCTGGCTCCGCCCCCTGTGGTGCAACTGATGACCCTAGCCTGCCTGATGAATGAAAGGGGTGGTTGAGCCATCAACAGTGCTCTCAGACCAGCTGCGACTGGTTCTGCCCCCACCCTGCACCTACAGACAAAAGGGAAAAGGTGTATAAAAGAGGGGCTGTGACCCCATGAAGATGTTCTTGTTTGCTGCTTGAATCTGCCAGGGGCGTGCTGCTGCTTGGGCCCAGGGGAAGGCTTGCCTCCCCTGGGCTCTGCCCAGCCCCTGGACTCCTGAAGAACTTTTGCTGGAACTCTGCCCTGCTGAGGGCACCTGGGAGCGCTGGATTTCCCCTCTAAGCGCTTAAGAGCGCTGTAATTTGCATTTAGCGCAGGGAGCGCTGTAAATTGCCTTTTAGCACCTAGGAGCGCTTTGCCTGGCTAGCGGCTACCCACGCCGCATTTTGGCCGCTGATTTAAACCCCAGCGCTAGAGGCGCTTTACTTTTGGGAGCCGGTGCCCACCCGGCGTTTGTCCCGCTCCTGGCCAATTTTCGAGTCCCCTTGGCAAGTGCCACCCTGCCAGGGACATTGCCGCTGTTGTCGATTGCGAGTGCCCACCTCGCTGCTAAATTTAATTGGAGGCCGGTGCCCACCCGGCATTGCCCCCGGATTGCCACTTCAAAAAGGAGCTTCCTTCGGGCCGCCGCTCTGCCTACGGCGACCCGGAAGTCCCGCCTCCAGTCTCCCAGGGCCGCCTGCCATTGGCTGCAGCCGCGACCCGGAAGACAGGCACAAGACGCCCGGACGAGGGCAGGACCGGCGAGTCTCCCTCCTGCTTCCCCCGGTCTGGGGAAGCCTAGGAGCCCCTCGAAAGCGGCCCCAGCAGAGGAGCCGAGCCGCGAGACACCCGGTGAGTGGCAGACAAGGGAGAGGGGCGTCGGGACACATTGTCGGTGTCCGCCCCCCCACCCCCAGCGCGACCTCGCGCTTGTGATTATTTGAAGCCATGAGAAGGGCTCCGGGGCCATATTCCTGTATCGAGTCCCCCGAGAGGGACTCCACCGCCCTGGCCAGCTGTATTGGAGCCTAGATAGGCTCCTGGGGGAAATCATAACGGCGCAATTTCTGTCGAGCCCGGAGAGGCTCGTGGGGCATCTGATGATTCTGAGTCCCTAGAGGGGGGACTCCAACGACGGCCATAGTTTGTTTAGAGCCACAAGGCTCTGGGGACATTTTCCTTGGATGCAGAGTCCCTCGTGAGGGACTCCCACGCACCACATTTGTTCTGTGGAAGCCACGAGGCTCCCAGGGGCCAGTTCATTTGTTATGGAGCCTGGAGAGGCTCATTGGCTGCCAATTTGTGTTCAGAGCCCGGAGGAGGCTCCCGGGGGCATTTCCTTCTGCCCCAGCCATGTTCTTGAGCCTGTGAGGCTCCAACGTTGTCCCCACCAGCATTGCTCCCCAGTTGCCCAGCACTTTGTGGGCAACTGCCACGTTTAGGACCCTGACTTTGGACACAGGGCGTCCTAGCCCTAGAGAGGCCAGTTGGCCTAGGGACTGCCACAGGTGGTGGCTAATGTGATTTTTGCTCTATTGTGTTGTCCTGCACCGCTGAATGTGTTGTTGATACATCATGTGTTTTGTCCCCAGGTCTATACCCCTAAATGTATGGTGATATTTAGTTGGTTGTTCTTGCTAGTACAGGTGGTGCTAGTGAGGTCCTGGTTCCCTGCGTGACCTGTTCCTAGGGTGGTTAGGATTGCGTAGGTGGTACTTACCTGATTACCAGTAGTTACTTGTATTGAGCTACAGTGATTTTCTGTTATATTCTAAGTGCTATTCCAAGGGCGTGGTACTGAGCTCGCCCCCTGACCAGAGTCCCAGGACCAGTGGACTCTATTGTGCCTGCCCTGACAAATTGCTGGGACTTGTCTGATCTCTCTTGGGCCCCTGGGGCCTCGCTGAAATGTGCCTCGCTCATTCCCCTCGGCAGCTCGTGCACGGCAGCCCGTCCAAGCCTCGAGCGGCACCGCTCTCCCCTGAGCCGCGCCGCTTCGCTGGGTCGCCTGCATCCTGCCTCCCCCTCCTCTTCTGAGCCGCACACATTGGTCGCCCCAGAGAAACGCTTGTACCTTGCCGGTGGCCCGCTCAAGCCTCGAGCCGCACCACTCTCCCCTGAGTCGTCCGCTTCGCTGGGCCGCCCGCTCAAGTTTACTAAGAAGGTCACTCGCATTATCCTTGCAACCAGGTCGGGAGGTACTGTCCGTTAGGCTCTATGTTTAAGTTCTAGGCCTACAAGTATTGTGTTCTAAAAGTGCTGATTCCTGACAGTGGTCCAGGTGGCCCTGTCTTGTAAATATCCCTTGTAAATACTGCCCGTGCCTCTGGCACAATGTAAAGTGTGTGTTTTATCTAATGTATGTTATTGGAATACAAAGGCTATTTTTATATATACCCTTGTGTGGAGTTTCCTTTGTGGTGGGCCTTGGGTGTTGTTGCTGGGGTGCGTGCGCAGATACTTAACTCATATCGCCTCCAAGTTTAGCCTTGCTGCTCGCGCCACGTTACCTAGAGGGCGAGTAAGGGTTATCTTGGTGTGTAACTCCCTTGCCCTGACCTTGGGAATGGTGATCCCTGACTGACCTCGACGCGAGTCTTGGCCAGCCAGGGTCCCATTTCTAACAGTGGGAGTTAACAATTTATTTTATTTTTTATTTTGAAAGTTTTATATAGCGCGAACAAGATCTTTGCAGATATCAGAGCGCTTTACAGACGAAGGGTATAGCATGTGAGTAAGTAACAATTGGGGTGGGGAGGGTACATGTGGGAGCATAGTCAGACTCAACAGCATAGTCAGAACAGACAGATACATCAATAGTGATACAAGTACAAATAAGTAATAGCGTAATAGCGTAAACAATCAGGAAGGTCAATAATACGAGTCATACAAGATGCAAAAAGATCAGTAGAACTGAATGGTACAGTGTATGTGCATATCATCCCCAGACGTAATTCAAGTGTATTTAGCCATGAGGATAGCTTTTACTTCTTTCTTAAAGAGTATGGTGGAGGAGATGAGCCTGGTTTCAGGAGGGAGTGAGTTCCAGATCCTGGGTGCCATTCCTGAGAAGGAGCGTTTATAAGTTTTTTCCTTGCGAAATCTTTGGGGCTTTAGCAAGAGATTGTTTGTGCCTCTAGTGTTTCTGGAGACTCCAGAAATCGTCAGCTTCTGAGCGAGGTATCCAGGTGTGCTCAGGTGGAGAGCTTTGTGCGTCATGCAGGCGATTTTCAGATGTATTCTGGCTTCAAAAGGCAGCCAGTTCAGGGCTTTCAGGTCAGGGGAAATGTGTGAGTGTTTTTTTGATCCAGTGATGAGTCTCGCTGCGGCGTTTAGAGAAGCTCTTATGGGTGCCGTAGTAGTTAGGGGGAGACCGCAGAGGGCGATGCTGCCGTAATCTATTCAAGGGATGACTAGTGCTTGTACCGCAATATGGAAATCTTTGGCTGGAAGGAAGGATTTGAGTTTCCTTAAGGTATTGATCTGGTAGTTCGCACCCTTAGTTGCTTTGTTGATGTGTTCCTGCATGTTGAGGTTGGTGTCAAGTGTTATGCCTAAGGATTTTGCGGAGTCCACGATGGTAGGATGAACATTGAGTGCCGTTAGGTGTTTAAGCCAAATTTGAGCGGTAGTGGTCTTCGCGGGAGGTGAGATCAGGAGGAACTCTGTTTTAAGAGCATTGAGTTTGAGATGATTTGCGGCCAGCCATGATTGGGTGCTTCTGATCGTTGAATTCAAGAGCATAATGCCTTTGGGTGATTTTAATTTGAGATAAAGTTGGGTGTCATCGGCGTACATGTGGAAGTGAACATTGGATGCTTGTAGCAAGGTGGTGAGAGGCTCCATAACTAGGTTAAACAAAGTAGGGGATAGTGAGGATCCTTGTGGGACGCCTAGCGATACAGGTATTGGGGAAGACATCAAGTTGTTACTCTTGAATTTCTGCGATCTGTTGTGTAGAAAGGACGTGAACCACTTGAGCACAGTTCCAGATAGACCCATTCTTGTGTTTAATAGATCGAGTAGATTCTCATGTTTGACGGTGTCGAATGCAGACGAGAGATCAAGAAGGATGAGGAGGCAGGTATCGTTTTGATCTAGGATTTGGAGGGCGTCGTCAATTATGTGAGTCATAGCAGATTCTGTACTGTGGTCTGCTCTGAAGCCTGATTGATGAGGGTTGAGTAGACCAAACTGATTGATGTGTTTAGTCAATTGTATTTGTGCGCATTTTTCCAACAGTTTGGCAAGAGTCAGAATATTGGTAATGGGACGGTAATTATTTAGATCAGGGGGGTCGGCTGAGGGTTTCTTTAGTAGAGGTGTGACTTTTCCAACTTTGAGGGAGTCGGGGATGGTCCCTTGTTGAAGTGAACTGTTGATAATTTTAGTCCAGAGTAGGAGGAGCGACGGGGTAAGGTCTTTGACAGCGTTGGCAGGAAGGGGGTCCGTGAGGTGATTGGCTGGTTTCACAGTGCTGAGCAGTCTACCAATTTCTTCTTCCGAATAGGTGACAAAGGATGACCATGTAGCATTGTTTTTTGGTTCAGTGGGAGCTGTGCAATGGTGTTTGGGGTAAAGACTTACGTCAATGAGGAGATCATTCTTTATGTTGTCGGTTTTTTGGATAAAGAAAGAGGCGAAGTCTTCACAGGTGGGTGCTTTGCCCAAAGTGCTGAGTGGTTGAGGTTGTTCCTTGGACTGTGTTCTGATTAGCTCAAACAGCTTTCTCAGACGATTTTTGGCTTGGTCGAGCTGACGGCTGAAGAAATCTGATTTTGAGCGTTTTATTTTCCTGAAGTAGGCATTTCTCTTTTTCTTCAGCGTTTTTAAGTGCAGTGCGGAGGGGGCTGATCTCCAGGTGCGCTCTGCCACTCGCATGGCCCGTCTATCGTCATTTAGACTCCCGTTGTACCAAGGATTGGACATTTTTGTGGAGGCTCTTTTTAGCTGCATAGGTGCAGCTTCATTAACTATAGAGGTCATAGCGTTGATATAGTGATCCGTCAAGGATTGGACATCCGTAACGCCGGTAGGAGGACGCTGGAGGTTGCAGCTGTTGGGGGGTAGCGAATTTGAGTTGAGTTTTCTCAGGTCTCAGGCTTTGGGCTTGAAGGGTTGAGCCGGGTTAAATTTGACTTTTTCATTGATAAAGAATGTGACAATATGATGATCTGACCAGTCACAGGGTTGGATAGATTCGAGTTGGATAGAGTCCTCTTTGGAGATGATAAGGTCAAGGATAGAGCCTTTCTCGTGTGTCGGGCTGTTGCATATTTGGGTGAGGTCAAGGGCGTCAAGGAAATTTTTAAGACTATTTACCACCGCGTCATTATGATCGTTCCAGTGGAGGTTGAAGTCACCAAGGTATATTTGTGTGAGTTGTCGCCCGGAATTGGTTGTGATCAAATCCATGATTTGTTGCGAGAAGGTAAGGTTGTCCCCTGGTGGGTGGTAAATGCCGTGAAGAGAGCATATCGGTTTGCCCCTACTGATAATATCGAGGCAGATGTATTCATAGAAGGTTGGGGAGGGGAGGGAGGGAGAGGTTACTTTCAGGACAGAGAGGTTACTCCTGTGTATACATGCGATTCCACCACCTTTTTGACCAATCCTGTCTAGTCTAGTGATGTGGTAGTTGGGGGGAACCAGTATGTCCTTTATAGGTGTAGAAGATTCAGTTAGCCAGGTTTCAGTCATGATGATTAGGTCAAGGTCCAGTGTTAAGATGAGATCAGCGATTGCTGAGGAGTGCCTAGAGGCCGATCTGCAGTTGAGGAGGGTGCATTTGAGAAGGGGTGAGTCGAGGGTGGAAGGAGGTTCTAGAGAGAGGGGGACTTTTCTCAGGTTACTAATGATAGAAATTCTATTGTTTAGTGTGGGGGGTCTAAGGGGATTTGGATGAATTGTTGGAATGGCGCGGAAGGTGGTGGGTGAGTTGCTATGAGGAGCTGGGTCGTAGGAGCGGAGGAGGGTGACTGTGTCGAGGTCCGATAGTGGGTTGCAGGAGCGATGGGGACGGTTTTCACGATTGCGAACAGGGATTGAGATCCAGCACGGGGAGCGTTGAGTGAGAGCGTCAACCGACCGGGTGGAGGTCCTGTTGGGATGGGTGGTGCTGGTGGAGTGTGTGCCGAGTAATTGTTTGATGATGTGAATGTTTTCTTTGAGCTTGAGGAGGGTGGTGGGTGAGGAGTGACTGGCATGCGTGTAGAGTAGTTGTTTGATGATGTGAATGTCTTTTTTGAGCTGGAGGAGGGAGGCCATAACGCAGTCTGGTGTGGGAAGTGTGTTGGTGGTGGGGGTGGGAGGGTTGAGGGTAGATGACATAGGGGGAAGGTTGGCGGTATGGAAGAGAGTATTGGTGGTAGGCGGACGGTGCATGGTGGAGGATGGGCGTGTGTTAGTGGTGATGGGGGCGCATATAGGGTAGTGGGGGGTGAGAATGGGGGGGAAGTGGGGTTGTATATGGTTCTTTTTTGAGGTGGCGGAGTTGAGTTGATAGAGGCGGCTTGTTCTGTGTCATTAGTTAATGGGTGGAAGTGGGGGCTGAGAATGGGGGGGGATAAAGGGTGGGGTTTGTCTGTGTGCGAGTCGGTTTGGTGCTGAACTAGGTTAGGCGGATTGTGGGTGGGAGCTGTGGTGTCATGGGTGAAAAGAATGGGAGTGTGGGCTGGTGTACGGGGGGAGGGGGTACGGCTGGTATATGTGGGGGACAGATCCATGTCTGTGAATGAGGGGTGCGGGGTAGCAACAGTAGATGGGTGCAAGACTAAGGTGCCGGTGGTAGAGGAGAGGTGCGTTTCGTTTTGTGGCTGAGGTGGGTTAGAGGCGTTGTGGTTGGGGGTTGTGGTGTCAAGGGTGAAAGGAATGGGAGTGGTATGAATGGTGGTCAAGGTGTTGGTGGGGAGGGAGGGGGTGCGGCTGGTGTATGTGGGGGAGTGATCTAAGTCTGTCATTGAGGAGTGTGAGGTGGCTGCAATAGGTGGGTGGATGACGAAGGTGACAGGGGTGGAGGAGAGGTGCGTGTCGTTTTGGGGCTGGGCTAGGATAGAGTGGTTATGGTTGTGGGCTGTGGAGTCAAGGGTGATCGGACTGAGAGTGCTATGAGCGGGGGTACACGGATTGGAGAGGTGCTGTATGAAAGTGGGGAACAGGTTGTCTAGTAGTTCCAGGTTCCTGTCTGTGGATTGGATTAGGACAATTCCGTTGTTATAGATAGTGATGGTGGTTCTGCCCGAGAAGAGTTGGGATGGTGTGATGGAGAGTGTTCAGCCATGAGCGGACTTCCTGGAGTTGGAGACGTTGAGTAAAGAGAGGAACGTTTTTCTCCATTGGGCTCTGCGTGTGGTGTGGAAGATAATATCAATGTTTACGGCACCATTGACCGGTGAGAAGTAGGTGTCTGCAAAGGGAGTTTCAGGGTGGGACCTCAGTAAGTTGTGTTTAACCCATTCAGTGCTGCGAACGTCCAACGGTCGTCGCGTGCACTACCTCGCTAGTGCTGCGCACGACCGTTGGACGTCCGGATCCCGTTAGTGCAATCGAACGTCCGCACTGGGGCGGAATTTGCGGCGCGCTTAACGGGTTAAAGCGTTTAGCGGCTTTTTTGGTGAGTGTGGATGGGTAGTTGATTCTATTTGTGTGCTTGCCGATGAGCTCCATGTTGGGATGACGGAATAGGTAGGTGTGGGTGGGTTGTCGTGTAGTGGGTGCGGGTTGCACAGATGTAGGGTGTACAATAATAATATACGGGAGCACAATACAAGCGCATACACTAAAAAACCAGTTGCATGGAACAACAGTGACACTAATGAGCAACCAAAGTATATGAGGTATTAGTTGGTGCATACAGGAATAAAACTTGAAATGGGAAATTTCAAGAAAATAAATGTAACAGGTCTATATGAGCAATTAGTCGGTGCATTACATGAATAAAAAGTGAAGTCGGTGTCGGTTGCAAACATATACAGAGTACAATGTAGTTATAATACTGACGATATACTAGCATGAATTACCGATGCAGACAGTAAAATACCTGAATCAAAAGTGACAATAGTGAGTAGTCCAAAAAAGAGTGGACAAAAATCGATGAGGTACCTGAATCAAAAGTGACAATTGTGAGAAGTCCAAAAAAGAGTGGTCAAAAATCGATGAGGTACCTGAATCAGTAACTAAATAGAGCTGCAACACAAGTTATATGTTGTATAACAGTAGTGAGTAGTCAATAATAAATGAGGTACATGAATCATTAGCCAAAATACAGTTGCAACCAAAACTTATATGAGACCAAAAGTGACCCTAGTGAGCAGCCAAAATATATGAGGTAGCAATCGGTGCATACAGGTGAAGAAGAAGTGGAATGTGCAGGATACAATTAGGAATATAGACATATAATACCACTGTAAAAGGCAGACACCCTATCATCGTCTGGCGTGTAAACATATGATATAAATATATGAGGTAACATCGGTGCCTTACAGGTGAAGAAGGAGTGAGATGTGCAAGGTCCAGCTAGGAATATAATACCACTGTAAATATAATACCACTGTAAACATATAACATAATAACATATAGTAAAATAGAATATAATACCACTGTAAAAAGGCGAAGTCTCAGTCCTGAGGAATGACTAGTCCAAGATGGTCGCCAAGGATAGACAGTCTAAGATGGCCGAACCGATATGGGAGATAGGGGAATTAGTCCTCTGTCTGCTGCTATTACTTTGAGCACAGGGAAGGGCAGTTTCACTTTCCATTAGAGCAAGCACTGTTCATAGCATGCTGGGAAGGAGGCTTATCTCTACTTCTGGTATTCTTGTGTGAAGGAGTTAGGCTGTGGAGCCTCGTGGACATCAGAGGCATGAGGGGGATTTATTGCTACAGTTTTATGGCCCCAGCCATTTTGAACAAAGGAGATAGCTTAAAAATATGAGCAGGCGGGTGGGGTGAAATAAATACCTTATGTGCAAGCTTCACCGTGAGCATGTTGAGTTTGCCAGCAACGTTTTGCAGTTGTAGTGCTTAATCCAAGTGTGTACAGGTCTGGAGGGGGGCCTCTCTCAGCCCTCAGATGTCGCTGTCGCCTCCAGCCTCCGGTGGCAGGCAGGCTCCACTCATCCGACGTCCCTCCTGTTCAAGTTAGCCTCAGCTCTCACTCCTCTGAGCAACGATGCCACTCAACCGTGCTGCGGAGCTAGCGGGAAGGGGGGGGGCGTTGTCATGGCCGCGGCATGATGTGGGCTGGTCGCAGCAACCGTAACCGCAGCCTTCATCTCTGCCGTGGAGCGGGCGGGGGGGCTCTCTCTGCCCTCCGATGCCGCCGTGAATCACTGCTGTGGGGCCGGCGGATCTGCTCCTCTGCTGTTCTCCGCCGATCGCATCAACCAGTGCAGCAGCCCGCGACTCTGCCGTGGAGCGGGCGGGGGGGCCTCACTCAGCCCCCGATGCCGCCGTGAGTCCTCTGCTCAGCCACGGCGCCGCGATGGGGGTGTCTGAAGACACGTATCCAGTGGCAGGTCGCGAGGCTTTGCAGGCGTCAGTCTCCGACAAACAGTGCCAGCTCAGCAGGCTCCCGGATCTTCAGGCTCCAACCTCCTTCAATCAGGTCAGTGGGCAATCCGGGCAATCCAGTTCCTTGTGGTGTTGCTCAGTCTCGGCGGCGCGATGTGGGTGCCTGAAGGCGAGTGTCCAGTGGCGGCTCAGCAGGCTCCCGGAGCTTCAGGTTCCAACCTCCGTGAACTAGGTCAGCGGGCCGTCCGGGCAATCCAGTTCCTTGTGGTACCAGTTACTTTTACTCCAGTTACTTTTCCTGCTTCCGTTCCGACGTGCTGGTGGGTGCTAACAGGGATAAAGCCCGGAATGGGATCCCAAGCACTGGGAGCTCTTCACAGGAGCTCCTACCAGGCGGCCATCTTCTTCATGCGATAGTTATGCAAAAAGGAAGCAAAGAGATTGGACAATCACTGATCACTGCAAGGAACCATGTACACATGGAACCAAGGGACACACACAAATGTCAGCAAAGAAGGTGGAAAAACAGACTAAAAGACTGCTTGAGGAAAAACTACATATGCATCTTTGGTGGATGATGGCAGAAGAATGAATCCTGAAGGAAGGTAGAAAGTGGGAACTAATCTGTTTAGATGAATTTTAGGTTCAATTGTCAATTCATTTCACAAGGCACCATGAACAGGAGGAAAGAGATGCAAGTGGTCGCAAGCAACTTTCACAGCTGAAGGATTATATCTCAAATCCATGTTAACTTGTGTCAATAATTATCAGACAAAGTCGAAATTGTACACGGTTTGTTCACCTGAAATGGGCTGAGAAATATTGAGTATGCCACAATCACAATGGTAGGAAATCACAGGAGTGTTGCAGCTAATTTGCACAGGCTAAGAAAGAAGTAGCAGACATTAGGTTGGGGGAGCACTAGAGGAACAGGCACCAAGACACTGATTTGGTGGGATATGAATGAGTAGATACAATTCAGATGTTCATAACAACTTTTTCAGTAGCGTGGTCTTGGAGGCAAGATGACTGCCGTGGCGTGGGCTGTGTGAGCAGCTCAGCTCCCTGCTCCGAGTTCCCTGGTGGGAGAACGCTTCGTGTTTAGCTGGACTAACTCGGCTTTCTGTGAAGTATCTACGGGTTCAATATATGGCTCTTGTAATGTTTTAAATAAGTCACAAGCAGTAAGCAGCAAGCAGCAAGAAGCTGCATGTAATTGACACCGAGGGGCTCCTACCTCCATTTGATCCAGCTGGAGGCTCGCAAACCTGATTCTCCAGTCTGCGGATGCTAGCTGGCCTGCTCCTTTCTCGGCGGTGTGCTCCGCTCTGGCATTTCCCCGTATTAACATCTGGTTTCCGAAGCTTCATGGTCCGTGGCCGTGGAGGGACCCGCAAGAAGAAAATGCCGCTTAAGGAGCCTAAGGAGCAAACTAAAGCTGTCACTAGGAGCACTGCGTCAAAAGCTGCCGTTGGAGAAAACAGTACAGGCACGGCGTTGGTGGGCAGTAAGAAAATGCTGGCAAGTATTGAAGCGGACACTGGTGCGTCTACCTCGGGGAAAGGAAGGGCCCTAACTTTACCGGCGCTGTTTGAGAAGCAGGCAGCTAGAAACCGCAATGTGAGCGATACTGACGAAACTGTGCAGAATCCCGACGAGGTGGTACAAATTATTAGAGATAATACCATAGACTGCGGGTTAATACGTCTAGGCTTAAGGGACTTGGCCTCAGGGAACAGCTGCATTATGGGAGATGGAGTCCTCATAGAACCCCGTTGTGGTACAATATCGGATCCTAACTCTAGTGCGACGCTACAAAACACAAGAGTGCCTGGGCTCACTGATACATCACTGGCACCAGAGGTATTGGAGGTGCCTGCACCGCAAGAAGCAGTAGAGAACTTCTTTTCTCAATCTGAGCCCTTCTCAGATGAGACTATGAATCATAGTAAAGACTGGGCAGACTACAGTGAAGATAGTAGTTCTGTCGAAGCGGAATTTGAGGAGTCAAGACATAATGTAATTTCTCCACATTCGAACGCTTCCACTGTCAGAAGGCGAAGGAAAAGAGGCTCGCAACGCACGACTGGTACGGTTAGTGAGGTGCGCGCTGAAACATGCGAAGGGCTTGAAGCAGCCATTGTGGTATCAGTGGAAGAAGCGGGACTAAAAACCGGATCAAAAACTGGAGAAGAATCTGGGAATGAGGACGTTCCAATGAATCCTAAAGAAATAACCCTAACTACTATCTATAACACCATGATGAGCCATCGCGCCGAAAGTAAGTCAGAAAATCAGTGCACTCAGGCAACCTGCTCAAAAGTCAAAAACGCTGTGCGACGAGCCATTAAACTGAAACGGCTAGCAGAGTATCAGAGGCTGAGGCAAGAATTCTGGCACTAGAGGAAGAGGCTATGTCACAAAAGCGTGAACTTGAGAATGTCAAAGTGCACAGAGATGATATTTTATACAAATTGTCTGGGCTGGAGAATCCGGCGCACCGGAACAATTTATGCTTTCTCAGAATACCTGAGAAAAAGGAAGGGGTCTACGTAAGAAGATTTATCATCGAACTATTGACCGAAGCATTTCCCGACCTTTCATCATGGGACTGGTCAAAAGAAGTGCAAAGAGCGCATTGATTTCCGTTTAATGCAAGAAAGCCGGGCGTGGAGGAATATCCTAGGGCTATATTAGTTTGTTTTAATAATTTTCTCGCCAGGGAAGAAATCTATAGTTTAGCCCATCCTGATAAAAATGCTGTGGCCAAGAATTGGCCAAGAATTGTGCATTTTTTGTACGACCTGATTTCTGCCAGGCCCAAGTTTCCCAGCGCTGGCATTTAAGGCAGTTAATACCAGAATTTCAAAAAAAGGGGGCTACTGTATTTTTGCAGAACCCAGCTAAATTAAAAATTGTGGTTAAAGGGCAGACAAAATTCTTCCTTTCAGAAATCAAAGCCAAGGAATATTTAGATTCTTTATGAGGTTTAAAGCAAGGGTTTGATTAAGTAAGAAGTTTATTTACTAAAAACCCTGACCTGTCTTTGTTATTGTTATTGTTATAACCAGATGAACAGTGGTAGAGCTGATATATGACATACATATCTATTATGCTGCTCTTTGACTACAATATGGTTCTTCTTTTTCTCTTCTTCCTGGGGTTCTCAGGGTGGGGGGACACGGCAATCCATACTCTACAGGAACTGACGGTTCCTGAGGCTCATATGTTGGGGAGGTGGGAGGGGGGGCTGTCTGGGAGGGGGTGTTGTGGAAAGGGGTGGTGGTGGTGCAGGTGTAAGGCAGTGGTATATTTCAAGGTGTACACAGTCAGACAGATTAATATAGTATGTGTTTTTGGCTCGAATGCTGGTAGAGAAAGATTAATGATGTCAGGCGTGGTGCTAATTCTATGTCATTATGAATAAAAAAATTAAAATTAAAAACTTCAGCTGACAAATGGGGGCAATGGGGACTAGTGGAAATGATTATAGCGGGTAATAAATTCTCGTTATGTTGTTTATATGGTCCAAATCTGGATGATAATGAGCTGTTTGACACAGTTAATTTAGAACTTACCTCTTGGTCCCGACCCCTTATTCTCTGCGGAGATTTAAATATTCATGTGGAATCTGAGTGCAATATTAGGGCACTAGGGAGATATAAAGGTTGGAAGGTGGCCTTTGACTGTTGTGTGGCGGCCTTCTCTTCCACCCCTAACGATCTTTCTTTACTGATGAGGGAAGTTATCCCGAAACCCGAGACATGTCTCGGATGATATCCTAAAACCCGGGACATGTATCGGGTCTAGAGATTCATCAGTCCAACAAGCACTGACTTGCACCCACCTGGGTGAGCCACTAAAGAACTACAAGTACCAGAGTCCCGAGGGGCGTTCCGGAGGAGGGGCTAGCGGTGGGCGCTCCATTGATGACTAAACACAATATGGCTCCCTTGAGCTTTGGGCCGACGGGCTCTTGGATGACGCACCTGCGTGCCGGTTCTGACATCGAGGCCTTTGACTGTTGTGTGGCGGCCTTCTCTTCCACCCCCAACGATCTTTCTCTACTGATGAGGGAAGTTATCCCGAAACCCGAGACATGTCTCGGGCGATATCCCAAAACCCGGGACATGTATCGGGTCTAGAGATTCATCAGTCCAACAAGCACCGACTTGCACCCACCTGGGTGAGCCACTAAAGAACTACAAGTAACAAAGTCCCAATGGGCGATCCGGAGGAGGGGCTAGCGGTGTGCGCTCCATTGATGACTAAACACAATATGGCTCCCTTGAGCTTTGGGCCGACGGGATCTTGGACGACGCACCTGCGTGCCGGTTCTGGCATCGAGGCCTTTGACTGTTGTGTGGCGGCCTTCTCTTCTACCCCTAACGATCTTTCTCTACTGATGAGGGAAGTTATCCCGAAACCCGAGACATGTCTCGGGCGATATCCTAAAACCCAGGACATGTATCGGGTCTAGAGATTCATCAGTCCAACAAGCACCGACTTCCACCCACCTGGGTGAGCCACTAAAGAACTACAAGTACCAGAGTCCCGAGGGGCGATCCGGAGGAGGGGCTAGCGGTGTGCGCTCCATTGATGACTAAACACAATATGGCTCCCTTCAGCTTTGGGCCGACGGGCTCTTGGCCGACGCACCTGCGTGCCGGTTCTGGCATTGAGGCCTTTGACTGTTGTGTGGCGGCCTTCTCTTCCACCCCTAACGATCTTTCTCTACTGATGAGGGAAGTTATCCCGAAACCCGAGACATGTCTTGGGCGATATCCTAAAACCCGGGACATGTATCGGGTCTAGAGATTCATCAGTCCAACAAGCACCGACTTGCACCCACCTGGGTGAGCCACTAAAGAACTACAAGTACCAGAGTCCCGAGGGGCGATCCGGAGGAGGGGCTAGTGGTGTGCGCTCCATTGATGACTAAACACAATATGGCTCCCTTGAGCTTTGGGCCGACGGGCTCTTGGACGACGCACCTGCGTGCCGGTTCTGGCATCGAGGCCTTTGACTGTTGTGTGGCGGCCTTCTCTTCCACCCCTAACGATCTTTCTCTACTGATGAGGGGAGTTATCCCGAAACCCGAGACATGTCTCGGGCGATATCCTAAAACCCGGGACATGTATCGGGTCTAGAGATTCATCAGTCCAACAAGCACCGACTTGACCCACCTGGGTGAGCCACTAAAGAACTACAAGTACCAGAGTCCCGAGGGGCGATCCGGAGGAGGGGCTAGCGGTGTGCGCTCCATTGATGACTAAACACAATATGGCTCCCTTGAGCTTTGGGCCGACGGGCTCTTGGGCGACGCACCTGCGTGCCGGTTCTGGCATTGAGGCCTTTGACTGTTGTGTGGCGGCCTTCTCTTCCACCCCTAATGATCTTTCTCTACTGATGAGGGAAGTTATCCCGAAACCCGAGACATGTCTCGGGCGATATCCTAAAACCCGGGACATGTATCGGGTCTAGAGATTCATCAGTCCAACAAGCACCGACTTGCACCCACCTGGGTGAGCCACTAAAGAACTACAAGTACCAGAGTCCCGAGGGGCGATCCGGAGGAGGGGCTAGCGGTGTGCGCTCCATTGATGACTAAACACAATATGGCTCCCTTGAGCTTTGGGCCGACGGGCTCTTGGACGACGCACCTGCGTGCCGGTTCTGGCATTGAGGTCTTTGACTGTTGTGTGGCGGCCTTCTCTTCCACCCCTAACGATCTTTCTCTACTGATGAGGGAAGTTATCCCGAAACCCGAGACATGTCTAGGGCGATATCCTAAAACCCGGGACATGTATCGGGTCTTGAGATTCATCAGTACAACAAGCACCGACTTGCACCCACCTGGGTGAGCCACTAAAGAACTACAAGTACCAGAGTCCCGAGGGGCGATCCGGAGGAGGGGCTAGCGGTGTGCGCTCCATTGATGACTAAACACAATATGGCTCCCTTGAGCTTTGGGCCGACGGGCTAATGGACGACGCACCTGCGTGCCGGTTCTGGCATCGAGGCCTTTGACTGTTGTGTGGCGGCCTTCTCTTCCACCCCTAACGATCTTTCTCTACTGATGAGGGAAGTTATCCCGAAACCCGAGACATGTCTCGGGCGATATCCTAAAACCCGGGACATGTATCGGGTCTAGAGATTCATCAGTCCAACAAGCACCGACTTGCACCCACCTGGGTGAGCCACTAAAGAACTACAAGTACCAGAGTCCCGAGGGGCGATCCGGAGGAGGGGCTAGCGGTGTGCGCTCCATTGATGACTAAACACAATATGGCTCCCTTGAGCTTTGGGCCGACGGGCTCTTGGACGACGCACCTGCGTGCCGGTTCTGGCATCGAGGCCTTTGACTGTTGTGTGGCGGCCTTCTCTTCCACCCCTAACGATCTTTCTCTACTGATGAGGGAAGTTATCCCGAAACCCGAGACATTTCTCGGGCAATATCCTAAAACCCGGGACATGTATCGGGTCTAGAGATTCATCAGTCCAACAAGCACCGACTTGCACCCACCTGGGTGAGCCACTAAAGAACTACAAGTACCAGAGTCCCGAAGGGCGATCCGGAGGAAGGGCTAGCGGTGTGCGCTCCATTGATGACTAAACACAATATGGCTCCCTTGAGCTTTGGGCCGACGGGCTCTTGGACGACGCACCTGCGTGCCGGTTATGGCATCGAGGCCTTTGACTGTTGTGTGGCGGCCTTCTCTTCCACCCCTAACGATCTTTCTCTACTGATGAGGGAAGTTATCCCGAAACACGAGACATGTCTCGGGCGATATCCTAAAACCCGGGACATGTATCGGGTCTAGAGATTCATCAGTCCAACAAGCACCAACTTGCACCCACCTGGGTGAGCCACTAAAGAACTACAAGTACCAGAGTCCCGAGGGGCGATCCGGAGGAGGGGCTAGCGGTGTGCGCTCCATTGATGACTAAACACAATAGGTAATATGATGACAGAAATAAAGGATCTACCCTCTAATATAGGCCTTCATGGCCCGAAAGTGATGAAAGGGCATATTATTATGCCAAAGTCAGTAGGCTAACCCTAAGAATAGGCCGAAATAGGGATCTATCCACTATACTAAGATGGTAGTAGACCAAAGTCACCATCACTCAGAAATAGGACAAAATATCCGGTCACTACAGGGGATCAATGAAGTGTTTAGAATATTTGAAGAAGCTCAGAAGATTCAGAGTGCCAATCTCTTCAAGGGTTATGAAGATAGACCAGAGGTATATTTTTTGGGCGAGAAGAAGTGGTTATATGGGCCAGCTTTCTGGTCCATTGAGGTGGGGAGCAGGAGGGGTTAGGGCAGTAGAAGACTGAGTGCGGTCTTAAAGTTGTTGGTGAACGGCATTTTCTCCACGAAAAAGGAGGCAAATGTTTTACCCTTGGGGGTGCTTGTTATTTGAGGAAACAGGATCACTTTTGCAGGTGTATTGTTTTCTGATGATTTCAAACAGTTTCTTAGGTCTATTAGCAGCAGTGTCAAGTTGATTTTGAAAGACACCTGCTATAGAGTTCCTAATCTGCCGGTTGTAGGCATGGCGTAGTATGAGGTTAGCCAAGGAGGGAGTGTGTCTTCATGCTTTTTCATCAAGCCTAAGGAGATGCTTTTCTTCTTTAAGATCACTGTTAAACCAAAAGGTGGATCAATTGAATGGGATTCTTATTAGCTGTTTAGAGGCTATGGTATCCATGATGATTGACATAGAATTAACGTAGTGATCAATGAGATCTTGGGCTGTCAATTGCAGAATTAGGCTGCCGACACTTGTGTTGACCTTTCTGTGATACAGATAGAGGTGGTGCTATGTTTACCAGTTGCTAACTCATTATCATGGAGAGCCACATGAGGCCCCATGCGAATGAGGGAAACATTTTGCCTCTGCACTCGTGCCATATTATTGACACGGGTGCAGCAGCAAAGAGACAGTCATGAGGCCCACTGACTATTCAAGAGAATGAAATGACACAATGTCAGTGCATCCTACAGGGTACCCCTTCAGGCGATTTAAGTCACTCATGCACCTGCCTCTAGGGGCATTTCTGTCCCCTCTTTGATTCACAGGATGGGTGCCGCCTGCACTGTTACAGAGGGAGCAGCTGGTTCAAACAGGTGCTCCATCTTCACTAATGCACAGCACTCCATCACCACTAATGCAGTGCACACCATCCTCACTAATGCTCAGTCCTCTGGGCATCTATGAGTTTGTGGCTGCTGTGAGGGTAGCACAGTATATCCAGCAGGGTCCCTGTCTAATCCTTGCGCAACTCATTACAGATTTTCTATGGTTCAAACTGGGATTTAGTACCTTAAGTGTAATATAACCTCAATACAGCCTGCACTAATCTTAAATTATGTTACCCCCACACAGCAGCACACATGCCTTACCAGTTTAGGCAGGAGACTACTGTTTTTCATTCAGTATTTCTGTCTATCATTTTTAGACTATATAACCCCATTTTTTTCATAAGGCTTTTTCCATCTGCGAATTGCAGCACTTCTTGGAGATCTCTGGACACTTTTCTTATTCTTCAAAAATGGCCTTGCATGAGGTCAAAGGTGGCCTATTGGCAGGTTTGGTAGATGAGCATTCCCATTATCAGCTGCATGGCTCAGGCCTGGAACAGCCTTTCTTTAGACATTCACTTTGAATCCAATGTCATGCAGTTTCATAAATCTTCGAAAACTCACTTATTCTAGTTGTAAGTTTCATGTTTCTCCTCAACATTTCCTCACCGGAGCGGCACAATTAGCAATCCTTGGAGACGCTGTGTATCGTAGGCAGGAACACCGAAATGTGGGGCATTACAATAATCCAGACAAGCCTGGATTACAGTTTTTATGATCCTAAAATTAAGAGCTGAAGCTGTTGGAAACAAGAAGAAGTAAGTCTGCTGATCTGAGTTTAAAAAGAGAGAGAGAATAAAAATTACCCCAACATTTCTCACCGTCTTGACTTTAACAGGTGGTGGACCCAGGAATGCTGGCCACCAAAGTCAAGACTAAGAAGAGACATAATTTGGAAGGATGAATACCTCAGTTTTATGAGTGTTTAGCTCCAAGCAGCTGAAAGGCATACAGGCCCTTATTTATGAGATGTGACACATTGCTGCGTTAAAACATAGATGCGTCACATCTCAGTGCACCTTCCTTGTTACATGAGGGATGCGTCATGTTGCAAGGAATGATAGATACATCAGTACTACTGACGTATCTGCGGTGCAAAAAAGACGCATTGCTGGGGTGTGTCTGAAAACAGATGCAAATCCAGCAGTATCCTTTCACATGGGGAAAACCCCATGTGATAGGGTCTGCGTCAGTCTTACGCATGTTGTGAGGCAGGCGTATGATATTGATGCAGTAGCATTCTAGAAGTGGCGCAGTGAAAGTCTGATAGATTTTACTGTGTCACCTCAATGAGGCTGGGATGCGGGCCAGCGCCCACCCTGCATACATTATATCTGACACAGGTATATCGTAGCACAGGGTTTACAAAATGACGCGTCACTTTGTAAATAGGGCGCAACTTCTCAAATTTTTTACACCGCCGAAGCGTCACAAAAAGTGCCGCACTGGGCCGCAAATGTGTCAGAAGGGCATATAAATGAGCCCCCCAAACTGCAGCTTCTTTTAATCCTGACAGAAACTCATACTCAGTCAATACTACTGCATCGTCCAATTTTAAGATGATTTGGTTATTGTCTGCATAACACTTGCATAAAAAATTGCAACTCTTAATTAGCACTGCTAATTGAGTCAAATAATGATTATATAAAATGGAGCTGAGGGAGGAGCCCATAGGAAATCTGCAATATAGCTGGTGAGAAGAATCTGTGCATACACAGAACCAGATAAGGACAGGCGTGCCCTTTCATAGCTCCTAAAGTGTGGAACAACATCTTACTCCACATCAGAGCTTTCTCCTATTTTCTTGAATTCCGCAAGAAGTTGAAGATCTGGAATTTCAATTAACCACCCTACCATAGGCAGCGCTAGAAACACACACCTGCTCTGCCCCAGGATACCCTTGTGAGTGATGATGCTCTTTATAAACTCACATAACATAACATAAAATAACATAACAAGGTGAACAAAGGGAGAATTTGAAAACCAGCCAGTTGCAATACGAAAATCAAACCAGGATAGTCCCTGCTTAGTGATACCCATTCCAGCAGGTTTAGTTAATAGCCTCTTGTAACATACAGCATGCAAAAAACTGCAAAAAGTTGGTAGCTCCACCTTGATCCAGTATCCTAAATAATTTGTTTAAAACTGCAACAAATGCAATTTGTTTACCATAATAAGAGTGAAAACCCACCTGGACAGTCTAGTAATGAACTGCGTGTAAATACCAATATATTCAGTCAGTGGGAGTTAACAATACTTCATGCGATCGTTATGCAAAAAGGAAGCAAAGAGATTGGACAATGACTGATCACAGCAAGGAACCATGTACACATGGAACCAAGGACACACACAAATGTCAGCAAAGAAGGTGAAAAAAGAGACTAAAAGACTGCTTGAGGAAAAACTACATGTGCATCTTTGGTGGATGATGGCAGAAGAATGAATCCTGACGGAAGGTAGAAAGTGGGAACTAATCTGTTTAGATTAATTTTAGGTTCAATTGTCAATTCATTTCACAAGGCACCATGAACAGGAGGAAAGAGATGCAAGGGGTCATAAGCAACTTTCACAGCTGAAGTATTATATCTCAAATCCATGCTTAATTGTGTCCTTAATTATCAGACAAAGTCGAAATTGCACACGGATTGTTCACCTGAAATGGGCTGAGAAATATTGAGTATGCCACACTCACACTGGTAGGAAACCACAGGAGTGTTGAAGCTAATTTGCACAGGCTAAGGAAGAAGTAGAAGAGATTTGTTTGGGGGAGCACTAGAGGAACAGGCGCCAAGACACTGATTTGGTGGGATGTGAATGAGTAGATACAATTCAGATGTTCAGAGGGATGAAGAGACACAGTGACACCTGCTTGCCTTAAAATTGAATCCTGGAATGCAGCTAGTTGTGGATGGTACTCCGATAAATTATTTAATGTGGGTGGGGATAGCTGCCTGCATCCTGAAATACCTGTGATGGCTTTATACCCCACCTTCACAATGATACTCTAATTAATGTTTTGTTCTCTTAAGTGGTAGTGTTAGGAGGGTAGGGGGCCATGTCACATCAGCATAGTTTGAGAAGTATTATGTGATCTAGCACTGATTGGCTCTGACCATGGGCTACCCAAAAAGTTGTAACATAGCGTGAAAAAGTGATGCAAAATCCTGGAGAAAAATCAAGTCTACGGTGCCTGCAGAAGACTCGTAATGATGATGATAATGACTCATCTCATGCACAGTTTATTTAATTACGTGATTTACCCAAAAGTTTGTTTGTTTGTTGATGAAGTCAAAACTCTTCTGTCCATTGGTAGCTTTTCAAAGATATATCCATGTTATCCCAGTCGATTATTCTCAAGCTACGAATGAGGGGAGGTTTATCATGCTTAAGGTAAGGATCAATGGAGTTTTGCAATTATGCCAGAAAGTCCTGAAAAACCTATATGCAGCTGTGAAACTGATCGCAGGAGAGAGATGATCAAAACACATCACTCCTGTCCATATCTCACTCAACTGGCTCCTGATGGCGGCCAGAAGCATCTAAAAATGGCCTTCATTATCTCTGAAGCCGTAAGCAGTGGCAGACCAAAATAAATGGCAAATAAGTGCACTCTATCTGCGGTCAACAAATTGCTGCATTGCTCCAAATCCATGCTCCTTGAACCCCTAAGATTCAAGAAAAAAAGGACCATCTGTTGACCCTTCTCTGGAAGTGCCACCAACATCTATAATTTGATTTCTCCAAAGATACTCATAAATCCTTCCTTCAAATGATTCAAGAAGAACCTAAAAGTTATCCCTATCCAAAATCACCTATCAAGTTTATCTTTCTCTTTGCAGCAGATCTGCGTTATGCAACTTTGTTCTGTAGTTTCCCTGTTTTTCCCATTTGTTGTAATTTTCTCAGTGTTTTGTATGCACTCAGAAACAATCTTGTTATTCTAAATCTAAGTGTTTTTTCTGTTCTTTGCATTCTGTTGTGAATTTCCTATTGTCAGTGTAAAGCGCTCTGGCACACCAATTCTAGTTCGTGCTTTATAAAACAACATAAAATGGGTAAATCAATCATATAAATTGACAAGGAACCTGGACCTTGCAACATCAATAGAGCACAAGATGAAAGGATAATTTTATTAGTGGGTTATTTCAAACTAGTTGGGGATCCCTTGAAGTAGTAACAACTGCATGAAAGGTACGCAAATGAGGGAATGTTAAACACATCTTACTATTACTTTAGAGATCATGGGGCTTAATGATGTTTGGTCATATGCAAATCTGAACTACAAAGATGTTTTCTTCTTCTTGCATGATTGCAAATTATATTTGACCAATGACCTTGAATTGTCCAACAGCTCCCTATGGAAGAACACAAGCATGATTCAGTTAAACCAACTATACACTAAAATTGTATGATGTAACAGTGTGACCATCTCATACATCAAAGGGATAATGTAGATTTTATCAGAGAATTAGAAACTGAAATGTATTTAACAGTGGATTCCTCTAATAGTGATTTCTACAGATTCCAAATCGCAAATAGGAAATCTCTATCTTGGAATTCGCTAAATTGTCATTTACAAATGAAAAATCGCAATGTAGGAAAAGTCACATTTTGCATGTGGAATGATGATGTCAGAGAAATAAGTCTAGAAATACAGGGTGTTGCCACCACCCAGAAGCCTAGGAAGGTGCAGGAAGTCAGACAACATAACAGCCAGTTCTCACATGTTTGGTGGCCTGGAGAAATCAGTCATCTCAGAACAGTGCCTGCAAACCAAACAAATTAAGACTGCAAAGAGGCATCTGCAAAGCATGTCAAAGTCAATGCAGAAATGCCAGAAAGGGCAAGACTATTGGATTGCTGGCATGGAGAAGGAGCAATGTCTGCAAAGACGCAGGCAAAGGCAGTACATGGCATGCTTTGATGCCTTCACTCGTTCAATCAATAGATTGGTAATAGCCACTACCACTCTTGCAAGAAGAAAGGTCAACTTCGAAATTAAATGAGGCACTGCAGTCAGGATGTTTCACTTTGGCTCGTACAATTGAACATAGCCCTTGGAAACATTCAAAAACAAAACCTGTCCGTCTCCAACACACTTCTGCTACCTGAAACTGATGACGACTCTAGCATCAGTGCCACATCTATGCAAGAGGGATGCTTTACCAGGCTTGAATGCCAAAACACCTCTGGATCTCACATGAACCCTCTTCCACATCCCAGTTTTGATTAGAAGGCAGTTTATTACATACTTTTTTGCTTTGTTGAAACAATGTTACATCCTCAATGGAAAGGATTGAGGAGAGATACATTATTGTCACAACCTGAATAAAAGTTGGTATTTCTGTCATACCATCGACCAGATCTCCTCATCGCTCCTTCAAAACCCTCCTGTCCACTCTTCAAACCCCGACCAAGCAGCCATTAACTTCACCCAATGGCTATCCAACAGCGCCGACATCCTAGCACCGTTGAAAAAACGTCAAATCAAGCTAGGCAGCAAAAACGCCTCCTGGTTCAACGATGATCTTAAGAAATCCAAGAAACTCTGCCGCTCCCTCGAGAAGGCCTGGAAAAAAGACCCAAACACCAGCACCAAGGACGCCTTCAAAAACGCCACCCGCATACACCACCAACTTATCCGGTCTGCCAAGAAAGCCGCTTTCAAAGACCGACTAGATAACAACGCCCACAACAGCAAGGAATTATTCAACATCGTCAAAGAATTTACAAACCCATCAGCCAACTCCAACGACATCACCCCCTCCCAAGCCCTATGCAACTCACTAGCTTCCTTCTTCCACAACAAAATCGCAGACATTCACAACAGCTTCGACAACCGACCCGGAGACCAACCCACTCAACCTACTGCAGGACCTTCACCCCCCTTGAACATCCTTAACGACTGGAACCCAATCTCAACTGAGGACACCATCCGCCTGATGAACTCCATCCAATCAGGATCCCCAACTGACCCATGCCCTCACCACATCTTCAACAAAGCAGACTCCATCATAGCTCCACACCTCCGAGACGTCATCAACTGCTCCTTCAACTCCGCCACCTTCCCAGAAAGCTGGAAACACGCAAAACTCAGCGCCCTTCTGAAAAAACCCACAGCTGACCCCACCGAACTCAAAAACTACCGCCCCATCTCGCTTCTTCCTTTCCCGGCCAAAGTCATCGAGAAAGCTGTCAACAACCAGCTCGCCACCTTCCTCGAAAGCAACAAATCCCTCGACCCCTCACAGTCCGGATTCCGAGCCAAACACAGCACTGAGACCGCACTCATCGCAGCAACAGACGACATCCGAACTCTATTGGACAATGGAGACACAGTCGCTCTCATCCTCCTCGACCTCTCCGCAGCCTTCGACACAATCTGTCATAGCACCCTATTACAGCGCCTCAGAAACATCGGAATCCAAGGAAAAGCACTGGAATGGATCACCTCGTTCCTTACCGGAAGAACTCAGAGAGTCCGGCTCCCTCCATTCAAGTCAGAGGCCTCTGAAGTCATCTGCGGCGTGCCACAAGGATCCTCACTCAGCCCCACCCTCTTCAACGTATACATGAGCCCCCTCGCAGCCATCGCACGCCAACACAACCTCAACATCATCTCCTACGCTGACGACACTCAACTGATCCTCTCACTCACCAAAGACCCTAACACCGCCAAAAACAACTTACACGAAGGAATGAAAGAAGTAGCCGAGTGGATGAAGCACAACCGTCTGAAACTTAACTCAGACAAAACAGAAGTCCTAATGCTAGGCACCTCCCCCTCCGCCTGGGATGTCTCTTGGTGGCCAGAGGCCCTTGGAAAAGCACCCATCCCGACGGACCACGCACGGAACCTGGGCGTCATTCTGGACTCCTCACTCTCGATGACCAGACAAGTCAACGCCGTCTCATCATCTTGCTTCAACATTCTTCGCATGCTCAAAAAGACATTTCGCTGGATCCCCACCGAAACTAGAAAAACGGTCACTCACGCACTGGTCACGAGCCGCCTGGACTATGGAAACACCCTATATGCCGGTACCTCCGCAAAACTCCAGAAAAAACTCCAACGCATCCAGAACGCTTCAGCCAGGCTCATACTAGACATCCCGTGTAAAGAACACATCTCTGGTCACCTGAAAAACCTCCACTGGCTCCCCGTAAATAAGAAGATTACTTTCTGCCTCTTAACCCACGCACACAAAGCACTTTACGAACTTGGACCCGAATGCCTCAACACACGACTGTCCTTCTACACCCCCTCCCGTCAGCTACGATCCTCCAACCAAGCCCTTGCCACTGTACCTCGCATCAACAAAGCCACCATGGGAGGTAGATCCTACTCCTACCTGGCAGCTAAAACCTGGAACTCTCTTCCCACTCACCTATGCCTTACTCAGAACCACCTAGCATTCAGAAAACAACTTAAAACTTGGATATTCGACAAGTAACTCCCCCCCCCCCTTCCTGAAGCGCCTTGAGACTCTATGGGTATGTAGCTATATAAATCCTGACTTGACTTGACTTGACTTGCATTCCCATCATATGCGATGTCTATTTATTAGATGTTGTAATCATTCTTACCTCATAAATAGTTGTTGGTTATCTCTGTGCATCATGTATGACCCTCTGCTGCATGTATGCCATTCTGTTGCACCTGTATTGGTGGCAATTCCTCATCAGAGTGGCAATTTTGTGTAGTATGGCACATGTAGCAATGATCTTACTGAACATCTCAGGCCTGTAAAGTAGTACTTCACCAGTTTTGTGGAGGCAGCAGAACCTGGACTTCAGTATGCCAAAGGTACGTTGGATGATGGACCGTGTTGTTTTATGTGCCCTGTTGTAGCGCCTTTCACTTCTGGTTCTTAGAGTCAAGAATGGTGTCAGTAACCAAGGACGCAGAACATATCCATTGCCTCATTGAAGGGCACAAGAGGAAAAACCCTTAGGTCCAATAACACAAACAGTTCTAGCCACTGTATGGATTGAGTCGTCCGTTCTCTTACAAGTAAAAAGCCATTGCCAAATTTACCCTGAGACAGTTGGCTTTGTATTCCAATGTGGCAAAACATGAAGGATCATGGAAGCTATCTGGGAATCTAGCCACAATGCCTGTTATGATGCATAAGGCATCACATACTACTTGCCCATTGAGTGAGTGTGTGCTTTTCCTATTACTGTAAATGTAGGTATTTCTTGATGGGGACAATTGGCAATATATGTGCCATCAACACAGCCAATGACATTAGGGAATTGTGGTACCCAGTAAAACATTAATTTGGATATGTATTGGTTAAGTTTGCTAACCATAATGTCCAGGAACTTGTGAAAGGACCCAGAAAAAGATCTTTTGGCATGCCACTGCTATGACCCGCTGGTAACTGATAGAAGCTAGAAGGTGTAGACAGCACAATACCTACATATTTGGTGGGATTGCATTGCTTCTGAGTGTTGGGGTCTGAAGCCAGGGTTGTAACTCAGCAATTAATTTCAGAATGATCTCACTAGTGAGTCTGTACTTCTCATATATCTCCTCCTATGTCTGTTCAAAGAGGGTGGCATTTACCCTAAATATCTTCTCTTATCTCCTCCTACTTCTCTGTCTATTAGCCAAAATCCTCATCTTCCTTGCCAGGACATAAAGAGCTGCCATTCTGAAAGTGCCTAATGCATTTTGGGTGCCTTTTTATAATTTGTACCTGCTTACCACCTGATACAGATTGATGGTAATTATATTTCCTAAATGGTCAATTTGAGACTATTCACAAATAGGAAATCCTTTGTACATAGTGCATGAAAATCACTCTTTGAAAATCCGTATTTGAGATTTCCTAATTAGCGATTTCCAAAATGCGATTTCTACTGGAAATAAATAACCTTTTGCACTACTGAAAATTCCTTTCATACATCCCGAAATGGCATTCTGCATACATACATTTTTTAGAATGCACAAATGCATAGTAGAGGAATTAATCTGGACTCTGATGGTATTGACTATGATCCTTTAATGAGTTATTGGACCACATATGGCGTAAGATGATGGAATAATGCAGCCAACAGTGCAGCCAACCCATTTCGTCCTAAATAGGGCTTCCTGAAGGCAGTAAATAAGCGCTCCAATCTTTTGATGGTTACTGAAGTTCCAGGATCATTTTGTCATATACTCCTAGTTGATACATAATTATTCCATGATTGCAATTATCCTCATATAAAAACTTTCAATGTGTCTTCCACACTCCTCAAAAGTCCAAAGTTACTCTAAAACGAGGTATTAAGTCTCCCAAATATGTAATGCAATCCAAGTTCTGATTTCTTGTGTTCACTATGATAGGTGATACTCCTAAAGTTCAAAGCAGTGCGCAGTCAGCACTTCATTTCCAACATCTGTACGGCGCCTTCTATCCTTTCTATGAGGATAATTGCAATCCTGGAATAAATATGTATCAACTCGAAGTTGGTAGTAGTAGCCAGATTGGTCACCAACAAGCATTGGTAGTAGCAAACACAGCATTAGGTAACTTCAATGTACTGGAGTCTGAAAAGTTGCTGAAGTTCAGGGCTACATTTCCCACAATGCACTAGACCATTTACTTTTGGGTGATCTCGCGGTGGGCCCGATGACCAGTGATTCTTTGGTTCTTGGGTGCGATTGGCTATGGGCTGCAGGGGACTAGTATCTCTAGTTCAAGGGAGTTGGTTTAGCCTCTTAGAGGGGTTCTTCTTTCTTGTGGAACCGGTCTCTGATCTGGGATAAGTTTTAATATTTCAATGGCAGGGTTTTTTCAACAAGTGCAGAGTATCACACCTTTGCTTTGTGTAGGTACTGAAATTGCAGACTCAGATATCTTTCTTTGTCCTTGGCTGCAAGTCAATTCAGATAAGAGGGTCTGTGCCAGGTGTGGTCCTGAAATCCTGAAATCCTAGATTTAGTGGAGGTAGGCGTGTGGGTGCAGGTATCCAAGGGGCTACTATTCTCAACAGCTAATCTGCCCCTGGGGTGACCACATCCAGGGGTGCTTGCCACCTTTTCTTCCCAGAAATATGTACTCTGTGATTTTTTTAAAAAGCAGAACCCTTCTTTGGCTGTCTTGACCAGGCAGCCCCCCCTAGGGGAGTGAATAATCGTCTGGCATGTCCACCTCCTGATTACCTAATTTTACCGACTGCCCAGTCAAATGTGCTTGGGGGTAGAGGTTGGCTATTTCCTCCTCTGGGAGGCAGCCTGGCTGCCTGTAGAGGTCGATAAGCTTTGAAGCTCACTGCCTTGATACACCATTTTGCTAGCCATCTTGTCACTGAGGGAGGTGTCACCTCCTTACCAAGCAGGCCTTTGTTTCTGACTCCTGGAAGTGTATATCCCTCCTATCTGGGGGTGAGAATCCTGTCCTGGTGGCAGCGGCTGTAGGCCAGGGCACAGGAAAGGCTGCAGCAACAAGGTGAGCAGCGTCTAAAGTATCTACCTTGGTGAATTTCACATTAATCCTGTCTTTGGGAAAAAGTCTGGTTTGATGACACAAGTTGTTTGATAGCAAATACAACAGTTTTCAGTAGGACTATATTGGAGCTGGCTCAATGGGCACTCAAGTGCTAGCCCATGTATTCCTTTAACCCTCTGAACACTTAGTAGCCCTTAATGGAAAGAGGCTTCTATACAGGCATATAAGGTTGCACTTATATGTCCATATCTTTTATATAATACACCCTGCCTCCTGGGATCAGGAGGCCTACCTTAGGGGTGACTGACATATACTGTAAGAGTTTTGCCCTCCTAATCTACCTTAATGTATCGCTCCTTGATCGCCTGGTTTTCAATCTTTTAATGTGTGGGAGCGTCATTACCTGTGACTCACCAAGAGTATATTCATGGTAACTGAACTGCACATGTTTACTGCCAGTGTTCACCTTGTAAGATAAGACCACTGTGATGCAGCACAGGTAAGAGAGACTTGGTCGGTGATACATGAACAGGCATGCACACATGGGTAGCCTGGTGCAGAGGAAACTCTGCAGAATGTGGGTATTGAGTTAGGGTAGGCCTCATAATGTTAGTGTACAACTCATAGTGAAATTCAGTTTTGTTTACATTTTTTTCTGCAGGGTCACTCCATTATACATCTATGAGGAAGGCTGCCTTGGAATGTGGCTTCACTTACCTTTGCCCTATAGAGACCAGAGACATATCAAATTAGGGTGTAGTCTGTGTGGTAATATCAATTCTGCAAGTTCCAGAGTGATATCTGTATAGTTTATGGGTCATCCAGAAAAGTCAAGTTTATCTGGCTAGGCTTAGGATCAGACCACAGGCATTTTGTCATCCTGCTGTGCTGAGTTAATTACATTTCTCTCTAGTGGCAGGAGCAAAGACCTCTCAACACAAAGGTAGCAATTAACAATGCTTCACTTAGTTCCTGAGGAGGAAAGGGGAGGGGCGGAATGCTCTGCATTAATTAACCAGCTGTCACGCTGTGTCTGGAATGGGGGGTGCTCAAGCCCACCAAATAAAGGAAGGAGCCCAGACCTCTGCAGCCAATGAAGGAGTGGGCTCCCTTTGAAGATTTTCTGGGGAAGGCCCTTGCACTGATGACAGTAAAGGGTAGAACTGAGGCCCAAAGAGCAGATGTGGCAAGTGAATCCTAGGTGACACCATTTTGAAATGTCCTAGCAGGAAGGTTGTGAAAGGGGCAGAGAGGTAATGTGGCCCCCTCAGGATAGGCCAGAGGTGCCTCACTGCTGTAACCCCTCGCCCCCACTTAAAAGGTTTCACGGAAGGGAGACAGCTTTCTCTAGGTTGGTACTTTATGCTGGACTAGTTGGGGGAATGTTGAAACCAACCCCCTGCAGTTTGCCACCTTTGTGGCCATGATGCCTAAAGAAGTGTTTCAGGTGGCTAAGACCACGCAATATGGCCAAATGGGGCCTAAGATATCAGTCTGTAAGAAAGATGTTGACCTTTGATACCCAGTGTCATCCCAGAGCATGTAGATATCCATTGCCCACTTGGTCTAATCCCCCAGGGTAAGCCAGGAGCTGGGGGTTGCTGAAAGGAGGATGCCTGACTTTCATGCTGGGAGCGGGCAAGCATGAGACCCCCTTCCCAGCATTTCCGTAGGCCTGGGAACCTCATCCCCCAGGCCTGGTTCATGTTTGGGGGCCCAGGCAAACATGGGGAAGCAAAGTCATGCTTCTCCCGCGTAGAGAGAGTGAAGGGAGGGTCAAGGGGCCCCATCCCGGGGATAAAATAAGGCAGTGGGAATGCCTCCACTCTCCCCCAGATGTGGCTGGCACTCCCCACTCTCCGTAATTAGGGGAAGTGAGAGTCATCCGCAAGTCAGAGCGCCTTTTCCACAGAAGCGGGTAGGTCAGAAGAAACCTACCATGTCCCAGTGCTGCACATGGGGAGCCAGCAGGGTCTACCAGGGGTAGGCTCCTGGGATTGCCCCCAACATAAGAAGTGTAGGGGGTGCCCGGGTTGGAGTGGGCACTCTTTAGAAAATGAAATTGTCCGCTTGGCGCGAAGCCTCGAAACAAAAAAAGAAAAAGAAAGAAAGTCAACTGCTCTCCCCAAAGTAGAAGGAGACCTGGCCATCAATTATTCACTGGTCCAGGAGGAGTACTCCATGATGCTCTGTGGGTCTTGTTCATTTTGCACCATTATTCCACTTGTGGTGGCCCCAGGAAGTCTGGTCCAGTATCAATGAAACCAAAAAGAGTGGAGGGTAGCTGCAGAGGCGTTGCAGCTCCTCACATGGGCCCAAGGGAGCGTTTTTAAAAGTACCAACTCTGCTTTGGAAAGGTCACAGAAACGATGACTACCTCAGGATTTCTTTCCAGTTTCACGCACTCCCAGGGAGCAGGTGCTCTTCAGCTGGGAGTGCAGAACTCTCTACAGGCGACATTACTATGGTCTAAAGGTGGTGAAAGAAATGTACATGCCGTATTACGCTCTCTGAGGCGCAGTTTATGATTACATTTGATTGTTACCAAAATGTGAAGTTCTCTAGGTACTACTTTTATAATTGTGTTTTCAATGTTGCAAGTACATAAAAGACACACAGACCCATGAGAAATGCTTATTACATTTTTTAGTAGATGCTTTATAGAAATAATGATGTGGACTGTAATTACTGATCAAAAGGTATACATTTTATTATCACTTTTAAATGGTTTATGCAAAGAATAATGTTGTCAGTGATTATTGATCAAAAGATATGTGCTTTATCACCAATAATAAGTGCATTTACACATGATTATTTTTGATTATTTCAATTTCTCCTAAAATTATGATTTTCTAACATGTGGTTTGTTGAGTTGGACACTGTTAGGTGGCCAGAGGTGATTACACAAAGTCATCAAAAGGAATTTTCATCAGTTTTATGTATATTTGTATATGACTGTGTAGTATTATGTAGGATGTGTTTTTAATAAATGTACTTTGCCTTTTTAAAAAGAAGAAGCACAGAATGGACAATCATTTATTGAGTGTTAATACTGGGTGCCAGGGAATTGTGATTTCTAGCCTACACCCTCGAGAAGACCTTGGACTGCTCTGCTTCTGTTCCTTGACAGAGTCAAGCGCTGCAATGGGGTGTTTGGTTTTTAGTGGAGGAGAAATGTGTACCCATTACTTGGGCAGTCCACACAACTAATGGCCCATTTTCTTACATATGTTAAAATTATTATTGTGACTTTGCCACTCATGGTGAGGGCAACGTTGAGTATGAGCCATTTTCACTGCTCATGCAATCTGCAATGACAGGACTGCTGTCATCTGTTTACTTGGGTCACTTAGGATGGCACAATCAGTGCTTTGGGCCCGGTGACCCATTTAACTCCAATGCCATGGGTACCACTAGTACCACTTACCAGGGACTTATTAGGAGGTTAAAGGCCTTGCCAATTGGGGTGACCAATTCACATATCTCTTATTTTGGGAGAGAGCAGCAGCACTGGGGCCTGGTTAATAGGCTTCGGAGTCAAAAACCTTCAGCAATGGAATCCTAATGGGGCGAAAATTGGGATGGAAACCTGCAAAATCCTGTTTCCATACAGTTATATTTCCCAGGTACACTATTGGGCATTGCAAAGATTTTACACATTTTTTGCGACAACCTGGTATTCTTGACATATCATTGGATAAAACTTGCTCAATCTGTATTTATATGTGACCAGTAATATCTATTCCATAAGTTGTATTTGGTGTGGTGAGCCTCAGCAAGGCCTACCAGTGCAAGGGATTCGCCCTTCTCTGCACAGAGTCCTCAGACCAATATGAAGAATTTGGCACAGAAATTGGAATAGAAAAGACAGAGTTTATGAAAACTCATGAGGTGGAACTACATTCACACAGCACCCTTCGGTAATGTATGAAGTAGCACACTGAATGGAAGGAGCATGGTCCTTTTATACCCACACAGGGGCTCAAAAGAAGGTGGTACAAGTACAGATGGAGGTTTTATGTACATATAAGGTCATATAGAAATGCACAGTCGACAAGTAGGAGGAGTCAGCACTTTGCCAAGTCTAGTAAACACATCCTGACAGTTACATACTACTAACAGTTGCAAGGACAGCTGCAAGCTCAAATGAGCATGTGCGAAGCAGAAAAGGCTAAATATATCTTGTCTCTAGGCAGATTTCAAGAGCAGAGAACAGCAAGGTAGGACAGAGCACATGGCGAGCACATGGTAGCACATGACAAACAAAATGGCTGACAGAAATACAAAATGGATTCCACAAAATGGACAAGATAGCCTCTAAATACAAGATGGTTTCTGCTAATGCTAACTTAATCACTGCCAATTTACAACAGACGACCCTTTTAGCATTTAGCTGAACACATTTGTTTCTCTAGGGTAATCTAAATATGCATTCCGTACATCTATTAGCATTATTTTGGCCTCCTCTTTATTCAACATCTGTTGGGCCTTTGTTTCGGCAACATTCTTTTTGGCAGGTATACAATCAGAGATGCAAATGGAGCAAAGCATTGGACCACATTGAATACATACACAGCATGTAAAAAGTAACGTAATCATTACACACTGGATAGTCAGTAGCTTCCAGCCCCAAGCAGAAACTAGAGTCCAAAACCATCCAGTAAAAGTCCAAGTACCAGTCTCTGGATGAATTTCTGCAGCAATCTTATGCAGTTTAGAGATTGCATCATATACTAAATGTGAATGATCCGGAATGAAGACACAACAGCTGCACCACCTCGATCAGCCAGAATCACATCAAGCACCATTCTGTTTTGGAGAGCTACAATCCTTGCAATTTGCAGCTCCTCTGTAATGTTCCCAAGTGCCATGGCTGTCTGATTGGTAACAGCTTCCACAACTCTAGTCAATCGTCTTATTTTCCTACTGTTTAATGCAGCACCCACTAAGGAGAACAAACCTAAATTAAAATCGCCATATTGTTGCAGAGTAGTGTCAGTTTGGTCTACTTCATCAGTACTTATTGTCCTTTTGTATCTATTTCTAGAGATATCATCAAACAATTTAAGGTCCTGGTGATATGATGCAGTTGCCAGAAACACAGGGGGCAATAGAAAGGATACATAGCAACCCCCTGACCACCCAACAGGTAATTGATAGTATCCCTTATTTCCACACACAAAGTACGTATTGTGTGAGGCTGTGAAAGTGCTGTTATTGGCACCTTCAATGGTCAGAACTACAGTACATTCACTCCTTCCTACTGAAATTCTTCCAATACTACTAATACACAAATCTACTTTAGCTCTAGTAACAGAAATCACAAATTGTTCATTGTTGGCAAAAGTTCTCATATTTGTGAAAACATATGGTGTTGAAATATTGTCTGGTTGATACTCTTCCCATTCCCATTTAGTCCCTTTAGCTTGCGGATAACCATCCTTATCTTGGTAGCATACTTCATTAAGGCGACAAAGAAGCCCGCCTACTGTACGTCTTCCAGATGTAAACAAAAGCGTATACCAAGCTTGACATGAACCATTGTGGGAAAATGGCAGAGTAATAAAAGGTTTTCCTCCTTTCTTTTGATGTGCAGGTATCATCCCACATACCCAACAGTTAGTAGTATTTGTGGCATTGTGAGTATAGTGCAACATCTGGATAAAGGTATTATTTAGGTAGGATTGTCGATGCTTCTGCTCATGATAGGAAAGCATAAAGTAGTGGTGTTCAACTGGTACTGGAGTAGTGGCAATGAAAAGCTATCGAGCAGGGGCCACCTTCTCAATGTACCACGTAATTGCTGCCATAACCACCATAGCAACAACAAAACCTACAGCACAAATGATCTTTTACTAATTCATTTTAGCAACAGCAACAATTGATCTTTCTGCTAATACTTTGAAACAATTGTTGGAGCTCTTATCCCTGGGCAGTCGCAGATTTCTTATCCAAGGGTCAAGACGGGTTTCACTACACTACGCAGGACTGACCCCCCCTTGCCATATCGGGGTTCCGTTTCACTAACCCAGGGCGGAAGCTCAACCATTCTATTTCGACGATGCAGGCTCTTTCTGTGGTCTCAGTTGGTATCGGGATACTCCAGCGATCGTGTGGTCCGGGAAGACTTCTGCAGATTCTTCAGGTGGGATTGCTTGGTTTTTCTCCATATCCAGGATCTCTCGATGATCAGTCAGCACAGCAGGTTCCACCAAGGTAGGCGACACACGTTTACAGTGTGTGCTGTGGACCCAGTTCTTCCAGTTCATCACTCAAACTGCTGTCCTTGTGGCCAGAAGCAGTTGCTCGGGTCCTCGCCACCTCGGCTCCAAGCTGTTCGACCTCTCGAAGACTTTGACCATAACGTGGTTGCCAGGTCGAAGATCGTGGGCCTCACCTGTAGATCTGTCAGGAAGAGCTTCTCGAACCTGTTGATGATTAGAGATCAAACTGTCAGTTAACTGTGTCACATAATCATTCATCAGAACACAAGGTACATCATGTACGGGGCGTGGCTCAGGAACTCCCCAAATGTTCATTGGTCTCCCAAATACCACCTCATAGGGTGTAAGGCCAGATCGTGAGTGTAGCACCAATCTAATAGATAACAATGCCAAGGGTAACATGTCTGGCCATTTCAAAGATGTGGAAGCCAGTTTTTTTCGCTAATTTCAACTTCCGAGTAGCATTATACCTTTCCACTAGTGCTGCTGATTGTGAATGGAAGACTGTATGGAATTTCTGCTTGATCCCTCATCCTTTCAGGACATGTTCAACAACTTCCCCAATAAAATGAGGTCCGTTGTCACTCCACAAAAGTTTACAAACACCATATCTAGGGAAAAACTCCTTTAGAAGCACCTTTGCTGTAGTGAGAGCTGTATTATCCTTTTTAGGGTATTCCTCTATCCATTTACTGAAGGCACATACCACCACTGAGACATACTTTAGATTATTGCAGCGTTCAAGTTGGATGTAATCCATCTGCAAAACCTCAAAAGGTGCGGTTGGTGTTGTGAACCCTCCTGTAGGAGTTCATGTCCCTTTACCAGGATTATACTGCCAACATATCAAACAGGACTGTGCTACTCTCTTAGCTGTGCTGTCAATTTCAGGATGCTCCCAAACTTGCATAATCAATTTCGCTATTGCTAGAGCTCCAACATGTGCCAGCCCATGTGCCATTTGAACCATAGTTGTAAATAAGCTACAGGCAATTTCCATCTATCCATGTCTTTGTTGCGTCAACAGCCCTCCTTGTCCAATATTCCTTCTTTAGACCATTGCTCAAGTTCTGCTACAGAAGCTGATCTCTGTATATCTTGTACTTCCTCTCTAACATCATGCCATCACTCAGCTTGAGACTTCACTACGTACATAGAAGTAGTACTTCGTTGCATCGCAGTTTCACAAACTCCATGATCTGCGAAGGCGTTGCCTTGCCCTATCTTGTCAGTCACCTTCTTGTGTGCGCTACACTTCACAATAGCTATTTTCTTTGGATATGTCAGTGCAGTCAAAAGATTATGCACCCAACTCTCCGTGCATTATCTGCATCCCGTGGGACATAAGAAAGCCTCTTTCCTTCCAGAGCGGGCCAAAATCATGGGTCACTCCAAAAGCATAGCGGCTGTCTGTATAAATGTTCACACATAAGTCAGTGCTAAGCTCACATGCTTGTGTCAAAGCTATTAGTTCAGCTGCTTGAGCTGACTTCTATGGTATGCGAGCTGTCTCCACTACCATCTGGCAACTTCAAACACGACCCATCAATCCACAATTCCCCATCTACATCTGAAAGAGGTGTATCTTGCAAGTCAATGCAACCATTTGTCTGTTCCTCAGTAAGGAATATACAATTGTGTCATTCCTGCAACTGAGACTGAGTCACCGGGTATGGCAACAAAGTGGCTGGGTTTAGTGTTGCACATCTCTTCAGTGTAATGTGAGGTGCTAACAGTGTCAATTCATATCCTGACAAGCGGGCACTAGTTAAGTGCTGCGTCTTCATCTGATTTAAAAGGGCATCAACCGCATGGGGTACTAGCACCAACAGTTTATGTGACAAAACTATCCCTTCACTCTGACGTATATGCAGAGAGCTGTTGCTGCAACTGAACAAAGGCATCCAGGCAACGCACGAGCAACAGGATCAAGGACAGCTGAAAAGTATGTGCAGGGACGCTGCTTATCACCATGTGTCTGCACTAAAACTGACAATGCGCATCCATCTTTCTCATGTACATAGAGTGTAAAAGGCTTCGTATAATCTGGAGTACCTAACTCTGGTGCTGAACAAAGCTCTTGTCGTAACTGTCGGAAAGCCATCTCACATTCATCTGTTCATGGAATGGGCACTGGAGTGTCTTTCATCAGAAGTGCTAGCAGGGGTATAACAATGTGTGAAAAACCTAATATCCATTGCCTACAAAAAGAAGTAAGACCAATGAATGCACAGACATCTTTTTGAGAAGAGGGTACTGGTGTATCTAAAATTGCTTGAATGCAATCGGAGATAAGTACATGGCCCTCCTTAGACAGAAGGTGACCTAAGTAGGTAACCTTTGGTCTATAATATTGCAATTTCTTTCGTGACACTTTGTGATGATGTGAAGCAAGAAAAGAAAGCAAGGACAAAGTACATTTTTCACACTGTTCAGGGGTATCGGCAGCCAGCAAGATGTCATCGACATATTGTATGAGAGCCACACCTGCAGGCAAAACGAAAGAATTTAGTTGTCCTTTCAATGCTTGACTGTAAATACTAGGACTCTCAGTATAGCCTTGAGGAACTCTACAAAATCTATACGATCGATTATTCAAAGTGAAACCGAACAAATATCGCCTATCAGGATGAATAGGGATCGTAAAGAAAGCGTTCTTCAAGTCTATCACAGAGAATGTAGTTGCTGTCGGAGGAACCAAAGTAAGAAGTGTTGTTATGTCAGAAACCACCGGATATTGTGGTACTACAATCTTGTTAACTTCTCGCAAATCAATAATGAATCTGTAAATCCAAGTGTTAATATCTTTTTTCAAAATGGGCAGATTACGACTGTTACAAACATTGTAAGGGACTTCCTCCACAACCCCCACTTTAATCAAATCATGAGCAATGCATATAAGTGCTTCTTCTCCTTCCTGATAAATTTTATATTGAGGCAATCGTGGCAATGAAGCGCCCTCCTTGACACTAATATGCACTAGTGGGATAACCATCTGTCCTACATCTGTGTCTGACGTAGCCCAGAAACTACTAGGGAGTGAAGCTAATGCAATATCCCCTTTAACAAGACAAGAACTCTGAATTATGGGGTAATTGTCATTCAAAATAACACGTACTCCTTCAGGAGAACTTCGTATCGTAGCCCTGAAATATTTGAGCATATCAAGACCAACAATATCATCTGGTGTGTTCGGGGAAAGCAAAAATGGACATGAAGCAGTGAACTTATCAACATGGAATGCAAGTGGTTGTGACAATGGGCTAAGGGAAGGTGTTCCATTGAAACCGATCGATGTAATGGTTAAGCCAGACAGGGGAGTCTTTGGAACCAATTGTTTAGCTCCTGTGTCAACCAGAAATTGATCAGTAGAACCCAAAACATGTGCTGTAACATAGGGACCCCTCTGATCTACTGGAACTTCAACTGATTCCTTACCCCATCCTAGGCAATCCTATGTATAAGCATAAGCAAAATTTTGAAAATCAGATGGCACATAGTCGGACATTTGAAATTGGTTCCTTCCATCAAAAGTGTTAAACCTATCCTGCCCACGTATATTAGCATCAAACCTAGCACGATCACCCATGCTTCCTTTAGACCCTGAATATCCTAAACGATTTCTCATTTGTTCCCGACCACGTGGACACTGCTGAGCATGTTGTGCTGGACAATCGGAAGCCCAATGCCCAAATTTCTTACAGTGCGGAGACTGGTCAACAGACAAATTTGAACGAGTATAAGATGGTAAAGACGAACCATAGGATCCAAGTCCACCTCTATTATTACTTCGATCATTTCCTCTAGATGGCGAACCATGAGTCTAAGCCAACATAACCTTTGTTTTTAATTCTTCTGTGGTCTTATCCTCATTACCTTTTGCTTCTAATTCCTGGCGTTCATAATACTGAGCCATAGTCAAGAGAGAAACTGGAGAAGAGGTAGTCTAAGAACTCTCGCTGGCCTTTAGGTGACTAGCTATTCCTGGCAAAAGGTTTGTGACATATTTATCGACAAACAGGTGCCTACCGTGTCATCTGTCAATGACTGGCCACTAAAATCGTAGAATGCTTCTTCAAAGCGTGTAAAGAAATCTGAAACAGATTCATCTGACTTTCACTTACAGAACACTAACACAGTCCAATCTATCTTTTTAGGGGGAATAATCGTCTTTAGCTTAAATAATATAGCTGTAGGAAGATCTAAAATTAATTTACACGGTTTCTGTGCTGGTTCCCTATCTACATCTATTTGTTCTAAGTCTGTCCATAACGCCCCAAAAGCTGCACGATCATCAATTTTATGAACAGTTCTCCACATATCAGGCGGCAATATCAATCCGAAAAATAAATCAATATCAGGCAAAGTCATAGTACAAGAGCTAATAGCACCCTCAACTTCCTCATAAAAAGCTGCTGGATTTTTACGCGGATCAGGCACAGCAGTTTTAAGGACCATAACATCTGCTCTATCCCAAGGAGTGTAAACCCAATTATAAATAAAATAACCCTCGGAATCGGCAGAACTCTTATCATCATCTGATCCCTTGCCTCTAGGAGGAATATACAAAGGATCGGCTTCCCGCATGTATTTCGCAAGAACTATCATAGTCTTATATGCTCCGAAGATAGAAGCTTGTGTCACACCGGTCTGAGATGTTTGTGCAGCTGCGTCTGCTGCCTTTTTCTCCTCTCGCAAACGGACTGCCTCAACACCTAATTTAACCAAACGCCAGATAAAGTCAGTGTGGGCTGGTGGGGGTAGCAGACCGGAATAACAGGCGTGGAGGCCGTATGTAGTGGGCTATTTCGTAGCCGGTGTTTATTAATGTTCAAAGGTGCAAATGGGATGATACAAAGAAACAGAGAGTTCCAAACGGAGTGCGGGTTCCGGGTCCGAGGTAGGGAGGGTTCCGGGTGGTCTTCCGGGGACAGCTGTTGGTCTTGTCGGTAGTCGGGCCGATCCTCGAGGTGTCAGTAGGTTCGGCTCCCGGACGGTGGTTCCTCGGAGGGGGGGAAAAGGAGAGAGAAAATAGGGCCGTTAGCTCTGTCGGTGGATCAAGGGTGAGATTCTGTTCCTTCACCGGAGTGTTGGGGTTAGAACGACTGTGAGGAAAGGGAGGGTAAGGTAAGAGGGGGTCAGATATATCGCGGACAGGGAATAGGGTGACGTTGGTGGTAGGACGTGCAAGGGTATTTATCTACAATCGTGATAGTGCCACTCTCACTCGTATATACAATCTATGTACATGTGCACGGTGAAACGTGAGGAGGGAACTATTTTATACACGGAGCTCTGTACAGACTACTTATTTACACACTCTCCTAACGCCTAATATTTACACACACGCGGAACTGGTACTCACTTGGCCCGCCGCAACTCCGTCCTTGAGTTGCGGCCGCTCTCCAGCGTCCTCCTCTGGACTCCACCAGTCCTCCGTCCAGACCTCGTCTCCTGGTTCCTGGTCGTCTCTCTTCTCCGGGGGTTCTTCGCACGCCGTCTCCTGCCACGAGTCTTCCTGCTTGAACGCTGTGTTGTTGTTTCTTCCGGCTTTTCTGTGATCCGCCTCCGGAAAGGGGGAGGGACTTCCGGGGTCACGGGGATGTACTTCCGCTGTGTCCCGCGTTGTGACTGGTTCCTGCAGGGAAAGAGAAAGGGGTGGAGTCCGGGTTGTTTTGGTAGTCCGGGCAACAGGGGATTGTGGCGGTGATCGCGAGGGATGACGTGATATCCGTGCTGAAGAGGCCGTGTTCCCATCACATCCCCTTCCCCTAGCTGTCTTTCTTGATCGGGTACTTTGGCAAGGATATCGAGAAAGATAGTCAGCGTTGGCTTGATCCGCGCCCTTCCTGTGGAGAGTCTTGAACCTGAAGGGTTGCAGGGAAAGGAACCAACGAAGGACTCTTTCGTTGTGTCCCTTGTTACGGGCCATCCATTCCAGTGGGGCATGGTCAGTGTACAGTACGAATTCTCTACCTTCAAGATAGTAGCGGAGGCTGTCCACCGCCCATTTGATGGCGAGGGCTTCCTTCTCCACTACTGCATAGTTTCTCTCCCGGGGAAACAATTTTCTACTTAAGAAAAGGATGGGTCGTTCGTCTCCATTCTGATCTTTCTGGGAGAGAACTGCTCCCAGTCCCTGCTCGGAAGCGTCAGTCTGGAGTATGAAGGGCTTTGCATAGTCTGGACTGATGAGAACGGGACTAGATAGGAGGATGGCTTTCAATCGGTGGAAGGCATCCAACAAGGAGGGGTGTGGTTGCCTCAGGGCTTCTTCGGTTTTTACGGTTTTCTTTAATAGGTCTGTGAGGGGGGCTGCTATCTGAGAGAACCGGGGAATAAAGCGTCTGTAATACCCTAAAAGGCCTAGGAAGGCTCGTAGCTCTTTTTGGGTCTGGGGAAATGGAATGGCGTGGATAGCTTCAATTTTATTGTTTTGAGGGCGGATCAGCCCTTCCCCCAACAGGAAACCCAAATATTTTACTGTCTGTGCAGCCAAGGTGGTTTTCAAGGGGTTGATCGTGAACCCATATGACCCCAGAGAGTGTATAACTTTACTCAGGTGACATAAATGTTGGTCCCAGTCATCACTATAGATGATTATGTCATCCAGATAGGCCCCGGCGTAAGAAACATGGGGCCGCAATACCAAATTCATAGCCCGCTGAAAGGTGGCTGGAGCCCCGTGGAGCCCAAAGGGCATCACCGTGAATTGGTATAGGCCTTCGGGGGTAGAGAAGGCCGTCTTCTTCTTGTCGGCAGGACGTAAGGGGATCTGCCAATAACCTTTACAAAGGTCTAGCGTGCTGATGAATTTGGCCCTACCAATACGCTCGATCATCTCATCAACCCGGGGTAGAGGGTATGTATCGAAGGTGGAGATCTTGTTGATTTCTCTGAAATCGATACAAAAACGGACCGATCCGTCTGGTTTGGGGACTAATACAATCGGCGAGTTCCAATCGCTACTGGAAGGTTCGATGATCCCCATGTGGAGCATCTGGGCTACCTCGTCTCTGATAATGGGTCTACGAGCCTCAGGTAGCCGGTAAGGCCGCTGACGGACCGTTTTCCCGGGTTCCGTGATGATGGCATGTTCGACCACTGAGGTGAGGCCAGGAGAGGAGGAGAACACCTGCTGTAAGGGTTGAAGGGTGGAGCGAAGTTCCTGTTTCCGTTGTTCTCCGAGTTCTGAGTCTATACAGACATCATAGGGGAGTTCCGGTTCTGGACAGTGGTTCAGGAGGACAGGACGGGGTCCCACCCACTCCTTTAGTAGATTTACATGGAAGATTTGTGTGGTCTGACGGACAGGGTCGAGCTCGATTTCATAGGTCACGGGAGTGACCTGTCTCAGAATCGGATAGGGACCTTGCCATTGCCCTAACAGTTTATGGTCGGAGGAAGGCATTAAAAGGAGGACCAATTGACCAGGAAGAAAGGAACGAGGTTTGGTACCCTTGTCATATTGCTGCTTTTGTTTGGCTTGGGCGGCTACTAGATTCTGGCGTACAATGTCTCTTATCTGCCCCAGGTGGGTTCTGAGGTTTTGTATGTACTCTGGTAGAGGTCGGGTTCGGTCGGGTTCTGCCTCCCAGGCCTCTTTGGCCATATCTAGTAGGGTCCGAGGGGCTCTACCATACAGAAGTTCATAAGGGGAAAAACCTGTGCTGCTTTGGACCTTGCAGCGGATGGCAAAGAGGGCTAGCGGTAGCATTTCCTCCCACCTCTTACTTTCCAAGGCCAAGAGTTTCTTCAGGGTAGTTTTCAGGGTGGCGTTATACCGCTCCACCAGACCATCGGTTTGGGGGTGGTATGCGGATGTTCTGATTTGTTTCACACCTAGTTGGGAGCATACCTGTTTCATGAGGGAGGATACAAAGGGAGTTCCCTGGTCAGTCAGGATTTCTCTGGGAAAGCCTACCCGAGAAAATATGGATATTAGAGCTTTCGCAATGTTCTGACTGGTAGGCTGGCGGAGAGGTATGGCTTCAGGGAAGCGGGTGGCGTAATCCACTAGGACTAACGCATACCGACAACCGCTTCGGGATGGGAGCATGGGACCTATAATATCCATCCCTACCCTACTGAAGGGGATGTCTATCAAAGGAAGGGGTTGTAGAGGGACCCTAGGAGGGCGATACCGGCTGTTCTTCTGGCAAATGGGGCAGGCCCTACAGTACTGTTTGACTTGCTGGTGGATGCCTGGCCAGTAGAACTTTTCTAGGATGGCCTGACTCGTCTTTTCGTCACTGAAGTGACCCCCAAGTAGATGGCTATGAGCCAGAAACAACACTTTGTCGCGGAAGGGACCGGGAACTGTTAACTGGGACGGTTGTTGGGGTCCTCCCTTTCTGTATAAGAGACCGTTCTTTTTATAAAAGTGGGGACCTACATGCAGCGGATCTTCATGGTCTAGGGCCCTTCCCCAGGCTTCTTGTAGTATAGGGTCTTCCTGCTGAGCAGCCCGAAATTCCTGGTCGACTTCCCAGGGATGTTCTTCTACTCTTACTGGGAAGGCTGTAGAGTAGTTCCTTTTTTCCTTTTTCTTTTGGGTTTTAGATTTGGTCATCCGACTGGTGTCTATTCCGCCTACAGGAGGACTGTCGGGAAAAGGAGCCTCAGACCACCACTTCTCTAAGCTGGTGGTGGTGTCCTGGAGAAGGCGAGGAAGACCAGGGTAGTCGCTGCCCAAGATAACCTGTTCAGGCAGGGAAGGAATAAGCCCGACATTCAGGGTACTTCCAGGATCCAGGGAGTGTTGTACTTTAACCTCGGCCATTGGGTACACCTTTGTGTCCCCGTGTACACATTGGATGGCCACTGTACCGGTTATGGGCCCGATCGGGTGGGGTATCTCCTGAGGTCGGAGCACACTTTGTCTGCATCCAGTGTCTGCAAGGGCCGACACCTGATGTCCCTCTATTCGTACAGGTCGATGGAAAGCGGGAGGAGACGGGCCAGAGGATAGACACACATAGTTTCGGGCCATTCCCACCTCCATCGGCTCTTCTTTTTGAGGACACACCCGAGCAATGTGTCCGTAACCTCCACAATGGTAGCACTGGGGACCAGGTGGTGGGGGTCTGGACATCGCTGGATAAGGAAACAACGGGGGAGGCTCAGGTTTCTTGGCAAGAAATGGACGGGGTCCTCGGGGTTGTCCATGGGGCTGTGTTCGGTGACCATGTTCTTCCTTTGGTTTCTGCAAGTCCTGAGCGCGACTGTACGCGCTGGCGATTTCAATAGCGTTCTCTAGGGTTAGACGGGCGTGCTGACGGACCCACTTTTGAGTGGCCGGATGCAGGGAAGCAAGGAACTGCTCCAAATATATTTTTGAAAGAATTTCTTCTTTAGTAGCGGTCGCGGACTTCAACCACCGGTCAGCCAGATCTTTGATCCTGAAGGAGAGGGCTCTTGGTGTTTCCTGTGGTCCCTCTTTTGCTTGGCGGAGCCTCACCCGATAGGTCTCATCATCGATACCCAATCGTTCAAGGATACAGGTCTTGATGTCGGCATAGGGGGTCAGTCCTTGTACATTAGCCTGTTGGAAGGCTGCCTGCAGTTCACCAGTCAGTAACGGACCCAGGTAATGACCCCAGCGGTCGGGTGGCCATGCAGCGGCTAGGGCCAGCCGTTCGAAATTAGTAAAAAAGAAATCCGGGTCTTCACCCGGTACGTATTTCTGGAGAACCACGGAAGGAAGCGACGCGGTGGGTCGTTGTTGACCTAGGACATCTGTGAGCTTCCCCAGAGCCTGGTCCTGAGCGGTTCCCTGCCCCTTCAAGACATCGTGCAATTGCCCACGGTCTTCTTCGGCCGTCTTCAAGAAGAGCTCCATCATCTTCCCGAGTTGTTCTTGGGAATCTGCTAACTTTTTCACCGCGGCCTCCATGCTTCCGGTTAATCCCACTTCTGACACCACTTGTGGGCTGGTGGGGGTAGCAGACCGGAATAACAGGCGTGGAGGCCGTATGTAGTGGGCTATTTCGTAGCCGGTGTTTATTAATGTTCAAAGGTGCAAATGGGATGATACAAAGAAACAGAGAGTTCCAAACGGAGTGCGGGTTCCGGGTCCGAGGTAGGGAGGGTTCCGGGTGGTCTTCCGGGGACAGCTGTTGGTCTTGTCGGTAGTCGGGCCGATCCTCGAGGTGTCAGTAGGTTCGGCTCCCGGACGGTGGTTCCTCGGAGGGGGGGAAAAGGAGAGAGAAAATAGGGCCGTTAGCTCTGTCGGTGGATCAAGGGTGAGATCCTGTTCCTTCACCGGAGTGTTGGGGTTAGAACGACTGTGAGGAAAGGGAGGGTAAGGTAAGAGGGGGGCAGATATATCGCGGACAGGGAATAGGGTGACGTTGGTGGTAGGACGTGCAAGGGTATTTATCTACAATCGTGATAGTGCCACTCTCACTCGTATATACAATCTATGTACATGTGCACGGTGAAACGTGAGGAGGGAACTATTTTATACACGGAGCTCTGTACAGACTACTTATTTACACACTCTCCTAACGCCTAATATTTACACACACGCGGAACTGGTACTCACTTGGCCCGCCGCAACTCCGTCCTTGAGTTGCGGCCGCTCTCCAGCGTCCTCCTCTGGACTCCACCAGTCCTCCGTCCAGACCTCGTCTCCTGGTTCCTGGTCGTCTCTCTTCTCCGGGGGTTCTTCGCACGCCGTCTCCTGCCACGAGTCTTCCTGCTTGAACGCTGTGTTGTTGTTTCTTCCGGCTTTTCTGTGATCCGCCTCCGGAAAGGGGGAGGGACTTCCGGGGTCACGGGGATGTACTTCCGCTGTGTCCCGCGTTGTGACTGGTTCCTGCAGGGAAAGAGAAAGGGGTGGAGTCCGGGTTGTTTTGGTAGTCCGGGCAACAGGGGATTGTGGCGGTGATCGCGAGGGATGACGTGATATCCGTGCTGAAGAGGCCGTGTTCCCATCACAGTCAGCCACCCGAGAAAAGAAAAAAGAACCATCACGCATTTGCTTACAATCATTTGCTATATCAACAGGCTCCAATTCCTCAGAATGTTTCCTGAAACTTCTGCGGCAAACACCTCTGTAAAATATACTTGCTCCCTTTCCTGCCAATCCTTCATATCATCTAAAAGTTCAGAGGCAGAAGCAGTATTACTGACAGCTTTGCATGCAGCAGATCTAAGCTCAGCAGAACGCACAGTGGTCAACATAGAACGAGTTTCCTGAACTTTGTCCTGATCTGTAGGAGATTCCTCGTCAGACTTATGAGGAGCGGAAGGGAAAATATACAGAGGTAGAGAACGATCTAATAACAAGAAATCATCTTGTGGTTTATTACGGATAGGATAAAGGGGCTGCCTAACAGCGTATTGGCCAGTTACCTGTAAATGGCACTCCCTATCCTCTCTCTCTTTCAGTTCTTTTATGTCCTTGTTTTTCAACTCTAATGCTTTTGCATTAATATTCTTTCGCTGTTTTTTCTCGACCAAGGCTTGCTCATGCTTCATTCGTTCCCGCACTTCTTCTTTCTCCCACATTTGTACACAGTCAAACATATCTTGCCTAGTCTTTCGCTTAAACATACATACTGCATCTTTTGCAAATCAAATGACCCATGCATAGGCCAACACAACTCAGGATCCTTGCTAGTATATTTATTCCATAACGTGCTGTACAATATAGAGGAAATACTATATTTAATATACATGTCCCTATTAGACGTCCCCTCTGGGGGGGCTGGTTGTGCTTCATCAAGTCTCAAACTGGTACCACTACAAAAGCAACAAAGTGTGCTAAAAACAGGCATGCCGTATAATAGTGCAGAATATGCAGTATTTATAATCAAAGTAGCACTTAAGGTACCTATAGTACGATGTGCTGTTCAAATCAATTCAGATGGTGAAAAATCTCCTCCTTACCTGTCTATATAAATTGAAATGTATATATATATATATATATATATATATATATTCACTGAAAAAACCATAGGTTATAGACCATATATAGTTAGGAATTAGCATTTACAAAACCTTGAAAATTCACTGAAAAAACCATGGGTTATAGACCATATATAGTTAGGAATTAGCATTTACAAAACCTTATTTTACTCACACAAAACCATTGAAATTTCATATATAGTTAGTTGCACTAACTATATATCGCGCAACCGCAATCCACTGCTGATCATGTCACATATTACATCATTCATGACATGATAAGTGACATCACTGATGACATCACTGATGACATCTCAAATGACATCACTGATGACATCAATAATGACAACATCCAGTGATTGTATGTTTCTGAAATTTCAAAATGTGTCTTACATATTGAAGAATGAGTGGATGTATAAGTGTCTGGATGAAGGATTTAGTAGGTGCATGACTGACTGTATGAGTGAGTGATTAAATGTGTCTCACTGAGTGCATGGGTTAGTGACTAAACTGTCTTAATTTGTGCATCATTATGTCTGTTGTTCTGTAAACTGCTGCATGTGTTGATAAGTAGCTTTATGATTAAGTATATGGGTTATTGATTGGTTGCCCAAGTATTTGTATGGGAGACTGAGTGTGTGTGTGGGTGGCTGGGAGGTGTATGACTCTGTGCATAGATGTGTGAGCAGTTGATTCACTAGATGTATGGGTTCAAAAGTGCATGTGGAAACAGCTGTATGGGCGGTTGACTGTGTGCATGAGTGTATTGGTGAGTGAATGGATATCTCAGTGCTACATGTCAAAGTAAGTACATATGTAAAACACAGTACATGTGAGAGTTGACATATATAAATAACTGTGCATAAGAGCCAGTGAATTTGTGAGTGGCTCTATGGATCATTGTGAACTTGTATCAAGGATTGTATAAGAGAGTAAATATGTGTTAGTATATGTTTGAATAAGTAAGGTGTGTATAACTGTATAGTTGAGGAAATGGAAGTGTGATTGATTCTTTGCATGACTGACTAGGTGTGTGAGTAACTCCATGGATGAGTGACAGTCTGTGAGTGTCTATTTACTCTGAGTGTATCTAAGATTATATTAGAGTCTGAAGAGGTTCACCGTATTATCACATGAATGATGTCATCAGTGATGTGATCAGTAATGTCAAATGAGATGTCATCAGTGATGTCATCAGTGATGTCATTTGAGATGTCATCAGTGATGTCATCAGTGATGTCATCAGTGATGTCACTGATCATGTCATGAATGATGTAATATGTGACATGATCCGCAGTGGATTGCGGGTGCGCGATATATAGTTAGTGCAACTAACTATATATGAAATTTCAATGGTTTTGTGTGAGTAAAATAAGGTTTTGTAAATGCTAATTCCTAACTATATATGGTCTATAACCCATGGTTTTTTCAGTGAATTTTCAAAGTTTTGCAAATGCTAATTCCTAACTATATATGGTCTATAACCTATGGTTTTTTCAGTGAATTTCAATGGTTTTTTAATAGCAAATATCAAAAGCTTTAAAATGTCAAGTACGTGGTAGGTAAAAACATTTTCGTGTTTATGCACGCTGATGTGCTTTGAACGCTGCCCCCCCCCTCTTTTCTTTTAGGAGTATTCTCTCTTTGCAGATAGTGAAGGGTAGGGAACGCAGGCCTTTGCCCCCGTTGTAATCCGTCGTGCCTGCTTCCCTCTCCATTTGATTGATTGTTATCCTAGCATTTATTGTTTTGGAATTGGTTCTCTTTGGTTCATTCTCTATTTACAAACAAGCACAGAGTCGCAATACTCTGTTTAGTCTTTGTAGATAGTGAAAAATCGTTAAAAAAACAAAAGGAATCAAGCAAAATCAGTAGGCCACTAATGGGATCTCTTTTTGACCTCGCTAAAATAGAAACATTATGAACAACCCCTCATGAGAAATACAAAACTAGTGAGAGGAACTGAGCTCGACACCATGATGGCTGCAAGACAGCTCGGCTCCGCCGCCCACCCGACCCAAAATAACGACAAACCCTATGCAAATATTATAAATATATACAACACACCAGCAAAGTAACAGGGTAAAACATTTTATTAAATAACTATTTACATGGCAGCCTGCTGCAACATCGATCCAAACAAGCCTTTGTATTTGGGGCTCAAAATCAACAAGTAACAGGGTAAAACATTTTATTAAATATCTATTTACATGGCAGCCTGCTGCAACATCGATCCAAACAAGCCTTTGTGTTTGTGGCTCAAAATCAACCATCAATAGTAAGATTTTCATAAGTGAGTGTAGGTTCATGATTTTCCATCCACAGACTAAAAGCCTGGAGTGGGAGTGAAAGAACAATAACTAGGTAAGAAGGAAGGCAGAGGTTGTGGGAAGGACTCTGGATATGGTATGTTGCTTGGTCCCTGAGATGCTTCGATGTCACTGAATTGCACAAATGGCATAAGTCCTGGATGTTGGGTGCCATAGTTGAGGGTTCCGAGCAGCGCTTGTAACACTGTCTGAAGCTTATTTGTACCTGCTGCAGCTTCACTATTCTCAAAGTAAGTGGGGGCTGTTTGTGGACCTGACTGCATTGGAAAACAATGTGATGCGGTGCCTCCCTGAACCGCTTGACGGAGGCCCCCGAGATAATTGCGCCTGCTCCACACCTTGTCCCACAATCCGTTTGACCTGAAGACACGTCCTGCGGTGCCCTGGTCCGACCATCACATATTCCTGTGCCAGGAGACGGCGTGCGGTGCACTAGAAGGGAGAGGCGGCGCGAACGAGCCTCCCCCACCTCCCCAGGTGGAGGTTTCTCAGCTACACCCCAGCGCTTCACTCGACCAGCTGGCTTGCGCCCGCTCTTGCGACACAGTCCCTCGCTCGGCCAGCTGAATTGCACCTGCTCTTGCTATTACAACGTCTCACCCGCCATCCAACGGAATTACACCCAATCTTGCGGTACAGCGACACGCGGCTGCTACGGAGCTCACGAAATGGCGGTCGGCTCCACAGACTTGGGCCTGGCCTGCAAGGATGGCTCTGGGCAACCGTGGAACTCGGACGCTTGACTGCTAGGGCATGGGCCCCATTCCCAAAAGAGTCCCCTCAGCCTTGAAGATTCTACAACAGTCACCGGGACCCCCGACTCCCGTAGACTTCCGGTGGGGAGCGACTGCCATGATTGCTCGCAGAATGGCCACGACGTGATGGTGGTGCTCTCATGCTGACGCCAGCTTCAGTCTGAAACATCCAGAAACACTGTAGACTACCAATTCGATCAGTTCCGGTGGAGCCCCAACGTGACCCGGTAGAGAAGAACTTGCCCTCCCCTCTTTGACTGATGGTTCTTGTTGCCTGTCCCTTCTGTTGTCATTTAACAGAACTTTTTGGACTGCTGAAAGGGGTTGTGTTCTGACCGCTGGTTGGTGGAGACATTTTGACTATATTCTGGACCTGCGTTGTCGCGTAATGCGTCATATGACGCGCCGCGTTAGCGCACCCGGAAGTGCTCCGGTGCGCGAGGCGCAGCTTCCCGGAAGCGATCCAGGGCGCGGCGTGCTGCGCGTAACGTAAGCATAACAGGTCATGTGACTTGTTAATAAAACTTTTCATTGGTTCATTTTACTTTTGTTTTTCTAATGATGGAAGGCTTGGTCATATGACCTAAAAATAACACTTTTCATTGGTTTCGAACATTTTTTTTTCCCAAATGATGAAAGCCCCACCTTTTTTTTTCTCACTCTGACTTGTAAAGCAAAGGACCCAGATGCATTTACAGTTTATCACTAACAATGATCCAGGCTAATGTATTTTCCCGGGAAATTTACAACTGTCCTGCAAGTAAAATATTCCTATTTCGAGAAAAAGGGCGTTTCTTCGTCCCATGAGGGAGCCGTTGAACAAAAGAGGCTCGACCTGCTGTCTTAGTCGCTGATAGGCATGAATATCGGATTCTTATTGATCACTTTATGTTGCAGGAGTGGAAAATACAACAGCCCTTGACCATTTATCTTTACTGCTTTCCTGCGTATTATACCTTTTAACCGTCATGTAATCGGGCTGCTTTATTTCACTTGCCTTTTACTGATTCGAAAACAGTGGCTATTATTCAAAACTTTACCAATGTAGGTACTACTACCATGTTTTGTTTTAAAAACCTTTATTGTGAAAATGTCAGTATACAAATACGGGCCTATAACCACGTGGGCCGGCCACGGAGCAACCTGTAATCGTATATGATGAGGGGACATTTACACTGTAGAAGAACGTAACGGGCGGGCCATTAGGTTGCAAGAACTAAGGTGTCTAACAGTTGCGGAATTGGTGGACTTACATTTTATAATTAAAGTACAACAGGGCCAGTTACAATAAAATTATCTAGATATACATTTGCGGGCAAGTACCATGGGTGACTTTAATTCGAACTTTCAATAGTACAGTAATCAATAACACATCAGAACTTAATATCAATAGGGATGTCCAAATGTTCAATCAGTACTCGTCCCCGCCCGCCATGTGCTTCATAACTGCATACGTATCTCATGATATCAAGGTTGGGCAACCAGTACACAACAAGGAGTTACGAGTCCCATTCATACCGGCGCCATTTTGGGCGAGGCCGGGCAGGTCCAGGATATAGTCAAAATGTCTCCACCAACCAGCGGTCGGACCAGAACCCCTTTCGGCAATCCAAAAAGGTTCCGTTAAATGACAACAGAAGAGATAGGCAACAAGAACAATCAGTCAAAAGAGGGGACGCTTTCGGGAATGGGGCCCATGCCCTAGCAGGCAAGCGTCCGAGTTCCAAGGTGTCCCAGGGCCATTTTAGTGGACCAGGCCCAAATCCAAACAGCCGTCCTCCATTTTGAGAGTCCTGTTTCAGCCGCCTATCGCTGCACCGCAAGAGTGGGCGCAATTCAGCTGGATGGTGGGCGAGACGCTGTAGCCGCAAGAGCGGGCGCAACTCAGCTGGATGGCGGGTGAGGCGCTGTGCCGCAAGAGCGGGCAGAACTCAGCTGGATGGCGGGTGACGCACTGTGCCGCAAGAGCGGAGGAACTCAGCTGGATAGCGAGTGAAACGCCAAGGGGCGCCCCACTGCAGCTGAGGAGCCTCCACCTGGGGAGGCGGGAGAGGCCCGTTCGCGCCGCCTCCCCCCCCCCCCCCCGGGGCACCCCACGCCATCTTTCGGCGCAGCATTGTAGGATGGCCACACCAGTGCGGCAAATTGCTGGACACCACCTCTGTGCCATCCGGATCTCGGCGCGTTATGCTGCCTTCGGCCTACTGTAGCAGCAAGTGCGGGCGCAACTCAGCTGGACAGCGAGTGAAACGCTAAGGGGCGCTCCACTGCAGATGAGGTGCCTCCACCTGGGGAGGCGGGAGAGGCTCGTTCGCACCGCCTCCCCCCCCCCGGGGCGCCCCACGCCGTCTTTCGGCGCAGCATTGTAGGATGGCCACACCAGTGCAACTTGCTGGACACCACCTCGGTGCCATCCAGATCTCGGCGTGTTGTGCTGCCTTCGGCCTATTCGCACATCGGTCCGCTACTGACGCCGCCTCACAGGCCAACGGATTTTTTAGGCTTTTTATAGCCCAAAGCCGCATAACAGGTCATGTGACTTGTTTATAAAACTTTTCATTGGTTCATTTTACTTTTGGTTTCCTAATGATGGAAGGCTTGATCATATGACCTAAAAATAACACTTTTCATTGGATTGAAACATTTTTTTTTCCCAAATGATGAAAGCCCCACCTTTTTTTTCTCACTCGGCAGTCCAAAAAGGTTCCGTTAGATGACAACAGAGGTGACAGGCAACAAGAACCATCAGTCAAAAGAGGGGAGGGCAAGTTCTTCCCTACTGGGTCACGTTGGGGCTCCACCGGAAGTCATCGAATTGGTAGTCTACAGTGTTTCAGACTGAAGCTGGCGTCAGCATGAGAGCACCACCATCTCGTGGCTCCGTCGTGGCCATTCCGCAAGCAATCATGGCAGCCTCTCCCCACCGGAAGCCTGCGGGAGTCGGGGGCCCCGATGACTTTTGTAGAATCTTCAAGGCTGAGGGGACGCTTTCGGGAATGGGGCCCAAGCCCTAGCAGGCAAATGTCCGAGTTCAAATGTGTCCCAGGGCCATTTTAGTGGACCAGGCCCAAATCCGAAGAGCCGGCCGCCATTTTAAGAGTCCTGTGGCAGCCGCCTATCGCTGCACCGCAAGAGTGGGCGCAATTCAACTGGATGGTGGGCGAGACGCTGTAGCCGCAAGAGCGGGAGCAACTCAGCTGAATGGTGGATGAGGCACAGTGCCGCAAGAGCGGGCGCAATTCAGCTGAATGGCGACTGAAACGCTAAGGGGCGCCCCACTGCAGCAGAGGAGCCTCCACCTGGGGAGGCGGGGGAGGCCCGTTCGCGCCACCTCCCCCCCCCCCGGGGCGCCCCACGCCGTCTTTCGGCGCAGCATTGTAGGATGGCCAGACCAGTGCGGCAACTTACTGGACACCACCTGGGTGCCGTCCGGATCTCGGCGCGTTGTGCTGCCTTCGGCCTATTCGCACAACGGACCGCTACTGACGCCACCTCACAGGCCGACGGATTTTGCTGACTAAAAGACAGACCAAAGCAGCCCATTGTTGCTTTGAGATGGATGTTGCAGCAGGCTGCCATGTAAATAGTTGTTTAAAATGTTTTTTTTTAACGTGTTTACTTTGTTGGAGCGTTGTATATATTTATAAGTTATTAAAGTGTTATAATCCTACTACTTTGTTGGAGTGCTATATATTTTTAATGTGACACATAATTGTGAAGACTTTGATGTACAAAAAGGCATCCCTGGAATCTTCCGCTTCAGGCTCGGTCCCACACACTCTTACAGTGAGAATCCCCTCCCCAATCACAATACAGGATTGTTATCAGATAGTAGGAACGCGTGTGGTGTAACGGATCTCATGGGGTGGGGGCCTTGATCTACTGTAACTCCTTTGAAGAGAGGTGATTCTTTACAGTTGGGGCCATAAACTACATCCGCAGGGCTAGGTGATAGCCTGGGACCGGCCTGGAAAATCGGACACAGAGGAAGAGGAGTGTCAGAGGGTGCGGTAGTGAATAGGGTGAAAGGGAGGTGTCGGGCGGGCACAGGGTGTGATTCTCAGGGAAGAGCAGCGCAGATGGGGGGGGTTTTATGGCCCATGCATGAGAGAGAGAGCGGGGGTGACCAGTGCGTGGGGGAGATGCTTGCAAGGGTGGGGAGCCATGCTGAGGATCGGCAGCGTGCAGAGAGTGGGTCTGGTCAAGGCATCTAAAATGGCTGCCGTGCACGACAAAAGTGTGGCATTGGAAAAAAGGCAAGATGGCGCAGACAATGTTTATTAATACGGATTAATTTATAACAATTATTTTTAAAAATATATTTACTCGCAGTGACAAAATGGCTGTCAACACTTCCTGATTTCCTTCGAATTGAACGTTAACAGACGTCACGCAGCAAAAAAAAAAAATCCGCTCACGCGCAGTGCCTGGAAGACATGTATCAACATATATGAGCATCCTCAGCCACCCTCAGAAAACATAGGGGGTCAGGATACGTCTCCCGTACCCCCTTATACCCATTTCTCACATTGTTTTTCCTCCATCTTGTAATTTAATTAAAACGAAACACAAAATGTCGAATTCCCGTTTCGCTACCGGTTCGCGAACCGGGAAGCGCTTCTACCGCGAAAAATCAATTTTTTTTATTTGCCCCACAGGACCCTTTAATAACCCCAACATCATTCCTAGGGGGTCAAGAAGGGTCTACCTTGCCCCCTTTCATTAAATTCCCCCTTTGTTTTTCTCCTCCTCTTGTCTCTCGATCCTACCGAGAGACAAGATGGCGGCCGTTCCGGACTGTTTAGAATGTTGACAGACACCGGAGAGCCAATCAGCTTCGCTTCGCAAAGTTCCGTAACGCAAAAAATACGCGAACCGGAGCGCTACCCGGGACGCTGTCACAGATATATCTGTTTTTTAAAACGTTAATTTCTCAAAATCCACTGGAGCACATATATTGAGACCTAGCAAAGGCACATCGGGCTAACAGTCCCTACAATTTTGCCAAGTTTCGTGCAAATCCATTCAGCCGTTCGAGCTAAAAGTGAGGCCAACTGCCCTATGGAAAAATGAATGGGAAAAACGCGTTTTGGGACCCCCCTTTTTTCTCGGCCCCCCCTTGACGAAGGGGCTGCTCAGAAACGGAATGTGCCATTTTCCTGAAAATTTCAGCCGATTCCGTCCACAAACGCCAAAGTTATTAGACATAGAATTTTCAAAAGTCCCATAGAGAAAGAATCCTAACTATATATACCTACTGGCGACCGCCAGTAGGTAATGTTTATATACTAATCAAAATTTTGCCAGCGCAAATCTGAGCCACAGTAAGTGTTACTAAAACTGCCTTACCAATCCCAGGCATCAAAACTAACAGCAAGTACCGCAGAACGGCTCTTAAGGAAACTCGTTATGATAACATTCACTTTACATTGTGTCATTTTTATTGAAACTTATTCGTTTTAATATGGAAAACATTTCAAAGTGTGGCTTGAGCAGTGCGTACTCGATCGGTTTCCAATCTTGATTCTCGTTGCTCTCCTGTTTCATTGGAGTGGGCTTGAGCAGTGTGTAATTGATCGGTTTCCAATCTTGATTCTTGTTGCTCGCCTGTTTCATTGCAGCGGGCTTGATCAGTGCGTAATCAATCTGTTTCCAATCTTGATTCTCGTTGTTTGTTCGTTTGAGGAAATCTGGCTTGAGCAGTGCGTACTCGATCAGCTTTCAATCTTGATTCTCGTTGCTCGTTCGTTTGAGAAGAACAGGCTAGATCAGTTTGTATTCGAACAGCTTCTAATCTTGCTTCCCGTTGCTTGTCTGTTTCTGAACCTCGTAATGCCTTTTTCTTTCGATCTTCAGATGTAGATCGACCAATCGATTTCCGTTTGGGGGGCATAACTGTCGAAGATGATTGCAAATTCCCTGACAATTTCAGTATTCGAAAGCTTAAGAGGGCCATGGGGGGCCAATATTTGGGCACTGGGGGGGCCGATATTTTAAAAAAATGTTTGCCAGAAACCTTTGCGGGAGTGTACTTAACAACTTCCCAAAGTTTCATGGTGATCGGATGAATGGTGTAGTAATGCATAAAGGACAAACAGACAGACAGACACACATTCGTTTTTATATATATAAATTCGGTCATATAAAAATGCACAGTCGACAAGTAGGAGGAGTCAGCACTTTGCCAAGTCTAGTAAACACATCCTGACAGTTACATACTACTAACAGCTGCAAGGACAGCTGCAAGCTCAACTGAGCATGTGCGAAGCAGGAAAGGCTAAACATATCGCGTCTCTAGGCAGATTTCAGGAGCAGAGAACAGCAAGGTAGGACAGAGCACATGGCGAGCACATGGTAGCACATGGCAAACAAAATGGCTGACAGAAGTACAAAATGGATTCCACAAAATGGACAAGATAGCCTCTAAATACAAGATGGCTTCTGCTAATGCTAACTTAATCGCTGCCAATTTACAACATGTTGATAGTCTACACATTTTTTATGGGCTAAAGCATCAAACTAAACTAAGACAAAAATTGAACTGTTGAACCTGGCTCTCAAAAATTACTTGTATGCAAGGTTGGGTCCATTATCACCTTTTGTTGACTAACAAAAAATTGGTATCTAACATTCCAGCTCACCCCCATAGTCCATGTGCTATGCATGGTCATTGTTCAAGTGATATGAATACACAGAGGAAACATCTTGTGCACTGGAGACCTCACTACATAATCTTATTGGACAGACAGGTTATATTGAAAATGAATATCCTCCTGAGGTATCTGTCTACCCACTTATTGGGAAAGAGACCGGGGTTTTATAAAAGTTTGTTTTGAATGGAAAGGAGGACAGATTGTTGAGATGTGCCATCAAACCATAGGAAATAGAGGGGATTTGCACTGCCAAATGTTGGAATTATTACAGAGCTGCAAAACTCTATGGGGTATTTATACATTTTTTTATTGTCAGAAACCAATACGTTTAATACAGATTTGGTGTTTGCAGGCGGACAGATTCGCATCATATAGGGCTGGCCATCTAGGACATACCTAAGAATGAATATGCAAGTGAGGTGGTCAGTTCATTGCTGTTGTATGAAATTGGGCTAACTCTGGCATCCACATTTAATAATATTGGCAAGCTGTGTTGCTTTTAGATTAAACATTGAGTCATGGCACAGAAGAATAGGTCAGCAGCTATATCACAGAATAGACACAACTGGATAAACCTTTTTAGAGATATGTATAATCAGAAAACCATATTTCAAACATTTACAAAGTCTTACTCTTGTCTCAGGCAGTAGAGCTGGAGTCCCTTCATGGCATGAATTATTACTATATACGGATATCAACCAAGATTAATGCAACAACATTGGATGAATCCGGAAAAAGATGAATAAATACTATATAAATGAATTACCAATTTGTTTACTGTCCTGAGTAGGGAAGAGGTGTGGCGCTGTGGCCAGGGCGACTGGCGCTGGAATCTGGGGCCCACGGTTTGATCCCCGACACCGGCGGCAGGTCAGCCCAGCACCACGTCACTCTGGGCAATAGCTTGCTTAATCATCCTGATGGGCCCTTGCACTGTGATGCCTCCGGGTTGAGGTAATATGAATTTTCATGGTCAGTTGTGTCCCCTATCGTAGACCCCAACGGCTCCATGTACGTGCTTCAAGTACATGTATGTTCCCTCCACTTCCAGCTATGAAGACGCAAATACATTTGCGTCCAACGTTAACATGTCCTCTTTCAGATCCACCATGAATGGGTCGGATATTCGGTTCCTAAGTGTGCCTTGCCAACGTCTTTATATGGTGCACTTTCATGTTTTTCTAGCTCTGGCGAGTTAGGCCCTGATTCCTGCCATCGAGCCCTTTCTGCCTTCTGTCTCTGAAAGCTGCAGTCTGCTGCTTCCTGACCCTTGACTTACTCCCTGCGCGGCGAGCGGTGCCTGGCTCGGCCTGCTTGCCTGCCAAGACTGTATTCAACCTTCAAGTTATCTGCTCCGCTCCTCGAAAATACATTCCTGTCTAGTAGTTTAGGAAAACATCCTTCCCAGCTGCAGAGCAAAGGGCCCGGCCTCACTGTCTTCATGCAAGTAATTCATAGCTCCCGTTACCATGGTAGGCCCATGGCCCCTCACATCTCATGTAGACACGTAGTCGCATATGCACGCACTGGCAGTCAGTATAGAATAGCCTCTGCCCGAGAGACCTTTCCCTCTAGATAATACAGTTCCTCAAACACAAGATATTAGATATGATTTGGGATTAGGTTGTTCTGACAAGCCAGACTTCTGTCTCCTCATGTAGGGCTAAATGTCAAGTCCCCTTCACCCTCCAGTTCCACGTCAATCACACGTCATGCTGCTGCGCGCGCATCTCTGCCACATATTTCTGCTGACACTGCAGGATTCTCTTATGGATCCACCCATCTGTGATACGTTTCATGTGACGTTGTCTAGCACACACCTCCGTGTACGCCCTCATGCACGCCTTCTGTTACGCACATGTTTCTTATCTCGTTTCTCTCAGCTGTTACGCCTTCTGCATCTGTCACTATTGTAATGCATTGACTATATATATGATGTTCTGTTAATCAAGCAGGGTACATGTACATGTCCATGTCCATTCCCTTCCTGAACCCTTGTGGTGATGGAGCATGCTACCTGGTTCAAACCAATTCCTTTTTAAGGAATAAAACCCCTTTTAAGAACCTCAAATACCACGGATTCTGCCTCTTCTTTTTGACTGAGTTATTCTTATTGAACTTTACCGCATAAATTAAGTATAGGTAATTTAAATTTACCACATAATTGGCGCCCGAATAGGGACCCCTCCCCCACCTTACGTGCCGGCGGTGCGTTGCAGGCCCGGTCCCCTGCCACAGCCGGACGGACAACTACGCGTACCCGCAGGATTTCCTGTATCTCCCTCAGGCCAACGGAGGTGACTGAGGCTGCGATCGACACCCAGACGAGGCAGTGAGGAGTGCGGAGGATCCCGACCAGAGCCTAGCTGAGAGAGCAAAGTCCGAGGTATTCGGAGGCCCACCAGGTTCCGAAGTCCCGAAGTATCTACGTCACAAGTCGAGTCGAGTCCAGTCCGGTGTCGAGTTTCCGAGGTCTTCTGTTCCGTGCTTCCCGGTGAGTACCGTTGCTGGACGAGCGCATTAATTTGTGCCGGTCAAGACGGGTTTGGGTACACAGACCCAGTCTGCACTGTTTTAGCGGTGTATCTGTACTGTTTAGCAGTATATCGAGTATGCAGGTAGCTAGTTTTATTCTGGTTATTGTTGTTCGTTTTCAAAATGTTTAAATGTGTTTTAATGTCGTGGTATGAGTGATTGTTCGATCTTCAGTATTGTGTTTATTGTATTAATGCTGTTCAAGTTCGAGTAAGTATCAAGTAGCAAGGTTCAAGATGCCTTTATTTTCTAAACTGAGACAAATAAAAACTAGAAAAGGGATACTAGAGGAAGCTGTTCCCATTCCACCCAGGGACACTCCAGGGTACTTTATGTACCACAAACACGGCCTAGATGCTGTATTATATCTCGATTTGTGGGTGGATTACACCAAAGATTTAGCAGAGAATCAGAGATGGCCCGCTGCTGGGACATGGGATGCCGACTGCATCATGAGAGTAGAAGAAGCATTATGGAAAAAGAAAGCCAGACAGTCACAGAAAGATGCCATTGAATTATGGCGTAAAGAATCACACAGACGCACAGAGAAAGCGCTCAGAAAAGCGGAGAAAAGTAGAGAGGATTCAGACAAAGCCCGAGAAAACGTACTAGTTGAGGAAGGTATACGAGTAAAAGCAGAACAAGTAGACAGACAACGAAATACTCTTATGAATGGTATGTATCCTCTTCTGGCCGAGGGTTTACCTAAGGCCACCCCGGAAGTACCAAAAGATCTGCCACCTCCATTGCTTCCGACTAAGTTACACCACAAGACCGCAAAGGACATTTTTCTTTCTTCCTATTTAGACGATGTAGCCCCCGAATATGATAACATTCCGCCGCCACGCACACCACCTGCTGACGGCACCCCACCCCGAGATATTCTGCACCGCTTCCGCAACAACAAACTCCTCCTCCCGTTCCACATCCTCCGCCTGTTCCTCCAACCCTTCCCGCACCTATTCTCCCTACCATTCACCCAACAAATCCTTTTGGACCTGGCACCTCAGGAGGTGCGGCAGGAGGTTTTCAAACACCGCCACAAACACATCGATTGACTTATAGGGATTTAGCACAAAAACTAACACCTCAAACATCGAGTTACGACATACTTAAAGAGCCTCTTACAGACTGTAGATATGATCCAGTACCCGGTAAAGACGACAGAATGATGCTATCATCAGTACGTCTACGACGAGTTGCAAACTATTTAATGTTACTACCAGGAATGATTGATCATCTAGACAGAATATATCATTTTGTCCAAACAGGGCAAGGTCCTGAAAGTATTGGCGAGGCCATGGCATACCAGAAAGTTGACACTCAAAGAATGATATTACGTTTCTTCATAAACTGCTTGATAAGAAACCAAGATAGGCCTGGTGTAGACCAGGAAGAAATGAAAGCACTTAACAAATGGGGTCAGAATATAGCAGACGGAAAACATGATAAACAGAGTTGTATAGAGAATATGTACCGAAGGATCCGAAAAGCAGTAGAACAAATACATGAAAGAAGACAGCCTGAAAGAGAAATAGATACAGATAAGAATGAATCCTCGGAGGAGGAGGAACAACCAGAAACGACAACAGGAGCATTGCAATTACCAGCTAGAGAAATGATAGCATATGTAGGTAAGGGAAGACCCTTTAATAATTCAATACGTCCGGTACGTCCAGAAAGTAAGAGATTTTTTCCAGCTGCTATGTCAAACCCGAAAACTCCTGAACACCTATTTCAGGCTACTGATAAAATACTTCAAGAACGAATGGGGTACCATGTACTCGATTCTATGGATGAACAAAAATTAGCCAGGTCAGCAGTACAATGGGCTGACAGTTCTGATAAATATAGTGATGACGCGTTAGCGCAAACGTTTTTGAATCTTTCTCCAGATGAACAGCGTTTAGCTGGTATGTACATGATACAACACCTCCTTATATTGTATAAAAGCCAACATTCTGATCCTGGTCCCCTACCTGATATATTAATAGAACTACTCATGAATAAATGGAGAGGCCTAGGTACCGATTTAATTAAAATAATTCTAGAACATCGGCACAGATATAGTGCCTTCCTGTGTTCACAGTTTGATCCGGCCCCACCCGTTGAAAGAAAAACGTATTACATAGACAGACAGAATCCCTTACGAGAGGTGCACCCAGTCAGGAATGATGATAATACTTTTAGACGCGTGTTTGTGTACACGCCCATAACTAAAATAGAACTATTGGAAATGAAGAAATTAGTGCCCAGCCATGACAAAGATCCAGCAGGTTTTCACCGTGAAATAAAAGACATGTTACTCATGGGTGATTATACCTATCCCGATATCATGAAAATATTAAAAGTATTATTGCCTGCCGGTATATATGAGAAACTGAAAGAGAAGGAATGGGAGGTGGGAGAGCAAAAGATTGTTTGGGCTGAATTAGAGAACGAAGAAAATACTCGAACCCCAGGCCTAGGGCTTGGGGACAAAACTAAAGCATTACCAGGATTGTTAGTACAAGTACTGCCACGATTATTAGCAACGAAAAAGGAGGACTGGGGTGCAATCTCAGCCTGCAAACAGAAACCCGATGAAGACACTAGTGATTTTTATTCCCGATTTGAGAAATGTTTTGGTATTAATAGTGGCCTGAAAGCAAGTAGCGAGTCATATCCACATCTTTTTGTAACAAAATTAGTCGAAAATTCCCTGCCCCAGGTTAAAAACAGAGTACTGAAAGTCGAGAGCACATGGCAAGCTAATACCCCTTCACAAATGTTACAAATGTTGCAGTACCACCAGAACAGAATTAGAGAAGAACAAGAACACGAACAAAGACGTATGAAAGACACGAAAATGAAAATGCTAGTTGCTCAGTCAGTTCCAGCTGATGGTCAGAAAAAGGGTACGACCCAGTCCAATAATTCAGCAGCTCCTGTTAAAGGGATATGCAACTATTGTAAACAGCCAGGTCACTATATAAACGATTGTGCAGTTTTGAAACACAATATAGCTACAGGTAAAACTAAAGAAAGACCGCGTCCTCCTAGACAGGACCAGGTCCAACAACAAGTACCACAGAATATCCAGCCTATGCAAGCTTCACAGCAGACAGTACAGACCGTAGCAGTTCCACAGCCACAGCTGATTGCCGCAACACAAAACACGACACAACAGATGTACCAGTATGCACAAAATGATTATCCCGATTATCAGCGATACACATGAAACAGCCTAGAGAGGGCGGTTGGCTTGCCTCTTATTGAGGTTCCTGTAGATCAAGAGGGTCCTTATGTACATAGTCAAGTATTAGGGAAAGACAGAAAGTTTTTGATTGATACAGGGGCAAGCAGGACAACTATAAGTCACGACGAGGTTCCAGGGGCACCCCTCTCAGGCTCACAGAATGTTTCCCTTGGATTTTCAGGAAAGCCTATTGTTAATGAAGTATCGCAACCACTTCCCCTTGCAGTTGGTCCATTGACACGTACTACAGATTTATTACTAACGAAATCATGTCCAGAAAGCTTGTTAGGTATCAAGACACTGAAAGCTCTAGGAGCTGTTATTTGCTGTTCTCCGGAAGGAGTAAGACTGTTTTTACGTGACTTTAAGGGTAACTATGTGTTGAGAGATATTGATCCCAGACTACAGAATGTTCCTGCACATTTATGGGCACAAGGCCCCACTGATGTAGGTTGTATGCACATTACACCATATCGAGTTACACTCAGACCAGGAGTGGTATTACCACGAATTCGACAATACAAGTTACCTCCAGATGCTGTAGCGGCTTTACTGAAAATCATTGACGAGCTCATTGCACAAGGAGTGGTTGTTGAAACCGACTCGAATCTATGTAATTCCCCTATCATTCCAATTCTTAAACGTACTGATCCAAATGCACCCCCAGTTTATCGATTAGTTATCGATTTGCGCGAATTAAATAAATGCATTGTACCACAATATCCCGTGGTCCCAGATATCTCGTCTCTATTGACTGCCATTGATTCCGAAGCAATATTCTTTACTGTAATTGATCTGAAGAACGCCTTCTTTAGTGTCCCAATCGATCCGGAAAGCCAATACCTTTTCAGATTCTGTTTAAATGGACGAAGCTTCAAATTTGCACGCGCACCTCAAGGATTCACAGAAAGCCCCAGCATCTATAGCCAAGCACTGAAAAGACAACTTGACAGTATACACATGCCTGACAACACTGCCCTGTTACAGTATGTCGATGATCTACTGATCACCGCCCGCAGCGAACCTGAATGTGAGCAAGCGTCACTGACGGTTTTTGCATTTCCTGGCTGACAAGGGGCACAAGGTGTCCCCTTCGAAGCTGCAATTCTGTGTTCAGCAAGTTGTGTACCTTGGGCACTTGCTGTCCAAAGGGGGGAGACAGCTCACACCTGATCGTATCCAGTTAATTGTAAACATGTCACCACCGAAAACACAAAAGGAGGTGCGAGCCTTTATAGGCCTCACTTCTTACTGTAGACAATGGATTCCTCAGTACGCATTTCTAGCAAAGCCACTCATACAGTTGACAACCCAGGAGGCAGCGACATTGACTGCCCTCCCTTGGACTCAGGAACACACACAGGCTTTTGACGACTTAAAGAAAGCCTTATGTCAAGCACCAGTTTTAGCGACACCATGTTACAGTAAGCCTTTTACACTTTTTGTCACAGAACGCGAAGGTACCGCATTGTCAGTGCTGACCCAAGAACAAGCAGGTTCACACAAACCGTGTGCTTACTTTTCTAGTACATTGGATCCAGTAGCCCAGGCTCTGCCTGCATGCTTGAAATCAGTAGCAGCAACAGCTCTAGCAATCAGACAAAGTGATTCCATAGTGTTAGGACATCAATTGACAGTACAAGTTCCACACTCCGTGGAAGTTCTTTTAAACCGAACACAGACCCAGCACTTGACTATAGCACGACTGACAGGTTATGAATTGACATTGTTTCAGCCACACATAGAAATCAGACGTTGCAATACATTGAATCCTGCTACACTTTTGCCATTAACTGAAACAGACCCATTGGCACATGATTGCATTGAAGTCATTACCATTACGACGAAACCCAGACAAGACTTGACAGACACCGCATTACCAGATCCAGACCTGACACTTTATGTGGATGGTTCATGCATGAGAACAAGCACAGGAGAATTAGTGGCCGCCTACGCAGTCACGACAGAAACTGAAGTCATAGAAACAAATTGTATTGACACCCTGTCGGCTCAAGCAGCAGAGCTCATCGCTCTGACTCAAGCCTGTATTCAAGCAAAGAACAAGAGAGTTAATATATACACAGATTCCCGTTATGCATTCGGAGTTGTACACGACTTCGGTGTATTATGGCGAGAGAGAGGTTTTTTGACTTCTCACGGAGCCAAAATTCAACACGGTCCCCTCATTCAAGCTCTGTTAGACGCAATACATCTGCCTACAGCGATATCCATCATGAAGTGCAATGCACATACAAAGGTCACAGATATAATTTCCCAGGGTAACGACCTGGCAGACCGAACAGCTAAGCATACAGCTCAGACTCAGACTCACGCAACTGATCTGACAAAGACAATAGTCCAGACACCGACACATTGCATGACAGTTAAGGATCCCGCCCTAGATGTAATTGATATACAGACACATGCTACACCAGACGAAATAAAGAAATGGACTGAACTAGGAGGGGTCCAAACAGATCAAGGATGGATGACGAAGGGAAAATCTACATGGTTTCTCCCCGATTCTATGGTCCAAGTTATCATTAACACAGTACACAGTCCTGCACATCTAGGAGAAAAAGCCATGTTAGACAGTATTCAAAACATTTGGTTCAATAAACATTTACGAGCAGCAGCCAAACAGAAAGTGCGTACTTGCATGATTTGTTGTCAGTTCAACCCAGGTAAAAGCATTCCCGTAGAGCAAGGTGGATTTCATCCTCCCGATCACCCTTTTGAAGTCCTCCAGATGGATTATATCCAGATGGAACGCTGTCGAGGATTCAAATATGTCCTCGTAGTTGTATGTGCACTCTCCCGTTGGACAGAAGCATATCCAGTCCCAGATTACACTGCTCTGACCACTGCCAAGCAGCTGGTTCGTGAATTTTTCCCCAGATATGGTTTGCCCCGCATCGTATACTCCGATAACGGTCAGCCATTCTCGTCCGAGCTAATGAAGCAGGTATCTCTCCTGCTCGGCTACCAATGGAAGTTCCACTGTGTCCGACATCCCGAGGCAGCAGGTCTCGTGGAACGTCATAACCAGACTCTGAAAATTCGCCTTGCCAAGATCTGTAGAGAGAAAGGAGTCGACTGGATAGTAGCTTTGCCAGTCGCACTCTTTTACATGAGAATGGTCGCACATTCTAGAACAGGGCTATCCCCGTACGAGGTGGTCTTTGGTAGGCCACCGAATATGTGGGGGACGCCTCTGCCTCGCAAAATTACTGATGTTGACTGTATTATGCTGACCGATTACCTTGCCTCCTTGATGTCTGCACTACAATCATGTCGTTCACAGGTTGCTGCAGCCTTTCCCGACAACACCAAGGTGAAGCCCCATGAAGTTGTTCCAGGAGATTTCGTCTTCATAAGGAATTTCGACAGGAGAAGTCCGCTGGAGCCCCGCTGGCAAGCACCGAAACTAGTACTTTTGACCACAAGGACTGCTATAAAAGTGGAGGGCCGCAAGGGCTGGCTCCACTCGAGTCATATCAAGAAGTTTCATGGACTGCCGCCAGTTGTAGACTCCCAGCCCGGCCCTCCTCCACAGACTGACTCAAAACTCCCCCTGGTCGAGAAAAATTCTTCCCAAGATTATAAATTAAAGCTGAGGTCTAGCAAGTCAGACAGTTTAATTGTTTAAGTCCTCCCCTAGGTGAATCGGTTAGACGAGTTTCTGACATGTATCCCCTAGACCCCAACAGAGAGAGAGATAGACAGAAACAGCTCAAGAAACATGAATATTGTAAATCTCTTCGCAGCCATTGCATTGTGACACTATTGATTATGTTTTTCCTAAGTCTTCTGATTATTGCTGCAAGTGTACTGTTACATGTATATTACCCTATTTTCAAGCGTGCACATTCTCCCTTCAATGTCACTGCCGAGCACTCTTTCAGTGAACTGCCCCCGCATGAATTATCTTACCGACTTGCGCTGCGCAACAACACATTCATTAGTATGTTACATCATTCCCATCAGACCAGCAATGCTACCAATTGTTGGATATGTGGCCGACTCCCTCCCTATCAGAAATACAAGGGAGTTCTGCCCCTCTTCCCGTACCCGTTCACACACAATGGTTCCTGTGGTGCATGGTTTAGTTTAATGAACTCACTAGATTCCAATTCAGTAGTTTACCAGGGCAACTGGGTATGGGGAAATCTGAACACCGTTCTGCATAAAGTATGTTTCCCTGACAAGGAGGGTTTACCAAAAAGGACAGGGACTGATCTAGAAAATGAAGTATATGGATTAGGTAACTTTACACTTAACCTCATGATTCTGAATGTTGAATCCGAAACCGAACCAGTCTTGCCTGCTATGTCCGTATTACCAGTCAAAGGTGAATTATGTGTCAGAAAGAATGGTTCAGTACACCTGGGTCATAGTAAATGTACTACTGTGATCGAATTCAGTGATAAGGGCAAGTCTACATTTAAAGCTTCACGTCATTCTTACTTCATTTGTGGTCATACCGCATATATACGCTTACCTCTAGATTGGGATGGCACCTGTTACATTGCATTCCTTCTGCCACCTGTTTTCCTAGCCCCTCCTGATTATCATAGGGACACCCATCTAGTACACAATAGACCACAGAGAGATCTCCCGATTGTCGATTACACTGAAACGGCATGGGAGCAATACACAGACTTCAATAAAGGTTTCTTTCCCTACTTAGGTGCTGTTTTTAATAGTAAACTGATACGTAAATTAACCAGAACCCTCGAAGCAGTAGTGAATGAAACTACTTCCGCCCTAGGCAACTTAACAGAGGAGCAGTCTGCTATGCGGATTGTTGTTCTTCAAAATCGTCTCGTCCTTGACGTCATCCTGGCCGATAGGGGCGGAGCCTGTAGAGTCATCGGATCGAGCTGCTGTGTTTTCATTCCAGAAAACGCGCCATCAGTATATAGAGCCATAACTCGTCTTCACAAGATTGCAAGTCAGATACACCAGAATCCAGGCACCTGGACTTGGTCCGGTTGGTTCTGGACCACGTTGTCAGCCTGGGGATGGAAGGTCCTATCCTTCCTAGGTATTGCCCTTCTCATAGTATTCAGTTGCTGCCTATGTCTGCAATGTGGGCCAGCAATTTGCGGCCTGTGTGCCACATCGTGTATTCCTCGTTCAAGTCCTCATTCAAAACGCCATAAGAAGAAAGAAGAGCAAATGATGTTACATGAACAGATTGATAGATTCATGAGGATTGATATATCATGAAGGGTCCGTAGGGGACAAGGAGGGAATGAGGTAATATGAATTTTCATGGTCAGTTGTGTCCCCTATCGTAGACCCCAACGGCTCCATGTACGTGCTTCAAGTACATGTATGTTCCCTCCACTTCCAGCTATGAAGACGCAAATACATTTGCGTCCAACGTTAACATGTCCTCTTTCAGATCCACCATGAATGGGTCGGATATTCGGTTCCTAAGTGTGCCTTGCCAACGTCTTTATATGGTGCACTTTCATGTTTTTCTAGCTCTGGCGAGTTAGGCCCTGATTCCTGCCATCGAGCCCTTTCTGCCTTCTGTCTCTGAAAGCTGCAGTCTGCTGCTTCCTGACCCTTGACTTACTCCCTGCGCGGCGAGCGGTGCCTGGCTCGGCCTGCTTGCCTGCCAAGACTGTATTCAACCTTCAAGTTATCTGCTCCGCTCCTCGAAAATACATTCCTGTCTAGTAGTTTAGGAAAACATCCTTCCCAGCTGCAGAGCAAAGGGCCCGGCCTCACTGTCTTCATGCAAGTAATTCATAGCTCCCGTTACCATGGTAGGCCCATGGCCCCTCACATCTCATGTAGACACGTAGTCGCATATGCACGCACTGGCAGTCAGTATAGAATAGCCTCTGCCCGAGAGACCTTTCCCTCTAGATAATACAGTTCCTCAAACACAAGATATTAGATATGATTTGGGATTAGGTTGTTCTGACACCCCAGACTTCTGTCTCCTCATGTAGGGCTAAATGTCAAGTCCCCTTCACCCTCCAGTTCCACGTCAATCACACGTCATGCTGCTGCGCGCGCATCTCTGCCACATATTTCTGCTGACACTGCAGGATTCTCTTATGGATCCACCCATCTGTGATACGTTTCATGTGACGTTGTCTAGCACACACCTCCGTGTACGCCCTCATGCACGCCTTCTGTTACGCACATGTTTCTTATCTCGTTTCTCTCAGCTGTTACGCCTTCTGCATCTGTCACTATGGTAATGCATTGACTATATATATGATGTTCTGTTAATCAAGCAGGGTACATGTACATGTCCATGTCCATTCTCTTCCTGAACCCTTGTGGTGATGGAGCATGCTACCTGGTTCGAACCAATTCCTTTTTAAGGAATAAAACCCCTTTTAAGAACCTCAAATACCACGGATTCTGCCTCCTCTTGTTGACTGAGTTATTCTTATTGAACTTTACCGCATAAATTAAGTATAGGTAATTTAAATTTACCACAGGGTAACTGTTCGCGCTTTACAAATACTGGATTTACATTTAGATTGAACGTCATATACCATAAAATGGGGCAGGAAAAGTTGGAGGTGAGAGGATAAAGCCCTGTGTCATTCGGGTCAGAAAAGATCACAATTGTGACCTCTCTCCAGAGGAACAGAAACCCTGACTGCGCCTGCTAAGATAAGATAATAAGATAATGGAATACAAAAAATGCGCAGGATAGGCGTTACCTACATTTTTACTCACTGATGTCCTTTGACTTTTTCCATAATTAGGAGATGTTGTATTGTAGAGATTACTGCTTACTCATCTGCCGCCCCTAGGTAATGAGTGAGTCTGCCTTCACCTTCAGTTGTGGAGGGATTCAGACCATGTACTTGGTGGCCTCTCCACCAGTCCTTTCATCTTTGGCACTTAGAGGGCTTTCCACATCCCTAGAGAGGCATATAGGAGGTAGATCAACATCCTACTCCTCCAGGGGTGAGGGAACATTGAGTGTGACTGCTATTGTACAATTAATCAACCCACAAGCTCAGGGGGAACACTCTTCCTATTTTTATTCCAGGGGTCCAGAAGGTTTTCTTATGAATAGTAATCTATTTGTTGGGGTTATTGTTGGTGATGAAAACATCAATGGGATCAAACAGGTTTCCAGAATACAACAATTAACCCCAGCAGCCTCGTTTTTAAAGGTTTCGTAAAGAGATAGCTTTGACTGTCTTGCAAACATCATGTATTAAAAAAGAATAAATAAAAAATACATAATACATAAATCAAGTGGCTTTGGGTCAGCCAGGTTGGTCTGCTAAACAGCCATTTTGTTGTTACTCATCACAGAATGTTGCATTGGTAAATGGGTGATCCCATTTCATCAATTGCTGATTTGCATTGTGAGTGATTGCTTTAGTACTGATCATGTGTGCACATCCACCTAAAAAGAGGTGCATGTCAGCTCCAGGGCTGATGGGCAATATTTCACTTTGCTTGTGCATTTGTTCTTTACATTCCTTAACCTTTTTATTTTGTAGTAGTATTTGTGAGTTTAAATTATGCCGACAGTTTCTATACCTGGTATGAATGCTTCTGCCTGGTAGGAAGCACCCATACTGTAATATTCAAATTGATACTAATGTTTTTTTTTATTTTACAGTTTTGTTGCTAGCATATGGCCACCACAAATAAAAAAAATAGTAAGCTTTAATTAAAAAAAAATATATATAAATGTGGCATATGCTTGCAATAAAAACAATTAAATAGTAACTATTGGGCACGTTTCCATTAGACCTAATGGCTTTGCTAATCCTTATTGATGATATTAGCCTGTGATTACATTGTCTGATAAAAAACACCTATACCTCTCTCAACTGTTGAAGCAATTTTTTTGAAAGCCATGGGTCTGTTGAAGAATCCATGGTATTTAGTTCTGACCTCCATGTGCTTAGGAACCTCACAAAATGACTCTTAAAGCACCAAGATTGAATTAGTTGGGCTATGCCAAGAAACATGGCCCACTACTAAAAGGCCTAGGGCCACATGTACAAATTGCCGATTGCGCCATTTCCGACATCAAAAATGCTTTTCCATTGTACCATTTGATATTTGAAAGGGGCGTGTTTAAAGCATCCCATCCTAATACCAAATCTGAATGATATGTACAAATGTTTTGCAACTGAAATGCGGCTGGACTGGTCTGTTTCCATGAGGAACAGAGTCAAGAATGATCTGGTAAGGTTCTGTCAAGAGAGAGGCATAGAGGTGGGTGAATCAGACACCCAGTCCAAACTGAGGGACAGCCTGATCCTATGGCAAAAGGATCACTGGGATCTTGAGTATGACAGTGCATGGATGCCGGCAGATAGTGAAGACCCCCTAGATAGGGAGTCCCTTGCAGGGTCCAGGGTAGGAGGCAGCACCTCATCCCTTTTCCTGTCCCCAGAGGAGAATAGGAAGTTAGCCTTAGAGGAGAAAATGGCATTATGGGCTCATGAGTTGAGTCTTAAGACGTTGGCCCTTGAGCAACAAAAGCTAGAGACTGAGAGGGTCTTAGCGCAGAAGAGGATAGAGGAGGCTGAGACGGCCTTCACTAGAGAGACATTAGCTCTGGAGGGTAGACTATCCCTGCGCGCAGTTATACTTTTCTGGATTCCCCAGGGAGGGTTGAGTCCAGTGGTGGCAGCGATATATACTTCAGTGCAGGAAGTCCCATTCCCACTTCCCAGAGTATGGTACCTGTCTCCCAAGAAGAGGAGTATAGGTTGAAATTCATGGGCAGTAGGAAACTGTCTCACCAATCTTGGAGGGAGTTTGTGGATGAATGTCAAGAGGCACTGTCTGATTGGTCATGGGTTCACACGGCAGTTGATTATGTCAAACTGTTTGATCTGGTTCTCAGAGAGCACGTGCTCAGTAGTTGTTTGCCAGGGTTGCGCCAACACCTGTTGGAATGTGGGTTGACTGATCCAGAAACCCTTGCAGAGGAAGCAGAGCACTGGGAAAGTGCTAGAGGTTCTGAAGAGTCATTGGTGAGTAATTCCAAAAGTAGTGGTTCAGGTATCTTCCAGTCCAGCGTGGTGGAAGAGGTTCAGAGTAGCCCATCTAGGTCCCGGTATAGCGAGGGGGGTCTAGGGGCTTACTACCTGTCTCAGTGGAGCGGGAGTGAGTGGGTGACCGAGGGTCCCCAGATGCCCGAAGCCCTGTCTCAGAACCTGGTTGGTTTCTGTAGGGAACACCAGTTAGGGACCTAGACTGTCCTGTTAGTCCATTTGAGGAGGATCTCCTAGTGTATAGAGAACCTGGAGCGTCTGTAAATAGAGCTCCAGTTGTTCTAGTGTCCGGCAGTGCCGCTCCAGTTGGGAGGGAACAGAAGTCCGAAGTGAGGAGTGAATGGAGGATGTGTTCCCCAGTGGAAGAACCAGTGGGTCAGGGACTACCAAGTTGGGCTAAGTTCCCGTGTAGTGACCATGGTGACACCACTTCTGTTCTGGGGGATCTTCTCGCACTGTCAGATGGACAGGGGACGGGAGATCTTTGCCAGACAGATGGTCACACAACATATGGGTCATGTGTTAGCCTCAAAGGGATAGTGTGTGAGTCCCCAGAAGTCCTGGAGTGCCAGGTACTTATTCCACCAAAGGTTTTAGACCAGAGGTTGGGAGGCCAGGTTCAGGATCCGCCTTACCTGAAGGGTAGGACGTCTGTAACCAGCGCCCTGACCGGTTCATCTTCCAGGGGTACCACTCCAGTTGGGAGGGTGCAGAACTCTGGAAGGGGGTGCGCAGGGTGGGAGGGCCGCCTCTGACCCTGGTGCAACCTGAGGGGTTAAACCCTAGGTTAGGAGAATGGAGTTCTAAGGGTACCCCTCGCAGGAGGAGGAGAAACCCTAGACGGAGAGGTAGGGGGAGGAGAGCCTCCCCCTAGACTCCAGGTCCGCCTGAGGGTGTAGACCTTAGGCTGGAGAACCAGTGGCAGACCTAAGCGCCGCCTTTGACACGGTCTCCCATGATATTCTCCTGCAACGTCTTGAGGAGATCGGGGTGATCGGCACTGCACACCAGTGGTTCCGTTCGTTTCTCAGGGATCGTTCCTTCTGTGTGGCGTCCCCGCCCTACCAGTCCAAATGTCATCCTCTGTCTCTCGGGGTCCCACAGGGTTCCTCACCGAGTCCCACGTTGTTTAACATCTACGTGAGGCCGCTGGCTGAGGTTGTGAAGCTCTTTGGTATGACCATGGTGTCGTACGCAGATGACACCCAGCTAGCGGTCACGATCAGTGGGGACTCTGGGGTGGATGCCCCAAGATTCAGAGAAGGACTCAGGGCGGTGGCTGGTTGGATGACGTCCAACTGTCTCCAACTAAACACCAAAAAAACGGAGGTGATGATCTTTGGGAAGCGGACGGACCTATGGGGAGATACTTGGTGGCCCTCTGAGCTGGGGCCGACCCCCACCCCGGTGGCGGAGATTAAAAATCTTGGGGTCTGGCTGGACCCTTCCCTCAACTTCGTTGGCCACACCAAAAGGACGGCGGCGTGCTACTTCAGCATCCTGCGCAATTTGCGCCCTGCTCTTAAATACTTCGATGCCGCAACTCGTCAATTGGTGGTGCAAGCAACGGTTTTGGCTCGGTTGGACTATGCCAGCTCCCTTTTTATAGGATTAAACCAGGCCGAGCTAACCCGACTCCAAAGAGTGCAGAACACTGCGGCCAGAGCGATCGTAGGTCTTCCTAGGTTTTGCTCGGCCGGTCCATCTCTGCGAGCCTTGCACTGGTTACCCGTTAGGCAGCGGATTCACTTTAAAGTCTTGTGCCTTTCTTTCAAGATTCTGAAGGGCCTATCGCCTCCCTTACTGCACCAACTTTTGCGCCCGTATATCCCGGGCCGTATTCTGCGCTCGCTGGACCAAGAACTAGCGGTAGCCCCTCGGTTTAAACTCAGCCGGGTGGGGGGTCGCTCTTTTAAGGTGCGGGCAGCCGCACTTTGGAACGCTCTCCCTTTGAATCTTCGGACCCTGGTCGACCTGCTTTCCTTCCGCAAGGCCGCAAAAACCCATTTATTTTCTGAGCCTTATTAATTCCTTCACTCCCCAATTTTTTAATAACTGTTTCTGTCCCCCTGTTGTGTTGTGTTCGCCACCTTGTCGGTGCGCCGGGACGCTCCTTCGCTGGAGCAGCCGTGCGCAATACAAATTGCATTAACATAACATAACATAACATAACAGTCTACCACTGTCTTACAGACAGGAAGAGTGGAGAATGGCTACTATGTGCCAGGGGTTACTACCCCGCACTCTGCGAATAGGCAGGGACCAGTGGCACCTGGGTGGCCTAGGGCCTGGCCGCGGACAGCTTGGGAGTACCAGTGGGGTAGCCCAGTTGTTCCAGACGGTATTTCTAGAAGGAACCCCATGGGTTCACAGTGGCGTAGAACAAGAAGGTGTCCCTGCAGTTGCGGGCCCGCGTCCGTGTTCTATCGCCCAAAGCAAGGAAGCCCATCACGATGGTGATTGGTCTACCCTGCGTTTTGGCTGGAAGGGGGTTGTGTTGGACTTGGCCCTTCTGGCAAGTTTACCCCTAAACTTTTTGATTTTAACTGTGACTTGGTGTTAGTGATTTTTTGGCTTCTGCGCACTTTTACTGTTTCCCAATGGAAAGTGCGTGCGCACTCTGAGTGCGTGTGGTGAGATTGGCCGGCCCTCCCATAGGAATGCATGGGGAATGTATGTGTCCATGTTAGTTCCTGATGCGTGTGGAGTGCAGGGTCGAGTTTGGTATGTGCGGACTCGTGTGAGTAAATGCTGCGCGATGATGTGTGCAGCGTGATTGTGTCTAGTGTGGAAGTGCCACTTCTAGAAGTTGGCCTGTCTGTGTCATAAAGTTAAAATGGCTGGCTGGCTTGTGTGTGATTAGCTGGAGCTGGCTGTGTGCCAGGCTCCAGGAGTCAGTATGGATCTGCCCCAGTGGTGAATGGAAGATCTGCATGTTGATGGCCAGGGAGGAGTTCTTCTTGGACCTGAATGGGGCTGGACTTTCCCCACACAATGCTGGCTCAGCCCCCTGTGGTGCGTCTAATGACCCTAGCCTGCCCTGTGAATGAAAAGAGGGGCTGAGCATAACAAAGTGCTCCAAAACCAGTTGCAGCTGGTTTTCCCCCCACCCTGCACCTAAGGACAAAGGATTTGCATTTATAAAAAGGGGCTGTGTCCCCTTGCAAAAGGTTCTCTTGTTCCTGACCTGAAGAGGGGGGGCTGCTGCTGCTGGGCACCAGGAGGATACTGCCACTAGGGACTGCCTCCCTGCATGGAGGGCCCTGTGAGCTGGACCCTGGGCCCAGCCTTGCCACCCCTGCCTACCATCCTAAAAAGACTTTGCCTGGACCTGTAAACTTTGGAGTCCAAAGCGCCTGGGGAGCGCTTCATTTCTACATTACAGGGGGAGCGCTTTATCCTTTAACCCTACAGCACTGGGCTGCAGCGTGTGGAGGGATTCGCCCTCTTTTGCTAGATTATGGCGTGGGTGCCCACCCCGCTCATCTGCCGTTTTTGTCCCCCAAGCGAGAGCCCACCTCGCATCTGTGCCGCTCATAGGTATATTGATAGCAAACGGGTGCCAACCCCGTGCTTTATCCCTGAGAAATAAGTCAGGCAGCTCTGCAGACGCGGGCGGGGCTCAGGAGCGACCCAAAGTGCTTCGGCAGGAAACAGGAAGCAGACAGGAGCCCACCCCGCACCCCTGCACCACCAGCAAGAAGTCGGCTTCTGTCTTCGGGGCTCCCGCGAGCGAGGGAGAGCCCAGGACTGCCATAGTGTCCCGAGTGATCAAAGAAGACCCAGGCGGGTGCCTACCCCGCGCTGGGCCGGACCAAGGAAGGAAGCAGCCCCACAGAAGAGCTGCAGGGCCTGGAGAGCCCCGCAGTCTTGGAGGAGAGCCCGCCGGCAGTAAAGCCGCCGCCGCAGGAGTCCCGGTGAGTGGGGCTCCGTGGTTGCCATGTTGGGGGCAGTGGCAGGAAGGGTAGAGCTGCCCCGGTTGGCAGTGGGCCGCTCTCCCGTTACCCTGCAGGCATTTGTTTCTTTAGAGCCCCGAGGCTCCTTGGGGGCATATTGTTTTAGAGTCCCCCATGCGGGACTCCAACGTCTGGGCAGCCTTATTGTTCAGAGCCCCCACGAGGCTCAGGGGGCATTTTTGAATCCAGAGCCCACGAGAGGCTCCAATGTCCCGGGCACATTTCTTTAGAGCCCACGACGATCAGGGCATTGAGGCATTTGTGTATTTAGAGCCTGCGGGCTCCAACGCTGATTTGGGGGCATTTTGTTGTATTCAGAGCCCATAGGCTCCCACGTTGTTCTGGCCCCATTGGTTGTTTCTAAGAGCCCAGAAGAGATCCTACAGCTGCCCTGCACTTAGTGGGCAGCTGCTTCGTTTAGGCCCGATCTCTGTGCTCAATCTTCCTTTGGCTGCCTGCGCAGCCTGCCCTTACTCTGCTGGACCCAGGGCGTTTCAGCCTCAGAGAGGCCAGTTGGCTTGGGGACAATTATGTGTTTATGCCCTATGTGATTCTTTATGCACAATTGTGATTTACCTGCCTAATGTGATTTCTGCATCATGTGTAAAGTTTTATACCTCTGAATGTATGTGATGCTTAGGAGGTTATTTTTCCTAATATAGGTCCTACTAGTGAGCTCATGGTTCCCTGCGTGATATTTTCCTAAGGTGGTTAGGGTTGCGTAGGTGATACCAGTGATTACTGGTTGTGTGCTACATTTGCTATTTGGGGGTACAGTTATTATATGTTCTATGTTCTAAGTGCTATTTCTAAAAAGTGTTATTTCTACAAAGTGCTAATTCTACCAAGTACTGGTTCTAAAAGTGCCTATTCCTGACAGTGGCCCAAGTGGCCGTGTCCTGTGTATAATCCCTTGTAACTTCTGCCCGTGCTTATGGCACATTGTAAAGTGTGTGTTCCTTGTCTTTTGTGTTTGGTATAATACAAAGGCTATTTTTATATATAACCTTGTGTAGAGTTTCCTTTGTGGTGGGCCTTGGGTGTTGTTGCTGGGTGCACACGCAAACGCTTTACACCTTGCCTCCGAGGTAAGCCTGACTGCTCGTGCCAAGCTACCAAGGGGGTGAGCAGGGTTTATCTTGGCAGGTGACTTCCTTGCCCTGAAGTAGAAATGGTGGTTTTTGCCTGACTTTGGCGCAAGCCTTAGCCAACCAGAAATCCCATTTCTAACACTATCTATGAGGAAAGGGAGGTCGATGATCTTTGGCTGATCCCACAACTTGACTTGCTGCCAATTGGCAAATGGTTGCAATTGGCCCTCCAGCTAAATGCCATCATATTGTGATATGGACTGAGGGCCACTAATGGGCGGAGCAAGCCAGACAAAACAGGGGCCATCACCTTTATTTGATCTAAGGGACTAAGCCACATTGATTATTTCCTACTCGATCTGAGGCTATTTCCACTATTGATAGACATGATAGTGGAGACTACTGAGACAATGACCACAATCCTTAAGGTTTGAGCCTCAAACCAATCTATTAACTAGAGATCTGCTTCCATCGAATAACAATCGCCACCTTAAATGGCGAAATGTGGCTCTGGACAAGGCAGAGCTCCAGCCACTTAATCAGCAATTGATGGAGTGTCTGGTGGACTTTACAGCCATCCTCGAAGAAGCGATGGGGGCAGAAGATAGAACACACAGACACTCTCGCTTCTTCAGCCAGCTGGATGGGCATTTTAGAGATTCTTTGCCCTCTCTCAAGCGTAATGCCAGGGCATCGCCTCAGACTATATTGCTTACCCACAAGTGTAGGCAGTTAAGATGGCAAGTGGCTTCTGACATTAAATTCCACTCAACAAAACCTAGTAAGAGGGTTGAGAAGGTCCTACAAAAAAGCACAACACAGAGCAAAAAGAGAGTGGGATGAGAATAGATGGAGGCTATTTAAAGAGGTGGAAAACACAGGTTTGATTTTAGACGGTTGGAGAGGATCCATAATAAACCCCATTTATAAGGGTGGAGATAAAACAAAACCATCCAATTACAGATTAATAGCTCTCATTGATACAGAAGCAAAATACTTAGCATCAATAATATTGGAAGATCTAATTGAGCGGTCAAACGCTAAAAATCTGATTCCACCCGAGCAAACAGGTTTCCAGAAGGGGTATGGTACCTCAAACAACATGTCAGCAGTAGCAGCAATTGCGGAAAAAAACAAATGTCTAAAGAAGAAATTACAACTTTTCTTTATAGACTTGAAGGCTGCTTTCGATCGGGTGGATCTTCGACTCCTTTGGGCCAAATTAAGACGTTGGGGTATACAAGAATTTTTTTTAAGAGCAATTGAATCTTTATATACAGAAACGTGGATTCAAATCAAAGTAGGGGATGGGACCAAACTGTCAATGAAAATACCAACTGCTAGGGGGCTTAAACAAGGGTGTGTGCTAGCTCCACATCTGTTTAATTTATTTATGGGATTTGACGCTCCACCTGGATCCAGTTAACGCTCACACACAGAGATTAGGTCCACTGACGATATCCCATCTAGCATATGCCGATGATATTGTGCTGCTGAGTCATATAGAAATTGGACTCCAAAGACTGATCAAAGAAACAGTGATGTATACAAAACTCAACAAATTAGAAATAAATATTGCCAAAACAAGGGCTATGCCTGTCGGGAAGAAACTTGGTGCTTCTTTAAAGATCAAGCTGGATAATCTAACCATAGAAGAAGTTAGTACCTACAAGTATTTGAGGTTTAATTTTGATAAAAATCTTAATTTTCAAGCACATCAGCAATAGCACAACAGCAATATATGGTTAGGAAGAAGAATGCCTTAATACATGCATTCAGCTTGTTAGCAAAAAAACTAGATGGTCCCTCCTATCAACCACTGCTTTCAGTAATCAAAGCAAAGTTACTCCCTTCTCTAACGTATGCAAGTGTGGTGATGCATGGTAGGGATGCTAAAATGTTAGACAGTTTACAAACTAAAACTTACAAGCAGGTATTCCATCTGCCCCATAATGCCTCTCCAGCCCGCCCAAATTTGTTTGGAATTTGGACTAACACAGCAAAATATAGCAAGAAGGTATCACTTTATTAAAATTATGCATAAAATACGAAACAATCAATCCAGTGTTTTAGTCAATGCCTTATGGGAAGCCTTGGTCAATGATGCTAATTCACCTTATAGTAAATACTTGTTTTCATCATTACAATCAACAAATGCGGGTGATCTGGGGACTTGGACATGCTGCATCCCACGTTTTGCCAGGCCATGACCAAAGTGGCAAAAATCCACTCACTGATAGATGATAAAAGTATTTTTTCATGATGAGCCCATGCATGGATGAGAATCCAACCGTATGTAACATTGCAACCTGCAACTTTTTAAAAAAAAATTGTTTATTGATTTTCATAAAATTGTACAACATACAATCACATTTCCAACAGTAACTCAGACCATTACATTTCCGCATTCTTTATCCATGTGTAGACATTACATGCACAGTGCTTGAACAATATAGTAAGGGTGAACATTGCTGCCCAACGTCTTTGCATTCACTGAACGACCTCACTGGAATTACAGTACCCCATCCATATCAATGGTGCGTATATAGTCTGTGAAGAAACGCCAGTAATCTTTCGGTCTAGACCTGGTTGGCAGTTCTTCTTCATATGTCAAGAGACGATCCCTGCAAGAAGACATATCTCAATACCATTGGATCACCTTCGGTACTTTTGTGCTTCCCCAACATTGAGCAATTTGACGCTTTGCTAACAGCAATGCTATAGCACAAAACTTGCGCTGTTCCGCTTTTACGGTTGGCAATATACCTAGCAAACAGCATTTTATCGTGCATGTTATTACCGTTCGTACCATCTTAGACAATTTAGTGGACACTTCCTCCCAGAACTCCTGTACTTTCCCGCAGTTCCATGCTAGGTGAAGGAAATCAGCTCCATCTACACCGCACCTTTTGCATGTCGCCTCTTCTTGTAGGCCATATCTACATAGTTTAATCGGTGTGTAATATGTTTGGTGGACATTTCTGAAGTGTATGATGCATAGGTTGCCATTAGGCGTGAGTAATTTTACTAATGCACATGTCGTTTGCCATTCCTTCTCAGTTAAGGGGTCTGTAAGCCATGTGTCCCATCTCGACTTGGCCTTATCAGTAGTGTACGGGATTTCCGCCGATGCTGTTTTATAAAGTCTCGATACCAAATGTGTAGTGTTTGATGTTGTCAATATAAGCTGTCGTGTATTTAAACTTACTGGCTCAGCTGGGTAATCTGGACATAACTTCTGTATCGCCCTCTGTAGTACATAGTAAGTGAATTTAAACAGTAAGGTTTGGTTTTGAATGCATGTTAGGTCTCGAGCCTGCCGGAATTGCCCCTCATGAAACAAATCTCCCATTGTGTCAAATCCTACCTTCCTCAATAAATCCATACCGACTGCCTCCTCAGTAACCGATACTTCCGGATGGAAGTGTAGCGGTAAAGCCGGTGCAACAACGGCACTTTATGCACCAGTTGACCCAGCTTCTGCCATGCTTTCGCCGTGGTGTCTATAGTGTTTATGTCTTCCTCATGTAACAGTGGACGTTTATGCGTTATTATGGCTGTGAGTGGCACCGGTAGTGCATCTCCCTTCTCTAGCGCAGTGTGTGTGAGATATGGTATTTTGTGGTACCAGAAATCGCAAATTGCGCTTGGGCGCATAAGTAATATAGTAAGAAGTCTGGGACACAGAAACCTCCTTTCTCATAGGGTAACGTTAGCGTTCTAACTTCCACCCGTGCCTGTTTTCCCGCCCATAATAATTTAAGGATCAAAGATTGTATGCTTTTAAAAACTGCACTTGGGAGAGGTATGGGTACATTATTAAAAAGATATAAGAACTTTGGCAGGATGTTCATTTTCACTATCCCAATCCGATCTGCGAGTGAGAGCGGTAGCTGTATCCAGCGGTCTATTCTATCTTCTAGTTTAGAAATAATCCTGCCGTAATTCGTGCGGATTACCACTTCAGGATTTCTGTGGTACCAAACCCCTAGATACCTCACAGGCTCGGTCTGCCATTCCAAGGGGAATTCAGTGTCGTGCCGAGTAGTCGTGTTCATTAGGGTCATTATTGACAACTTGGTCCAGTTTATTGTAAGGCCAGAATGTCCACCAAATTTTATGTATTCTCTCAACAGCGGTGCCAAGTTTTGAGTGGGGTCCCTGACGTACAGGAGCATATCATCCGCGTATAATGAGATATGCAGTGGTCTCGAGGGGAACTGTAGCGCCGACTGTTTGTGTTTCTGTCTGACCAGGCAAGCCAATGGTTCCAAGGCCAATGCGAATAACAGGGGTGAAAGAGAGCACCCTTGTCGTGTCCCCCTCTCAATAATAAAAGTGTTTGAGATATATCCATTGATCCTTACCCTCGCCACCGGCCTTGTGTACAATAACGACACCCACTGTATAAACATCAAGGGGAATCCCATTCTCCTCAATATCGTTATTATGTACTGCCATTCTATTGAATCAAATGCCTTGGCGGCATCCAACATAACCGCCACAGCTTTGGTAGAGGGTACTAAATAGTGAGATAAGGCAAATAGTGTTCTAGTATTGTGGAAGGTTGCTCTACTGGGTATAGAACCTGCCTGATCCGACAGAACCAGATTCGTCATCAAAGGCTGTAACCAGATTGCAAGGATCTTAGCTAATATCTTGGAGTCTACATTTATCAGTGATAAAGGTCTATGTGATTCGAATATCTCCGGGTCCTTTGCTGGTTTTAGGAGGGCTATGATTACCGCTTCTCTAAGTGTTGGGGGTAGTACTGATTGATCGAAGGCATTCCCATACATCGCTACTAAGCGGGGGGCTACTATATCCACATATGATTTATAAAATTCACACGTGAATCCATCTGGGCCCGGTGCTTTCCCATTTGGCAGTGACTGTATCACCTCTGTCACTTCTTCCACAGTTATAGGTAGAGATAAATACTCCCTTTGATTATCTGACAGCCAACTAATTGCCACTTCTTCCAGATAGTTTAGCACTTCTGAGGGAGGCGCTGTGTGTTGTGATTTGTATAAAGTGCTATAATTATTCACAAAGCATTGTAAAATACCCTCCATATGTGTTATTAGCGTGCCATCTTACGCTTTTACTTGTAAGATTGTCTGTGGGCTTCTGCCTTCACATATCTTAGCTGCCAGTACTCTACCTGGTCGTCCCTCTTCACCAAAGTTTCTAGCTGTTTGTCTTTTTGTGATATACTTTAGCTCATCTTCAAGAAAGGTTTGGTGTTCAGTGTGTGTTTGTCTCAAATCTCCCAGTAGCACTGAGTCATGTGTGCTTTCATATAATGCCTCTAATTCTGTCATGCAAGTTTCACACCTGTGGATCTGTCTTCTTATGTCACGTAATATCCCCACTGATGTGCTAATACATACTCCACGTATAGTGGCTTTAAACGCCTCCCTCAAAACACCTGGGTCTTCAACTGTAGATCTGTTTAATTGAAAATAATCCCTTATTGCCTGTAAGATAGTGTCAGCGTATACTGTGTCCGTGAGAGCCTTGGCATTGAATCTCCACGAGAATGGAGGCGGGGTACAATATGGTATCTGGAGTGCAAGCAATATTGCGTTATGATCAGAAAGCACCCTAGGTAGGGTATGCAATTTCTTTGCCCATAATAAGGTGTTATCCGATCCCAGCCAGTAGTTTATGCGGGACAAGCTATTATGAGCCATGTTTATATGTGTTGCTCCTGTAGTGGTCGGGTATCTCTGCCTCCATACATCTTTCAGAGGTACATCTGTCCTAATATCAAGTATTTTCACTCTGGCTTTCTTGTGCGGTTCTATAGAGTTCTCAGATCGGTCTATTTGATCCACCAGCGCCACATTGAAGTCCCCTCCCCACAATATTTGCGTATCGCGCAGTTTGTGCATATGGTTCCATAACTCTTGGAAAAATTCTGGTGTGTCTACATTGGGTCCATATACATTTACTAGTCTTGTCCTCTGCCCCCTTAGCAACCCTGTTAGTATGACGTACCTCCCATTTGGATCCAATATCACCTCATTCGTTTTGAAATTCGTTCCCTTCCTTATTAGTGTTATAACCCCTCGTGAATATGAGGAATAATTAGCTGTGTGAGTTGATTCCGCCCATTTCGCACCAATGGTTTTATGTGTGTTTGGAGCAATATGGGTCTCCTGCAGAAATGATATATCTATACTCCACCTATTTAAACATGCAAATATCTGCCAAATTTTTTGGGGGTTTGTGAAGCCTCGCACATTCCATGTGATGAGGTTCAGATGCGCGTTCCTATCAACTTTCATTGTCTGAGCCATTCCAGTATTTGTAACATTCCCACAGCTCTCATGACGCCACAGTTTTCCCGTTTATCACCTGAACGTCCCTTAGGCAGCACATCACCATTTACATGCAATCGTCTAACAACATGAGTGTCAGCAATGCATCTTAAATGCTTTGGTCTTTGAACTTGAACAAAACCCCTTCCCCACCCATCCCCACCCACTTCAGCAACCCAATCCTGCCGAAGCCTCTGCCCCCATTTAACAACCCTTGATAACATAACTTGTACGGGGATCACCCATGTGGAGGTCCGCCGAGTATACACTACACCATCCAACTTAATGGGTGGGGGCAGATCCTCACTTTGTTAAGTAAACGTTCACATTGGGAGTTAGGCCCTCATTCTATCATATCCTAACAGTACCTTTGTGTTAACCACATGCCGATATCACGCAGCTGTATCCTTCTAGTACTACCTGCAATAACGAGCAGCAATCATCCCCCCACACTGCAGTAGTTTGAACATTCGGCTTGTAAGGCAGATCCGATGTGTTACTAGTATGAACAAGTTACATTCAACAAATTTGTGAGTATTATCTCTGCGTGTAGTCCCATATCTGAAACACAACTAACAAGCATGTCAGCATGCGCCATTATACAAGTAACAGTTAAACCGTGCCAGGTGTGCTCCACAAGTTCCCGACAATGTTTTACACAGTGTTATTATACTAGTATGAACAAGTTACATTCAACAGATTCGTGAGTACCATCTCTGCGTGTAGTCCCATATCTGTAACACAACTAACAAGCCCGTTAGCAGGAGCCATTATACATGTAACAGTTAAAGCGTGCCAGGGGTGCTCCACAATTTCCCTACAATGTTTTACACAGTGTGATATTACTAATCCTTCGTGTCGTATATGTTTTGCAGTCTGTTCATATCTATATGAATGAGTTCATTACTTAGTGTCATATGCATGCCAGCTTTCCAACCGGGCAGTTCAGAGCACAACTTAGTCCTTCAGTTTGGCTACACAATTACTACTTCCTTCACCATCATCCCCATCAATGTCTTACCCAGGTGCATCTTACCCAAGTCACCTATAGTTAATTCTGCCGGTTGGCCATCGCTGCTTACAGTCATTCTTGCAGCACCATTTCATTAGTCCAAGTCTTGCCTCCTGTCCCTGCTTTCCGCTGATTTAATCTGTTTTGGCACCATCTTTATAAAATCTTGAGCTGCCTTGGGACTTGAGAGAATGGTCGACTTCCCTTCCCATGTCACCTTCAAACAAGCAGGATAGAGCATTGCATAGTTTATCTGCATTGTTCGTAATTTGGCTTTCGCCGCCGTGAATTCTCTTCTTGCTTGCTGTACTGCTATGGTGAGGTCAGGATAGAACTCCAACTTGTTCCCTTGATGACTTATCGGCCCTTTCTCACGTGCAAGTCTTAGGATAGTATCTCGATCTCTATAATTTAGCATACGCGCCACGATTGGCCGAGGTGCAGTGCCTGGGGGTGGTTTTGGCACGAGGGACCTGTGTGCCCTTTCGATAATAAAGATCGAAGATAATGCTTCCGCTCCAAAGATGTCTTTACAAAGCTGCTCGATGTAGGTCTCCATGCAACCTGTATTTGTCGATTTCGGCAGACCTGCTATCCTAACGTTATTACATCTAGAGCGAGCTTCCAACTCCTCGTTTTGGCTTGAATCACGTGGAGAAGTTTTTCCATACCATTACACTTGCTCGTCGTAGCGTGTGATTTGTCCTCGACCGCTGAGATACGTGTTTTAGCCGTGTCCAGTCGCTCTCCCTGTTTTTCCATGGTCGTCGCCATGACGTCAATTCTACACGTTAAGTTGTCCAGCTTACGGTTGATTTCTTGCAGATTTGACTGTATGGCTTTGAGAATGGCTTCCACATTGCTTTCGCCTGCACATCCGATGGCATCCCGCCCTCCACCTTCTCTCCAGCGTCCTTCGGTGTCTTTTTGGCTTCAAAAGTGATCTAGGGTTGCTGCCTGTCTGGTCGCACCATCGTGAACTGCTTTGCGACCTCGTCTGTTTTAGATGGGCTGTTATTTAAACCACTACGACATCCGCTTGTGTGCGTTACCGGCACTCCTTTTATATTTAAGATGGCGGGGTGGAGCGTTGTAGCGTCACGACATGCGCCTCTACCTCCGAGAGTTGAAATGAAATGAAATTAAATTAAAAATTACACTTGTATAGCGCATAACTACCCTGAGGCCTCGCAGCGCTTGACTTTTGTATGTACGATTTTATGCTGATAACGACCAGACTCACTCAGCTCTTCACTTCAAGTTTCTCCACCTTTCGTTAAGTCCTCGTCGTTGTGTGTTCAAGCAGTGGGGTTCCCAAGGCGGGTTACTTTAAATCCGACCGTTAGCTTTTCCAGCAGTTCCCCCTTGGCCACCTCCAGCGCTATTAGTCCGCAGGTATTTGTGGAGCTTTTTATATGATACCGAATCCCCTTCATCGGTCACCCGCACGCCCAATAGTACTGTGAACGCATCTCCATAAGGGTATGATGTTAACGCCCAGTATTCTGCTAGTTAGGCCTCGCGCCTCCGACTACTGCCGTTATTTACTCTGGTGTTGCGTCCCATGGCCGCCATTTCGTTGTCCCAGTCGACCTAACGGCAAAGTTTGGTTGCGTTGCCCACTGCGCGCTGTCCACTTACACGCTCGTGTAAAGACCCAAACTGTTCATGACTTCTGGTCCTATACTTTCCATATTATGTGGAGAGTTTAAATTGTGCAGCCTTAGACTTACATCACTATTATAATCGGGCTGTCTCTGTGTCTATGGGCACCGCCATTTTAAATCTCGTGTCCTTTACAGTCCCGTTCTCTCTGTTACCGCATTTAACTGATATGCGCCTTACCGCCACTTCGCAGTTTTCCTTTCATATAGCCGATGTTCGAAGTCCCGGTCAGTAGCCAGGTATTCGCCGTAGTCGTGTGACCTTATGACGTTAGAAGAGCGTTCCTACCCCTGCCGTACTGGTGGCCGCCATCTTAGTCACCGGACGCCATCCGTTGCAAACTTCGATTTCTCCTTGCAGCACGGTTCTGCAGGTATGCAAAGTAGTGTGCCCTAGTCCCGGCAGCTCCCCATTTCGATTTTTTATACTTGGTATCTCATAGACCGGCAATTTAGTGCTCCAACTCCCGTAACGTTGCTGCCTGCCCGGTTGAGCTGTCACATCAAACAGCCATTCCGCTGTGCACCCCCTAGCGCCTCCCAACTTGCAACTTACCTTCATTTAACCTATCTGGTGCACTCCAAGAAACAACTATTGGCTATGCACCAAGGTGATTTGCCGTCTCTGTCAGGCAAACCACGTGTAACTTTGTGACGTCGCAGATGAGGACTTTGTGCATCTGGTTTGCATATGCCCTGAAATGAAGAATGTGCATCGACTACATTTAAAGTACTTATTTAATGAGCGAGGGATCCGTATGTGCAGAACAGCCATCATGAGAAGCTTGGATTCTACTGACCCTCCGCTAAATAGGTAATTAGTGACGTTTTTGCAATCTCATAATAGAGCAGTAAAACAGGCTTGCAAGTAGTATCCAACAACACAAGCTACAAGACCGTATGACACTGATAGGAGGATAACATTGTAGCACATGACGATATCTAGAATCCTGTTTGCTACAACAGATGCATACCCTACATGAATAATCTGGTGAAAACTGCAAAGTCCCTGCAATTATGCCCTGAATATATATTTTTTAATTCATGTTATGTGATATACCAATATTTATTAATGTTTTAATGAAAAGAGAGTAACATCCTTTTAACATGTATTTAACTTGTATCTGTATTGTGATGTTTTTATTAACTAAAAACAATAAACATTAATCTGATCTAATCAAATCTAAGATGGAGGCTTATTGGAGATACCGGTGCAATTAAAGACTCTAAATAGTTCTGGCTTTTAATGACTTGGGGGGATGCCAGGGAGCCCTCTCACCCAGCTAGCAACATTGCAGTTTCGGCCTGGTATGACTATTTTAGAGCTTCGGTACACAGGCCCGTCTGATACAGGTTTAGAAACATCTCAGACAGACTAATCTTCGATTTACACCAAGGAGCTCTTTACTAGTAGTGAAATCCAGGCTTCTGTTAAATCAATTGCTCAAGCCAAGGCCCCTTGCGCCTTGCCCTGATAGTATTCCTGTCAATCTGTTTTTGCATAATATTGACAATTGAGTAGTATACATCCAGATTCTATGAAATGCTATTGCAGGGGTGTCCCAGTACTGCAGTCCTGGAGGGGTGCTGACGTAATCCCAATCTTTAAACAAGCAATGGCATAGCCAATAGGTCTCGCTTTTGGGACCTTATAAGTAGTTATGCAGCACAATATCCTTGGTGCAACAACATCAACTGTTGCATGGCTAAACACTTACAAGGTCCCAAAAGCGAGAGCTATTGGCTATGCCAATGCTTGTTTCAATAGGTTTCCGAAATCATGGTTTGAATGATTGCCAATAACCAAAGAAAGCAATTTGGTAACACCCCAGCACCACTGGATCGAGCTCCTGTGTAGTCTGGGGTACACGTAGGTGCTTACCCAGAGGGAGGGTTCAGCGCCGCTTAACACGTCCTTGTCACCCCTCTTCTCACCCTTCCTCTCCTAGGGCAGTCACCCATCACCAGTGGCGGTTTCACTATTGGGGCGTCGGGGCTCCGTCCCGTCTAAATCTTTCACATTTCGGAAGGGAGAGATTAGATAACATTTCTTTTATTATAGAAGAATCAAATATTATAATATTCCCCAAAAACTAACACTGGGCACTGCCTGGGTCAGCAGAAATCTACCCCCACTCTCACCAACCATTACGTCAGCACTCCGGTCCGCTGTAACGTCACGTGACTAATTGCTGCTTTGCTCCCTGTCAGCCGGGCCCAAAAAAGCCTGCTATGTGTTTGGCGGGCCGACAACCTCACAGCCCTAAAGGCTGTGACGTCATCGGCTCATCAAAGACATAGCTGGAAGGCCCAATCTCCACCCCCTGATGGCGTGGAAGTTAAGTTAGCCCCGGACGTTTAAAATGCAAGCCCGGGATCGCTAACTCTCCACGTCCATCAGAGAGTGGAGGAGGGCTCATCACAGTGTCACCACACCCCTTTCCACTCCTCACAGGGCGTGGTGGGAGGGACCCACCCTGTGACGGGTGGGAAAGGATGTGTCAGCGAAGGGGAGTCGAGTCGTGACCGTCTGCGCAGGCTCAGGCTCGATGATGCAGATGTGACTGCTTCCCGCGCGCGTGTATCAGCATTTGGTGTGGCAGCCATTTTACACTCCAGAGTCCAGGCAGAAGTGGCGGCTGGTGACATTTGAAAGTGGTGGGCGGAAAATTATAGGTGTAGCACACCGCACGAGCGAGTGCAGCGAGCGAGTCCAAACCACCTATAAAAGGTTCGGGGGGTTCTCCCCCCGAGAATTTTTTTTTAAATTATCAGGCAAATGGTGGATTTTCAAGACTTTCAGAAGCCATTGTGCTTAACTGAAACAGGCCACTGCCTCCCCTAAAACTATCATCAGTTCCATGGTCTAATGAATAAACCATTCTAAATTGCAATAAAGCACAATTAATGTTAACAATGTTGCATAAATAGGTTGGATCTGTCTACTGAGCCAATGCCTGCGTGAGATAAAGTGGCATTCAAGCCAGCCCATCAGAGTAAAATGCCTACTTTTTCCACATAGAATTGAATATCATATTGGTTAGTGTTCATTTTTTGAAACTCAATATCATGCATAAAGGCACCTTGTATAAACAAAAAACACATAAGCATACAGAGATAAAATATATACATGCAACACATAAAATGTAATTGCATTTATATAGCGCTTACTACCCTTAAATGTCTCACAGGAAGAATGACTTAGATTGCTTTCAAGTACATAAAGACACTAATAAAAACCCTTTCTTATGCAGAAGATGCATCTTTAACTATGGATCAATATTTGCTCACTACCTCATTGCTAATGTTTAAAATAAACAACTTAATTGTGCTTTACTTTTACACGCCCCTGAAGAATAGGTTAGAGTTGCTCGTGCATTTGTGTTGATTAGGTTACATGAGCTTTACTACTACACTGCTAAAGGAAAGGTCTGGACCAGAATGTACATCCTACCTAATTACACTTTGCATGCATGACTGGGTAGTAAAAAAAATAATTAGGCCAACAGGTTCCACGTGTAAAGAGGCAAACATTCCACCATACAAGATAACTGCAAAAGCTGAAGGGAAGTGATCATTGCCCCATTCCTTAGTGTCCTTTTAATTGCTCCAAATTGTGAATTACACTTCAAGTAAGCACTGGATGGAGGAGGTATGCCACTGACAAGTGGAGGTATTGGAGGACTTTTTGAAGACAAAGGGAAGGGTATGCCTGAAATAAAACTTCAATCAGAGAATGGGGTAACTATTAACCACCCTCTTGTATTGCACGGCCAAATCAAATTCCTTTTCTCTATTCCCTTATTCTTGTTTGCAGCTCAAATGTGAGCACTTCTATATTTATGAATGACGGGTCGCTCACAGTGTACGCAGGAGGATAAAAGAATTTTTTTTCCGCCAGGCATTTAGCAGAGGAGCCAACCACACCACGCTCGAGTGCAACATGCTTAGGAGGGAACATCACTTAATTTCAAAAGATAGTCTAGTTTAAAACACATTTCTATGTTAAACATTACATGCCAACGTCTCTGCATCTTTAATGTGGACTGATTTGTCAAGTTCATCATGATTTTGATTTGAAAATAAACTTTTAAATGCAACTCAGCTCCCAAGTATTCATAAGGCAACGTGTAGCAGTACACAAAAGTTACAACTAGATAAATAAATAATTAAAGGTACAAATGATCTACGCAGTCAAATGTGGTGGAATCTTTCAAAAGAAGGCAGTAGAACAGAAGCAATGTAAAACTGATTTAGAACGTTTGCATCCTATGAATAAAGTATGCTTTATACGTCACAACAATAACTTCTAACCTTTGCACTGGAGTGTTACATCAAACCTCACAAGCTGATCGACGCTAATAATAATATTTTACTGCAAGATGTATTATGCCTCCGAAGTACACAGGGTTATCCACCACATCAGAGAATAAATAAAAGTAACACACTAACAGACACTGCATCAGTAAGATGATGCTGCTCTACAACAACAGACAGAGCAACATATTTTGCAGTGAGGCGAACACGTTTTTAAGGAAGCTAACAGGGTCTAGTCACTAGTGCAATCAACTCCTGTCTTTCACATCTCTCAAGTCTCAACAACATCTCCCTGAAATCGAAGGAGGTTCTGTGGCTCCCGCCTAAGGCAAATGTCATCTTCAAGACAATCTGTATCACTTACAACCTCCCAGCAAACCTTTGTGAGAAACTTGCCTCCTCCAGTCACCAACACCACTCAAGGAGCCACTAGCAGTATGCACCCACCCAGTGGCTTCGCTTCAACTCGAGAACTACAGAGAGAGATGTGGGTAGTACACCTTGCAGAGAACTGAAACTGGCAGAAACCGGGTATTTCATTTAACATAACACATAACCTTTACAGCAGAAATACACTAAAAGACACAGGAGGCTACATCCCCTGGCCGCAAGCCCTCTGCAAGCTGGAGAATTTGAAAGGGAGGGAGAAAGGGTATACAAACATGCTCACTTCACCAACGTGCCAATGATGCTGGCCACCCCGTGCTTTATAAAAGAGTAGAAATGTTCAGTCTTTTCAGGAAGTTGTGCGTGACAGCAGTCATGGGCAGGCGGAGGGAAAGAGATGAAAGGTGTGACTGTTGGTACTGTAGCACTCCTGCAAGAGAGATGCACGGGGAGGCAGTAATGGCACAGTCATGCCGGTGCCTTCTCTCAGTCTGAGAGAGGGAGAGGACCACCCAACCCCATGAAAAGGAAGAGGTGGCTGGCCGTAAAACCTGCTGCAGAGTGGGGGACTCTCGACAATACCAGGCGAGTCCTCCCCCCCCTCCGATGGAAACATTTGCAGCCATTAAATTAAAAAAATTTTGGGAGGGCCAGCGACCCGCTCTCGTAATGATCGTTTATAATTGGAATCAAAAGCTAATGGCCTGGCATTACAGCTCTTAATCCGACCATTCCCTGCATCCCACCCAATGCAGTCCCACAGTCTTGAGGTTCTCACGGAAAGCATTAGGCTCCGCAGCCCCGAGTAGCGGTGCTCCCCAGTCAGCAGATTTGCATCTTTATCAAATTATCTGGACATTTGCAGACTGACTGGCTGCCTCAAACACAGCTCGTTTCATTTATGGGGCCAAAAGAAGCGACCACATCACACCAATGTTATCCACCCTCCGCTGGCTTCCCATTGAGGCTAGAGCTATCTACAAGACTTCCTGGATCACCCACAAAGCCTTGCACTCCTCCTCTCCTCCCTACCTGGCGAATAAACTGAAACTCTCTGGAGGCTCTAGACCATCACGAAATGCGGAAAATCTACTACTTGAACCTCCCACTTTCAAGAAGGAAAGATCGATGGCACAATCCTTTTCAGGCACCGCGGTGAGAATCTGGAACTCCCTTCTGCCTCAGCTCCGGACCACCACCACCTCCTCCCAGGTCTTCAAAACGGACCTCAAAGTTCTCCTCCTCCAAAGACACCTCCAAAAGTAATTCTCGTCCTCTCTATTATCTGAAGGAAGACCTCCCATTATTGAAAATCCTATTCTCCATGACTATGGAAGTGCCTTCCCAGTGTGTTCTTGTGGTTGGAGTATTTGCCATTTATTTCAGTATTATCCTTGTACCTGTGTTTGGTACTCTTTTGTAACATGCACACACCACTTTTCTCTTGTAACACACTGTTTGCTGCCTCTCAAATTGTGTTGGCTTTTGATACTCGCACAAGTGCCACCATTACCTACGTAACATTTGTTCTTGTGCCTGAGTGTCTAGCATATATTGCAATATTATACCTCTGATTGTACTTTCTTTTCTCTTGCAACCTGCACACTTGTCACTTTTTCCTCCTGTAATGCACTGTTTGCTACCTAATGTATATTGTTTGCTCACAAATGTCACTTTTACCTCATGTAACTTAACGTCTGCTTTTGTAATTTGTTCACTTGTAATTCTCTCCTCATGTATCATTACTGTTGTTCTTTCCTATTGTGAAGCGCTCTGACGCCTTCGGGTAAAGTCCGCGCCATATAAAAACGCATAAATAAATAAATACATATGCGCACGTGCCCCAGGGCTGCAACAGCGCAGAGTCATGACTTCCGGGAAGGTAGGGCAAGGATTGTGCGAACTTAGATTTTCGGAATTCTTGCCTTTTGTCATAAAGTCTTTCCTTTAGGACACTTTAACAACCTACCCTGAGCATGTGTTTATCCCATAGGTCGCGCAGGGCAGCAGCGACTTGGCCAGGAAATCATTCAAATCCGCAGGTCTCGGCTCTGAACACTGGGATGGATGGGTTATTATGAGCAGGCAGCAGGCAGGCAAAGGTCTTCACTGAGGACTCTTTAGGCCACGAAGCAAAGAAGGAATTATAGAGAAGATATGGCCTAGCGGCTCGAGCAGTTGCACTTGCAATGTGGGAACTCGGGAGCCAGGTTCAAGTCCCAGGCCCAGTGCTAGACTCAACATTGTGTGAGGGGGATTCTTGAGAGTTCTGCTCATCAGAGACAGCTCCTCGGAGTTGCAAAGACAGACTCGGCAGGTATGCATCACCTGCCCTGTCTAACCGGCCACATTTTCCTCTTTCATTTTTCCTTCCCTCGAATATTTTACACAGCAATATAGCTCTTTCTCTCCATCCTTTCTGTCTCACCTGGGACAGATAATGCTACTTTGACATTTTTGCGGTTTTGTTCATTTAGAGAAAATGTGGGTGGGTGAAGAGAAGAGTTTCCTTGAACTCCCCTTTTAGTTCCCAGCAGGAGGTAGTTATCATGTTTATGAGATGGTGCCAGTAAGATACTTCAACACTTGCAGTGAGTTTAGGCAAATGTCTGGGTCTCAGTGCATACTAGTTTCACTCCTGGCTACTGTATTTAATGTAACTCACGGTTTGTAGAGTTGTCAGACTGGCAGCTAGGGAGTCACTGTCAGAGAAGGATCAGGGCAGGGTCAGTTAGGAGCTCCTTCTTTCTCTAATGTGAATGAATTCATTTACATGCACCGCACACACTGTACAGCAAACTATTCCACAGATCCATAAAGTGATTTGCCAAAGATCACACCATTAGACTAACTTGGGAATAATGGATTCAAACCCGGAGTTCTTTAATGTCTGAAGCCCTCATTGAAAGGGTGGTGGATCCGGGAAACAACATGTCAAAAAATACAAAATGTCATCTGTGCCAACTTTCACCATATAGAAGAAAAGGAGTTGCTGGGTTTTCAAGAGCAAAGCTTCCTGACCGGTGGAAACTCTTAACATGACGGTCCATCCGCTAATGGGCTACCAAGTCACAGTGATTATCGGCCGTCCTTATTTATAGTGTGATGACTGTCACTTGATTTCCCAGGGAAAACAAACAATGGTTCTCTCTCATGCACAAGGGGTAAATTCACTGAGAACGAACTCTTTAGGCCACGAAGCAAAGAAGGAATGCAATGTGGGGACTCGGGAGCCAGGTTCAAGTCCCAGCCCCAGCGGTAGACTCAACATTGTATGAGGGGGATTCTTGAGAGCTCTGCAACTGTGCAAACAAAGGTGCGGGGCCCACCTGGGCCCCTGCAGCCCGGAGCCACCCTATGCGTAGTGTAACTCTTTTCCCACATAGACCTAAATGTAGCACCATACAATCCAATCACTGTCGTCCTCCAGAAATTAAATAACTCCTCAACCATATGGCGCAACATATTGAATGAAGCAATATTTGCCGATTAGTTTTCACACAAGAATGCCGTCCTTTTGATTGGTTTACAAGGCTCCAATATTATGAGACTACTCTCTATCCAATTGAATTTGTCCACCTTCTACTCATGCACGATTCCGGACACCTGCATGAACTACCATTGTAGTTAGTACCGCATTATCACACGCACTCGAGTGTGAGAGCAGCAAGCAGCAAGGCACTCGGACCCCCGTTTCTCTGCTGTCATACCGTCAGGATTAAGTAAGTCTGCCGCTAGTCACTACCTTCCCTCGCCCGCACTAATGGCTTCGATTTAATGATTGCAATCTTGCTCCCCCAGCTCCAGGCGGTACGTTTTTTTAAAAGGACCAATTACCCCCTTCACAGCGAGCAAGCCGGCACTCAGACCCCCATTTTTCAGGCCACGTTTCTAATCAATCCCAGTAAGTATCTCCGATTGTTAAGTTAATCCCCCTACTTAGTCTTTTAATTAATCTACCCACCTACGTGACCTCTATGCTGCCCCATCACTGTTCTCATTGCATGCTTGATGCTTGCTCCCCCAGCTCCAGGAGGGCCCGAATATGACAAAATCATGCAGTTTTTAGCGAAAGGCAAGACACATAGAATCCTGTAACGACTCGGACTTAGTAAGTCTATTATCACTGCAAGTGTTTTTCTACCTGAAATGTTTTTTCCCCCACCCTAGGCCCAGTTTATTTATTTAATTATAACTTTTACCTCTACTCACAATTGCCCCAACGAATAACATAATGAGTAAACTCGCTCCCAGCTGAGAGTCTGAACTCGCTGAATGTGTGTTTTAACCTCCACTTGAAATTGCTGTGCTAATTAAATATTAATTGTATATCCTTTACATTAATTTGCAGCGGAATAATCTACCGCTCTCGCAGGAATCTCGCCACCTTTCACTACCATGACTATTGGACTCCCTTTTTAATTGCATAAAAGTAAGTCCAATGCCCCGTAATACGACAGTATACTCGGCACGCTTGGTATTATGATAAGGCAACCACTTCCCCTTCTTCCTTTCAGAATCCAAAACCTGCACCGGCCATATCGTTAAGATATCCCGGATATATTGATTCAAGCTCCCGAAAAAACCTTGCTAAGATGGATTGTCCCGCTTGTATAATTATTTATAAAGTAAGTTTAATTTAAATCGATATGTTCATGCATGGAATTGAATGCCCCTCACCCCCGTGAACAAGACCCAGCGCAGCCCAAACCCGGTTTGGATGCTAACGCCTTCTTTTTAAGATAAATGTGCATGAAAACTAGTCATGCCACGGGGAGCACTAAAATCACTACGCTAAGAAAATAATGTGTAGGTCTCCTTGCTAATCCTACTTACCTCCTTGCAGTTTCAGGAAGCTCCCCAGTCCTGAAGATGATCTAAAATTAATATAAATCGAAACATCGACGGCCCACCCAAGGAAATACCCCCACTCTATTGTATATTTTTGTGGTCTATACCTTGTTGTTGTGTGACATTCTGGTTCGTTTTCACTATGTTCACTTGTGACACGTTATGCCCTCTGTCACTCAAATGAGCACCTGAAACGCCATGATACATGTTAAGAAATGAAAATAAATGAATGAATTTATGTTTACATACACATTTAGCTCCCCAGCTTGAATTAATTATACGCTCTATTTTCTTAAGGACCTAGTTAGGCCACCGCTGAACCACTGTCTTTCTAAAATACGTTTCTACCCCAGGTTCGCTTTATGGGGTACCCTTGTTTCCAAAACCTACTTTATCTCACGCAGGCACTGGCTCAGTAGACAAATCAAACCTATTTATGCAACATTGTTAAAATAATTGTAGTTTATTGCAATTTAGAATGGTTTATTCATTATGCCTTGGAACTGGTGATAGTTTTAGGGGAGGCAGTGGCCTGTTTCAGTTAAGCACAATGGCTTCTGAAAGTCTTGAAAATCCACCATTTGCCTGCTAATTTTTCAAAATTGTCTCGGGGGGAGAACCGCCCCAAACCCTCCATAGGTGGTTCGGGGTCGCTCACTGCGCTCGCTCGTGCGGTGTGCTACACCTATAATTTTCCGCCCCACCACTTTCAAATGTCACCAGCCGCAAACTGCCCATCACTGAGCCGTTTCTGCGGTTCTAGTGGGAGACGTTCAGTGTTTAGCTAATTTACATAAAGCATCGACTACATCCAACCTCCCCCCACCAAGTCCACCCCCACCCCCACTGTTACCGAACCACTTATTCTCTCAGCATTTATACTCTCCTCAGATACCTTCATTTCTTCCCGTGCTTCAGTGTGAGTAACACAAAACACATGGCAACTGCTTTCACCAAAACACGTTGACATGCCCCCCCCACCACTGCGAGCATTTATGAGTGATGTTCGCTCTGAATTGCAAAGACATGAGCTGGCATCTGTAGTGCAATCCTTTTTTTGCTTGTACAGTTCTCTGCTACACAACAGATGTTCACTGTAAAGGATTGATTTTCCTATCCTGAAAAAACAGGAAATGCGAACAAGGCAGGAAAAGCGGACTTCAAAAATATTCATGATGCTGAGGGGTTCCTTCCTCACAGCGAGGGTCGACGTGAACTACAATCTGTCACCTGGGGATGGGGGGAGGGGGCCGAGGCGCCCCGGATCTCTCCCTGATGGTCACAGACTGTATATGGATTCCAAGGCAGGCTGAAGGGAGTCTCCCTGCTGAGAGAACAGCCACGCGGCGCCCCCCGGCCTATGAGGAGAGAATTCAAAGGTCACTCGCTAGCTGTGTTTTTTTTCCACTAATTTGGGCGCTGGGACGTATTTGATAGCAGCTTAAACATGATTTACACTAGCTTTTTAGGTCTCGACCTGCCAATGCGCTTGCGCATTGCAGCTGTCGAGACATATAGAAGTGCAACAGGAAAGCTTACCAAGAGGGCTTTGACAGGCGGATTATGCACAGTGCATGTGCTCCGTGCGTGCGCTTGTCATTTGCTCCCTGAGCCTCGGCTTCAGACTTCAAAGAAATGCCTCCCGCTCCCCTGCCCCCCGCCACACCAGCCACGTCACAAACCACAATTTGTCTCATCATCGCATCAGACCCGCCACAGCAACGCAGAGAGCTTCAGACTTCAAAGGAATGCTCTCCCCCGCCCCCCTCTGCACAATGCCAGAGCTTTTATTTAAATCATTCTTGAGCGCCACTCGCGGGATGTTAGTGCCTCACAAAATCTCTGAAGCACTCACAAACGTCATGTCCATACAGTTGTGGCTCCAACTTGTTTTCTCAGACATCTTTCATTTTCAGTGTTGTTTTAATGTGTAGCCAGCGGGGTCTGAAATCCGAATCGGTTTTCAGTTTGGCATTCACACCATGGCCCGGGGGATGAAAGCATAGTAAAACGTGTAAATAGCAGCAATTTTGTGCGGGTACTTGAAACCCGAGCAGTCTCGTTTATTTTTTGGTTGTTTTCATTCAAGCTAATTACAGTGAAGGAATAAAGGTGATTCAGTCTAGCGCTCTGCAGGTCACCATTTACCAGCATGCAGAGACTTCAAAGACTTCACGATGTGGTCATAATCAGGCTCCTCTGCTTGCCGTAACCCCTCCCTTTCCCCCTCCCTCCTGGTCAGCCTCGCTCTCCCAAGCGCCTCGCTTAGGCACATACATACACCACTCTCGTGCTCCCCCCAATATGCCCCGATCACTTTCACTTTCACGTCAGTCCGTCTCCCTAGATATAACACAATTACATGCAAAACAGATGCCACAGACAGCACAGTGATAGACCCGCTCATAAGTTTCAATCCCAAAGAAGTTTGTCTTGCAGGAAATGTTTTCACTGTCACAGGAGTCTGTCATAGGCAGAACCCCAGTCACACAATCTCAGAAGGCTGAAGAATAGGAAAATGAACAATGCAGGAACAGACAAAATTACTGTTGTGACAGCCCACACCACGTGATCAAATCACCAGGTACAGAGTGAATAATTTCTCAAGCTTTTACAGGAACACCAGGAGCAGACAAACTTGCCTGGGACGCCAACGGGCGGTGCCGTGAGGTGAACGGCGGTTCTTTGAGAGGCACACGGAGACGCCGGGAGACTTCCCGGACTACAGCCCCCAGCAGCCTCAGGGGCAGCGCGCCCGTGACGCGCCTGGAGCGCCCGGAAGCGCTAGAAAAATGCTGACCCCCCCCGTGAGCCCAGGGGGGAACACCGGGAGCAGACAAACTTGCCTGGGACGCCAACGGGCGGTGCCGTGAGGTGAACAGCGGTTTTTTGAGAGGCACACGGAGTCGCCGGAAGACTTCCCGGACTATAGCCCCCAGCGGCCTCAGGGGCAGCGCGCCCGTGATGCGCCTGGAGCGCCCGGAGGCGCTAGAAAAACGCTGACCCGCCGTGAGCCCAGGGGGGAACACCAGGAGCAGACAAACTTGCCTGGGACGCCAACGGGCGGTGCCGTGAGGTGAACGGCGGTTCTTGAGAGGCACACAGAGATGCCGGGAGACTTCCCGGACTACAGCCCCCAGCAGCCTCAGGGGCAGCGCGCCCGTGACGCGCCTGGAGTGCCCGGAGGCTCTAGAAAAACGCTGACCCCCCGTGAGCCCTGGGGGGAACACCAGGAGCAGACAAACTTGCCTGGGACGCCAACAGGCGGTGCCGTGAGGTGAACGGTGGTTCTTTGAGAGGCACACGGAGACGCCAGGAGATTTCCAGGACTACAGCCCCCAGCAGCCTCAGGGGCAGCACGCCCGTGATGCGCCTGGAGCGCCCGGAGGCGCTGGAAAAACGCTGACCCCCCGTGAGCCCAGGGTGGAACACCAGGAGCAGACAAACTTGCCTGGGACGCCAACGGGCGGTGCCGTGAGGTGAACGGCGGTTCTTTGAGAGGCACACGGAGACGCTGGGAGACTTCCCGGACTACAGCCCCCAGCAGCCTCAGGGGCAGCGCACCCGTGACGCGCCTGGAGCGCCCGGAGGCGCGAGAAAAACGCTGACCCCCCGTGAGCCCAGGGGGGAACACCAGGAGCAGACAAACTTGCCTGGGACGCCAACAGGCGGTGCCGTGAGGTGAACTGCGGTTCTTTGAGAGGCACACGGAGACGCCAGGAGATTTCCAGGACTACAACCCCCAGCAGCCTCAGGGGCAGCACGCCCGTGACGCGCCTGGAGCGCCCGGAGGCGCTGGAAAAACGCTGACCCCCCGTGAGCCCAGGGTGGACCACCAGGAGCAGACAAACTTGCCTGGGACGTCAACGGGCGGTGCCGTGAGGTGAACGGCGGTTCTTTGAGAGGCACACGGAGACGCTGGAAGACTTCCCGGACTACAGCCCCCAGCAGCCTCAGGGGCAGCGCACCCGTGACGCGCCTGGAGCGCCCGGAGGCGCGAGAAAAGCGCTGACCCCCCGTGAGCCTAGGGGGGAACACCAGGAACAGACAAACTTGCCTGGGACGCCAACGGCGGTGCCGTGAGGTGAACGGCGGTTCTTTGAGAGGCACACGGAGACGCCGGGAGACTTCCCGGACTACAGCCCCCAGCAGCCTCAGGGGCAGCGCGCCCGTGACGCGCCTGGAGCGCTCGGAGGTGCTAGAAAAACGCTAACCTCCCTCTCGCCCTGCGAGTCGCGCGCGGGAGCGACCGGGAGAAGCCCGGGACAAGGGCGGGACAGTCTTTGGCAGTCGTTGGCAGGAGGAGGCAGGGCAGGGCCAGAGACTCTGTTCCTCGCAATGGGGAAGCGTAAGCTGACTGTGATCGGGGGAGAAGGTAAGAAGGCCTAAGTCCCTAGGAAATCAGAGTCCATTATTTCTTATTTGACATCCGCAGTTGGGGCACTAAATGATGAAATTGCTAAAGCGGAAAAAGAACTGGGTCTTGATCAGCCGGCCACAGAGCAGAGGAACTTAATAGATGTAGCTGTTCCCGAGTCTGCCTCATATATCCCACTGGAACCCACAATAGTTGTTACGGCTCCTACCGCCTCTTCCGAGCCCAGGTCGATCATTCCATCATATGATCCGGGTAGTGATACTGCACATTCTGTTTCCACCTCGCATATGCCATCTAAGGCCAAAAATACACGAGGCAAGAAACCCCGTAAGGATCACACTGATAGAGCGGATAAACTGTCACTTGAGGGCCTACACGCCAACCTGGCTGATGTGGTGGAGGGACTTTTCGAATCACGGCTGGAACCGTTATTGGTCAACATAGCTAAAGACATTGTGGACACTCTAAAAACTATGTGTAGACAATATTATGAAAAAATGCGAAAAAATTGATAAATACCTTAAGGAGTTTAACCCACATTGCCAGACTCAAATTAGGAGTAATATAGCATTGGAGCAACAGGGGAGGGGTAACACACATACTGAGGCACCACCTAGTTCACCAATGCAGGTGCTTAGCACTAATCATTTACCCGTGCTCACAACACTTGATGATAAGATTACTTCATTACGAGGGACACAAAAAGCTGGCGTGGAGGGGATAGGGCTTCCCAACGTCCTACCCACTCCTAGACCCCAGGAACATCACCCTAGTGAGCCTAGAAAAAGGCAGAGCCGACCAGTGGATCTTCCCCCGGACGCAGCAAGGCTAGTTGTTATTTTAACTGGGATTCCATGCCTTAAACCACATCAGAGAGAATCGGAGCTAGATCTACTAAACAGAACTAGGAATTGGTGCACACAGTTCAGTAGTGGAAGCCGGGATGTGGGTAAACATATCATAGCTGCACGAAGAGTAGACTGGGTGGGGAGGAGGTCTAAATGCATCACTGGAGATTGTGTGATTGTTAACTTTAACACACCTAACATAGCAGATACTCTACTCTGGGATGGTTCTGATCTAGGCGGTGTAGGTATTAGACCACTCCCACTGGGGTTTTTCTATCCCCCCCCACCTATCCTCAGCCTAAAACACATAGCCCGTATATCCCATTGCCCTTAGGAAAAGTAGAGGACATAAGAACGAAGTGCCATGTATCTTATCAAACTCAGCAGGCTTTACTGCAGGCAAGACCAAATACTACAGCAACACCAGTCCTCCAAGAACAGCATACCCACAGTCAGGGGCAAGGGATTGCACTTAGCAACAGGTTCCATCCTCTCTTGAATACCTCCATTCTAGACATTAACGATTGACTACTGCCCACTGTTTCACCGAGTCGGGATGTCACTACTGTGGCTAGCCATCGCTATGTTACAGCTGTGAGTTGGAACATCGCTGGGCTAAGGAAGAAAGTCACTGATGCTAGATGGATAAATCTTGTAACACAACATGATATCCTGGGTTTCCAGGAAACATGGGACATCAGTGATGATTTCTTCCTAAACGGGTACCGCAGCTTCTCAGTAAAAGCTACTCCCGGGGAGGGTGGCAGGCATAAGGGAGGCCTGTACATACTCTTCTCTATAAAATTGATGGGTATCACACGGAAAATTGCTCATACATCGGAAAACATCCTAGGTATAGAGTGGGCTAGGCCAAATTCCCCGCTAATTTTGATAAATAATTTTTATAATGCTCCCGATAGGGAAAGAAACTGTTCACACCTGAGTTCCCTATCATCTTTTTTAATAACATATAAGTCACAGCAACCTGCTTTATTCGAAACCCTGTTATTGGGTGATTTTAATGTCCACCCATGTAGTTTGGGATGCCAGGACAAAGAGCAATTGGGACCTATAGGAGCTGTCAGAACTCGCTTTGAGCATACCTCACATGGGGAGGAATTGGAAAATCTACTAGCCAACCAAAATCTGTACGAGGCACAAGGGTCATGGGGGGATGTGAGAACGCCGACTTTTGTTGGTAGGGATGCCAGCACTGTCATTGATTATATCTTTATTTCACCGGGGATAATCGACACAGTGGTATCCTATGAAGTTAGTCCCTCCCCATTTAGCAATCATAACCCAGTGGTCCTGTCCCTGAACGTAGGTCGCAACATCGTCACCCAGGTTGAGCGTCTGGGGGCTGTGGTGATACCCTTGTTGCTAAGGAGCAGGGTTGCAGACTGAACTGGGCAAAGGTTGTGCCGGATACCTTTATGGATAACCTCGTACTGAATTCATGAGACGATATGACAATCTGCATGGATAGTACATCTGAAGGTATTGCCATTATCAGTTCTTACAGCCGCATATGCTCGAAGATCAACAGGGATCTAACAAGTACAAGGAAGCAAGTAGACTCCTCCACCCCAAGATGGTTTGACAGGGAGTGCTCTAAGACACACAATAACTTACTTCATGCCCTGAAACAGCAGCCTAGAAACAGGGCTTTGGTGGCAGGGCTTAGGAAAGAATACAGACAGGCTATCGAGACTCGTTAAAAGTCAATAAAAAGTGAGGCTTGGGACAGCTTAACAACGGCCAATGTTCTGAAGGACAGCTCGAAATTCTGGATGGTCATAAACCATTCTTATTTCGCTGCATCAACTAACACTGTCATGGACTGTGTGATTCCCGAAGACCTCTGGGTTGATCACTTTAGTAAAATTTTTAACAGTGATATGATTCCAGCACCCGGTAGATCCCAACAACCTATGACAGACGCATCCCCCCTTGTTTTTACCGAATTAGAGGTCAGCAGGGCCATTGACGAGATGACAAAACATAAGGCCCTGGGACCCGACGGTGTCCCGGCAGACCTATACAGCTCAAGATTCCCCCTGTGGGCTAAAATACTCACTAATATTTTTAATGCAACGGTCACAGCGGGGTTCCCTAAATCCTGGTCCACCTCAACCATTGTTCCAATATATAAAAAGGGCCCAAGAAGCGACCCGGCCTGCTACAGGCCGATTTCGCTAATTGACTCTGCCGTCAAGATCCTTGGCAGAGTCATTTTACGTAGATTGAGCAACATTACTAAAGAGAAGGGGGTCCTCTCTGATCTCCAGTATGGCTTACGTGAGAAACGAGGTACAATTGACCAGTGTTTGAATCTTCACATGCTGGTCAGTAAGTACACCATGGCGAAGGAGGGCCACTTATATTTGGCCTTTATGGACCTCTCTTCGGCCTGTGACTTGGTCAACAGGGCCAAGCTATGGGCTATATTGGCAGGCATTGGTTTCGATCCTCCTCTTGTAGACTTCTTGGCCGCACTCCATGAAGATCTATCAGCCTCCATTAGAATCACCCGAGAAGGAAACACCACCAGACCTTTTTAACTCCAGAAGAGGTGTGAGGCAGGGCTGCATTTTAGCCCCGCTTCTGTTTACTCTTTACATCAACTCCCTGGATAAAGCCTTGGAGGGGTGCACACCTGATATTCCGTATGTGGGGGTTCCGCTGTGCCTGTTCTGCTATACGCGGACGACGCGGTCCTCCTAGCCCGTACGCGCATGGGGCTACAAAGGCTTCTGGCGTTTGGCGACTTTATGGCAAAGTTAGATTTCTTAATTAATAATAAAAAATCACATGTGATGGTGGCTGGGAGGCGCTTAAGGCCGAAAAAATTAAAAACTTTTACCTGCTGTGGAGAGAGTGTTTCAAGGGTGCAAGTCTTTACCTACCTGGGTGTGATCTTTGAGGAGAAGGGCTCGTGGAAACCACAAGTGTCGACAAAGTCACTAGCTGTAACTAGATCAACCTCAGCCTTGTTGAGTTTCGCAAAGCGACTTGGCTCATGCCCAATGGATGCATTACTGAAAATTTATAAAACTAAATGCCTATCCATAGCCACTTACGGTGCACCGCTGTGGGGCTACTCCTCAACTGGTGATTTGCAGACTGTGGAAAACCAGTTTCTCAGATCTTTATTAAGTGTTCCACAATCCACACCTGTTTTTTCATTACACTCTGAGCTAGGCTTAGGTTATATTACTGACCTGCTTCTTCTGGCACCACTGGTATGTTGGGCCAAAACCTGGCTGAACAACGACATTACACTTAACCATACTATCCTTAGGGACTGCATGGCTCTGGATAACGCTTCAAAGATCCCGTGGCTGGCTTACGTAAAAGGTGCATTGGGAAGCCTTGGTAGGCCCAACCTCTTTAGCCACCCAAACACAATTTGTAGGGGGGATGTGAAATGGATCAAGGATAATTTCTTGAGGAGGGCATCTCAAACGCGGGAGAGTGAGGAACTGACTAAACCGAGAGTGAGAGCAAACTTCCTCCTCATGACTACGCCCTCAATTGAACCGTATCTAAAATTTGTAAGCCGACCATACCATCGACATTTGCTTATTAGATTTAGGTTCAACATTATACAATACTCCTTAGGTGACTTCCCCGTATGGGGGGTCCCAGACGGGTCAATCCCATGCAGCTGTGACAACTTTTCAGAGCAGTCCCTTATGCATTTTGTAATGTTTTGTGATCACTATAAGAAGAGCAGAAAGCAGTTCTTGGTCCCTATTTTAAGGGAAGCAGGTTTTGCACAAGTACGCCCAGCACTATTTTACTTACAGCTTCTAGGGAGCTCTAGGATAGCCTTCGGGTTGCTAGCTTTCTGGTGGCAGCCATGCGAATGAAGTCCAGGAAGCTATCCCCAAGGTACCAGGAGGGGTGACCTCTCTATATTGCAGTTTCTATTAATGTTTTTAAGTTAATTATTCTCCTTTTTATTACATTGTGAGTGTAACTGTTTTCGTGCCAATTTTTAACTATTTGAATGCACTAGACATTATTACCGGGATTGACTCATTAATGATTTTAATCATATGAATTAGATGATCTGCCATATTTTTAACGTGTATTTTTATTTTAAATTGTAATATCTTGTTGCTTTTATGATTTTAAGTAATCGAATAAAGCTTGCTTTTGACTTTGACTTCACCCGAAATTAGACTTACCACACGAAAAAACATTAAATCCAAGTCAACATTGCACCTTGTCACTTGTGCTTTAGTTCATCGCCTGAAAGGTTCATGCTTAAGCTTTGACCAATAAAATTAATTTTGTTCCCAAACCACGATGCTGTGCAAACAAAGATACTCCCTGGACTTTTGTATAGCGCCGCCCTGCCTCTTCTGGATCCTTGAGTACATACTGTATCTACATTAAAGTTTGCAGGTATAAATATTTTCAGTTGCCCCTCGTTTCTAATGCCTCTCAATCTGTGACAGTTGTAATGATAGGCTTGTATTATTAATATTGGAATAAGAACTCATTGAACTACATGCATAGTTTGGAGGCTTCCATTTTAAGCATGCTGTCCCTGTTAAAACAAATGTAAGACTTCCCTGGGAGTTGTAGCGACGCTGCTGCCGGCCACATACCTCACCATTGCTTATGCATGTGTTGTCACAGTGTAACTCACATGTCTGCCAATCTCCCTAGTGTCTTTGCAAATACCACACTGATCCTGGCAATGCCATATTTCGCTGAGCTCACAGTGTCCAGTCTGTGCTCACCCAGTGATCACACCTACGGGTCACCTCTCTGTAAACACGTAAACATACACACCCACACACACACACACACACACACAAACACACACACACACTCTCTCTCTCTCTCTCTCTCTCTCTCTCTCTCTCTCTTTCTCTCATAAAAGATATTGCGCATACTAGAGTAGAAATGTTATCCAGATCTGTTTAAAGTACAAAATGGAGGGTGCATAAAGAAAAGAGCAGTTGCTACCCAACATGTACACTCATGTCAAATAGAACCTCTGGTACAAAGTACACCATCATGAATTTACCTATTGGAGTTTGTGGTCGGGAGGAGGAACATGCCTTTATGCATTGGGGTGTAGAGGAATGACTTGGCAAACTGGATGACTAGCTTATTGCAAGAGACTGAGTGGTTCAAGGTTTACATCACTCTACTGCCCTCACTCTACCGCCCTCACTCTACCACTCTGCCGCCCTCACTCTACCACCTTCACTCTACCACTCTACCGCCTTCACTCTACCTCTCTACCGCCTTCACTCTACCACTCTACCACCCTCACTCTACCGCCCTAGCTCTACCACTCTACAGCCCTCACTCTATCACTCTACCGCCCTCACTCTACCACTCTACCGCCATCGCTCTACCGCCCTCACTCTACCACCCTGACGCCCCCACTCTACCACCCTCACTCTACCACTCTACTGCCCTCACTCTACCACTCTACTTCCTTCACTCTACCGCCCTAACTCTACCACTCTAATGCCCTCACGCCCTCACTCTACCTCCCTCACTCTACCACTCTACCGCCCTCACTCTACCGCCCTCACTCTACCACTTTACCGCCCTCACGCCCTCACTTTACCGCCCTCACTATACCAGTCTACCCCCCTCATGCCCTCACTCCACTGCCCGCAATCTACCACTCTAATGCCCTCACTCTACCACTCTACTGCCCTCACGCCCTCACTCTACCGCCCTCACACTACCACTCTACCGCCCTCACTCTACCACTCTACTGCCCTCACTCTACCACTCTGCCGCCCTCACGCCCTCACTCTACCATTCTACCGCCCTCACTCTACAGCCCTCACTCTACCACTTTACCACCCTCACTCTACCGCCCTCACTCTACTGCCCTCACTCTACCACACCACTAACCTCACGCACTCATTCTCCCGCCCACACTCCACCACCTACACACCCTCACTCTAACGCCCTCACTCTACCGTCCTCACTCTACTGCCCTCACGCTCTCACTCTACTGCCCTCACTCTACCGCCCTCACTCTACCGGCCTCACTCTACCGCCCTCACTCTACCACTCTACCGCCCTCACTCTACCACTCTACCACCCTCACTCACTCTATCGTCCTCACTCACTCTATCGCCCTCACTCACTCACTCTATCTTTCGCCCTCCTTCACTCTATCTATCTATCACCCTCCCTCACTCTATCTATCTATCGCCCTCCCTCTATCGCGCTCCCTCTATCTATCCCCCTCTCTCTATCTATCTATCGCCCTCCCTCTATCTATCTATCGCCCTCCCTCTATCTATTGCCCTCACTCTATTGCCCTCCCTCCCTCCCTCTATCTATTGCCCTCCCTCTATTCCACCCACCTCCTTCTCTAACTCCCTGTTCTCTTCTCTTCTCCCATGCTGATCTGCTGCTCTCTTCCACCCTGCCTCCTTCTCTAACTCTGTTAGCTTCTCTTCTCCTGTGCTGATCTGCTGCTCTCTTCCACCCCGCCTTCTTCTTTAACTCTCTGTTTTCTTCTCCTGTGCTAATCTGCTGTTCTCTTCCACCGCCTCTTTCTCTAACTCCCTGTTCTCTTCTCCTGTGCTGATCTGTTGCTTTCTTCCACCCGCCTCCTTCTTTAACTCCATGTTCTCTTATGCTGTGCTGTTACGCTGCTCTCTTCCACACACCTCCTTCCTAACTCTTTGTTCACTTCTCTTCTCCAGAGCTGATCTGCTGCTCTCCTAAACCTCCCTCCTTCTCTACCTCCCTATTCTCTTCTGCTGTGCTGATCTGCTGCTCTCTTCCACCCACCTCCTTCTCTAACTCCCTGTTCTATCCTTTTCTCCCTCTGCTGATCTGCTGCAATCTTCCACTCCGCCTCCTTCTTTAACTCCCTGTTCTCTTCTGCTGATATCCTGCTCTCTTCCACCTCACCTCCTTCTCTAACTCCCTATTCTCTTCTCCTGTGCTAATCTGCTGCTCTTTTCCACCCCACCTCCTTCTTTAATTCCCTGTTCTCTTCTGCTGTGCTTATCTGCTCCTCTCTTCAACCCACCTCCTTCTCTAACTCCCTGTTCTCTTCTCTTCTCCCGTGCTGATCTGCTGCTCGCTTCCACTCTGCCTCCTTCTCCAACTCCCTGTTCTCTTCTCTTCTCCTGTGCTGATCTGCTGTTCTCTTCCACTCCTCATCCTTCTTTAACTCCCTGTTTTCTTCTCCTGTGCTAATCTTCTGTTCTCTTCCACACGCCTCTTTCCCTAACTCATTGTTCTCTTCTCCTGTGCCGATCATCTGTTCTCTTCCACCGCCTCCTTTTTAACTCCCTGTTCTCTTCTCCTGTGCTGATCTGCTGCTCTCTTCTACCCCACCTCCTTCTTTAAATCCCTGTTCTCTTCTCTTGTGCTGATCTGCTGCTCTCTTCCTCCCGCCTCCTTCTTTAACTCCCTGTTCTCTTCTCTTCTCCTGTGCTGATCTGCTACTCTCTTCCACCCCACCTCCTTCTTTAACTCCCTGGTCTCGTCTCCTGTGCTAATCTGCTGCTCTCTTCCACCCGCCCCCTTCTTTAACTCCCTGTTCTCTTGTCCTTTGCTGATCTGCTGCTCTCTTCCACCCCGCCTCCTTCTTTAACTCCCTGTTCTTTTCTCCTGTGCTGATCTGCTGCTCTCTTCCACCCCCACCTTCTCCAACTCCCTGTTCACTTCTCCCCTGCTGATCTGCTGTTCCGTTCCACCGCCTCCTTCTCTAACTCCCTGTTTTCTTCTCCTGTGCTGATCTGCTGCTCTCTTCCACCCACCTCTTTCTCTGACTCACTTTTCTCTTCTCCTGTGTTGATCTGCTGCTCTCTTGCACCCGCCTCATTCTTTAACTCCCTGTTCTCTTCTACTGTGCTAATCTGCTGCTCTCTTCCACATACATCCTTCTCTAACCGGACACACAAATACATACAACCACGCACACACATACAACAACACACACACAACCACACAAGCACACACAAGCACACAACACACACAATCGCACACACAAGCACACACACAACCACACAATCACACCCAACCACACACACAACCACAGATACAAACACACACACACACACAACCACACAAAACCACACCCAATCACACACACAACCACACCCAACCACACTCACACACGACCACACACACAGCCACTCACACACAACTACACACACACAACCTCACACACAACCACACACACACACAACCACACACACACAACCACACACACAACCCACACACACACAACCACAAACACACACACACACAAAACCACACATACACAACCACACACACACAACCACAAACATCTATCTATCGCTCTCACTCTATCTAGCTATCACCCTCACTCCATCTATCTGTTGCCCTTACTCTATCTATATATTTGTTGCCCTCACTATATCTATCTATCTATCGCCCTCACTCTATCTATCTATCTATCTATTGCCCTCTATCTATCTGTCGCTATCACTCTCTATCTATTCATCTATCTATCTATCTATCTATCTATCTATCTATCTATCTATCTATCTATCTATCTATCTATCTATCTATCTATCTATCTATCTATCTATCTGCCTCACTCTATCTATCTACCGCCTTCACTCTATCACCCTCACTTCATCTAGCTATCTATCACCCTCACTCTATCTATCGCCCTCACTCTATCTATCTATCGCCCTCTATCTATCAATCTATCGCCCTCAATCTATCGTCCTCACTCTATCTATCTATCGCCCTCCCTCTATCTATCTATCGCCCTCCCTCTATCTATTGCCCTCACTCTATCGCCCTCCCTCCCTCCCTCTATCTATTGCCCTCCCTCTATTCCACCCACCTCCTTCTCTAACTCCCTGTTCTCTTCTCTTCTCCCATGCTGATCTGCTGCTCTCTTCCACCCTGCCTCCTTCCCTAACTCCGTTATCTTCTATTCTCCTGTGCTGATCTGCTGCTCTCTTCCACCCCGCCTCCTTCTTTAACTCTCTGTTTTCTTCTCCTGTGCTAATCTGCTGTTCTCTTGCACCCGCCTCTTTCTATAACTCCCTGTTATCTTCTCCTGTGCTGATCTGTTGCTTTCTTCCACCCGCCTCCTTCTTTAACTCCATGTTGTCTTCTGCTGTGCTGTTACGCTGCTCTCTTCCACACACCTCCTTCTCTAACTCTTTGTTCACTTCTCTTCTCCAGAGCTGATCTGCTGCTCTCCTAAACCCGCCTCCTTCTCTACCTCCCTATTCTCTTCTGCTGTGTTGATCTGCTGCTCTCTTTCACCCACCTCCTTCTCTAACTCCCTGTTCTCTTCTTTTCTCCCACTGCCGATCTGCTGCTCTCTTCCACCCACCTCCTTATTTAACTCCCTGTTCTCTTCTGCTGATATCCTGCTCTCTTCCACCTCGCCTCCTTCTCTAACTCCCTATTCTCTTCTCCTGTGCTAATCTGCTGCTCTTTTCCACCCCACCTCCTTCTTTAATTCCCTGTTCTCTTCTGCTGTGCTTATCTGCTCCTCTCTTCAACCCACCTCCTTCTCTAACTCCCTGTTCTCTTCTCTTCTCCCGTGCTGATCTGCTGCTCGCTTCCACTCTGCCTCCTTCTCCAACTCCCTGTTCTCTTCTCTTCTCCTGTGCTGATCTGCTGTTCTCTTCCACTCCTCATCCTTCTTTAACTCCCTGTTTTCTTCTCCTGTGCTAATCTTCTGTTCTCTTCCACACGCCTCTTTCCCTAACTCATTGTTCTCTTCTCCTGTGCCGATCATCTGTTCTCTTCCACCGCCTCCTTTTTAACTCCCTGTTCTCTTCTCCTGTGCTGATCTGCTGCTCTCTTCTACCCCACCTCCTTCTTTAAATCCCTGTTCTCTTCTCTTGTGCTGATCTGCTGCTCTCTTCCTCCCGCCTCCTTCTTTAACTCCCTGTTCTCTTCTCTTCTCCTGTGCTGATCTGCTACTCTCTTCCACCCCACCTCCTTCTTTAACTCCCTGGTCTCGTCTCCTGTGCTAATCTGCTGCTCTCTTCCACCCGCCCCCTTCTTTAACTCCCTGTTCTCTTGTCCTTTGCTGATCTGCTGCTCTCTTCCACCCCGCCTCCTTCTTTAACTCCCTGTTCTTTTCTCCTGTGCTGATCTGCTGCTCTCTTCCACCCCCACCTTCTCCAACTCCCTGTTCACTTCTCCCCTGCTGATCTGCTGTTCCGTTCCACCGCCTCCTTCTCTAACTCCCTGTTTTCTTCTCCTGTGCTGATCTGCTGCTCTCTTCCACCCACCTCTTTCTCTGACTCACTTTTCTCTTCTCCTGTGTTGATCTGCTGCTCTCTTGCACCCGCCTCATTCTTTAACTCCCTGTTCTCTTCTACTGTGCTAATCTGCTGCTCTCTTCCACATACATCCTTCTCTAACCGGACACACAAATACATACAACCACGCACACACATACAACAACACACACACAACCACACAAGCACACACAAGCACACAACACACACAATCGCACACACAAGCACACACACAACCACACAATCACACCCAACCACACACACAACCACAGATACAAACACACACACACACACAACCACACAAAACCACACCCAATCACACACACAACCACACCCAACCACACTCACACACGACCACACACACAGCCACTCACACACAACTAAACACACACAACCTCACACACAACCACACACACACACAACCACACACACACAACCACACACACAACCCACACACACACAACCACACACACACACACACACACAAAACCACACATACACAACCACACACACACAACCACAAACATCTATCTATCGCTCTCACTCTATCTAGCTATCACCCTCACTCCATCTATCTGTTGCCCTTACTCTATCTATATATTTGTTGCCCTCACTATATCTATCTATCTATCGCCCTCACTCTATCTATCTATCTATCTATTGCCCTCTATCTATCTGTCGCTATCACTCTCTATCTATTCATCTATCTATCTATCTATCTATCTATCTATCTATCTATCTATCTATCTATCTATCTATCTATCTATCTATCTATCTATCTATCTATCTGCCTCACTCTATCTATCTACCGCCCTCACTCTATCGCCCTCACTTCATCTAGCTATCTATCACCCTCACTCTATCTATCGCCCTCACTCTATCTATCTATCGCCCTCTATCTATCAATCTATCGCCCTCAATCTATCGTCCTCACTCTATCTATCTATCGCCCTCCCTCTATCTATCTATCGCCCTCCCTCTATCTATTGCCCTCACTCTATCGCCCTCCCTCCCTCCCTCTATCTATTGCCCTCCCTCTATTCCACCCACCTCCTTCTCTAACTCCCTGTTCTCTTCTCTTCTCCCATGCTGATCTGCTGCTCTCTTCCACCCTGCCTCCTTCCCTAACTCCGTTATCTTCTATTCTCCTGTGCTGATCTGCTGCTCTCTTCCACCCCGCCTCCTTCTTTAACTCCCTGTTTTCTTCTCCTGTGCTAATCTGCTGTTCTCTTGCACCCGCCTCTTTCTATAACTCCCTGTTATCTTCTCCTGTGCTGATCTGTTGCTTTCTTCCACCCGCCTCCTTCTTTAACTCCATGTTGTCTTCTGCTGTGCTGTTACGCTGCTCTCTTCCACACACCTCCTTCTCTAACTCTTTGTTCACTTCTCTTCTCCAGAGCTGATCTGCTGCTCTCCTAAACCCGCCTCCTTCTCTACCTCCCTATTCTCTTCTGCTGTGTTGATCTGCTGCTCTCTTTCACCCACCTCCTTCTCTAACTCCCTGTTCTCTTCTTTTCTCCCACTGCCGATCTGCTGCTCTCTTCCACCCACCTCCTTATGTAACTCCCTGTTCTCTTCTGCTGATATGCTGCTCTCTTCCGCCTCGCCTCCTTCTCTAACTCCCTATTCTCTTCTCCTGTGCTAATCTGCTGCTCTCTTCCACCCCACCTCCTTCTTTAATTCCCTGTCCTCTTCTGCTGTGCTGATCTGCTCCTCTCTTCCACCCACCTCCTTCTCTAACTCCCTGTTTTCTTCTCTCCTCCCGTGCTGATCTGCTGCTCTCTTCCACTCTGCCTCCTCTAACTTCCTGTTCTCTTCTCTTCTCCTGTGCTGATCTGCTGCTGTCTTCCACCGCTCATCCTTCTTTAACTCCCTATTTTCTTCTCCTGTGCTAATCTTCTGTTCTCTTCCACCCGCCTCTTTCTCTAACTCACTGTTCTCTTCTCCTGTGCCGATCATCTGTTCTCTTCCACCGCCTCCTTTCTAACTCCCTGTTCTCTTCTCCTGTGCTGATCTGCTGCTCTCTTCCATCCCACCTCCTTCTTTAACTCCATGTTCTCTTCTCTTGTGCTGATCTGCTGCTCTCGTCCTCCCGCCTCCTTCTTTAACTCCCTGTTCTCTTCTCTTCTCCTGTGCTAATCTGCTACTCTCTTCCACCCCACCTCCTTCTTTAACTCCCTGTTCTCTTCTCCTGTGCTAATCTGCTGCTCTCTTCCCCCGCCTCCTTCTTTAACTCCCTGTTCTCTTCTCCTGTGCTGATCTGCTGCTGATCTGCTGCTCTCTTCTACCCAGCCCCCTTCTCCAACTCCCTGTTCACTTCTCCCCTGCTGATCTGCTGTTCCGTTCCACCGCCTCCTTCTCTAACTCCCTGTTTTCTTCTCCTGTGCTGATCTGCTGCTCTCTTCCACCCACCTCTTTCTCTGACTCACTTTTCTCTTCTCCTGTGTTGATCTGCTGCTCTCTTGCACCCGCCTCATTCTTTAACTCCCTGTTCTCTTCTACTGAGCTAATCTGCTGCTCTCTTCCACATACATCCTTCTCTAACCGCACACACACATACATACAACCACACACACACACACACATACAACCACACACACACAACCACACAAACACACACAACCACACAACACACACAATCACACATACAAGCACACACACAACCACACAATCACAACCAACCACACACACAACCACAGATACAACCACACACACACACCATCACACAAAACCACACCCAATCACACACACAACCACACCCAACCACACTCACATACGACCACACACACAACCACTCACACACAACTACACACACACAACCTCACACAAAACCACACACACACAACCACACACACACACCACACACACAACCCACACACACACAACCACACGCACACACACAAAGCCACACACACACAACCACACACACACAACCACACACATCTATCTATCGCCCTCACTCTATCTAGCTATCATCCTCACTCTATCTATCTGTTGCCCTCACTCTATCTATATATTTGTTGCCCTCACTGTATCTATCTATCTATCTATCTATCTATCTATCTATCTATCTATCTATCTATCTATCTATCTATCTATCTATCTATCTATCTATCTATCTATCTATCTATCTATCTATCTATCTATCTATCTATCTATCTATCTATCTATATATCTATCTATCTATCTATCTATCTATCTATCTATCTATCTCCCTCACTCTATCTATCACCCTCACTCTATCTATCGCCCTCACTCTATCTATCTGTTTATCTCCCTCACTCTATCTATCTGTTTATCTCCCTCACTTTATCTATCGCCCTCACTCTAGCTGTCTATCTATCGCCCTCACTCTATCTATATATCGCCCCTCACTCTATCTATCTATCGCCCCTCACTCTATCTATCTGTCTATCTATCTCCCTCACTCTATCTATCGCCATCATTCTATCTATCTATCTAACGCCCTCACTCTGTCTATCTATCTATCGCAGTCACTCTATCTATCTATCTATCTATCTATCTATCTATCTATCTA